>NC_092762.1:76910278-77521605 GCF_047496795.1 Chiloscyllium punctatum | reverse complement strand
TGTCGTGAGTGACTCTGGCAGGGTCAACTTAGGATTGTAGTTCCCAAAATGGCCTTCAATTGAACACCTTGTGAGACCATTTCAGAGACCTGACACTGCAGTACATCAGTGAGGGAGTGCTGCAATGTCAAAAGTGCAATTTATCAGATTACCTGGCCATTAGCATATTGCAGGGGCAGCAGGGAGTGAAGGTAATCCAAAACGACTGGGTGAAACACGTACCAATGGCCAGCTAACAGAAGCTTCTTGATGCAGATGGGTAGCCCACACTGAGCTAAAAACTGGCAGCAGAACTGGTTTGAACTTGAAAAGTTCTGAAAAGAGAGTTGCTAAAGCTCTTTGTGTCACACAAAAAAACAAATTTTCACTGATTGCAACAATTTATATAATGGAAGAAAACATCACTTGAAAATTGGCATTCTTGTATTTTGTCCTGATGAGTTTCGGAATATGTTTCTCATTTCAACACCGTTCATGTCCCTATGGAAAATAGCTACTGGATTGCTGACACTAAGATATCTCTTTTTTTTCCTGTGCAGGGCTCTGCTCCTTTCTGAGATTGAAAAGGAAGAGAAAGAGAAAGCCTTTTATTGTACTCAGATCCAGAATCTTGGCAGACAGGCAGATGAACTCTCACAAATCAAGACTGTGAGTATCAATGGAGATAGAAACATGGTTTAGGAGTCTTGGTTCAATTCCATTTCTCAGAATTGAGTTGAGAATGCATATTGATAAACACAACACAAGAGCAAGTTAGAATGTGGAAAGACCATTTCGGCACAAAGAAGGCATTATTGCTTTCAAACATAAAATTATCCAGCCAAAGTGATAGCTGTATTTTAATTTGAGTAACTGGTCCTGTCCTCACACAGAGTTGTGCTGGAAAGGAGTCAGCGCATCAGCACTGTAGCTTTGGAACAATACACACTTTGAGTGTGGGATCAATTAAGTTAACCTTTAATATTGAGTTGACAAACCAATGCAAAGTGGGTAAAGAAACTAACGTGAAGTTGACTGAGGTGACAACACGACGCAGCACTGGGGGTTTACTATGCTGCTGGAGTTGTTGTCTTCCAGCTGAGATATTGACTGACTGCCCTTTCAGGTGGATGTAAATGATTTAGATAGACAAGACTTATTCTGCTCAAATATTTGTTTAACTGGCAAGTTTAATATTTCAGCTGGTGGGAACTGTGTGCAAATTGGTTGCTGAGTTTCTCACAACACAGTCAATACTTCATATAAAACATCTTTGGCTATTAGTACGCTTTGGAACATTCTGTGATCATAAAAGATGTGAAGTAACTGAAAGCTTTTCTTTTCATTTGTAACAGCTGTTTTTTCATTTTTAGATTTTCTGCCCATTTCTAAGTCAATATCCAAAGAGCCAAAGGGACAGGTTTTCCAAAATAGCTTTCCTGGTATATATTACTTTAGTATGATGAGAGTGCAAGCAGGGAGCAGGATGGCCAATGCTCAATAATTAATTAAGGGACACCATAAGACCTACAAGAGCAAGGGAGGAAGTGGGGGGTGATGGGGGGGACAGAGGCGGGGCATCTGAAAAGCCCATGAGGGAGGGGGGGGGGGGGGAGTGGATGGTGAGTATGAAAATGTTGGCAGGGTGAGCTGGCACGAATTGCATACATCCCCCAGACATTGGCTGGTAAGCCCCAAGAAACAAAGATGCAGTTTCTGGGGTTAATAGCTAACCAAACACAGAAAAGTTGAGTGACAGAAAAATTCCAGGAAAATTGCATCACGGGGAAGGTATGATCTGGGACCTGAGGGCAACTGACCAAATTAGTCAGTCAGACAATCCCAGAAAATCTGGAGTGGTTGGTCAGCCAGGGTCAAAATATTTTTTTTTCGAAGACCTCCCCATGTGGGCTACCTTTTGGTGTTCAGGGGGATGCTTCCATTCTGACTAACTCATTAATTGCTGATATCGTAATGTTGTTTGTTATTTGTGTTGGTGTGTGACATATTTGGAACATGCAGAATCTGAATTAGAAGCATTTATCAGTATCCTCAATATTTATTGTTGCCTTTAAACTTAAAGCCATAGCTCACAAGGAAGACATTGATGTCTTAGACACCTCAAGGTTTAAGTTGGCAAAAGCCAACGGACAGTGTTAGAATAAGATTTTTAAAGTAAGCGACACATACTTCTACATTCAAAGAGCCGCTACCTTGAACACATCTTCTATAGACTGATGAGGTCACAGCTGATGTATTTACATTACCTTCAAAAAGCTGGAATATTTTATCCAGTCAATTGCTACCTTTTGTGCTGAAGCTCAGGGCTCTAGCTTAGAGATAAAATTAGTCATTGAAACAATATTCATTTCAATAACATCAATTACAATCTTCCCCATTGAGTAGCTCCTGAATGTATACAGCCTCATTATAAGATACCATGTTCACTTCCAAGTAAATCATCATCTCAGTGATTTCAGATTTTTCTAGCTCCTGGTTGGTTGGGTGTTCCTTTATCGAAGGGTTTGATATTGTTCTTTCTTCTTTTTGCAGCTTCTTTCTTTCTCCCCTCCATTTAATGCCTCGGGCGACTCTCTGTGTGGAGTTTGCACGTCCTCCCCGTGTCTGCGTGGGTTTCCTCCGGGTGCTCCGGTTTCCTCCCACAGTCCAAAGATGAGTAGGTCAGGTGAATTGGCCATGCTAAATTGCCCGTAGTGTTAGGTAAGGGGTAGATGTAGGGGTATGGGTGGGTTGCACTTCGGCAGGGCGGTGTGGACTTGTTGGGCCGAAGGGCCTGTTTCCACACTGTAAGTAATCTAATCTAAATCACCCTCTGCTGTCTCTCCTGTCTTGTTTGCAGCCTTCCTATGTTTGTGACTTCTCTCTGTCTCTCTCTCTCTCTCTTTTTTTTATTCATTCACGGGACGTGGGTGTCACTGGTTGGACCAGCATTTATTGCCTATCCTTAATCACTCACAGGACAGTTGAGAAGCAACCACATTGCTGTGGGTCTGGAGTCACATGCAGGCCATTGTGTAAGGATAGTAGATTTCCTTCCCTCAAGGACATTAATGAGCCAGATGGGATTTTCCGACAATTGACAATGATTTCATGTTCATCAGTAGGTTCTTAATTCCAGATAATCTTTATTGAATTCAAATTCCACTATCTGCCATGGTGCAGTTTGAACCTGGATCCTTGGAACATTATTTGGGTCACTGGATTAATAGACTAGCGATAGTGCGGCTAGGTCATTGTCAACCCTCCCAGCCCCCATAAAACCACCTTTCTCCTGTGCTGCCCTCTTGCAGCCTGCCTGTCTCCACCCCCCTCCACCCCCAGCCCCTTATGGCCCTTCTGCCTGCCCCTGACCTTGCCCCTTTACAGCCCTGGGCCACAGCCCACAGACCTGAGCTGCCTACTGCTTGACTTTAATCAGCCCTCAGCACCCAGGCCCCAGCTCCCTGCCCTCTGCATCCAACTCCCAGCTCTCCTAATGGCTCCCACTTTCCTGGCACTTACCTACCTACTTGCTAGAATTTAGAACATAAGTACTCGGAGCAGGAGTAGGCAATTCAGCGCCTTGAGCCTGCTCTGTCCTCTGATACCATCATGGCTGATCTTATCTTGACTTCAACTCCACGTTCTACCCACTTTCCATAACCCATCAACCCATCACTAACTAAAAATCTGCCGATCTCTTCCATAAATTTACTTAATGTCCCGGATCCACTACACTCCGAGCTAGTGGATTGCACAGATTTGAGAAAAGAATTCATCTCTGTTTTAAATCTGCCATGACTTAGCATATAATTATAACCTCCCATTCGAGATTGCTCCCCCCCCCCCACCATGAAGAAACATCCTCTCTACATCTACTTTGTCAGTCCCCTTTAGCATCATAGAATCATAGAACCCCTACAGTGTGGAAACAGGCCATTTGGCCCAACAAGTCCACACCGACCCTTCGAAGAATGTCCCACCCAGACCATTCCCCTGCACTATTATTCTACATTTACCCCTGACTAATGCACCTAATCTACGCATCCCTGAACACTATGGGCAATTTGGCATGGCCAATTCCCCTAATCTTACCTTACATACCTCAATTAGATCTCTTCTAAACTCCAGAGAGTATAGGCCAAAACTGCTCAATCTTTTGTGCTGCATCTTAGCGAATGCTCTCTGGAAGTCCAGATATATGGCATCTACTGGATTCCCATTATCCATGAAAACAATGACAGGAGATCTAATCAAGGTATGGTAATTTTATGGTAAGATGTGGCAGGTTTAAAACAGAGATGAGGAAGAATGACTTCCCTCAAAGGGTTGGGATTCACTAGCCCAGAGTCTAGTGGTTCTGGGACACTGAATAAAATTAAGGAGGAGATGGACAGATGTTTGATTAATAATGGGTTGAAGGGGTATGGAGAGTGGGCAGGAAAGTGGAGTTGAGGCCAAGATCATATTAAATGGGGGAACAGGCTTGCAAGGCTAAATTGCCAACTCTTGCTCCTAGTTCTTGCCTAGCTGCTTGCTGTTCCTACAATCACATGTTGGTTCTTTACGCAGCGTGCAGATGATACATTTATTAGTAAATCTATCAGCAGCAAAGCTGGAAGAAAAACAACCTGTGATTGGAGGAGCAGCTCAACAACGATTCCTTCCTTCCACCTTAATGGGAGTTGGGGGAGACAGTGTTCTCTGGCTGCTCATTGAAATAACTCCACAGAGGCTGGTATCGCATCAGCAAGTCACGTGGAAAGTCCTTGATACTGATCAAGTTTCCTCAGAGCCATTTCTGAGAGTGAACAGATCTTCCGACACTCCAGTTTATATCTGTTAGCCAGGGCTCCCAAATTGGACTAGATTAATAGCCCCAATCAGGGATCTCATATTCTAAATTCCACAATTTCACTTTAAATTCCACAATTTGCCATGGTGGGGTTTGAACTTGAATCCCAGGAACATTACTTTAGTCACTGGATTAATGGGTATGTGACGAGTGAAGATATGACAGAACATGTCCAGGTAATATCAGCAATGCATGTTTGTTTTGGCCAAGATTTGATCCTTCAATTGCCTTTGGGAAAGGCTGAGATAGAATAGTCCTATTCCTACTCAAACTTTACACCAAATCCGCTGTGTGAAATTAGCTAACACTACTTGCCAATCTTTCTTGTACTTCTTCTTAAATTATATTATTTCTGTCAGAAATAATATAAAATGACAGAATCAAAGTATCTTACAGCACATAGGCCATTAGTATTAAAGGAGCTTTTGTATTAACATTCCTTAACAGAAAAGAAACAAAAAAAGAATCATCTCTCACCTCTGGTCTCCCACCTTTTGTTCTATGAAAGAATGTTCCAATTAGTTCCATGTTTCTGTGGCCCTAGCTTTTTAAGAATAGATCCAGCTCCCTTTCGAAGGCTACTATTGAATCAGCTTCCACCATTCTTTCAGTGAATATACTCCAGGTCAAAACTAATCACTTTATTAAAAATTCCTCTGTGTTATCTCTCCTCTGGTTCTTTCGTCAAGATGTATCCTTGATCATTGACTCTCCTTCTACAGGAAATAGCGTCTCTCTGCAGAACTCTCGCGTTTGTCTTTGCTGTCTTTTAAAAATACATGGAACTGCACTTCCTCTGAGCGGTGTTTTTGGATTACAATGTCATCATTGGTGTACTTGTTCAGTTTCTCTGGGTTTATCTCTCCAAGGTTTCAAAGCACATGGATTTGATTCGGCAGCAGTTACAGTACGAAGCTCATCAAATCAAAGCCATTATTGAGGAGAGGTATGGGACGAGTGAAGATGTGACAGAACGAGTCCAGGTAATATCAGCAATACATGCTTTTTTGACCAAGATTTGGTCCTTCAATTGCCTTTAGGAAAGGCTCAGATAGATATAGTCCTATTCCTACTCAAACTACACAAAATCTGCTGTGTGAAATTAACTAATTCTACTTGCCAATTTTTGTTGCACTTCTTCTTGCACTATATTAGTTCTGTCAAGAGGACCAAAGAAATAACATTTACATAGTACCTTTCATGTCGCAAAACATCTCAAGTCTGTCCACAAGAGCATTATCAAAAACATTTAATGTAAAACGGTATTAAAGGCGAGGAGAGAGGTAGAAATGTGATCATTATTATGAGTTATTTATTGTCACATATATCTAGAAAGACACAGTAAAATGTATTTTGTTACCACAATCCAGCAACATTTTGAGTAATAAAAATAAATTACATGAACAGAGTTCATTTTCTGTGCAAGGGGTCTTCAAATACAGCTACAGGTCTTCTGCAAGGTGTCCCGGGCTTCAAAAAGTTCCCACTCCAGGTATAACAATGGTAATCCCACCAAAAGTCCACACTTCAGGCAGACTGCAGCCAGGAGTCCTTGGTCCGGGCACCACCTCTGCTGCGGCTACCCACCACCACCAAGAGCCCCTGGTCTTGGGGAACCATTGTGTTTTGGTAACTGGAGAAACAGGCATCAATGGTGGAGTGATGAAAATTAGGAGCCAGAAATTCGAGGAATGTGGAAATCAGGGACATCTGCAGGGCTTGTCTGATTTCTCATATCTCAGCGATTAGCAAAAGCATTAACCAGAAAATATTTGACAAATTCTGGAGCATCACAGAATTGGCTTATCTCTGTCTAAGAAGACTGTACAATGATTGGCTCAGTTGGCTGGACTGCTGGGTTGTGCTGCAGTGTGATACCAGTGTGATACCAGCTTTAATTACCATTCTGGCTCAGGTCACCATGAAGCTCCTGCCTTCTTGATTTTGCCCCTCACCAAAAGTGTGGTGACCCTCAAGCTAAATGACATGGTTGTCTCTTGATAATGAGATAGCAGGCCCATGTCCCTCTGGGACTTTGACTTTTATATTCACTTGTGGGATGTGTACGTTGTTGGTTGGCCTCCATTTTGTTGCTCATCTTGAGATGCTCTTGAGAAGGTGTTGGTGAGCTGCCCGTTGAACTACTGCAGTCCACGTGCTATGGGTTGACTCCTCATTAGGGAGGGAATTCCAGGACTTTGACACAGTGACAGTGAAGGAATGGTGATATATTTCCAAGTCAAGATGGATGAGTGACTTGGAGAGGAACTTGCAGGCAATGGTGTTCCCATATATCTGCTGTCCTTGTCCTTCAAGATGGCTGTGGCCATGGGTTTGGAAGATGCTGGCTAAGAAGCCTTGGTGAATATCTGGAGTTGAGAGTGTGGTGCTGGAGAAGCACAGCAGGTCAGGCAGCATCTGAGGAGTAGGAGAGTCAACATTTCGGGCATAAGCCCTTCATCAGGAAAGAATATCTGGAGTGCATCTTGTAGACAGTAGACACTGCTGCTACCGAGCATCAGTGATGGAGAGTGCAGATGCTTGTGGATGTGGTACCAATCAAGTGGGCTGCTTTGTCCTGGATATTATCAAGCCTCTTGAGTGTATTGGAGCTGCACCCTTCCAGGCAAGTGGGGAGTATTACATCACACTCCTGACTGTGCCTTGTAGATGGTGGACAGACTTTGCAAAGTCAGAAGGTGAGTTATTCACCACAGTATTCCTAGCCTTTGACACATTCTTGAAGCGGCTGTATTTATATGGCAAGTTCAGCTGAACGTCTGGTCAATGGTAACCCCCAGGATGTTGATAGTGGAGGATTCAATCATGGTAACACCATTCAATATCAAGGAACAGTGGTTACATTGTCTCTTATTAGTGATGGTCATTGCCTGGCATTTATGTGGTGCATATGTTACTTGCCATTTGTCAGCCCAAGCCTGGATATTGTCTAGATCTTTTTTGCATTTGAACATGGACTGCTTCAGTATCTGAGGAGTTGTAAATGGTGCTGAACATTGTGCAATCATTAGTGATCATCATCACTTCTAACCTTGTGATGGAGGGAGTGTTATTGATGAAGCAGATAAGGGTGGTTAGACCTAGGGAACTTCCCCGAGGAACTCCTATGGAGAGGTCCTGGAGCTGAGATGACTAACCTCCAACAACCAGAGCCATCTCCCTTTTTGCCAGCTATGTCTCCAACCAGCGGACAGTTTGACCCCTGATGCCCATTGATTCCAGTGTTGCCAGGACTACTTGATGTCAGCCTTATCTTTTGCACTGATGTGTCTCAGTCTATCACTTGCTGCTTATGCTGCTTGACACACAAGTTTGGCAGCTGCACCAGGTTGACCTCTCATCCTCAGGTATGCCTGAAGCTGCTGCTGGCATGCCCTCCTGCATTCTCCACTGAACCAAGGTTTATCCCCTGGTTTGATGATAATGGTTCAGTCGGGGATATGATGGGCCATGATGTTACAGGTTGTGCTGGAGTACAATTCTGCTGCTATTGACGCTCACGATGCCTCATGGATGCCCAGTTTTGAGTTACTTGATCTGTTCAAAGTTTATCCCATTTAGTTTGGTGCTCAAGCAGGAGACCCCCTCGCGGATACAGGTCCAGTGCTGTCTGGAATCGGCTGATTGGGCCATATTTAAACAGGCTGCGGGTACCTTGGGCGAGTACGCCACCACCGTCACAGACTTTATCAACAAGGGTGTGGAGGACTGCATACTGAGGAAGTCAATTCGGGTGAATCAGGACATATAGAACCTGCTAAAAACCAGGCGTGAGACCTTTAGATCAGGAGACCCACTCAAACATAAGGAATCCAAGTATGACCTTCACAGAGCCATTAAGATAGTCAAGGACCAATACCGATCCAAACTAGAGACCCAGACAGACACCTGGCGATTATGGCAAGGACTGAATGACATCACAGGTTCTAAAAAGAGACAGTGCAAGATAACAGACGATGACACATCCCTCCCGGATCATCTCAACGCCTTCTATGCTCGCTTTGAGCAGAATTTCGGCGGAGAGGTAACACTTATTCTGACAAGTCCTGACAAACCTATCCCAACAGTCACTGCATCAGAGGTCAGATCAGTTTTCCTTTGTGTGAATCCAAGGAAAGCAATGGGACCAGACAGAGTACCAAGCCGTGCACTCAGAGCATGTGCAGATCAACTGGCAGAGGCCTTCTCGGACATCTCCAACCTCTCCCTGCAGCAGGCCTCTGTCCCTGCCTGCTTCACGATGGCCAACATCATCCCTGTGCCTAAGAAGGCTCATGCAGCATGTCTCAATAACTACCACCAAGTGGCCCTAGCTTCAGTAGTCGTGAAGTGCTTTAAAAGGCTGGTCATGGCAATAATCAACTCCAGCCTCCCCACTACTCTTGACCCACTCCAATTTACAGATCGGACCAACAGATCCAGGTCAGATGCTGTATTACTTGCCCTCCACTCCTCCCGAGAATATCTTGACACTAAGGACAGCTATGTAAAAATCCTACTCATTGACTACAGTTCAGCCTTCAACACTATTATCCCCTTGAGACGAATTACTAAACTTAGTGATGTCAGACTAAACCCCACTTCATGCACCTGGATCCTCAGTTTCCTGACCCATAGACCACAATCAGTGAAGATTGGGGACAATATTTCATCCTTACTAACACTCAACACTGGAGCCCCCCAGGGGTACGTACTCATACCCCTACTGTACTCACTGTATACCATGACTGCGTTGCGAAATACCAGACTAATGCCATTTACGAGTTCGCTGATGACAGCACCATAGTTGGTCGAATCTCAGATAGCGATGAAACAGACTACAGACGGGAGGTGGAAGACCTGGAAAATGGTGCACTGAGAACAACCTAGCTTTCATTGCCAGCAAAACCAAGGAACTCATTATTGACTTTTGGCGGGATTTTACTCATGCCTCCCCTACACATTAAGAGCACAGAGGTGGAATGAGTGGGGAGTGTCCAACTCTTGGGAGTGGTCATCAGCCACAAGCTTTCTTGGACTCTCTATGTGGATGCACTGGTTATAAAGGCCCAACAACGTCTCTCTCCCTCAGGCAGCTGAGGAAATTTGGCATGACGGTGAATACCTTTGCCAATTTTTAGATGTGCGCCATCGAGAGCATTCTGTTTGGATGTATCACTACCTGGTATGGCAACTGGACCATTCAAGATCGGAGGTTTTACAGAGAGTGGTGACCTTGGCCCGGACAATCACAAAGGTCAATCTCCCATTGATAGAATCCATCTATCAGGCCCGCTGTCAAGGAAAAGCTGCCAGCATTCTTAAAGATCTTTCCCACCCTGGCAATTCATTTCTACAACCTCTACCATCAGGGAGAAGGTACAGAAGCCTTAACACACAGACAAGCCGGTTTTGCAACACTTCCTACCCTACTGTTGTTAGAATACTGAATGGACCCACAAACTCTTAACATTTTGTGTTTTTGTTGATCTAGTATTTACTATCTATGCTACTTAACTCTGTGATCTGCCTGTATTGCTCGCAAGACAAAGCTCTTCACTGTGCCTTGGTACATGTGACAGTAAATTCAGTTCAATTCAATCCAATTCAATTCAATTCGAAAGTGCCACAGAACACGATAGAGGTTATTCTCAATGTAAAGGTGGGAATTTATCTCCACAAGGACTGTGCAAATGTTGCTCTTTCTGACACTCTCATGGATAGATGCATCTGCAGCAGGCAGATTGGCAATGATGAGGTCAAGTATGTTCATCCTCTTGTTAGTTTCCTCAGCATCTACTGCAGATCCAGTCTACAAGCTATGTCCTTCAGGACCCAACCAGATCGATCAATAGTACTGTTGCCGAGCCACTCTTGATGGTGGACATCGAAATTCCCCCACCCACAGTACATTTTCCAACCTCAGTGCTTCCTTCAAGTGTTGTTCAACATGGAGCTGTACAGATTCATCAGTTGAGGGAGGACAGTACATGATGATCACCAACAGATTTCCTTGACCATGTTTAACTCGAAGAAACCCCGGGCAACTCCACAATGACTATATACCACTTTGCCTCCATCTCTACAGGATCTGTCCTGCCAGTGGGACATATCTAGGGATGGTGACATCTGGGATGTTGTCAAGTATGATTCTGTGTCAGGCTGTTGACTAGTCTGTGAGACCGTGTCCCAGTTTTGACACTAGCCTCCAGATATTAGTAAGGAGGACTTTGCATGTTCAACGCGGCTATCTCTGCTGTTGTCTTTTATGGTACCTAGGTGGATGCTCGGTGGTCCAGTTTCATTTCTTTGTTGAGTTTTTGTGGCAATTAATACAACTGCGTGGCCCATTTCGAAGGGCAGTTGAGAATAAACCACATTGGTGTGGGTCTGGAGTCACATGTAGGCCAGACCAGGTGAGGATGGCAGATTTCCATCCCGGAAGCACAGTAAGTGAGCCAGGTAGGTCCTTGCAACAATTGACAATGGTTTCATGGCTGGTAGTAGATTCTTAATTGCAGATATTTTTTAATAAATTGAAATTCCATCATTTGCCATGGCAGGATTCAAACCCAGGTCCCCATAACAACACTTGGGTCTCTGGATTAGCAGTCCATGAATAATACCACTAGGCCATTGCTTCCCTGCCTACTAATAGATGAATGTTTTGAAATGGTTCTTCATACAATGACGTTTTGATTAGATGGTATTTTTCCTGCAAATTGTGCCTACCTTTGTAACTTGGAGAAAAATGAACATCTATTTTGACAGTGACTCAAATGAGTCAAAAAATGTCCATTTCTGTCAGTTAAAGCTCTGCTAGAATCAGTTGAGATGAAATCTGATGTAAGGTTAAGAATTGGCCTTAAGGGTGTTTGTGGGTTTATCGTTGGTGTTTTAAATTGGTGCACCACTGTATGTTCACTTTTACAAACTGATTGCATTTGACAGGGCATTAGCTACAGGCACTATATGACCTTATAGAGATTGGCAAACGCTGATTCCCCCAACAGAGGAGCTTCTAGGCACAAAGTGAAAATTTAATCCAAATGTATAATTTTTACTCACACTTAGAATGTTGAATTTAAATTAAATTTATTGGTCAAGTCCATTCTAAATGCTTGGATCTTGGTTTTTTGACTCATGAACATGACTGATGGGGTCTAGGGAGACGTCAAATTATTCAACTGAAAATATTCTAATTAACCCATGACATTCTCTATCTCCATCTCCACCTCTAACAGGTTCAAATATTCTTGGACCATAATGCCAACAATAGGCATCTACAATAGGCAAGATAAAAAAAATTCAAGATGGCATGTCATTGCTTGTTCTTTAAGGTGTTCGCTTGAATTACTATATCAATGCAGTAAGCTTGAGTAACTCAGTGGCATATATTAGATGCATTATCATTGCAGGAGTGGGATCAAGTAAGAGGTAAGAGGAAGTTTGAAGGGAAATTAGTGGAATCGTCAAATGTCTGCAAATGTTGGAAAAGCAGACACCTTCATATCATTTAAAATGTACATGGCTACAGACCAAGACTGGAAATTGGGATTAGGTTGGATACAACACGGATAGGATGGGCTGAATGGTCTCCTGTGCAATACATTTCTATGATTCAATGCTATAATGGCAGCTTTGGTCTCAAGAATCAAACCATGATAGTCTAAGACAATATCTTGTTGAGAATAATCAGTTAGATTGCACAAATACAAGGGGCTTCATACAGTTTTGACTGGTGTGGTCTATTAAGTGAGCACCTTTCAAATGTTGACATAAGCTGTGCCAGGTTGCTTAATCATTAGTCAGCTTTCAATGTCTCAGTAATAATGAAAAGAAACTAATGTTATTAAACTCCTTGCCCATAATAACTTATTTTATTATCAGTAGTTTAGGTAGTTTTGGGTAATTAGGTAATACTTAGGTAATTTTTGTACCTGCTTTGTGAATCAGACATTACAATTACTTTGACTGCCACATAATGCAACTGCACTTGTCGTTCACTCACACCATCCCAAAAATGGCAATGAGACAAAGACTAGTTATTGATAATCGGGGTATTAAAGGTTAATTTTAACCAGACCTCAATAGTGAATGATTATGATGTAGTAGGCATCACAGAGACTTGGTTACAGGGGGGTCAGGACTGGCAGTTAAACCTCCATGGTTTTTCAACTTATCGAAAAGACAGAGAGGTGGGCAGAGGGGGTGGGGTTGCCTTGTAAGTTAAGAACAAAATTAAATCTATGGTATTGAATGACATAGCGTCGGATGATGTGGAGTCTGTGTGGGTGGAATTGAGGAACCACAAAGGCAAAAAAACCATAATTGGAGTTGTGTACAGACCTCCTAACAGTGGTCAGGACCAGGGACGCAACATGTACCGGGAAATAGAGAAGGCATGTCAGAAAGGCATGGTTACATTGATCATGGGTGACTTCAATATGCAGGTGGACTGGGTAAATAATGTTGCTAGCGGATCTAAAGAAAGGGAATTCATGGAATGCTTACAGGATGGCTTTTTGGAACAGCTTGTCATGGAGCCCACAAGAGAGCAGGCTATTCTGGACCTAGTGCTTTGCAATGAACCAGACTCTATAAAAGATCTTAAAGTAAGGGAACCCTTAGGAGGTAGCGACCATAATATGGTAGAGTTCAGTCTGGAGTTTGAAAGGGAGAAGACAAAATCTGATGTAATGGTGTTACAGTTGAATAAAGGTAATTATGAAGGCATGAGAGAGGAACTGACTAAAATAGACTGGAAGCAGAGGCTAACCGGGAAGACACTAGAGCAAAAATGGCAGGAGTTTGTAGGTATAATTGAGGACACTGTACAGAGGTTCATTCCCAAGAAAAGAAAGATTAACCGGGGAGGGATTAGACAACCTTGGCTGACAAAGGAAGTCAGGAAATGTATTAAAGAAAAAGAGAGATCCTATAAAGTGACTAAGAACAGTGGGAAATCAGAAGATTGGGAAGGATACAAAAGCAAACAGAGGATAACAAAGAGTGTAATAAGAAATGAGAGGATCAAATATGAAGGTAGGCTAGCCAGTAATATTAGAAATAATAGTAAAAGTTTCTTTCAGTACATAAGAAACAAACGACAGGCAAAAGTAGACATTGGGCCACTTCAAACTGATGCAGGGAGCCTAGTGATGGGAGATAAGGAAATAGCAGGAGAACTTAACAAGTACTTTGCGTCAGTTTTCACAGTGGAAGACATGAGTAATATCCCAAAAATTAAAGGGTGTCACGGGGCTGAGTTGAGTATGGTTGCCATTACGAAAGAGATAGTGCTAGAAAAGTTAAAAAGTCTTAAAATTGATAAATCTCCTGGCCCCGATGGGATACACCCTAGAGTTCTGAGAGAGGTTGCTGAGGAAATAGCAGAGGCATTGGTTGAGATCTTTCAAGAGTCACTGGAGTCAGGAAAGGTCCCGGATGATTGGAAGATGGCTGTAGTAACCCCCTTGTTCAAGAAAGGATCAAGGCAAAAGATGGAAAATTATAGGCCAATCAGCTTAACCTCGGTTGTTGGTAAAATTCTAGAATCCATCATTAAGGATAAGGTTTCTAAATTCATGGAAGAGCAGAGTCTGATTAGAACAAGTCAACATGGATTTAGTAAAGGGAGGTCATGCCTGACAAACCTGTTGGAATTTTTTGAAGAGGTAACAAGTAGGTTAGACCAGGGAAACCCAGTGGATGTGGTCTATCTAGACTTTCAAAAGGCCTTTGATAAGGTGCCACACGGGAGGCTGCTGAGCAAGGTGAGGGCCCATGGTGTTCGAGGTGAGCTGCTGGGATGGATTGAGGATTGGCTGTCTAACAGAAGGCAGAGAGTTGGGATAAAAGGTTCTTTTTCAGAATGGCAGCCGGTGACGAGCGGTGTCCCGCAGGGTTCCGTGCTGGGGCCACAGCTGTTCGCATTATATATTAATGATTTGGATGAGGGAACCGGGGGCATTCTAGCGAAGTTTGCCGATGATACGAAGTTAGGTGGACAGGCAGGTAGTACTGAGGAAGTGGGGAGGCTACAGAAGGATCTAGACAGGTTGGGAGAGTGGTCCAGGAAATGGCTGATGGAATTTAACGTGAGCAAGTGCGAGGTCTTGCACTTTGGCAAAAAGAATAAAAGCATGGACTACTTTCTAAATGGTGAGAAAATTAATAAAGCCAAAGCACAAAGGGATCTGGGAGTGCTAGTCGAGGATTCTCTAAAGGTAAACATGCAGGTTGAGTCTGTGATTAAGAAAGCGAATGCAATGTTGTCTCTTATCTCAAGAGGGTTGGAATATAAAAGCAGAGATGTACTACTAAGACTTTATAAAGCTCTGGTTAGGCCCCATTTGGAGTACTGTGTCCAGTTTTGGTCCCCACACCTCAGGAAGGACATACTGGCACTGGAACGTGTCCAGCGGACATTCTCACGGATGATCCCTGGAATGACAGGTCTAGCATATGAGGAACGGCTGAGGATACTGGGATTGTATTCGTTGGAGTTTAGAAGATTAAGGGGAGATCTAATAGAGACGTACAAAATAATACATGGCTTTGAAAAGGTGGATGCTAGGAAATTGTTTCTGTTGGGGGAGGAGACTAGGACCCGTGGACACAGCCTTAGAATTAGAGGGGGTCATTTCAGAACAGAAATGCGGAGACATTTCTTCAGCCAGAGAGTGGTGGGCCTGTGGAATTCATTGCCACGGAGTGCAGTGGAAGCCGGGACGCTAAATGTCTTCAAGGCCGAGATTGATAGGTTCTTGTTGTCTAGAGGAATTAAGGGCTACGGGGAGAATGCTGGTAAGTGGAGCTGAAATGCGCATCAGCCATGATTGAATGGCGGAGTGGACTCGATGGGCCGAATGGCCTTACTTCCACTCCTATGTCTTATGGTCTTATGGTCTTATAGTTCCTTGTTCTTCAAGTCGGATTAAGGGATTTGTAACATCTCTTGCACTATTGGAAAATGTGAAAAAGGATCTATCTGGAACTTTAATAACATAGTGCTTCCTGGGACGTAAAACCAGATATTGTTAATTTCTTTTGTAACAGAGTGACAATTATACTTATTGAATCCAGTGGTTCAGTGGCATTGTTACTGACTGAAGTGGATAAATCAGTAATGTCACATTTGTAGATCCCAGCATGTCAGGAAGCCAACAAGAGGAAAAACCCAGCTGGATCTTATCCTTACCAGTCAACTGATCTCAGTTGTTTGTCTACAACAATATTGCTAAGAGAGACCACCTCACAGTGCTTGTGATATTCATTTGTTGGGAGTCCAGCACATCAGTGCAAGTTGGAACCATTTGCGATCTTTTTCAGCTAAAAAAATCAAATGGATGATCCATCTCCACCTCTTCCTAAGGCCCTGGCATCACAAATGCCAATCTTAAACCAGTTTGATTCATTCCACATGATATCAAGAAATTACTAAAAGCACTAAATACTGCACACGTTGTGGGCCCTGACAACATCCCAACAATAATATTGAAGACTTGTGTTCCAGAACAAACTGAACTCTAAGCCAAACTGTTCTAATACAGCTACAACACCCCGATCAATCCAGTAATGTGAAAAATTAACAAAAAGCAGGACAAATCCAAATTGGCCAATTAACGCATCACCAACTCCTCTTTATTATCTACACAATGATCAAAGGGATTATTCACAGTGCTATCAAGTGGCAATTGTGTGCTTACTGATGATCAGTTTCGGTTCCATTAGGGCCAGTCAGCTTCTGATCTTATTACACCCTTGGTCCAAAGATGGACAAAAGAGATGAACTCCAGAGGTGAAGTGTGAGTGACTGTTCTTGACATTGAGGCAGCATTTGAACGAGTGTGTCATTAAGGAGTCCTAGCAAAACTGGAGACAAAGGAAATCAGTGGAGATTGAGTCATACCATGCACGAAGAAAGATGATTGTTGTTGTTGGAAGCCAGTCATCTCAGTCCCAGGACATTGCTGCAGGAATTTGCCAGGGCAGTGGGTAGTGTCTCAGGACTAAGCACTTTCAGCTACTTCCCTTCCATCATTAGAGTCATAGGGATGTACAACATGGAAACAGAACCTTTGGTCCAACTCGTCAATGCTGACCCCAGATATCCTAAATTAATCTCGAGCCGTTTGCCAGCATTTGAACCCTTCCTATTCATATACCCAAACAGATGCCTTTTAAATGTTATAATTGTACCAGCCTCCACCACTTCCTCTGGCAGCTTATTCCATACACGGACCACCCTCTGTTAGATCTGGAAATATTTGCTGATGTTTGCACAATATTCAGCATAACTTACAAATGCTCAGATACTGAAGCAGTTTTTATGAGTTTGCAACTTGATAGGTGACAGATTATTACACACAGTCCTAGCAATAACAATCTCCAAATAGATAAAATCTAATCATCTCCCCTAGATGTTTAATGGCAATACCACCTCTGAATCCCTTACTATCAACATCCTTAAGTGTCACCATTGGGCAAAAGCTGAACTTGCTTAAGCCATATAAAGGCTGCAGCTACGAATGTAGATAAAGGGCTTGGAATTCTGAGACAAGTAATTAACCTTCTGACTGCTCAAACTTCTCCACCTGAAATGCAGAAGTCATGGGTGTGTTGGAATACACTGCACTTATAGAGTCACACAACACAGAAACAGGTCCGTTAGTCCATGCCAACCAGGTTTTCTAAACTGAACTAGTCCCATTTGGCCCATTCCCCTACCCATGTACTGGCCCCAATGTCTTTTGAACATGGTAGTTGTACCCACCTCTACCACTTCCTCAGGCAGCTCTTTCCACATATGCACTACCCTCTCTGTGAAATATTTGCCACTCAGATCCCATTTAAATCTTTCTTCTCTTAAACCTATGCCCTCCAGTTTTGAATGCCCCTACCCTGGGAAAAAGATATGGCTATTCACCATATCTATGCCCCTCATGGTTTTATAAAACTCTATAAGGTCACCTCTCAACCTCTACGCTCCATGGAAAAAGGTATATCCCGCCTCTCCTTATAGAGGTTTACAAAGTTATGAGGGGCATGGATAGGGTAAATAAACAAAGTCTTTCCCCTGGGGTGGGGGAGTCCAGAATTAGAGGGCATGGGTTTAGGGTGAGAGGGGAAAGATATAAAAGAGACCTAAAGGGCAACTTTTTCACGCAGAGGGTGGTACTTGTATGGAATGAGCTGCCAGAGGAAGTGGTGGAGGCTGGTACAGTTGCAACATTTAAAAGGCATCTGGATGGGTATATGAATAGGAAGGGTTTGGAGGGATATGGGCCGGGTGCTGACAGGTGGGAATAGATTGGTTTGGGATATCTGGTTGGCATGGACGGTTTGGACCGAAGGGACTGTCTCCATGCTGTACATCTCTATGACTCTATAAATCATACCTTCCAGTCTCGATAACATCCTTGTAAATTTTGTTTGCACACTTTCCAGTTTAATAACACTCTTCCTATAGCAGGGCAACCAGAAATGTACACAGCACTCCAAATCTGGTTTCACTAATGTAATGTGCAGTTGAAACGTTATGGAGAAGATTTGTAGCTCAGGTTGTGGATCAGATTGCTGGTTTGCTCGCTGAACTGGTAGGTTTGTTCTCAGGTGTTTCATCACCATGCTAGTTAACATCATCGGTGAACCTCCGGTGAAGCACTGGTGTTCTGTCCCGCTTGCTATTTATGTGTCTTGGATTGTTGTGGTGGGTGATATCATTTCCGGTTTATTGCCCACTACAACAAACTAAGACACATAAATAGCAAGCGGGACAGAACACCAACGTTCCACCAGAGGCTCACTGATCATGTTACCTAGCATGGTGACAAAACATCTGAAAACAAACCTACCAGCTCAGCAAGCAAACGGATAACCTGGAACATCATGTCTCAACTCCTGTACTCAATGTTCGGCCTGATGAAGGCAAGCATGCCAACTGCCTTCTTCACCACTCTGTCTACCTGTGACACCACTTTCAATAAACTATGTGCTTTCACCCCTACATCTCTCTGTTCGATAACACTCCCCAGTGCCCTACCATCAATTAGGAAAGCCCTGCCCCACCCCTGGTTTGTCTTATGAAAATGCAATACTTCTCATTATTCTGAATTAAACTGCACCTGCCACTCCTCGGCCCACTGGCCCAGTTGATCAAGATCCCTTTGTACTGAGATAATCTTCTTCACTGTCCATGCACTACTAATTTTGTTGTCATCTGCAAACTTACTGACCATGCCTCCTATATTCTCATCCAAATTGTTTATATAAATGCTTAGCTGAGTGCAATTGTAACACTCAAGAAGCTGAACACTGTCCAGGACAAAGCAGGCTTCTTGACCAGCATCTCTTCCACCATCAATACATAGCAATGTGTACCATCTACAAGATGCACTGCAGCAAGTCATGAAGGCTCGTTCAACAGCACCTCCCTAACTTGCAACATCTTACCACCAAGAAGGACAGGGGCAGCATACACATGAGAACACCAACGTTTGGAGCGGCACAGTGGCTCAATGGTTTAGCACTGCTGCCTCACAGCGTTAGAGCCCCAGGTTCAATTCCCACCTTGGGCAACTGTCTGTGTGGAGTTTGCATGTTCTCTCCATGTCTGCGTGGGTTTCCTCCAGGTGCTCTGGTTTCCTCCCACAGTCCAAAGATGTGCAAGTTAGGTGAATTGGCCATGCTAAATTGCCCGTTGTGTTAGGTGCATTAGTCAGGGGTGAATGTAACAGAATGGGTCTGGGTGGGTTGCTCTTCAGAGGGTCGGTGTGGACTTGTTGGGCCGAAGGACCTGTTTCACACTGTAGGGAATCTAATAACAATATAATCTAAACTTACAAATTCCCCTCTGAACAACACTTGGAACTATATACTTTGCTGGAATACCCTTCCTTATGGCACTGTGGCTTTACCTGCACCACATGAACTGCAGCAGTTCACCTTTTCAAGGACAATTTCTGGTGGCTCTGCTGACCAGCAGTATTTATATCTCATGAAAGGAAATAAATAAGTTCCTGAATCCATAGAGCGTAGAAAGGTAATGACTAACACATCTTAGAAAGGACTTGTAGCTGATAATGAAAGCTTACTGACTGTAACATAGTCATTATATGAACTCCACTACCCTCTCAGCCATTGGTTGAAGTGGAACTGCAACACAGGATTATTGAGCTTATTGTCCCCATTGTCATGGTGCATGACCAGGCCAACTACAAATGATGAAACATTTTTGGACTAAAGAGAACAATCTGTGGACCTGTTTCGATAGATTGGGGAACTAAAGAAAAGCAGAAGGCATTGTGCAAAAGTTGTTGATAGCTTTGAGGCCTGCACATGGATTTCCAATTTGGTGGGGACATGAGAGCCATGGGTTTTGGGTGGGGCATGAGATGGCATAGGTTAGCATGGATGAGGCACTTGAAGGGGAGAGAGATGTGTGCTGGTGAGTTGTTTTTTTATTTATTCTTTACTTTTTAACTTTAAACACAGTACAGAAAACCTGAGGCAGATCTTCTTGTTCTACACTTGGTAACCTTCTCAATTCTCCTGGGCCACTGGTCCCAATTCCTAATTCAGCCCAAGCCCCATTCCAGACTGAAGACTTGATGTCCAAGTAGCCATTTTTAAAGGGAAGATTTGCACAGCGATCGGGGACAGAAGTCCAGGCTCTGGGGTTGATCTTCAAATTGGGGTTGGGAACTTGTTGCCTGTACATACGTCTGAGTCCCAACCCTCTGCTGTGTCTGTTAATAACCTGACTGGACCAGAGGCTAGGCACTAGGCTCTGTGAAGGGACAGGAGATACCTATTTTGTCAAATGTTTCCTGACTCAGTATGTCGAAGGGCCGACAAGAGGGGAAGCCACACTGGATCTGGTGCTTGGTAATGAACCAAGCCAGATGTTTGATTTAGTTGTAGGTGAGCACTTTGGAGAGAGTGACCATAATTCAGTTATGTTTAGTTTAGCGATGGAAAGGGATAGGTACATGCCATAGGTCAAGAGTTATCGATGGGGCAAGGGCAATTATAATGCGATTAGGCAAGAATTAGGATGTGTCGAATGGGGTAGCAAAATGCAGGGGATGCAGACAATGGAAATGTGGAGCTGGTTTAAGGAACAGTTTTTGCGTGTCCTTGATAGGTATGTCCCTGTCAGGCAGGGAGGAAGTGATAAGGTAAAGGAACCATGGTTTACTACGAAGAAGAAGGAGGCTTGTGTGTTGATGAGGCAAGATGGTTCAGATAAGGCGATGGAGAGTTACAGATCAGCTAGGAAGGATTTAAAGAGAGAGTTAAGAAGAACAAAGATAGGACACGAGCAAACTTTAGCAAATAGAATAAAGGAGAATAAAGGGTTTATTTTAAAGCTTTCTATAGGTATGTGAGGAATAAAAGGATGATTAGGGTAGGAATAGGGCCAATCAAAGACAGAAGTGGGAAGTTGAGTGTGGACCCTGTGAAGATCAGAGAGGTGCTAAGCGAATATTTCTCATTAGTTTTCACTCAGGAAAATGAGAATATTGTAGAGGAGAAGAATGAGGTACGAGATATTAGACTAGAAAGGATCGAGGTTAGTTACAAACAGGTGTTATCAATTCTAGAAGGAGTGAAAGTAGATAAGTCCCCTGGGCTGGTTGGGATTTATCTGAGGTTTTTCTGGGAAGCTAGGGAAGAGATAGCAGGGCCTTTGGCTTTGATATTGAGTCATCATTGTCTACTGGTTTCGTACCAGCGGACTGGAGGATTGCAAATGTTGTGCTCTTGTTCAAGAAGGGCAGTAGAGATAACCCAGGTAATTATAGACCAGTGAGCCTTATTTCTGTTGTAGGAAAGGTTTTGGAAAGGATTATAAGAGATAAGATTTATAATCATCTAGCAAATATCAAGTTGATTTCAGATAGTCAACAAGGTTTCATCAAGGGCAGGTCTTGTCTCACAAACCTCATTGAGTTTTTTGAGAAGGTAACCAAGCATGTAGATGAGGATAGGGCAGTTGATGTGGTATACATGGACTTAAATAAAGCCTTTGATAAGGTTCCACATGGTAGGCTGTTGGAGAAAATGCAGAGGCATGTAATTGAGGGTGATTTAGCAGTTTGGATTAGAAACTGGCTTTCTGAAAGAAGGCAGCGAGTGGTGGTTGATGGAAGATACTCAGCCTGGAGTCCGGTTACTAGTGGTGTGCCACAAGGGTCTGTTTTGGGACCACTGCTGTTTGACATTTTTATAATGACTTAGAAGCAGGCATAGGTGGATGGATTAGTAAATTTACAGATAACACTAAGGTCAGTGGAGTTGTGAACAATGTGAAAGAATGTTACAGGTTGCAGGGGGACTTGGATAAACTGCAGAATTGGGCTGAGAGGTGGCAAATGGAGTTCAATGCAACTAAATGTGAGGTGATGCACTTTGGGAAGAATAACAGGAAGGCAGAGTACTGGGTCAATGGAAAGATTCTTGGTAGTGTGGATGTGCAGAGGGATCTTGGAGTCCATGTACATAGATCACTGAAAGTTGCCACCCAGGTGGATAGTGCTGTGAAGAAGGCATACGGTGTGTTAGGTTTCATTGATACAGGGATTGAGTTCCGGAGCCGTAATATCATGCTGCAACAATACAAAACGCTGGTGCGGCCATACTTGGAATATTGTGTACAGTTCTGGTCGCCATATTTCAGGAAGGATGTGGAAGCATTGAAAAAGGTGCAGAGGAGATTTACCAGGATGTTGCCTGGTCTGGAGGGAAGGTCTTATGAGGAAAGGCTGAGAGACTTGAACATGTTCTCATTGGCAAGAAGAAGGCTAAGAGGGGATTTGATAGAGACATACAAGATGCTCAGAAGATTAGATAGGGTAGACAGTGAAAGTCTTTTTCCTAGGATGATGACGTCAGCTTGTACGAGAGGGCATAACTACGAATTGAGGGGTGATAGATTTAAGACAGATGTCAGAGGCAGGTTCTTTATGCAGAGAGTGGTAAGGGCATGGAATATCCAACCTGCTAATGTAGTCAACTCAGCCACATTAAGGAGATTTAAACAATCCTTAGAGAAGTACATGGATGATTTTGGGTTAGTGTAGGGGACAAACTGAGAATAGTTCACAGGTCGGCGCAACATCGAGGGCCGAAGGGCCTGTTCTGAGCTGTATTGTTCTATGTTCTATGTTCTACATTCTACCTATTGAAGCAGGAAGCACTACCCTCCACATGAGAAAATGCAGGGGTTCAGAGGGCCAGAACCCTCTGAACTCAGAGAACTAGCTAACCTTCCTGCCAAACATCATTGCACCCCATCTCACAGTGAAATTCTGGGTATTAAGATATTCCTGGTTCCTTTTGCAGCTCCCCACATTGAACCTGTGCACTCATATGCACTGGGCTGTTGGATGTTGCAGCTTCTAACTGTAGAATCGTCTGATGGTCCTCCCTGGCAAGCACCTTGAGGAGTTTAATGGGATGTTAATTGGAGATGAGCTGTTTTCCCCAACTCCCCCACCTTCATTTGCCCTCTGAAAATTCTGGCAGTATTGGGACCCAGGGATACCCACTGGGAATGCAGTTTTCCAAGTGAGCTCATGTCCCTGCCCATCCCACCTTCCATCAAATACTCAGCCTTTGGATTCTGCCTTCTTTATTGCCTGTAGGTCTGGTTTATAGCTCTCAGCTGAATGAACCATTAGACAGTGCTCAAATGAAAAGTAAGATTGAACATTCAAGGAATTAAGAGGAGCGGATGCTGGAAATCTGAAACAAGCAAAAGCAAAGTTTTTTTGGAGAAACTCAGCAGGTCTGGCAGCATCTGTGGAGAGAAAACAGAGTTAACATTTGGGGTCCAGTGGCCATTCTTCAGGACTTCAGTTTTGAAGAAGGGTTCCTGGACTCTAAACCTTAACTCTGTTTTCTCTCCACAGATACTGCCAGACCTGCTGAGTTTATCATAGATCTTGCCTGAGTTTGATAAAGTCAATGTCTAACTGGTGTAACTAAGATATCTAAAAAAACCACAGCACCAACTGAGATTGTGAGTATAGCAGACAGCTGGAGACTCACTCGATGTAGAAGTTTTAGTGAGGTTTACCAAGCAATGATGGAAATTCAGGCCAGTGCTAAGATTAAAATGAATCTGAACTGCAGATATACAATGCAATCACAAAAGAATTATATTAAAACAATGAAGAGGTTTTTCACCAAGTGCTTTTTTCACCAAGTGCTAAGTAATAATTCATTTTATGGAAATTCTTTACCTAATCATCGGAAAGTTCCATTTGAAATATCGCAGATCTGCAACTGTTGCTAACTTACAGCAGCAACTTATGTGTCTGCTAACATAAAACTAAACAAGGTCTCAAATCTGTACTCTTGGTGTTGAGCAGTGTTCACAGCATTGGTCAGTTGGGAAATCATAGACAATCAATGTGAGGCAAATGGCCTTCTTCTGTGCCGTAACACTTTTGTGAAATGGTTGGATGCTCAGAGGGAAAGAAAACAATAAAATGAACAGTAATACTTGAAAATGAACATACTGTTTGTATTGGAGCTCCAATCTGAGTTACACAAGACAAGCCAGACCAGTATGTTTCAGTCGCCAGTCTTACTGGTTGTTTCCTTCTGGTGATTAATTGCTGTGGGTCTACAATGTCACACAGGAGCTGTTGCCGACAGAAAAGTCCACTTTTAGCAAATAGTCAGCTTTCATCCTGCTCAGGAAAATGGTAGTTGACTCTTCAGCCTTAGTTTATTATTAAAACTGCAAACATTGCTGCCCAGAACTTGTATAATTAATTTACATTGTTGAGAGTAACTTCAAATAACTTGTTAAAAATCCTGAACTCAATTTGTATCAGTTTGGAAAGATAAAGACACTTTTCAGGTAAGTCAATGGTATATTTCACAGAAATATCGATGGTCCCTAAATCCAGAGACCCAGGTAATGTTCTGGGGAATTTGTGTATGAATCCCACCACAGCAGAAGATGGAATTTGAAATCAAAAAAAAAATCTGGAATTAGGGGTCTAATAATGACCATGAAACCATTGTCAATTGTTGGAAAAACCCATCTGGTTCACTTTAGGGAAGGAAACTGCCATCCTTACCTCATCTGGCCTACACGTGACTCCAGGCCCACAGCAATGTGGTTGACTGTAACTGCCCTCTGGGCTATTAGGGATGGGCAATAAATGCTGGCCCAGCCAGTGATGCCCACATCCCACGAATGAATAAAAGAAACCGACAAGCAAACAAATATATTTAAGAGGTCTCCCAAAACTGAAAGTGATTTCTCCAGCAAAGTGCAGTAAGTTCATAGAATCCCTAGTGAGGGACTCTGTGTGAGTTGTGTGAGTGGAAATAGTTCCAAAGTACAAAGAAAACTAATCCCAATCACTTAAACAGTGATTTATTGGGATGGTGGGGAAGTGATAGGGATTGGTAATACATATCGTCTGGGAATACAAAGTTAAAAATTACACAACACCAGGTTATAGTTCAATCTGGTGTTGTGTGATTTTTAACTTTGCACACACCAGTCCAACACCGGCACCTCCAAATCATGACTGGGAATAGTGATGGTATGAAAGGCTCTTACCTGTACTGTCTTTTAAAATTCATACCTGCTATTTGAGTACTTTAAGACTTAGAATCCCTACGGTGTGGAAGCAGGCCCTTCAGCCCAGCAAGTCCACACCGACCCTCCAAAGAGTAACCCACCCTGACAAATTCCCTTACTTCTCTACATTTCCCCTGACTAATGCACTGAACATTACAGGCAATTTAGCATGGCCAATCCACTTAACCTGCACATCTTTGAATTGTGGGAGGAAACCAGAGCAAACCCACGCAGATACAGGGAGAATGTGCAAACTCCACACAGACAAGTTGCCCAAGGCTGGAATCAAACCCAGGTCCCCGGTACTGTGAGGCTGCAGTGTTAACAACTGAGCCACCATGTCGCCTGATGTAGCGTCTCTATCCAGATCAGCATTTGTTGCTCATCCTTGATTGCCCTTCAGAAGATGGACCACCGCAGCCCAGGTGCATAGGTGCATGTCCACAGTTCTGTTAAGAGTTGCAGGTTTTTAGACCTAACAAAAGTGAAGGAATAGCAACAGAGTTTTAATTCAAGATGGTGTGCAGCTCAGAGGGGAGCTTGTAGGTGTGGAGGTGATCACAAAATGCTTCTCTCATCCTTCTGGGAGAGCGGTGGAGCCCTGATGAGTTACAGCAACAATTTCTATAGATGGTACACAGTGCTGTCACTGTGCATTGTAAATGTCTAAGGTGGCGGTTGGAGAATTGATCAAGTGGACTGCTTTGACCCAGTTGGTGTTGCGCATCTTGAGTGTTATTGGAACTATAATTATCACGTCAAGTGGGAAGTATTTCAAAACACTCCTGACTTGAGCCTTGTAGGTTGTTGTTTGGGTTTGGGAAGTCAGGAAGGGAATGGTGTACCACAGAATTTCTAGTCTCTGACCTGTTCTTGTAACCACGGTATTTATATGGCTTCACTGTTATCCATAATGTTATTTTGCAGCCAGCATTTCCCAATGCAGTTGAATGTTCAGAAGCAGAGATTACTGGATGACAATACATAATGAGTCTTAGCTCTGGCTATTGCATCTCTTTGCAGCTGATGTGCCAATTCTAACTGAGGCAAATAATGACTAACTCTCTGGTCTATGACCTTTGGTTCACTGAATAAACAAGCTCTTTGATTTATGCTTTTTTTTCCCCTGACAGATGCGAATGAACCGGATCCAACAAATTGAAAAGGAAATTCTTCAGTTCCAGCAGAAAGCGCATCAGAAAGAGACAGAGGTCAGATTCAAAGACATTGCTACAGTTTATATGGCTTATCACAAAGTAATATGTAGAAGCTAAAAGTTGCACATAAATAACAAGACTTTTTCATTCAATTAAAACTCTACCTACCTCAGATACACAACTGGAATGTTTTATGTCCCACAGACCGAAACTAGAGATTGAATTTGAGAATTCAATTCACTGACCACATTGTTCATTAGACTATACTTTGTGAGAGTTGTAAAAGTACTTTCCCACCCTGTGGCATAATATTTTTAGCTCTGTTGTTATTTTTAGATGACTTATGCTGAAGGCTTTTATGAGATGGGAATCTGAATGAACATTATATTTGTTCCCTGTAACCCGGGGATCCACCACATAAAAGCTGAGTTTATGTTAGTGCTCTTAAATGTTTTTGTTGGGTTACAATTGTGTGCTCTATTTTACATCTAGAACATAAATATTCCACATACACTTTTTGTCTACTGCTTTCCCTACATGTAGACTTTCTAATGTAAGTTTCTTAGTCATGTCTTTGATACCCTAAAATAATTTTTAAAAATCAAAATTGATGATTTTTGCACCATTATTAAGGACAACTGGACTAATAAATTTGGGACTTTTTAACAAATTTGCAAAGATACAGATCACCTAATCAGAGGAAATATTTTCTCGCAATGCAATCTATTGAAATTCTTCATTAAATCTCCATCTATGTTCTAGTGTCAATAACAGATCGCTAAACCCAATAAGTGCAACAACAACTTAAATTTCTATAGTGGCTTTACCATGATTTAAAATGAAAATTTCCAGGTGCTTCGTAGAGCCAGCACCAAATACAGTTTGACACTGAGCCACATAAGGAGGTAACGGGAGAGGTGACCTTAAGCCAGGTAGGTTTTGAAGAAAGTCCATAAAAGGAGGAGAGAAATTCACAGAAGCAAAGAAGGAATTCCAGAGCTTTTATATAATCATAGAATCCCTACAGTGTGAAACAGGCCATTTGGTCCAACAAGTCCACACTGACCCTCTGAAGAGTAACCCACCCAGACTCCTTTGACTCATGCACCTAATCTATACACCCCTCAATAGTATGAGCAATTTAGAATGATCAATTCACCTAACCTACACATCTTTGGACTATGGGAGGAAACCCACGCAGATACAGTGAGAATGTACAAATCCACACAGTCGCCTGAGGCTAGAATCGAACCCAGATCCCACTGAGCCACCATGCCACCCTTAAGCTTTGGGCTTAAGCAGCTGAAGGCACAGACACAATGTGGAGTCTTAATGAGTACTTTCTGTAGATGCTACACACTGCTGCCACTATGCATTGCTGGTGAAGGGAGTGAATGTTTAAGGTGGCAGTTGGAGTATTAATCAAGTGGACTGCTTTGACCTGGATGGTGTTGAGCTTTTTGAGTGTTACTCTAGCTGGGATTGTCCAGGCCATTAAGTTGGGGATGCTAGTGAGGCCAATGCAGAGAGATCATGGAAGGTATTAAAACAGCGATAAGGAGGGGTATGGCCAGTTTGGGATTTGGAAATAAGAATGAGAATTTCAAAATTGAGGCTTATGTTTCAACTGTTTCCTCAGTGAAGACAGTTTCCCATCCTTGGCACAATTTTGGTAAAAATACTCTGTGCACTTCCTATGGCTATAATGTCCTTCTGATACTGAGGTGTTCCACATTCCATATTAATATAAATAAAACTGCAGGATCCTGGAGATCTGAAATGTTAACAGGAATTGCTGACAAAATTCAGCAGGTCTGGCAGCATCTGTGGGAAGAAATTCTACACAGCACATCCTAACCTGAAGGTACATTAGTCATGTTTTCATAGTAAAATGTGCCCCATTTTTGAAGGGCATATTGTTATTGGCCTTTCTAAAATGGCTTTAGCTATCTGCATTTGGATTTCTAGGGAAGGTGTATTTGAATCCTGAGATACCTCAGTTCATCCACACTCTTCACTATCTTTCCATAATTTTTTTAACCTTGAAATTAATTTTCCTGAAATTTTCATCTACATGTCACCACCTATCAGGTGCAAAATGGCAGCTGACAAACTGTGGATTAGAATTAGAATCCCTACAGTGTGGAAACAGGTCCTTTGGCCCAACAAATCCACGCCAACCCTCCAAAGAGTAACACACGCAGGCCCGTTCCCATACCCTACATTTACCCCTGACTAATGCACCTAACCTATACATCCCTGGACACTGTGGGCAATTTAGCATGGCCAATGTCTGTGTGAAGTTTGCACATTCTCCCCGTGTCTGCGTGGGTTTCCTCCAGGTGCTCCGGTTTCCTCCCACAGTCCAAAAATGTCCAGGTTAGGTGAATTAGCCATGTTAAATTGCCCATAGTGTTAGGCGCATTAGTCAGGGGTAAATGTAGGGGAATGGGTCTGGGTGGGTTGCGCTTCGGCAGGTCGGTGTGGATTTGTTGGGCCAAAGGGCTTGTTTCCACACTGTAAGTAATCTAATCTAATCTAATTCACCTAGCCTGCACATCCTTGGATTGTGAGAGGAAACTGGAGCACCCGGAGGAAACCCACGCAGACAAGAGGAGAATGTGCAAACTCCACACAGATAGAAAGTTGGTTGAAGGCAATGCTTCTCCATTTCCATTTATATTGTAGACCTGAGGTTTCCCAACATGCTAATTGTGAGACATTTCTTAAATTATGTCTAATTTCTATTAGTGTAGGGAGCTTCTGTAGCAGTTTGACTGCCTCTGAGTCAGAAGGCTGAGTCCTAATCCAGGATTTGATGGTCAAGGTGAATCTATTCATGACCAACGTTCCCTCTAAGTTGATTGGCATAGCAACATATTGGCTTTCACTTCTGGAATCTGCTGCCACATAAGTATCTCAGAGGTCTGCACAGTAGGACAAAGAATTAACATTTATAGCATGAACAAACAGGTTGACTATCAACCTTCAGTTCTATCTAACACTCAATGCCAGATGTTAAGAATGGGAGAGATTCCTGGCCAACCATATCATGGGAAGAAAGTTGGAGCTCCATACTATAACATGCATGGCAGAGTGATTTGTAACCCACTATCGTTATTATTTTTTAAAAATGTGTTATTTAGTCATCAATAGGCAAACAAAATATATGTGCTGTCTTGAAGAACATTTCGTATGAACATCTTACCAAATTCTTCCCTCTGGCCCTACAAATTACTGTATTGGACACTGCATGGAGAAGCAAACTCAAATTTTTATACCAGTAATCTCTTATGTACTGTGAATAATAGCTGAAGATCTGAAATGGAAACAAAATACAGCTGGTCGCGGAGCACCTGGAAGAAGAAGACAGAGTTAACATTTCATGTCATCGTCCTTGCGTCAGAATCATGGGCGATCTGATGGATCTGATGGATATATTTAAAAGTCCCGTAGCTAGTGTGCATTCATATTACTTCAGACACTGCAGTTTGTCACTGGTACAAAGGCAACATAACAGGGAAAAAGAAAGCTAGTTATTTCATCCTTGCTAACTTATAAGTAGTTGTGTGTACAGTACCTGGATGGTATTTGATTAATGACTTGAAAGGGACAATCCAGATTAATACCCAAATCCACACTGCGGGGACCAGACTTTGCTGCCTGGGCCTTAGTGCCAGTTGTATTGACCATGCGATCTCATCCTCTATTCCTGACCCCCTCCACAAAGAGGGTTGTCACCTTCGGTTTGTGAAGGGCTTTCGAAAGGAGTGCCCTGGTGAGGATGGGTGTATCAACTCACCTTCCTTCAACCTCACTGATGGGCTGCAACCGACGTTTACAGTTATATCTTCTTCCAGATTCTTTTACTGTTGCAGTAAGGAGCCAATTGCAAGCTTACATTGAATTTAATAAGATCAATTTTATTACATGCTAATAAGCAATGTCAAGCGTACAGCCTTTGAGTATACACACACTTACAAACTCTCTCTCACACATACACACACACGCACATGCATACGCATGCAATGTACACTCACAATATAAATGTACACACCACATATGCGCACACAACACACACATATTGAAAGGGACACACACACACACACTAGCGTCCCTTCAGTGTCCTTAAGGAATATTGATTTAAACTGTGACTGCGGTTGATTTTTCTGACTGTCAGCAGTACAGCATGTTGGTCTTATCAAGAACTCAAAATGACATTGGTAACGCCTCTTCTGGGATACTGTGTCCAGTTCTGGTCACCCAGAAATAGGAAGGAAATTATTAAACTGGGGAGGGTTCAGAAAAGATTTACCAGGATGTTGCCAGGTATGGAAGGTTTGAGTTATAAAGAAAGGCTGGATAGGCTGTGAATTTTTTCACTGGAGAGTAGGAGGTTGAGAGGTGACCTGAGAAGTTTATAAAATAATGAGGGGTCCAGACAGAGTTAATGGGAAATTTCAAGATAAGGTGGCACATTTGTAAGGTGAGAGGAGAGTGATTTAAAAAAGATATAAGGGGCAAATATTTTACACAGAGGTTGATTCATCTGTGGAATGAATGTCCTGAGGACGTGGTGGATATGGGTACTATTACAGCTTTTAAAAGACGTTTGGATAGCAAAGATTTAGAGGTATATGATGTGGAAGTGCCAGTGTTGGACAGGGGTGGACAACGTCAGAAGTCACACACCACCAGGTTATAGCCCAACAGGTCTATTTGAAATCTCAAGCTTTTGGAGCACTGCCCCTTCGTAGGATGAAGTCAATTTGCTGAAGTAAACCTGTTGGACTATAACCTGGAGTTATGTGACGTCTGACTTTGGAGGGATGTGGGCCAGGAACAGGTAAGGACTAGTTTATTTAGGATTATGTTCAGCATGGATTGACGTATCTATTTCTGTACTGTATGAGTCTATGTCTCTTTTTATTCAATCTTGTCACTGACTTTTCTCCTTGAGAGACACAGTGAGAGAGAGCCTTCTTCATCATGTTTCAATTGGCAATCAATTTCAATCTCCTTTACCTATTTCCAAAAAAAATCCTTGAGTTGCAATCTGTTGTGTATTCTATTTGTAGTCTCCCTTTCATGTCCAACATGTGAAAATTCTTATGAAGTTGCAAACAATTAGGTGATTACGACCTTTCCACATCTCTCAGGGAGGGTTTGACTGGTTTATTGGCTTGGGGAAAGATGTTAATTTCACCCCAAAGTTAAAAATCACACAACACCAGGTTATAGTCCAACAGATTTATTTGGAAGCACTAGCTTTCAGAGCACTGCTCCTTCATCAGGTGGTTGTGGAGTATAAGATCGTAAGACACAGAATTTATAGAAAAGGTTTACAGTGTGATGTAACTGAAATTATGTATTGAAAAAGACCTGGATTGTTTGTTAAGTCTCTCATCTTTTAGAATGACCATGTTGGTTTCAGTTCTTTCCTATGTAAATCGCAGAACCTTCTCAAGTGATGTTTAACAATTGGTATCATGTCGGCCCAGATAATGCTTTGAAGGTGTGAGATGCCCTGGGTGAGGCTGTCTTTGCCAGTTTCACCTCAGGCTGATTTATGTCTAGTTCATGGTGGTCTCATGAAATGTGGTCAACCTGTGCATCATTCTATATCAGAGTTCTTGTCCCTTTTTCAAATAACTTCAGTCCATGGAAGTCCCTGCTATTAAATCAGGTGACAGAATTGAAAATTAACAGTCCAAACTTTATATCACAATGACCAAGGTGGAAAGGTGGAAAGAGATAGGGAGGAAATTCTAGAGGTCAGGGTTTCAGGAATTGAAGGCACGATGGACAGTGGATGAGATTAAGAAAATCAGAATTATACAAGCAGGATCTCATACCATCGTTTTGATTATGGAATGGTGTGGGAAAATTAAATGTGAGAAGCATGTGAAAAATTCTGAGTCATGAAATTATGAATGAGAGTGATTTGTTTGTGCTTTCAAAGAAGCGCTATCGCAACTTGACGATCTTTACAGCTGACAAGTTACTTGGAGCAGCTGTTGAAATCTCATTTCATCACTACATAAATAATATTTTCTGATTTTAGTGTCAGTAATAAAAATTATTTTGACACAAAATACCAGGTCAAATACAACTAGGGAAATGCAATCTTTCAAAGAAATAACATTACTGGCTTCGAAGGTAAACATAGGTATGATTTCATACATGACATCTGTACTAAGTCACAAGTCGCATGACACCAAGTTATAGTCCAGCATAGAACATTGAAAAGTACAGCACAGAACAGGCCCTCCAGCCCACTATATTGTGCCGAGGATTATTCCTAAACTAAAATAAAATAACCTAACCTACGCACCCCTCAATTCACTGCTGTCCATGTGCATGTCCAGCAGTCGCCTAAATGTCCGTAATGACTCTGTTTCCACCACCACCGCTGGCAACGCATTCCATGCATTCACAACTCTCTGTGTAAAGAACCTACCTCTGACGTCTCCTCTACACCTTCCTCCTAACACTTAAAACTATGACCCCTCGTGTCAGTCAATCTGCCCTAGGGAAATGTCTCTGACTATCGACTCTATCCATGCCTCTCATTACCTTGTATACCTCGATCAGGTCACCTCTCTTTCTCCTTCTCTCGAGAGGGAAAAGTCTGATCTCAGTCAACCTCTCTTCATAAGACAAGCCCTCCAGTTCAGGCAGCATCCTGGTAAACCTTCTTTGCACCCTCTCCAAAGCCTCCGTATCTTTCCAATAATAGGGTGACCAGAACTGGATACAATATTCCAAGTGTGGTCTCACCAGGGTTTTGTAGAGCTGCATGGCTCTTAAACCCGATCCCCCTGTTAATGAAAACCAAAACACCAAATGCTTTCTTAACAACTCTATTCACTTGGGTGGCGACTTTGAGCGATCTACGCACTTAAACAACAGGATCCCTCTGTTTCTCCACACTGCCAAGAATCTTGTCTTTAATCCTATATTCAGCATTCAATTTTGCCCTTCCAAAATGTATCACTTCACATTTATCCAGAGTGAACTCCATCTACCATTTTTCAGGCCAGCTCTGCACATGTCTCTGCAGAGCTGCACATCTGTGGAAAGTGCACCCAACTCCAGCTCCTCGAAAACCGAGTTAAGGAACTGGAGCTGGAGCTGGATGAACTGTGGATCATTCGGGAGGCCGAGGGGGAAATTGAGAGGATGTACAGGGAGGTGGTGACTCCTCAGATACAGGATAAGGACAGCTGGGTTACAGTCATGGGGAGGAAAGGGAATCGACGGTCAGAGCAAGGATCCCTTGTGGCCGTTCCCCTCAGCAATAAGTATACCGTTTTGGATACTGCTGGTGGGGATGGCCTACCAGGGGAAAGCCATAGCTGTCTGTTCTCTGACAATGAGCCTGGCACTGTGACTCTGAAGGGAAGGGGGGCAGAATACAAAAGCGCTAGTGGTACGGGACTCAATAGTTAGACGGATTGACAGGAGGTTTGTGGTCAGGAATGGGACTCCTCAATGGTATGTTGCCTCCCCAGTGCCAGGGTCCAGGGTGTCATCAATCGGGTTTACAGGATTCTGAAGGGGAAGGGTCAGCAGCCAGAAATCGAGGTCATATTAGCACCAATGATATAACCAGGAAAGGGATTGAGGATCTGAAAAGTGACTACAGACAGCTAGGTTGGAAGCTGAAGAGCAGGACAAATTGAGTAGTGATCTCAGGTTTGCTACCAGTGCCACGAGACAGTGAGGTGAGGAACAGTCAGTGAGTGCAGCTTAACATGTGGCTGCGAAGCTGGTGCAGGAGGAAGGGCTTCAGATATTTAGACCATTGGGATGCCTTCTTGGGAAGGTGGGATCTGTACATGGAGGATGGGTTGCACCTAAACTGGAGGGGCACAAATGCTCTGGGTGGGAGATTTGCTCATGTGGTTTGGGAGGATTTAAATTAGTGTGGCAAGGGGCTGGGAACCAGAGCTACACATCTGAGAGGGGGTTAGTTGTAGATGGGACAGTGACAGGATGTAGTGAATCTATTGGGAAGGTTTTTCATGCGATGAAACAAAGGGGTCGGTTAAAGTGTGTCTGCTTTAACGCAAGGAGTGTCAGAAATTAGAGTGATAAACGTAGAGCATGGATTAGTACTTGGGACTGTGATGTTGTGGCCATAACGGAGACGTGGGTTTCACAGGGCAAGAATGGTTGCTCGATGTTCCAGGGTTTTGCACATTTATAAAGAACTGGAAGGGTGGCAAAAGAGGAGGGGGTGTAGCATTGCTAATCAGAAAGTGCATCACAGCTACAGAAATGAAGGTTGTCAAGGAAGGTTTGTCGACTGAGTCAGTAAGGATGGAAGTTAGGAACAGCAAAGGAGTGGCCACCTTATTGGGGGCTTACTACAGACCCCCCTAATAGCAGTAGGGAGATTGAAGAACTCATAGCTGACAGATTTTGGAAAAATGCAAATGTAGTAGGGTTGTTGTTATGGGTGACTTCAACTTTCCCAATATTGACTGGAACTTCATTAGTACAGATGATTTGGATGGAGCTATTTTTGCCAAGTGTGTTCAGGTGTATTTCCTTACTCAGTATGTAGATAGGCTGATGAGGGGAGAAGCCATTTTGGATTTGGTGCTTGGTAATGAGCCAGGATAGGTGTCAGATCTCGTGGTGGGAGAACACTTTGGAGAGAGTGACCATAACTGCCTCACATTTACCATAGCCACGGAGAGGGAAAGGAGCAGTTACCATGCAAAAATATTTATTTGGGGAAAAGGAAATCATGACGCTATCAGACAGGAGTTGGGAAGTAGAGATTGGGAGCAATTGTTCCACAGAAAGGGCACAATAGACATGTGGAGACTGTTTAAGGCACAGTTACTGTGAATGATTACATAAATTTGTTCCTCTGAGCCAGGCAAGAAGGGGTAAGATTAAGGAGCCTTGGATGACAAGAACAGAGGAGCTTCTCTTCAAAAGGAAGAAGGCAGCTTACGTAAGGTGGAGGAAGCAAGGATCTAGCACAGCTTTAGAGGAATATAGGCTTACTAGAAAAAAGCTTAAAAATGGACTGGGGAGAACCAGGAGGGGGCACGAAAAAGGCTTGGCAGGAAGGATTAGGGAAAACCCAAAGGCAGTTTACTCATACGTGCGGAATAAGAGAATGATCAGGGAGAAGATACAGCCAGTCAGAGATAGCATAGGGAACTTGTGTGTGGAGTCTGAGCAGATAGGGAAAGCTCTAAATGAGGTTTTTTTGCTTTGGTTTTCACTAAGGAAAGGGACCTTGTTATGAATGAGAACTTTGAGGAGCTGGGAAATGGGCTTCTACAGATCAAGATTGATGAATTGATGTGCTGGAAATTTTGGCAAACATTAAGATTGATAAGTCCCCAGGGTCAGACCAGTTTTATCCTAGGTTCGTCTGGGAAGCGAGAAAGGAGGTTGCTAAGCCACTGGCGAAGATCTTTGCTTCCTCATGCTCCAGGGGAGTTGTACTGGAGGATTGGATGGAGGCAAATGTTGTTCCTCTTTTCAAGAAGGGTAATAGGGAAATCCTTGGCAATTACAGACCAGTCAGTCTTGTGTCTGCTTTAGAAAGGTTTTGAGGGATAGGATTTATGACTATTTAGAAAAGCATAGCGTGATTAAAAGCAGTCAGCATGGCTTTGTGAGGGGCAGGTCATGCCTCACAAATCTTATTGAGTTCTTTGAGGAGGTGACAAGACAGGTCGAAGAAGGTCAAGCAGTGGATGTGGTGTATATGGACTTCAGCAAGGCATTTGATAAGGTTCCCATGATAGGCTCATTCATAAAGTCAGGAGGTATGGGATACAGGCAGATTTGGCCCTCTGGATTCAGAATTAGTTTGCTGACAAAAGGCAGAGAGTGGTTGTAGATGTATTCTGCCTGGAGGTCAGTGGTGAATGGTGTCCTGCAGGGCTCTGATCTTGGGCATGTGCTCTTTCTAGCTTTTATAAATGACTTGGATGAGGAGGTTGAGGGGTGGTTTAGTAAATTTGCCAATGACACAAAGGTTGGAGGTACCGTTGATAGCATTGAGGGCTCTGATCTTGGGCCTGTGCTCTTTCTAGTTTTTATAAATGACTTGGATGAGGAGGTTGAGGGGTGGTTTAGTAAATTGTCAATGACACAAAGGTTGGAGGTATCATTGATAGTATTGAGGGCTGTTGCAGGCTGCAGCATGACATTGACAGGATGGTACTGCTCCTTCCTCAGGTGCACAAGCGCTCCGAGAGCTTGTGATTTCAAATAAACCTGTTGGACTATAACCTGGTGTCATGTGACTTCTGACTTTGTCCACCCCAGTCCCTTCACATCATGACTACATCTGTATTGTTAAGCTCCTTTCAAACAGCTACCAATCTACTGCTGCCTATTAAATATCTGCATTTTTAAAAATGTGCATTTATAGGATGAGCATCACTGGCTGAGCTAGCATTTATTGCCCAGCCCTAATTGCCCAGAGGGTAGTTAAGTGTCAACCACATTGCTGTAGGTCAGACCAGGTGAGGACAGCAGTTTCCTTCCCTAAAGGACATTAGTGAAACAGATGGGTTTTTATTCCTGATAACCGGCAATGGATTCACAATCATCATTAGACTCCTAATTATAGATTTATTTTATTGAATTCAAATTCCACCATTTTAGGATTCAAACCTGGGTCTCCAGAGCATTACCTGGTGTCTGGATTAACAGTGCAGCAATAATATCATGAGGCCATTGCCTCCCCTTATTAGTAACAAGAAGAAATCATAATTCTCACTTTTGACTATGTGACATAGAATCAATGCACGTGGCTTTGCTGCACTATGCATGGCTACTTCAAGCATGGATACAATAGCACTATGACTACAGCAATGGACTAATGGTCTAAGTGGCATGAGCTCAAATTCCATCATGGTAGCTTGAAAATTTAAACTTATTCAATAAAGAGATAAAATGTGGAATAGAAACCCTTGTAACAGCAATGGTAACCATGTAACAATGGATTGTTGTCAAACCTATCAGGTTAATTGATGTAACTTATTGGAGGAATCCTTGCCCTGTATGTGACTGCAGACATACAGCAATGTGATAGACTCTGAAACAGCTGAGCCAACTCTTTGAGTTACATTCGAGAGAGTGGTTCACCACGACTTGCTTTTGGGCATTAGGGATGTGCAGCATGTGCTGACCTTATCAGTGAACCATCTTCACAATGAATAATAGAAGTAATCAGACCCTTCCTCTCACACCTTTACCTGAGTTTAATGCTCCTCTGCTGATGACTTCGAAGGTGAAGGAGGGCTCGGGAACCTTGTGGAATTGGTATTTGTTTCCCATCCTTAATAGGAACTTAGAAACATAGCAACAGGAGTAGGCCATTCTGCCCCCTGAGTCTATTCCACCATTTTATTGAGATCATGGCTGATCCTCATCGATTCTTTGGTAGTGACAGTTTTGAAATGATATGGAGCCAAAACAGGCAAATGGATACAGACCAGCTAAGATCTCAATTAATGGTGGAAAAGGCTTGAAAGACTGAATAGTGGCTGCCTGATGTTTAGAAATCTGTAAAGAGTTTATGATGAGCTGTAACAGGTACTAAGTGGCAAACTGTAAACACCTATTTATTTCCCTTTAATCACAAAAATATTGACCACTATAACTTTAGGACTGATAATTTCAAACTTATATGTTTTTCAAATAATTCCATGTAGGAGGACTCTTTTGGTGCACTTAGTAGTGTCTCTATCTCTGAGCTAGAAGTCCTGGGTTTAAGTCCCACTCCATAACCTGTTGGCCAAGGAAAGTGCATTCATCATGTGGCCAAACACATCGAGCATCAACTCGCAAATTCTCCCGGCACATACCAGTGATGGGGAACCACATGGTGCAGTGATAATAACCATACCTCTGGGATAAGAAACCTGGGTCCAATTCCCACCTGCCCTGGAGGTGTGTCATAATATATCCAAACAAGTAGATTTCATAATAACTACAATGGTGGTGGGCCGTATGAATACAAGAGATTCCTGGTCAACCAGATGATGAAAGACATTGGAGTCTCCATCATCACAATCCAGAATTCCAGGCTGGAACGGGCATGTGAAAGTGGATGTTACCATGACAACTTGGACTCCTTATGGGGGAGGGGGATGGGTTACCTCATTTGGCTGAATGGCTAATGGCAATCATCTATTGCTAACAGTGTGTGGTTCTGGTACGAATTCAGGACATCCCTGCTTTTCCTACCTGTGGAGGAGATCATGGTGCTGTGGGTTGAATATGCCTTTGAGAAGAGGGCAGAAAAGGATGTGGGTAGTGGACTTCAACCCAGACATGACTTGGTGGCAGCACGGTGGCTCAATGGTTAGCACGGACCTGGGTTCGATTCCACTCTCAGGCTGTGTGGAATTTGCACATTATGTGTTTGCATGGGCATGCTCTGGTTTCCCCCACAGTCCAAAGATGTGCAGGTTAGCTGGATCGGTCATGCTAAATTGTCAGTAGTGTCCAGGGATGTGTGGGCTATGTGGATTAGCCATGGGAAATGCAGGGTTACAGGGAAAGGGTAGGGAGCTGCATCTGGATAAGATGCTCTTCAGAGTATCACTGTAGTCTCAATGGGCCAAATGGCCTCTTTCTGTACTGTCGTGATTCGATGAACCTAGTGTCACTAATGATCAGCAAATTCAGCCAATAACTGGCTCTCCACAATGACTCGGCTAGTTTCACATTCCCTCAGGGAGTGAAGATTGAGGGTTCCTACATGACAGAGTAGTTTGTGTAGACATGTGAAGATGTCATTGTGGTTCCTTTGGTGTCACTCTTGCTGTGAGTCAGTAGGTTATGTGGATCTCAGCCACACTGAGGGGTTAGCAGTCCTTAGATCAATTGTTCTGTTTCGGTCTCTGTACAGCCAGTGTTATCCCAGTCTGTTGTCTGTTCTGGAAACTGTTATTGATAACTCAGCACATTGCATTTCAGTTTCAACAGAGAAACAAGCTAAATTGCTGAATGTGATGCCTTGATGCTAAATGGGAGGATACCATTGCACTCGGAGGAAACCCATTCAAATTCCACACAGTCACCTGAGGGTGGAACCAAACCCAGGTCCCTGGTTCTCTGAGGCAGTGGTGCTAACCACTGAGCCACCATGCCTCTCCAGTTCTTCACATGTCTTTGAGGGTTTCATTTGAATGTGACTGTGTTCAGGATAACCAACTGTGGAATTATTTCTTATTTCTGGATTTGTTCTGTTGCCAATTGTCTATATTTACGACACCCACTCACCAGTTTGTCCCCTCTTCGTCTTTCAAAACCTCTCAGCATTTTATACAGCTCTATTGTTGATCACCTGTGATTTGTCAGCTCCTTTAAAATAATTCACCAGGTTCATTAAGTTTAGTAGATTGATGTCTATCCTGTCAGTCATTAAGATCTCAGACTCCACCCTGGTCTCTGCTGCATTTGACGACCTTAGCTGAAGACAATGCATGTGGTATCTATGGCACAACGATTCCATTTATGCCTCTGGTTCAGCTGTTTTTAAGCTTAAATCCCAATTCAAAGACTTGATCACAAAACCTAGTCTGATGTTCCGGTACCTTGCCAAAGATGAGATGCTCTCTTAGTTGGAAGTAAAAGTTCCTATGGCACTATTTTGAAGAGAAGGGCAGTTCTACCTGGTATCTTAGTAAGAAGAACACCAGAAATAGGTGCAAGAGGCCACACAGCTCATTGAGTCTGCTCCACCAATCAATGCAATCATGGCTAATCTTGGGGTTCAACTCCAGGTTCCCACTTCATCCCCATATCTCTTTCATCATTGAGATCTCAAAGATTCCAATTTCAATACATTCAACGATGAAGCATCCACAAATCTCAAGGGTAGAGAATGCTGAGGATTCACAACCTTTTGAGTGAAGCTATCTCTCCTCATCCCAGTCCCAAATGATTGGCCCCTTATCCTGAGACTATGGCCCCACGTTTCAGATTCCCTGACAATCTCTCACTATCCACCCTGTCAAACCTCTTCATAAATATGGCATGCTTCAATGAGATCATCTCTTGTCTTAAACTCAAGTATCTACCCTTCAACCAAAACTTATTTGATCATTGTCACACAGATGTTCTGGAGAAGCTTGTGGTGTGATAAATTAGCTGCCACACTTTCTCCATTGCATTTCAAAACTACTTATACAGTCCTAAGCTCATGTACTGTGCTAAATAAATGTAAGTCTTTCTTTCTATCGTCCAATAAGATTTTATTAATCTTGCAATATATGGGAGTAGAGCAACTAAAGTATACTATTCCTATTTTTTTTGTTAGTTCATTCATGGGATGTGGGCATCACTGGATGGACCAACATTTATCGCCCATCCTAGGGGGTAGAGGTCAGCTGTCTTTTTGAATTGGTTAGGCCACTGTTGGAATACTGCGTGCAATTCTGGTCTCCTGCCTATTGGAAAGATGTTGTGAAACTTGAAATGTTCAGAAAAGTTTACAAGGATGTTGCCAGGGTTGGAGGATTTGAGTAATAGGGAGAGGCTGAACAGGCTGGGGATGTTTTCCCTGGAGCGTCAGAGGTTGAGGGGTGAACCTTATAGAGGTTTACAAAATTATGAAGGGCATGGATAGGATAAATAGACAAAGTCTTTTCCCTGGGGTGGGGGAGTCCAGAACTAGAGGGCATAGATTTAGGGTGAGAGGGGAAAGATATAAAAGAGACCTAAGGGTCAACCTTTTCACACACAGGGTGGTACGTGTATGGAATGAGCTGCCAGAGGAAGTGGTGGAGGCTGGTACAATTGCAACATTTAAGAGGCATTTGGATGGGTATATTAATAGGAAGGGTTTGGAGGGATATGGGCCAGGTGCTGGCAGGTGGGACTAGATTGGGTTGGGATATCTGGTCGGCATGGACGGGTTTGATGGAAGGATCTGTTTATGTGCTGTACATCTCTATGACGCTATAACTGCTGCAGTCCATTTGTTGTAGCTTGAGCCACAGTGCCCTGCAGGCCTTTGAATATTAATGTTCTTTGATTTGTTGCCTCTCCCTGGCATAGCCTACAGTTGGTGGAACAAGAAGATTGACTCAACTCTACTGTAGTTTATTGGGCTTATGAGTTTTGATGCTTCTGATATCTTAAGTTTCTAATTGCACCTAAATTTCAGGGGGATGGGGAGCAGTGCAACACAGGTCTTCAATTTGTCTCCCAAGACACTTCCAGAGCTGTGATTTTAATATGTCTGCATACCTCCAGGAAAATAGGAGATCAGGAACATAAGAACAAGGAACAAGAGTAGGCCACTCAGCCCTTCAAGCCTGCTCCACCACTCAGTAAGATTGTGGCTGATCTGATTTTAACCTCAACTCATTCCTGCACATCCTCAACAATCTTTCAGCCCTTTGGTAATCAAGATTCTTTTCTACCTCTACTTTAAACAAAATGAAAGATTTTGCGTCCACCTCATTTTGAGGATGGGAATACCAAAACTCACAAAACTTTGAGAGAAAAATAATGTCTCCTTATCCCTCAAATGGGCACCCCCTTATTTTTAAACTAGGATTCGGGGTTATGGGACCCCACCCCACCTAAAGGCCAAGCACACCATGAGTGAAATCCCAGCACTTCAATTCCCTTCTTTCTCACAACCCTAACGTCCTGGTACAATTTACAAGGGGCAGAGATTCAGCTGAAGTGGTCCATGCCCCTTTCTCATGCAGCTTGCATCCAAAGACATTAACATGTCTTAAGGACAAAGGACAGGAAAATCTACCCTGTTATTCCATGAGCCACTGGGATTTGACTGGATACTGTATATGATAATATACATTCCCAGCCCAGTGCATCCAAATGTTCCTCTGCTCAATTGACTTCTTTCCCCATGAGTTGGGAGAAAATTAATCATTCAGGTCCTGGGAAGTCAGTGTTACTAGCTGTGATGCCTTTTGTGATTGAATAATCTGCTACTACTCGCTGTCAAAACTGATGTGTGAGCAGTGGTTACGTTATTATTGCAATGGAGTATAACTGCTCCCTCTGGACCACTATCCCAAAACCAAAGGAGGAAAAGGGAGACACAGAGAAATAGATTATTCAAAACATTTATCGCAAGTGTTGGAATTTCTGCCTGCTCTCTCTGATCCTCCTTCTTGGGGAAACCACTGTACAAAGCAGCAACAAAGAAATGTTCCTCTCAGATGTAACAGAATAGAAAATCAGTTGTACAAATTGCAAAGGAAGACAATGGAAATATTTAGTGTTGTTTCTAAATCTAATATTATGCTCGAACTACATTTTGCATTCCCTCCACTCTTCACAAGGCAATAAATAGCTCTGGCTCCCCTCAACGCAAATTTCAGACACTGAATATTTTACGAAACAGAATTGCAGGCTGGTACCAGGTGTGATTCCATGATGGAAAGTGCACAGATATGTTTACAGAATTACAGAGTCATCAGTCCAAAAGGGACCATTGCATTCATGTTACAGGTCTGCCTAACTAATACTGTATTGAAATACTGAAGAATATACCTTTTAGGTCATTGCAATTTGCAGGCCTTTGCTTTTTTGCCCTGTGTTGCCAGGGTGAAAAGAAAAGGTAGTTATGAAAAGATTAACTGCTTGCTTTGTGATTGGGTGTTGGAGATGACATCAGGGATGTAGCAGTCAGGCAGTGGATGATTTCTCTCCCCCTCTCTCTCTCTCTTCCTCCCTCTCTTCTTCAGCTGTCATCTTAAGGGTTGTGCCAGAATTGTGTGCAAGCTGAGGGACTGTGCTGTGGAGCGAGTGAAAAGGAGTCAGTGAAAATTTCTACCCAGTCTCTCCTTTGTGTGTGTCGTGTTTTGCATGGGTTCCTCACGTCTTCCCTGTGAGGCTAGGGAGGGCTCAGCTATTCTCAATCTTGACAGGACCAGTCTGTTGTTTCTCTTTATTGTCAGAAGGTTAGTGTTGAGTGTCTGGATGGAACATGCTGTTGATCCAGTAGACGGATTTTTAAGGCTCGGTGGGAATTGTTCGACCTGAAGCTCGGAGGAACGGGAACAGGGTCACATGGTGCTGAAAACTAGGACAGGGGATGTCGGAATCCATCCCGTGCTCCCATGAAAGGAGCCAGGTAGGAATTTCAAATTGTACAGCCCCCTAGGGTGTGCCAAACATAAAGCTTTAGCCGCATGCTAATAAGCAGTGTCTTACTGGGTCTGCTGGCTTTTCTGCTTGTCGGTGTCTGCTTTTTTGATTTTTACATTTTCCTTTGTTAAGGCATCAACAGATCCAGATGCCTTTTCTTGGAAGCTGTACACGGTTCAATCTTCCTCCTAAATACCACTGCTGTCAACAATTGTTGTTATCAGTAAGCTTTGCTTTGAAAGACCCCTATGATATTAGCTATACCCTGAGGAAACACTGTCTTGCATAATGTTATTTTTCTTTAAGATCTTGTCAAATGCAAAGGGTTCATGGCATTGATTGATGAAGAGGAGCATAAGTGTCTTTGCTGTTAATACTGAAAGAATTTTGCAGTCGTGAGATTTTTTTCCTCTTCCCAGCTCTCTTCCATTCTTCTCTCCTCTTTCTGACAATAAAATTGCCAAGATACCAGACAGCAGAGACACACAGACTTGGCCTGTATGTGGACTCAGTCACTGTGCCAGATCAATTTCCATTTGTCCCCATTCAACTGAATTCAGGATGCAGACCGTAACTGTGCTGCATACTTTTGTCTGTTTTTACATTCTGTTTTTATCCTGTTTTCCGGCCTTTCATTCTCCATCTATTGTGCAGAAAGCCTCGAAACTACAGCATGCTCTTGTACTTTACGTGCTAGCACCATCTTAGAGGAGGAAGCAATGTATTTTATAACGTCACTGCACATTTTCTCTTACATAATGAAAAACAATTTTTGACTTGCACACTGCAAAAATTGAAATCACATCTGATCCAAATCCAGATTTTTAAAATGCTCTTTTGTTATAAAAAAAGTGTCCTTTTTATCAACAGCGCCTATTTTAATCTCTTTACTTCAAATGATATTTTGAATGTCTTGGTTTTAAATGCTACTTCAAATGCCATTTTAAAAAATTATAAAATCCTTCTTTAAAAATAATCGTCCTTTGTTCTGTTTCCTTTCTCATGACTAAAGCTGTTTGCTTTCTGCTTGCTCCTCCATTGCTCTTGAATATACTCCTGGAGGGGGAAGGCAGGTAAACCACAGGTCTCTCTCCACAATGGCAGGTGTACATGCTGACAAGGGTATGCCCACCATCCTGCTATGAAATTGAAACACCTTCCAGGCAAATAGCAACTTGCCAGAGCAGAGATTGAAGGTCACTATAAGGAGAACTGTTCACCTAAATTCCCATTCAACTAGTCATCTATCTTTCCTTTGTCTAATCTTTTGCACAAAGGACTAATCTTTTGAGATGAGATACTGAGTATCTGTAGTATATTTAATCATGGATCCATCCCAGATAAGCATAATCCCTTTCTCACTCAGTCTCTACTCTGATCAACAGCAGAAACTTCAGGCTTAATTATTTTCATCCCTCCCACCTTTACCATCTCAGGATGTGGAGACAGATTGTAAGAAACTTAGCTGTGATCAGGTTCATCATCACAGACTGGAAAGTGGACTTGGCATCCTTTCTGATAGGTATGATTCAGTACTGCACCAACACTATTCTACCATTCTCCCTTTAGTGTATGGATATGCTACACACATTGGACAAGGCAGAAGGCAAGAAACATGTTGGCCATAAGGAGTTGCATGAATATTATGTGGGACCAGGAGGCAAGGCTCCTGGCCCACAATCTGGGCTTTCAAAGCATCTTACCTGATGCATTCCACTTGTATGCTGGTTAGAGTTCAGTTGATAGCATTCTTCCCTCCAGATCAGAAGGTTTCAGATGCAAACCCACCTCCAAGATTTTAGAGCAAAACTTAATGCTGACAATTCAGTGTGGGAATGGGAGGAAGCTTCCCAGTAGGAGGCGCTGTTTTTCAGAAGCAGTGATGAACTGAGATCCCATCTGCCTACTGGTTGGATATAAAAGATTCCATGACACGTTTTCAAAGAGGTTCGGGAGAGTAATCCCACCTTTACTGAGTAATCCTTCAGTCAACATCATAAAGAACAGATGATTGGATTTTTTTAATCACAATGCTGTATGTGCGACGTTGTGAGCACACACTGGCTGCTGCAATTTTTACGTTAAAACTGTGACTGCATTTCAAAAAGTACTTCATTGGCCATAAGGAGCTTAGAGAATTCTGTTGGTCATGCGAGGCATTATATAAATGCAAGTACTTGTTCAATTAAAAAAAAACAGCCAGTTTAGAAATGTTATTACACACCTCTGCAGCAGGTGGGGCTTGAAGCCAGATCTCCTGGACCAGAGGTAGGGACGTTACCACTGCACAAGAGATGCCTAAACTGCAAGTCCTTTCCTTATATCTTGCTTCCATCAACCTGATGAATTTTCCTATGCCTAGGAAAACCACTCAACTTGTGTTAAAAATAGAACAACTGCTAAAATGAAGTGGAAGGTGCTGGTATTGGACTGGGATGGATAAAATCAAAAATCACACGACACCAGGTTCCAGTCCAACAGGTTTATTTGAAACCACAAGTTTTTGGAGACCCAGTCCTTCCTCAGGCAGCTAGTGAGACAGAATACATCGCACAAGGAATTTATAGTAAAAGATCAAAGGGTCATACAACTTATGTGAATGTATTGAACTAACCTAGATGGCTCTTAAGTCTTTAATCAGTTAGGATGGAGGTGCAGGTTTCGATTGATTAATATGTAAATTCCTGCCTGAAGATAACTTTATGTTTTATACAATAAAGATAACATCTTAGGTCAGACAATGCATTTTAGGTGTGAGGCCATGTTTCAAGTCTGTTTGCGTCTCATCCCTGGACCCAGACTAGTTTTATTTCCAAAGTAGGAACTTATAAAATGCTACATTAACTGACTGTCTATAGAGTTTCTAAATTCCTACTTTGGAAATAAAACCAGTGTAAATATTGTGTAAAATATGAAGTTAAGTTTGGGCATGGATTTACATATCAATCAATCGAAATCTGCACCTCCATTCTAACTGATTAAAGAATTAATAGCCATCTAGGTTTGCTCAAAGCATTCACATATGTTGTATGACCCTTTGATCTTTTACTATAAATTCTGTGTCCAATGTATTCTGTCTTACTAGCTGCCTGAGGAAGGAGCAGTGCTCCAAAATCTTGCAGTTTCAAATAAACCTGTTGGTCTATAACCCAGTGTTGTGTGATTTTTGAAGGCAGGCAGCCTCATTATAATTATACTGTGTTGTGCTGACATTATATGTTTCATAATTCAATGGACCCCTGCTTCCTGCGTGCGCATTGATATTCTCCGGCTTGTTCAGACTCCATTAAGAGTTGCAATGGACAGTTTTGAGCAGGTCTTCGTCCCTGTGTTACATTATTTGCCTTTTAATCTCTGACATGTGTTCTTGGGGAGCTCAGATTCAACCCACTTGTACTGGAATCCTCCTTAATATGGTTTGAGACAGGCAAAGCTCCATGCAGCAAATTAAGTCTATATTCCCCATGTCCTCACAAAGGGACTTGGGTGTTAAGCTCATCAGACACCCTCATCCCTCATGGAGTCACTTGTTTTCTCAATAGTCCCTGGTGGGAATTTTGAATTTGTCGCTCATCACCAGTTAACCAATATAAAGCAAGGTTTTCTTTATTCCACAGTTGCATGGCACCTTCAAGGCTGATTATATAGAAATGCAGTTACTCTAACCCCCATTGATCAGGAGATTATCAGGCAACACCCCCCCCCCTCCCGAATGTGCGCCAGATGAGCTAGTTTAAAATGGACAGGGTTGCAAGTGTGGCTGACCAGCTCTGCATCTGTGAGGCGAGTTCACAGCAAGCCCTAGCCGTGTGCAAGTCACAAATCTGCATAGAAGCCTCTGATTAGCAATTGGGAGAAAGAACTGTGCCTGATTTTCCAGACAGTGGCTCATTGTGCCCCGTTGTGGTGTTCTTGGCACAAGTTGGCTGAAGGTAGCCAGTCTCACACGTACGAGAAGGCATCTAGGGTCCTTCTGATCTCTGTGGCTCATGGCTACCTTATATGGTGTCTTTTGCCAATCAGGCCATTGAAAAACCATGGGAAGGAGCCCCATATTCAAAGAATCATTGATTGGTGCAGGAGGAGGTAATTCAGCCCATCATGCCTTGACCTTGCTCTTCGAACAAACGTCATTACCTAGTGCCAATATCCCGCTTTCCCGCCATACCCTTGCATAGTACTAATCATCCAATGCCCACTTAAATGCCTCAATTGAACCTACCTCCACTATGCTTCTAGGCAGTGCATTCCATACCCTGACTATTAGTTGAATGAAAGTTTTTTTTCTCCCATCACCCTTGTTTCTTTGTGCATTACTATAAAGTTATGCTCTCTCTTTCTTGTTTCTTTTACAAGTGAGAACAGCTTCTCCCTGTCAGCTGTCTATCCAGCCCCCCCCATGGTTTTGAAATCCTTTATCAAATCTCCCCTGAGCCTTCTTATCTCCAAGGAGAGCAGTCCCAACCTCTTCAATCTATCCTCACGGCTGAAGTTTCTCAATAGTAAACAATTCTTGTAAATCACTTCTGCATACTCCCCAATGCGTTTACATTGTTTCTATATTCTTTATCACTTCCTAAATAGTTCCAAGAAAGAATCTTTGGTTAAGTCATGTTGCATTAAAGTTCGATAGCCTAAAATCATAGAAATGTTAAACTGTGGATTGGTCAAAGCACAAAATGAGGGTTTTTGGCCCATTGTTTCTGTGCCAGCTTTTTGTCAGAGCTATTCAGCTCATTTTCCTTTTATCATCCTGCAAACTGTTTATCTTTAGGTAATTATTCAGTACTCCTTTGAAAGTCATATTTGAATCTTCCTCCATCACTCTGTTGGCCAGTGCATTCTGGATCCTAATCACTCACCGTATTAAGAAGCCTTTGTTAACCTTTTACCTTAAAGCAGTTAACCTTCTTCTTCACCCTCCTGTCAAGGCTATCTGTTTACCTCTCTATCTGCTCTGTCCAAATTCTCATGGTTTTGAGCATATCTATTCAGTCTGTTCTGAACCTTACCTTCTCTAAAGAGAACAACCTCAGCTTCACCAATGTATGTATGAAGCTGAATTGTCACTTTGCCAGGGTGGTTCTGTTAACTATTCCAACCCTCTTCAATTGTCTTGATACAGATTCTAATTTAAATTCAAGGCTTCCTCTGTTATGGTAAATTATACAACAGGGTTTGGATTGTCCTTTAAATCCCACAGTTTTCAATAACACCCTTTAATGGAGGAAGCTTGCCCTCTTTGTCCAGTCAGACCTCTATCCAAGGTCCTGAAGTGACCTACAAAGTTGCATCATATGAAGGAATGTGGCCTTGTCAGCAAGGCCCACATTCAAAGAATGCTTTGAGAAATGAGAAGAGAAAATGCGTTTTCAACAATAGCAAAAGATAATATTTAAATAATTGTTAAATAAGTGACATGGCTTACTGTGCATTAACAATGTTAATCTGTAACAATGTGTATTTTCTGGAAGGCAAACTGTTTGTTTATTCTGGAATTTAATGTAACTGGAATAAAGCTTTTTGAATACAGCAAATCTGAACAAATGTATAAATCGTAAGTAAAAGAGGAAAGAACTTTCTGCTGTGAGCTCTATTCACAAGTGTACTTTGGTGACTCAATGGAGAATTCCAACCCCCCAATGATTCGTTTAAAAATCCAAAAGAACTGCGGATGCTGTAAATCAGAAACAAAAGCAGAAGTTGCCGGAAAAGCTCAGCAGGTCTGGCAGTATCTATGAAGAGAAATCAAAGTTAACGTTTCGGGTCTGGTGACCCTTCCTCGGGGTTCTGAGGGAGGGTCACTGGCCCTAAAATGTTAAGTTTGAATTTTCTTCATAATACTGCCAAGCCTGCTGAGCTTTTCTGGCAACTTCTGCTTCTGTTCCCAATAATTCATCCACAGCTGTAAGCTCCAGGATCGGGTTGACAAATGAGACAACATAAAACAAAGAACTGTGGATGCTGGAAATCTAAAACAAGTTGCTGGAGAAAATCAGCAGGTCTGGCAGTATTTGTGGAGAGAGAAATAGAATTAACATTTTGACTCCAGTGACCCATATTCAGAACTGGTTGATAATGAAAGTGGCCCTTGAAAGTTTCATTGAAAAGTGACCATAGATGCTTTTATGTTTAAAAACTGCAGTTGAATGCAAGCAGACTTTACTCACTGTTAGTGGAGGTGTGAACTTCCCAGTGATAACAGAGCTCTCCCTTCTATGGGTTTTGTAGATAGTCGACAAATTCCATGGCCCCTGTTGGAGAACCATTATGGAATGAAATGTGAGCGATGGCAACTTCTCTAAGTGGGAATTTTTATAACCTGGCAGGGAAAAATAAAAACTTCAGATTCATGCTGACTACATTCTGAGCCACAAAACCAGACCCAAAGCCAGTGGGTCTTGATGAGGTAGCTTTCCAGACTCTGCTTTACCCAGAGAATGGATAGAATGTCAAACTTGCTACACATGGAGTGGATGAAGCAAATAGTGTTTAGGAAACTAAAAAGGAACGACAGAAAGCTTCGGCAATTTGGAAAAGTTGGCAGAGAGCCAGCAGACGCACGATAAACCTACCTCACAGCCATAAGGTCTGTGGGTGGCTGTATCCGGGCAGAATAGGACAGCCGTCACTCAGTGGTAGGAAGCTTCACCCTGTCTGCTCAGATTTGGCCACAAGTTCCAACAACCCAGACAGCACCAAAGTTCAACAGTGGTCACTGATGGTATTGCAGGCAGGCCCTCAAAGCAGGCCTGACTGAACTCCAGAGCTGAAAATGTGTTGCTGGAAAAGCTCAGCAGGTCAGGCAGCATCCAAGGAGCAGGAGAATCGATGTTTCGGGCATAAGCCCTTCTTCAGGAATGAGGAAAGTGTGCCAAGCAGGCTAAGATAAAAGGTAGGGAGAAGTGACTTGGGGGAGGAGCGTTGGAAATGCGATAGGTAGAAGGAGGTCAAGGTGAGGGTGATAGGCCGGAGAGGGGGTGGGGGCGGAGAGGTCAGGAAGAAGATTGCAGGTTAGGAAGGTGATGCTGAGTTCGAGGCTTGGGACTGAGACAAGGTGGGGGGAGGGGAAATGAGGAAACTGGAGAAATCTGAGTTCATCCCTTGTGGTTGGAGGGTTCCTAGGCGGAAGATGAGGCGCTCTTCCTCCAGTCGTCGTGTTGCTATGGTCTGGAGGAGTCCAAGGACCTGCATGTCCTTGGTGGAGTGGGAGGGGGAGTTAAAGTGTTGAGCCACGGGGTGGTTGGGTTGGTTGGTCCGGGTGTCCCAGAGGTGTTCTCTGAAACGTTCCACAAGTAGGTGGCCTGTCTCCCCAATATAGAGGAGGCCACATCAGGTGCAGCGGATGCAGTAAATGATGTGTGTGGAGGTGCAGGTGAATTTGTGGAGGATATGGAAGAATCCCTTGGGGCTTTGGAGGGAAGTAAGGGGGGAGGTGTGGGCGCAAGTTTTGCATTTCTTGCGGTTGCAGGGGAAGGTGCCGGGAGTGGAGGTTGGGTTGGTGGGGGGGTGTGGACCTGACGAGGGAGTCACGGAGGGAGTGGTCTTTTCGGAACGCTGATAGAGGAGGGGAGGGAAATATATCCCTGGTGGTAGGGTCCGTTTGAAGGTGGCGGAAATGACGACGGATGATACGCTGTATATGGAGGTTGGTGGGGTGGTAGCTGAGGACCAGTGGGGTTCTGTCCTGGCAGCGATTGGAGGGGTGGGGCACAAGGGCGGAGGAGCGGGAAGTGGAGGAGATGCGGTGGAGAGCATTGTCAATCACGTCGGGGGAGAAATTGCGGTCTTTGAAGAAGGAGGCCATCTGGGTTGTATGGTATTGGAACTGGTCCTCCTGGGAGCAGATCCGGCGGAGACGAAGGAATTGGAAATATGGGATGGCATTTTTACAGGGGGCAGGGTGGGAGGAGGTGTAGTCTAGGTAGCTGTGGGAGTTGGTCGGTTTATAGTAAATGTCCGTGTTGATTTGGTCGCCCAAGATAGAAATGGAAAGGTCTAGGAAGGGAAGGGAGGAGTCTGAGATGGTCCAGGTAAATTTGAGGTCGGGGTGGAAAGTGTTGGTAAAGTGGATGAAATGTTCAACCTCCTCGTGGGAGCACGAGGCAGTGCCGATACAGTCATCGATGTAGCGGAGGAAAAGGTGGGGGGTGGTACCAGTGTAGCTGCGGAAGATGGACTGTTCCACATATCCTATGAAGAGGCAGGCATAGCTGGGGCCCATCCAGGTGCCCATGGCTACTCCTTTGGTTTGGAGGAAGTGGGAGAATTGGAAAGAGACGTTGTTCAGGGTGAGGACCAGTTCAGTCAGTCAGAGGGTGTCAGTAGAAGGGTACTGGTTGCTACAGCGGGTATTGGAAATTAAAGACAGTAAGTCCCAGCTTCCTCATTTCCCTTCCCCCCCACCTTTTCTCAGTCCCAGCCCTCAGACTCAGCACCGCCTTCTTGACCTGCAATCTTCTTCCCGACCTCTCCGCCCCCACCCCCTCTCCGGCCTATCACCCTCACCTTAACCTCCTTCCACCTATCGCATTCCCAATGCCCCTCCCCCAAGTCCCTCCTCCCTACCTTTTATCTTAGCCTGCTTGGCACACCCTCCTCATTCCTGAAGAAGGGCTTACGCCCGAAACGTCGATTCTCCTTCTCCTTCGATGCTGCCTGACCTGCTGCAGCTTTTCCAGCAACACATTTTTAAGCTCTGATCCCCAGCATCTGCAGTCCTCACTTTCTCCTAGAGCATAACTGGAGCACTGGTCACCTTACTGAAGGAAAGATGTAAATATGTTGCAAGCAGTTCAGACAAGCTTTACTGGACTCTTACCTGGAATGGGCAGGCTGGTTTATGAGGAAAAGTTAGACAGGCTAGGCTTGTTTCCATTGGATGGTCAAAGACAACGAGGTGACCTGCTTGAAGCACAGTCTCTTGAGAGGTCTTGGCAGGGTGCATACAGAGAGGATGTGAGCTAGAGGTCAATGTTTAATAATAAGTGGTTGCCCATTTAAGACAGAGATGGGAAGAAATATTTTCTTCCTGAGAGTTGTGTGTTTTTGGAACACTCTTCCTCCAAGGATGTCAGAAGCAGAGCCCTTGCCTATGGTCAAGGCAGAGGTAGATAAGGCAGAAGGTGAATGATTATTGGGGGATAGTTGGGAGTGTGGAGTGATCAGGATTTCATTGAATAGGGGACTAAGCTCAAGGGATGGAATCTCCTATTCCAGTCCCTAACTTGTATGTTCAGCTACTCCGTGTCATAGTGAGCACCACATTCCTGCCACCCTCTGGATAAAGATGTTTGTTCTGAAATCCACATTGGATTTAGTATTGACTATACTTACAACTCTTAGTTCTAACCTCACCCAGTGGAACTATCTTCTCTACATTTACACTATTACACTCTCTCAATAATCTTGAAGCGCTGTATCAGATCACCCCTCACCTCTCTTATTGAGACAAAACACTCAGGCTGATCAATCCTTCTGATAAATATAACCTCCTGGTTATGATATAACTTTAGTTTATAATTGTTTCCACCTTCTTCAGTGTCTCTATATACATTTTTTATAATGTGAAGACCAGACTCCACACAAAGCTCTAAACTGAGTTGAATTGAATTGAATTTATTGTCACATGTACCAAGGCACAGTGAAAAGCTTTGTCTTGCGAGCAATGTAGGCGGATCACAGAGTTAAGTCGCATAGATAAGTAAATAATGGGTAAACAGCGGCAAAAACAAAAACACAAGTGGTCTGACTAATTGTTCTATACAAGTTTAAATTGGCAGGAATGAATCCCAGTTTTTCATTTTTTTAAAAATGGCTTTATTAACCCAAGATGCTACTTTTAATGGTTTGAGCACCTTTATCCCCAGATCCGTGTGTTCCTACATGCATTTTGACACCTAATTTATTAACATATTGGCATGCAAACAAACATAAGAATTAGGAACAGGAGTGGGCCATTCAGCCCACCAAGATTGCTGTGCCTTCTGATAAGAGCATGGCTGATTTGGTTGTGGACTCAACTGCACTTTCCTGCCTGCATCATATACCCTTTGGCTCCCATATTAACAAGCAAGAAACTATCTAATTCAGCCTGAAAAATATTCAATGAACCTTCCTCCATGGTTTTGGGGAAGAGATTAATGACTCTCAGAGAGAAATATATTTTACCTGTTTCCATCTTAAATGAGTCTTATTTTTAAACTATGTCCCCTGGTCCTAGTCTTTTTCATAAGAGGAAACATTCTTTCAGCATCCAACCTGTCAAGTCTTCTCAAGATCAAATCTTATATATTTCAACAATGTCACCTTTCATTTTAAACTCAAATGGATAAGGGCCCAAACTGTCTAACCTTTCCTGATAGTATAAACCCTTCATTCCCTGAACTGCTTCCAAATCAATTATATTTTTTCTTAAGTACACAGTGAACAAAATTGACACAATGTGTCAGATGTGCTTCCACCAATAGAATTTCCAAGCACTACATTCCTATTAAATGTAGTAATCCCATCCAACACCAAATATGTTTGGATGTTGTTAAATTTTATGCCCCGTGTAAGAAAGAATGCAGCTCTTCATTACTGATAATCTTTTGAAAAGGCCTATGAAATATGTCACTAAAGCCACCTGGCAATTCATAAATTATTGAAATGAGAGACATTTCTTATGTATGCTGCCTGACAGTCACTTCATTGATGATCACAGAAAGACTCGTATTAACATGGTAACATCAATTAACCAACCCTAAACCATCCCCCAGCCCCTCAGCTCAATAAACATTGAACTGCTCTGTACTGTTGGATAAATACCAATTACACAAATTGCATCAATTTCTGTCCTGGGGGAGTGATGAGACAGAAATGCCTCTGAAGAAAATCCTCCAGTAATTTTCACACTAAGACGCAAACTCAAAGGTTTATTTCTTTATTAAGCAAAATGATGTTTTAAATAAAAACCATATAGCCCTTTGAGTCCGCATAATGAGCTGATTGATTTTAAAAAACACGAATAATAAAGATACAACTGTCACTCAAAGGTTCCGCAGCTCATTGTTCTGATGTTCAGAATTGATGGGATTCATTTGTTGGAGTCTGGTGGAAACAGAACATTTTCTGCATTGCAGTGGGGCAGTTAATGCAATGTGAATTCAGCTTTGCTTTAATGAACATCAAATGAAATGTTGCCAAGATGTCTTGTTGGAAGGCAGTCTGTTGGATTTGTGGTGCCATGATGATAATCAAAGGAACTCTCTGCATTGGAAAGGCCACATAGATTCTATTTTGCAGAGTGGAAAATGAAGTCCAGAATTAAACAGAAGAACTGTAGTTCATACCTGATTATACTGTCTTGCTGCTTTGACCTGAAAGAAGCATTTTCACACGTGACTGTGCTTAACAGGAGAATCAATCTCCTCATTAGGAGTTTGATGTAGCTGTATGGTTGGAGGCTTCTGCTTTAACAGGAGACCCACTTTTGTGGCTGTGTACACAAAAAAAAGCAGGAGAGTTCAGGCTTATGGCAAAGACACTTGCTAGCAGTCAGTGCAGTAAGAACAAAGATTGGCTCTTCTCTTACTCAAAACATTGCCTGAATAGAGATTGTTTCTTTCTATCCTGCAGAGCCTGAGAATATAGAGATACTCTTTTACACCAGTAAGTAAAGCACTGATGGCACAGCTTATGCAACAGTCCAGATCCGGAGGACACAAACCAGGCAGTTTACAAGATCAAAACTATTGGGAGAAATCATTAGTTGCTCCTGGTGAAGATGTTTTAAACATGAATTAATCTATTCTTGAAATATTAAATTTTGGATTTCATGAGCATGGAAAGTTGCGGGTGGGAAGAATGTAGATTGGAACCGTCAAGAGATGTCATAGTGACTGCCTCAAGGCAGCATCTGACTAAATGCAGTATCAAGGAGCCCACAAATAGGATTGAAGCCTGTGAGAATGAGGGTGAAGTCACCACTGGTTGGAGCCATTGTCTTGCACATTGAAGGCTTGGCATCTGAGACCCAGGGCTTTGTTGCTGGGGTTCCTGAGGATATCGTCATTGGCTGTATGGTTTTCAGCTGCTCTGTGAATATCTTTCCTTCTAAGTAATTTTAGAAGTGGAAATGCTTGCTAATAATTGCATTAATGTTCAATTCCATTCACAACCTTTCATTATAATGAAGTGGTACATGATCACAATGCAGCAAGACAGTCACCAAGCAATACAAGTAGGAATTCAGAAGCTCTTCATCCAAAGAATCGTAAGAATGTGGAAGTCAGTATTATGGGAAGCTGCTGTGATATGCATGCATTTAAGGATAAGCTAGACAAACCTATGAAGGAGAAGGGACTTGATGGTTACAAGGGTAAAATTCGATCAGGAAAGAATTGAGGATGCTCAAGTGAAGCATAGATCTCAGTGAAGGCTGGCTGGGCTATCTGACATGATCCTGTGTCATATGTCCTATGTAATTCTATGCCAACATCTTTCATACTTGATCTGTTAAAGGGCAAATAGCATTAATGATGTACAAGTTTCAGGTGATAACCATAGCAACAAAAGAGAATCTAACCAACTTCCTTGACATTCCCATTGCTGAATGAATTGATTAGATGAGATTACCTACAGTGTGGAAACAGGCCCTTTGGCCAAATAAGTCCTCACTGACCCTCCAAAGATTAACCCATCCAGACCCATTTCCCTCTGACTAATGCACCTAACACTATGGGCAATTTAGCGTGGCCAATTCACATAGCCTGCACATTTTTGGACTGTGAGAGAAAACCAGAGCATCCAGAGGAAACCCTTTAACATGGGGAGAATTGCAAACTCCACACAGACAGTTACCTGAGGCTGGAATCAAACATGGGTCACTGGCACTGTGAGGCAGCAGTTCTAACCACTGTGCCACCCCACCATCAATGGCCTGGGGGATTCCCATTGACTACATCTGCTTCAAAAGTACTGTGGCTAAAAGAACATGTCAGAGGATGGGAACTTTGTGGCAAATAACTGAGCTCCTGACTACCTGAAGCCTGTCTAACATCTAAATTCAGGTATGACGGAATGCCTGCCACTTACCTGGATGAGTGTAGCTCCAACAACACACAAGACACTCAATGCCATTCAAGCCAAACCAGCCTGCTTGATCTATATCCCATCCACCACATTAACCATTTACTGTATTCCCACCAGCACTAGCACAAAGAGGCAGCTAGATGCAACATCCAAAAGGTGCACTGCAGCAAATCACAAATCCCTTTGTCAGCATCTTCCAAACCTGTAACTGCTACACCAGCAGCATCTGCATCGAATCCTGCTTTGTAACTACATCACTGTTCTTCCACGTTGGGTCAAAATCCTGGAACTCCCTTCCCAATATTTCTGGGGAGGGTATGCACAACACAAGGACTGCAGCAGCTCAAGAACATTATTCATAACCCACTGCCTGAGGGCAATTAGCGACGGATGATCAATTTTTGCTTTGCCAGCAATGCCTACATCTTATGAATTCAAGGAATGAGATAGGTGAAAAACATCAAGTTGCAAAACCCTTACATTTGCACACACATCCTCTCTTACAATGTAAAACAATTATAATTCATTTGAAATAACGATATACTTAGTTTGAGATAATATATTTCTAATTATAGAAACAGAAATGTATAATTAAATTCGGTAAGAATTTGTACCAAGATCTCTAGAGGCATCTACTGTTATTGCAAAGCTAGATACATTATTTATCCAATTGCCTTTTAAAAGATTGCTCCCCCAATCATTCCCTGCAACTAAACATTCCACATGCCATCAACCCACTGAGCAGAGAAACTCTTGGTAATAATTTCAAATTACTCACTCTTCATCACCATTTCTCCAACCAATGTCTTTATTGTGCTCATTGATACCAGAAACAGATAACAGAATGTCTTTAGAAAAGAAAGGAAAAAGCATATTGCTGAGTTCCACACAGTAAACTCTGCTAATTTTCATTTGCATTATAATCACAAGGATATCCTCTTCAAGTCCTAGCCTACATCACTTCCATCACCTGAAGTTTAGTAAAACAATAGAGGCTTAATTTTTTATTACTTGAATATATGAGTCCAGTATTGCTGATTTTAGTGCACTTTGACAAATTAAATAAGTAGAGGTATTAATGTCACAATGTTAGGCCTCTATAATATGGCAGCAAATCTAACTCCAATTTATTCAAAATTGAGGCTAATGCTAAAATAAGAATTCTAATGTCAGTAGATTTGGGAAGAACCTGGGTAGATAGTTAGTAGAAAAAGAAATTCAGGGGTGTGTCAGGGTTGTGCATCATACTTGCAGATCAAGTATCAGTAGGGGAACCTCCAGGGGTTATAATCATGCTATCCGGGTTTAGATTAGCAATAGAAAAGGGCAAGGTGCAATCTGGGTAAAAAAGCATAATGGGGGAAGGCCAACTTCAGTAGGGTTGAGACAGGTAAATTGGGATCAAAGATTGGAGGGCAAAACTCTACCAGGATAATGAACTTCCTTCAAAGGGGAGACAATTTGGATAGAGTCATAGAGACGTACAGCATGGAAACAGACCCTTTGGTCCAACCCATCCATGCCGACCAGATATCCTAATCCAATCTAGTCCCACCTACCAGCACCTGGCCCATATCCCTCCAAACCCTTCCTATTCATATACCCATCCAAATGCCTCTTAAATGTTGCAATTGTACCTCCACCACATCCTCTGGTAGCTCATTCCATACACGTACCACCCTCTGCGTGAAAAAGTTGCCCCCTAGGTCTCTTTTATATCTTTCCCCACTCACCCTCAACCTATGCCCTCTAGTTCTGGACTCCCCGACCCCAGGGAAAAGACTTTGTCTATTTATCCTATCCATGCCCCTCATAATTTTGTAAACCTCTACAAGGTCACCCCTCAGCCTCCGATGCTCCAGGGAAAACAGCCCCAGCCTGTTCAGCCTCTCCCTGTAGCTCAGATATACTGCTGAGCTAAGTTTCCATGAGGGGAATAGGTAAGGCAATCAAAGCAGGAACTCCCTGAATGGCAAAATTGATAGAGAATAAGAAAGAACAGAAAAAGAAACTGCATATGACCAACGTTGGGTGGGTAGCACAACTGAGAATCAGAGTGACTATAGAATGTTCAGAGGGGAAGTGAAATAAAGCAAGAAATGCAAAGAGAGAGTAGCAAAGACAAGATAGTGGAAACTAACATAGAGAGAAATCCAAGGTCTTCTATTGGGATATAAATAATAAAAGGGTATTAAGAAGGAACAAATAGGGATGAGAAAACGTATTATTTCATGAAGACACTAAATAAGAACTTTGTAAGAAAGATGCTGTCCAAATCATATTGAAAGATGAAGTAGTCGAAATATTAAATGGGCTAAAAATTAATTTAAAAGTTTTAGATGGGTTGACTTTACTTAAAGTTGACAAGCCACCAGGAGTGGATAAGATGCATTCAAGGATACTAAGGGAAACAAAGGTGGAAATTACAGAAGCACTGACTAGAATACATTCAATTCTCCTTAGATGGAAGGGTTGTGTTTCATTTGCACCACAAAAATGTCAGGCAATGACCATCTCCATTAAGAAATAATCTAACCATTGCACTTATGACATTCAATGGTTCTACCATCACGGAATTTCCCACTGGGGGTTGCAAACTGGACCAGCCATTTATATTCAGTGGCTACAAGAGCAGGTTAGTGGTGAGAAATCCTGAGTGAGTAACTTAACTCCTGACTCCTAAAGCCTGTCCATTAAGACACAAGTCAGGACAGTGATGGAATACTCCTCATTTTCCTGGAGAATGCAGCTCTGACAATGCTCAGGAGGCTTAACACCATCTATGATAAAGCATTGGCACCACAACCAAGAACATCATTCCCTCTACCACCCATGCTCACTATCTTACAAGATGCAGTGCAAAAAATAACTAAAGCTTCTTAGACTTTCCAAATAGTGACCACTTCCATCTAGAAGGACAAGGGCAGCAGATACATGGGAACACCACCATCTACAAGTTTCCGTCAAAGTCACTCACCATCCTGATTTGGAAATATGTCACTATTCCTCCACTGTCGCTGGGTCAAAATCCTGGAACTTCCCTCTCTAATGGCGTTATGGGTCAACTTGCATGTAGACTTCAGTGGTTTAGTAAGGCAACTCAGCGCCACCTTCTCAAGGGCAGGGTGGGATGGGCAGTAAATGCTGGCCCAGCCAGTGATGCTCACAGCCTGTAAGTGAATTTTAAACAAATGATAATTTGTGACAAATTTAACTGTCACTTAGACACATATGGATTTGGAAAGGTTAGCCAGCACAGATGTCTTAAAAACAAATCATGTAAAACAAAATTGCTTACATTTCTTTTATGAGGTGACACTGACAGCTGGTGAAGGTCATGCAGATCATTGTATATACATGGACTTTCAAAAAGCTTTTATAAAGTGCCACATAACAGACGTGCAAACAATGTTTGAGCTATGGAGGAATAAAAGCATTATAGTGAAACTTAAATATAACTAAAAGGAGACTAGAAATCGATACATTTTGTCTTATTATTTTTGTGATAAAGTTAAAATGTATATATAAATTCCTTTTGCCTTTATCTTAAGTAGTTATGTATGTAGCTTCCAGCATGTGCAATATTAAATAAAAGATGAAGTCAGCTGTCTTATGCTGCTACAATGCAGTAAATCTACAACTGGTTTTCTGCACTAACAGGACGCTGCCACCTAGCCATTAAGACGTCTCACGTATCGCACAAATGAATACGTGGTATATGAGTTTCAGTGCTGGTGTGATGCCAGGAAGAGAGGTTGTACATCCTAATGACTGGCAGACCATATCAAACAACATGTCCCATTAGCTATTCCAGTGGGCAGTAGGCCATTCAAGCTCAGTCAGCCCATACTTGCAATCCTCAGACAAGTACATGTACACATTAAATGTGGTTCTGCCATTGGTAATCATTTATTAAATTATCTGTGCTAATTAAAGATCTTCAACCAAGTTCATCGTGTGATGCATTTGACTGTGCTAGAAACTACATATGTAAAAACACAGGACCCTGTTTTGTGTAGGCCAATTTGTATGCACATTATCGCATCGCCATGGGAACACCCTGTCCATTCAGAATCTACATGCATGGTCTGAGAATTAAGATTGACAATTAGCTTTTCAGGCTGCATCTCCATACCAATCATAGCTTAACTAATTACTGCCCTCTTCTCGTTCTGCTACAAATGATGTCTCTTTTTTCAAGTCTATTTCTTGCATCTTCATTTTGATATGTGCAATACGAAGAGCTTCAACTTCTAGTCTCCTTTTAGCAATGTTTAAGGAAATGAAATTGACTGAGTGACAGGAACTGGAGAGTACTGGTGAATGGTTTGTCAGGCTGCAGGAGGGTATAGAGAGCGTCTACCAGGAATTGGATGCCTGCTTTTCTTTGTATTAATGTCATAGACACTTAAGGCAGAAAGTGAAGACATTAGATAGGATAGAGAAAAAGTTCCAGAGTTGAGGAACTTCATTTACATCAATAGATTGGAGAATCTGTGGCAGTACAACTTGGAGAAGAGAAAATTAAGAGGAGACTTGACAGATCATTTTTGGTCCGGGCAGAGTAGGTAGGGAGAAGCTATTAGCAGTTGTGGACCAATTGAGAACAAAGGTACACCAATTTAAGGCGACTGGCAAAAGAAACAACTGCAACAGAAGGAAGAAATAATTTTCACACCATGAAAAATTAGGATCTGCAATGTACTGCAGGAGAGTGCAGTGAAGATTGATTCAATCAAAGTCTTCAAAAGAGAATTAGAGAATTAACTGCTGGGAATATAATGTGCAGGATTATGTGGAAAAGGCCAGTGAGTGGGAGTAGCTGAGTTGCCATTGCAGAGTATTGCCATAAACACGATGGGCAGAATGACCTCCTGTTGTACTGTAAGAATTCTACAGTTGTATGTTTTTAATCCTGTATGTTCCTACATTATGAATTAGGTATTGTTATATTGAAATTGCAGTCAGTTCTTACATATGAAATATCACCATAGGAGCAAATTTAATAGCATTTAATTTATCTAAATCAGGCACATATAAATGATCAGAATTTAAGTAACATTTTCTTCTGTCCTAAAAATTTTTTTTATTAACTTTTGTCTTTCAATGTATTACATTAACAATTAATGTTATGTGGAAAGAATGGTCATCAAGTAAATCATGATGTCCTTTTGCTCTTCATCTGAATGTGTACATTGAATTTATTGCCTAAATTGTCTGTTCCTGAGTTTATCTTGACCCTTTTCAAGGTTAGGGGGATCTCTGTGACTGATTTTGCTGCTCTGGCTGTGTGTCCAGAGTCTTTGTAGTTCAAATATCCAAGGAATGGACTGTCTATTTAATCTGTCAGTGGGGACACCCTTGAGCCTATGTAGCAGTTTTCCCATTATTAAATTGATCTATGGAAGAACATATCTAACTTGAGAATTTATTTTCAAAATAGATCCATTGGAGTCCTATTAAGTAAAGCAATTCAAGACAAAGTATGGGTTTCTAGCAGAGGTTGTTGCTTCTGTGTCTCAGATAATATTAGCTCATACAACTCCCCAGTGCTGCAGAATGTATAGAAAAGCTCAAGTCAAACAGTCTGCATGTTTCTTTCACTGACTTAGGAACAGACTTGCTCCCTAGCTCCTGCACTGTGCTTTTACAGCACATTGCACATTGATGGGTAAGAGGCCTGAAACAAATTAGTAGGCTAATATTTTTACCTCTCTTGCAGAAAAAAACTATGGCTCTACTTGACACTCCTCTCTAAAGTACCCTGCTGAGATTGGTAAACGAAAGCTTCAACTAGCATCTTGAATGGATCCAATAGGCAAAACTTCAGAATTCATGAATTTTATAAGCTTACACTACCATGGTCTTTCAATATAACATTAGCAACAAGTGAATATTCCCTTCGACAATTCTATGTTCTTTCAATCTTGACCTCTTATGTGTCTCCCATTTCCTTTGTTCCACTATTGGGAACCATGCCACTTGAGTCAGAAGTTACATGACACCAGGTTATAGTCCAACAGATTTATTTGAAATCACAAGCTTTCATCACATGATGAAGCAGTAATGCTCCGAAAACTTGTGATTTTAAATAAACCTGTTGAACCTGGTATTGTGTGACTGCTGACTTTCTCCACCCAGTCCGTACTGGCACCATCACATAATGACTTAGACGTTGCTATTGTAATGCGGGAAACATGAGAGACTATATGCAGAGAGCAAGATCCTGCAAAATGGACTATGAATAATTACCAGAAAATTTGTTGTTGTGATGTTGATTGAGCAGTAACTATTGAAGAGGATGTCAAGAATAATGCCACTATTCTTCTTCAAGATTGTGTCAAAGTATCTTTTACACGCACTTGAACAGGAAATGGGACAGAGAGGCACAATGTTTTGGATGAGAAATTAGGCCATAAGACCTTAAGATATAGGAGCAGAATTAGGCTGTTCACCACATCAAGCTTCTCTGTTTCTCAGTTCCATCCTCCTGCCTTCTCCACACAAACCTTGATTCTCTTAATAATCGGTAACTTCTCTACTACGTCTTAAATATGCCTCTATAGCCAAGCCATTAAATAAGTAGTACACACTCTCTCAGGACTGCATTGGAATGTGTTATGGAAAAAACCAAATCCCCTTCAGATAGATCAAGAAGATAGCCTAGAGCTTAACCATTTCTTATTTAAAGGCAAGTGTAAGGTACTGTGTTCCAGATGTAATTTAATTGGTTACGTTACTCTGACTGAAGCAAAACACACTTTATTTTTACCCTACAGTTAAAATATAAACAAAAGAAAATGGAATTGGTATAACTTTAACCCTAATGGAAAACGTAACAGAATAATAGATTATTTAACTTCTGAACAGCAACATTTCCAAGATAGTAACATCCCATAAACACAGATTGTCTCACTTACGAAATTTCTCCAGTAGAGGAGAAAAGAACAGCAAGAGAAAACTCTTGTAGACAGAGAGAGAGAGAGAGAGAGATGGCAGCTTCCACACCCCACTTCAAAATCCCAACAAACATGAAAGCTAACCTAAAGCCCTGGTTCTGAGGGAGTCTGACTCCATCCATTCATGCTGTTTCTATTGTTCCTACCATTAAAAAAAAACCCAATGCATCACAAGTTGTTTACTTTATTAACTTGGAGGAGACAGCTCAGTATCTATGGCTCAAAACCTCTCTTCAAAAAAACTAGGACGAAATGCATGTCAAATAAACTTATAGTATTGTCACAAATGTCAGCCTTGCTTTTGTGCTCAGTCCTGGAATGGGTCTCAGACACTTGTGAATTTGAATAAAGAGTGCAACCAAGGAAGCCACGGCTGCTATTCCATAATTAGTGGTGAGATGGGATTTATTGCCTATTGGACAAGCAAGATAATATGATTGACAGTTTACTGTAATCCCTGGTGCATTGTGCCTTAACTAAACAATACTGCTGATCTCTTCAAACTTACAGAGTATATAACACTTCAAGGTTCAACAGGAGTCAATTTAAGGAAACTAATACTGAGATTCTCCCATATTCTTTCTTACTTGACAGCTAACACTTCACCCTCACTCTTAAGATAACACTCATCTGATGGCCCATCTATACCAGCTCATTGACAGGCAAATGAGGAGGGAGTCTGGCTATCACAGTCCTCAACTCTGGTGACATGGGTCTCCAGATCCTGCTGGTCAATCTGAGGCAACAATTTCTGGTCATTAATGTCCTTCAGGCAATCCAGTCTTCTCATGGGGTGAAGGTCGCAGGGAGAGAGACATTTGAAAGAAGCACCGAGGTCTCCATTTTATCTCCCATCATGTTTCCAAGTGCCCCATGTTGCTGCAATTTGAGTCTTCTCCCATCTACCCTGGCAGGCAGATTGGTGTGTTTTCTCAGTCAGGAAAATATATACCCTTCCCACCCACTATGGAAGCAGCTAATCAGGAAGGTAGTGCATTGAGGCCCTTAAATGGTCATGAATTGACCGCTCAAAAGCATGAATTACTGGTGAGCTGAGAAATTTTTCATTGCACCTTCTCGCCCAGCACTTAATTGATGAGGGGGCAGGAAGGGGGCAATGCCCTGTTCAGGGCCAATTTTCCTAATATTTTCCTTTCTTTCTGCCTTCTGGAAAGGTGAGGGATCACACCCTAAATAGCAAAAAGTCAAATATTTCCAGAAAGGTGGGACTTGGTCATCTGCCCTTCAGTGGTCATGACATTCACCACAAAGTAAATGAGTAGAATTAACTCTGCTCCATGTTATGAACCTAAATAAACAATGTCTCTGTCACATTTCTTTCTAACAAGACAACCATTTGCTTTGTATGCAGTGTTGTGGAAAATCAAATGATCAAGGCACAGAGAGCACAATGAATAATTTACCTCAAGGACTGAACAACTTGGGCAGTAAGGTAAGTGTAATAATTTAAGAAAAGTTTGAAATAAGATTTTAAAAATTTTGACATAAGGTATGAAGATATAGACTACCATCCACATTCAAAGTAGCCCTATATAACAAAAACTGAAATTGCTGCAAAAGCTCAGCAGATCTGGCAGCATCTGTGGAGAGAAAACAGAATTAACATTTTGGGTCATAGATTTATAGAGTACAGAAACAGAGCCTTCCCTCCTCGCAGTTCATGCCAAACATAATCCCAAAGTAAACTAGACCCACCAGCCTGCTCTTGGCCCATGTCCCTCCAAACCGTTCCTATTCATGTATTTATCCAAATGTCTTTTAAACATAATAATTGAACGCACATCCATCACTTCCTCAGGAAGTTCCTCATTATTTTGTAAGGTCGCCTCTCAACCTCCTATGCTCCAGTGAAAAAAGTCCCAGCATATCCAGCCTTTCTTTATAACTCAAACTTTCCATACCTGACAACATCCTGGTAAATCTGTTCTGAACATTCTTCTGCTTAATAATATCCTTCTATAACTGGGCGACCAGAACTGGATACAGTACTCCAGAAATGGCCTCACCAATGTCCTGTACAATCTCAACATGACTTCCCAACTCCGATACTCAAAAGCGCTGTGAGTGACCCTTCCTCTGAACTGCCCTGTATAAAACTGATATGAGAATTGAACCCACCTTGTTGGCATCACTCACCAGCCAATTGAGTTAACTGACCCCTAAGAACAAGACGTTACCATGAAGGATTCTCCTTCTCAACCTCACCCCTTGCTTCAGGTGTGGTGACCCTTAGGTTAACACCACCAGTTGTCTTGCTCTGTCTCTATTGGGAGTGAAGCCCCATAGGCATCTGGGGCTATGGCTATTATAGTGTATAAAGTTGTCTTGGTTCCAGAGGGCTGCTTTCCTCATTAAAGAGAGAACCGGTAGTGAATTTAACCTGAACACCACCATACCTCAGCTGAGGGAGAGGTTTGTGAAGGTGGGACAATAACAGTAACCTTATGCTACTGTAGGAATCGAACCCATGCTCTTGGTATCAGCTGGAGCCTCAGGCCAGTCATCTAGCCAACTGAACTAACTGACCTATTCAGCTCTCCAGATACAGAGATCCAGTAATGTACCTGTCATCTTGTCTCCCCGTGTGCATTGAGCAGGCAGATGGAGGATCATCAACCTGAAATGTTAGCTCATCCTCTCTCTGCAGATGCTGCCTGACCTGCTGAGTCTTTCCAACATTTTCCCTTTCTCTTTGGGCAAATTTTAACGCCCTCAAGTTTGAAGGACACCCTTCAATACAGTGGGAAAAATCAGATGGATGGAATTATTTTAAGAATTGGTGCAAAGTACTGTAAAATTGGGATGGGATAAAAACAGAATAACATTTGAAAAAAAAAGAGAGAAAAGCCTTCCTGAATTTCTATATCTGCAGGTGGAGATGGTGTTCTGGCTGCTGTCCATGCTAGCAACCCGTGACAAGGAGGATATGTCAAGGACATTGCTCGCCATGTCCAGCTCCCAGGACAGCTGTGTTGCCATGCGCAAGTCTGGTTGCCTGCCGCTGCTCATTCAGCTCCTGCACGACAGTGAGAGGGACTCAGGACCGAGCAGGAACTCCAGCAGCAGCAAGGAGGCCCGAGCCCGTGCCAGCGCGGCACTGCACAACATCATATACTCCCAGCCCGATGAAGGGCAGGCCAAGAGAGAAATGCGTGTCCTGCATGTGCTGGAACAAGTGCGCTTGTACTGCGAAACTTGCTGGGAATGGTTGGACACAAACAGACAAAGCAATGGAGTTGAATCTAACAACCGTAAGTGACACTTCATGGATATTACAATTGACCTTTTGGCCCCTGGGCTAGTTTAGACCCTGTGTGTTATTCATTGATTTCAGCTGGAAATTTTATTTGTGTTGCTTTTTGGTTGGACTCAGGAGAATTTTAGCTCCTCCACAGCAATACTTCCCAGAGAAGCAGGAACATAATCAAAGACCCCTCCCACCCAGTTATAATCTCTTCCACCCGCTTCCATCAGGCAGGACACATAAAAGCACACAAACAGATTCAGGAACAGCTTCTTCCCCACTGTTTTCAGACTTATGATCAGACTGCTCATATATTAGAGTTGATCTTTCTCTGCAGCTCCTCTATAGCTTTATTCTGCATTCTGTTCTATTACCCTACGTACTTATGTAAGGTATGATCTGTCTCGATAGCACACAAAACAATACTTTCCACCATCTCGATACACATGACAATAATAAATCAAAACAAACTCTCAATTACTGATTGGCCTCATGCTTGAAGTGAGGCAAATTATGCTGGATGTAAGTTATACATTGTAAAGGTGTAAGCTTGCACCACACTGACCCAGGGGTGGAAGGAACCTTTCAGTGTTGTATTAAGTTATACCAATAAGAAGATTCCAGCTTTTATCAAGCAGGTTGAGTGTCAACTCCAAATCCTTCCAATATGCCATTGGTAGATGGTCAATGCTGGACAGTCTCCAAAAGATCATCTGCTTCTGTGCTTTGAATTCCATAAAAGCTGGAATCTTCTTATTGGTATAACTTAATACAACACTGAAAGGTTCCTTCTTTTGTTTCCAGGAAGCAAAAATTATGTTTGTTACGAAGTATGGCCTGTAGCAAGAACCCAGGCATGGAGTTGTTTAATGCAGAAAGCCTTTTGTGGTACAGCTATCACACCTGGGGTTCTGAATGACTTGGAGACTGTCCAGCATTGACCATCTACCAATGGCATATTGGAAGGATTTGGAGTTGACACTCAACCTGCTTGGTCATGATAGTGCACCTAATTCTGATCAATGCCGGTGCTTAAGCTTGACATAAGTCTCCTCCAAGCCTACTTCCTTTAACCCAACCAGCATAAAGTTGGTCTGCCTTTTTCCCTCCTCCAGCTTCCTGTCAATGTTATCTATGCTGCTTGCTGAAGGTCCACAGTCTGTTACAATCTAGCCCATCTCAATAATCACTTGGCTGAGCTAAGGATTAACTATTGTCAAAAAGTGTGCTGCTTGAAAAGCACAGCTGGTCAGACAGCATCCGAGGAGCAGGAGAGTTGACGTTTTGAGCATAAGCTCTTCAACAGGATGAAGAACTTATGCTTGAAACATTGACTCTCCTGCTGCTCAGATCCTGCCTGAGCGGCTATCCTTTTCCAGCGCCACACTTTTTGACTCTGGTCTCCAGCATCTGCAGTCCTCACTTTCTGCTAATTAATTATTGCCACTCGAAGGATGAATAATTTTTAAAAAAAGGAGATAAAAGAGATAGTTAGGGACAGAAGCTGTAACTGGCCATTGTTAAATGTTGAACCTAAGTGCTTCTGCTCTTCTTTCCCCTTGCAGTGCCACTGCCTATTGAGCCCCAGATTTGCCAAGCAATGTGTGCGATAATGAAGCTGTCCTTCGATGAAGAATACCGACGTGCCATGAATGAACTTGGCAAGTTGTAACCGTTGTTCATAAATGTTATTTGGGCTTTCTTTTTACGTTCCCATTAATTCTCAGTTTTAGCTAGTTGTAACAAATTAGAGATTGGATTTTCTGGAGTATTTCAAAGAACAAACACTTAAGAAGGGAAGATGAAATGTAAAAGACCTGAATTTACAGCTATGAAAATTGGAGGCTCAGTCATCCATATCCCTATTAAGAAGTCCACAGAACAGCACAATATACTGGGCTAGAGTCTTGTCAATAGACCAGAGTTCTACAAACCAGAACCATGTTATTAGTGGCAATTACAGATTGTAGTTACATTGTGCCTTAATATAGCAGAAAATGGCAGAGTGCTTCATGTAAGGTGTTGTGAGGAGTGATGGACACTAAGAAAGAAATTGAGAAGACAATGTAAGCAATGTAGGTTTTGAGAAGGTCATAAGAAATGCAGTGAGGTAGAGGGAACAGGATGAGAATTTTGGATTAGACTAGTATGGTGATCACAAGCCATGTGGTGGTTGTGGTGGAGCAGTGGAAGGATTACATAGGAAGTGGAGAACAAATAGCTAAACAGGTTTTGCTATAACAATATGATTGCCATTGGATTTACTCAACTGAAATGGAAGCTCACATGTTTATATACTTTTCTGTTCAACTTCAGAGGAGATGTTTAGGACTTAAGTATAAATCTCCAACAGCTTTATCATGAGAGAAATCGTATATTTAATAACAAAAAACAGAATCAACATAGTTATAGGTTTGATTTGAAACACAAATAATCACTCAAATTTGCCAGCCAGCAAAAGTTTCTTTTCAATTCAGCGACCGAATCTGGTACTTTGTTGGGTCATAGCTTACAGAATGAGGCCATTGGACTGTTATACTACTGCTGGCTCTGAGAAAGACCAGTCATGCTTAGTTTTACATTTCCACTTGTTGTTCTTAGTTTCTTAAGTTCCTCATCCTCAAGTACCCATGTAGCTCTCTATAAAGATTTATTTATTCAATCAGCTTCCACCACACTTCCCTGGAGACGAAATGTTTTATCATAACAGGAAAGCCAACATTACTGATTTTATTCTTGAGAAGTACTGTCAATGTTCATAAAACATAAAGGCCTGTAAGTGTAAGTATGTCTTGGAATCAGAAACTTATTAGTTCTGCACATCTAATTAAAGAGTGTTTCAGCAGTGAATCATCAATCAGGATTATTCTGCTGCTTTTTAATGGATTTTAGATGTGAATCCTTTGAAATAATTGCTTCTGGAGTGTAATTGGGAGTCTTCTAGATTTCAATGTCAAATTTTAATTCATCTGGGAAAATTAACAAACAGTGAAATTCGCAACTGATCTTGGAGGAACTGTTGGGCGAAGTTCACAGATAAAATGAGCTGTCAGAGGAAGAGGTGGAGGCTGGTACAATTGCAACATTTAAGAGGCATTTGGATGGGTATATGAATAGGAAGGGTTTGGAGGGATATGGGCCGGGTGCTGGCAGGTAGGATTAGATTGGGTTGGGATAACTGGTCAGCATGGACGGGTTGGACCGAAGGGTCTGTTTCCATGCTGTACATCTCTGTGACTCCATTACAAACAAATTTGTTATGTCAAGAGGAATTGATGAAGAAATTTGAATCCTTAGTTAACATTTGGAGACTTGAATGCAAATTTCAATTCCAATTCATTTGATTGTATTCATTGCCACTGATGTCTCAGGCTGTAGAATAGAATCATTCTTACTTTGAAAAGTTATAATTCCAGCAGGGCATGGAATAATTTCATCTGCTGGAATATAACTAACTCTGCGAGACATCACTTGTTACTCCTCTACATTTGGTAATATGTGCCCCCTGCCGGGTTTGTTTTGGGTGGAATGGCTTATAACCACTTACCCCAATCTCACCCCCAAATAGAGGCTGGGCAGGTGCCAAAGTGGTAAGTAAATAATTAAGGGTCAGTTGATCCAAATGTCATGTTGCCCATACAAAATGTAGCTGGGTAGGAATTGGCAATCCGTTTTCCTTTTTCAAGATACGGTATTTGAAACAGCAGGAAGGCAGGGGGCATTACCATTATTGGAGTGTGCCCTTTGCCCAAAAGGGGCATTCCATGAGACCACCACACCCTTCTTCCCTCTGGCCCGCACATGCATGAAACCCAGAACCCCACCACACTTGCTGTGTTCGCTGAGGTTCTGAAAGATGCCCCCTACTGCCAGAAGTTCCAGAACTCATGGAATTTGGAATCCATGGGGTCTTCTTCCTGGGCATACCTGGAATCTCTGGGAGCATCTACTACCGAGCTCTGGTGTTGCCTGGATTGTCGGAGTTCTTGACTGCTTCGATTGACCAGCATCTCCCAAAAATGGGACCTTCTCCCAGGCAGGTGTGTAAGTCCCACTAAGAACTTGGGAAATGCACCAGTCGCACTTTTGGCTGAGGAACTGGATTCTGAATGGCCAGTGTATGCCCCTCAACCCCCACCCATCATGTTCAGCCCTCTCACCTTTTCTCGGTTATGATGAGAAGTGATTGACCCGAAAAATTCACTCAACTTCTCATACCCTCTCCATGTATGTTATGGTGGCTCAGTGGTTAGCACTGCTGCCTAACAATGCTAGAAACCCAGGTTTGATTACAGCTTCAGATCTGTATGGAATTTGTATGTCCTCCCTGTCTGCATGGGTTTCCACCGGGTGCTCTGGTTTCCTCACATAGTCCAAAGATGTGCAGCCTAAGTGGATTGGATGGGTAGTGTCTCAGGATGTGCAAGCTAGGTCGATTAGCCATGGGAAATGCAGAGTTACGGGGATAGGGTAAAGGGGCTGGGATTGGGTGGGATGCTGTTCGGAGGGTTGGTGCTGACATAATGAGCTGAATGGCTTGTTTCCGCGTTGTAGGGATTCTATGTTGCCTGACCTGCTTGGCATTTGATGCATTTTCTATTTTGGTTTTTAAGATGTTTGGAGGGGCTCACAGCATTTATTCTCTTCCCACTTTCAATGCAGGAGGTTTGCAGGCAGTTGCTGAGCTGCTTCAGGTTGATTGTGACATGTATGGCCCGACCAATGATCCCCTGAATTCAGCCCTGCGCCGTTACGCAGGCATGGCGTTAACTAACCTCACCTTCGGAGACGTCGTCAACAAAGTGAGTAACCATACTTCACTCATGTTTCACAAATTACTGGTCAAGAGACAAAACAAAATGATCCATAGGATAGCCTTTGTTCTTGCCAAAAGAACACTTACTAAGGATCATGGGCGGACAGTTAGCATGTAGCCTGAAGAAGGATTCCAGGACTCAAAATATTAACTCTGTTTCTCTCTCCACAGATTCTGCCAGACTTGCTGAGTTTCTCCAGCAATTTATTTTTGCATGTTGAAAAGTTAGTATGTTGGGTTCATCCAACCCTGTGTTTATGGCTGTAGATATTATCCTCATGATTCTTCTGGTTCTGTGTCACAATGTTTATGTAGAAGTTCAATATTGGAGGCATGTATTGTGACTACATAGTTGGGGACAACTTTCAACAACTTAGATGGCATGGTAGAGGTGTACAGCACAGAAAGAGACCATATTGGTCATCCAATTTGTATCACTCTTGCAAAGAGCAAACCACAAATTTATGTTCTGTCTCCCTGTCCATGCACCTTTTTTCTCTTTCTAGTCTTTGTCTAGTTTCATTTTCAAGGACCCAGTTGATAGTGTAGCCAACATACTATCAGGCATGCCAAATCCCAGCTGCTTGGACATTTAAAAAAAGATCTCTTTCATGTTCCTGCTGATCCTTTATTGATTCAGCTTAAATCCCCAAGAAGTGTTTTGTATTCATTTTAACATGGCATTATTCAGCTTGCAGCATCTTTGTCTGTTCTTCTTACTAAATGGAATCAACTTGTTCCTATTTTTAAAACAATTTTTCTTTTCCTGGGATGTGGGTGTCATTAGCTAGTCCAGTATTTATTGCCCATCCCTAATTCAAAAATTCATAGAAAATCAATGCAGGAGTCGGCCATTCGGTCCTTCGAACCTGCACCACCATTCCATACGATCATGATTGATCATGCAATTTTGGTATCCCATTCCTGCTTTCTCTCCATACTCGATTTCTTTAGCCACAAGGGCCATTTCCAGCTCCCCCTTGAATATATCTAATGACTGGTCCCAACAGCGTTCCGTGAGAAGGAATTTCATAGGTTCACAACTTTCTGAGTGAAGAAATTCTTCCTCATCTCAGGCCTATTGGCTCACCCCTTATTCTTAAGACTTGTACCCCTAGTTCTGGACTTTCCCTACAGAAGATGTTGGTGATCAACCTTCCTGTCCTGTTGCAGTTGTTGGGGTAAAGGACACCCACAATTCTGTGTTAGGATGGGAGTTCCACGATTATGGCCCTGTGACAGTGAAGGAACAGTGACATAATTCCAAGGATGGTGTGTAACTTGGAGGCGACCTGTGGTGGTGGTATTCCCATGCTGCCATTGTCCTTCTAGATGGTGGACCTTGTGGGTTTGGAAGGTGCTAGTGGAAGAATCTTGGTGAGTTAACTCATTGCGTCTTGTAAATGTTACACATTGCTGCTTCTGTGCATCAGTGCCAAAGGGAGTGAATGTTAGAAATGGTGGATGTGGTGCCAATCAATTGAGCCACTTTGCACTAGATGGTGTCAAACATCTTTAGTGTGTTGGAGCTGCAGTTATCCAGGCAAGTGGGGAATATTCCATCACACTCTTGACTTGTGCCTTGTAGATGATGGATAGGCTTTTGACTGAGTTAGTCACTTCAGAATTCCTAGCCTTTTACCTGCTCTTGAATGACAGTATTTAAATTGCCAGTCCAATTCAGTTTATGGTCAATGGTAAAATTGTGGGGGATTCAGTGATGTTAATGTTATTGAATGTTAAGGGACAATGATTAGATACTGTGTTGTCTGGTGCTTGTGTTTTGCAAACGTTAATTGTCTCTTATCAACCCAAACCTCAGTCTTGGTTCAAAAACACTGAGCAGACATGAATGCTATTGAACATTGTGCAATCATCAGTGAACGTTTCCACTTCAGATTTGATGACAGAAGGAAGGTCATTGACGAAGCAGCTAAAGGGGGTTGGGCTAAGATACAATAACAATGAGGAACCAAACCTCACCTGCCATGTGTTCACCATTCCAGCAACCTGTCTATATCCTCTTGAAATATAATACTATCATCCTTCATGTTAACAGCCTTAACCCCTGACAAGAACAAATTATTAATGTATGATTGATAGTTACACTGGTGACAAATTGCTTCCACTTTGTAAAAGGTACAAATTTGGTGCATATTGCCTAACCTCTCCTGTTAAGATATATATAAGTATTTGTAATATTCCATCTGTGAATTTAGAAAGTTCACAGTTACTGAAAATCAATACAATAACATAATTTATATATAACTATTGAATTTCAGAAATTAATATGTGATGGGGGAAAGTGTAGAGGGAAAGTTATCATTTACTTAGTGTTGTCCAGTGGGAGTTCCCAATATACTCAGTCTCTCAGTTAATTTTTACCTAATTACAATGTTCACACCAAGACATGATTAATATAAAAGGAAGTGTTAATGAGAAGCTGCTGTGAACAGACATAAAGTCAATTTCATTGATACAATTTATTTTTAGATTTATTTGGTTGTTAGATGATGAAAAGTAGATGAAATTCACTTACATTTTGTCAACATATGTTAATCAATCTGTTAAGTTTATTAATTAATGTCTGTGCACTGTAAATAATTGATAACTTAATCTGTGACTCATCCATTAAGAAACCCAATCTTCTAGTCGAAGGACAGCCTTCTCTGAAAGATACTGATAGGTCACTAGCAATAAACTGGTCAAGGGCAATGGGTGTCCCAGATAGGAGTGGCTGCTCTATTTATCAATGAATCCCTTGTCCCTTCCTCTCAATTTATCTTGTGAAGCTGATACTTGTTAAGATCCTTGGATTTTGGCACCACCCAGAACTTCAGAATGGTCATTCCTCATGTGAATACCTGTAGCATGTTTTGAGAGGTTATTAAGCCTTAGGCAATATCACAGCTGTTGAAGTTTTCAACAGGGTCCAATTGATATCATCAGAATGGAAATCCTGGCTGCATATCCTCTCTCACTTCCAAGATCAGGGTATGGACTCCAGTTATAATGCCCTAAAACTTGGCTCAGCTCAGCTAAGTCAGCCCACCTAATTCTTATGACAAAGCCAATCCAATTATAAGTAGGCCATATTAAGATGTTTCTGTGGTGAATCATTTTTTTCAGCTTCTCTTCAGAACCACCATATCCCATAAGCCAACTGACCACAGGTGTGAAACCTTGTTTTGATCAGAAATATCTAGAGGGGAGAGAATTAAATTTTTCAGTAACTGAAATGTGCTTGGTTGTTCAGCTTTCTGCGCTTGTTTTCATCTTACAGGCTACCCTGTGCTCCAGAAAAGGCTGCATGCAAAGTATTGTGGCCCAGTTAGAGTCTGAAAGTGAAGACATCCATCAGGTTGGTGAATTATAAAGCATTTCGTTCAGATATTTTGTGTTGTGCTACATTTCACATTCAGTATGTCAGTATACCTTTATGAGACATGCCTATGATATCATCACTGTATCATAGCATGTGACCAAAACGTATAAAGATTTCATACATCATCTTACCTTGAATCACATGAAGCCTAGCATTCTAATGGAAGTACGTTGTTCTGTGCAATCTATTGGCTTAATGTTTAGTCAGAGACTTATATGGCTGGAGAATGTAATGATTTTATATAATGCTTAGCTGTATTAACTGTAAATAATGGTTGGATTCTTAAATACCGTGATATCAATGTCCAAATTCATATATTCTGGAGTGTGCCAAAAGCATTGCTGCATTGGGTAAACCTGTCTTTTTGAGTCAAACTCACACTATGGCAGCAGCAGTGATCATCTATAAGAGACTCCAGTAATCTTGCTGGCAGATATTTGGAAAACTAATTGAAGAACATTTTGATGATTATGATTGTGTACAACAATCAGCAGCAAGCCAAACAAGTTGTCAAACAATGATACAGAGTATAACACACAGTTCTGCAGATGCAAATTCAGCAGATTGGGGCAAGTTGTCAAACCTTCAAAGTACATTTAAGTTTGAAATGTTAATCTTCTACACTCTCTTTACCTGTTTGTATAATAATCAAATTGACATCTCTGTGTTTATGTAAGGCATATTCATCTGCATTGCATAAATCTTAATCCTTGGAAAATGTGGGATGTCGTATTTTGTCTCATGGTCAGTGTGTCAGCATACCTTTATGAGACATGTCACTGTAACATAGCATATGATCTGTGTGCATAAATTTCTCATATTACATCTTACCTTGGATCATTTGAAGCATAGTGTTCTACTAGAAGCATGCTCTCTGTGTAATCTAACAGTTTAAGGTTAGTCAAGACATTTATGTGCCTTAAGAATGTAATGTTAATGTATGACAGTTGTATTGACGTCTGTTGGATTCTTCAATATCAAAATATCCATATCCAGTTTCTTCTGTAATGAGAGATAACATGAGCATTGCTGTATTAGGTAAAATATCATGTTGAAGGCAAGCTCACATTGCTTTGTAAAAGTTTGACGGAATATCATCATTCCAAAATAACTCAATGCAGTAGAGTCATAGAGTCATACAGCACATAAACAGATCCTTCAGTCCAAATTGTCCATGCTGACCAAGTTTCCCAAACTAAACTAGTTCCACTTGCCTGTGTTTGGCCCATATCCCTCTAAACCTTTCCTATTCATATTCCTGTTCAAACGTCTTTTAAAAGTTGTAACTGTACATGCATCTACCACTTCCTCTGGCAGTTCATTCCACATACGAACAACTCTCTTTGTGAAAAGGTTGCCCCTCAGGTCCCTTTTACATTTTTCTTCTCTTGCCTTAGAAAATGCCCCCTAGTTTTGAATACACCCATCCGAGAGAAAAGACCTTTGCTATTCACGTTATCAATGACCTCATGATTTTTATAAACCTCTACAAGGTCACCCCTCGATCTCCTACTCTCCAGTGAAAAAAGGTCTCAGTCAATCCAGTCTGTCATAGAGTCATAGAGATTTACAGCATGGAAACAGATCCTTCGGTCCAACCTGTCCATGCCGACCAGATATCCCAACCCAATTTAGTCCCACCTGCCAGCACCTGGCCCATATCCCTCCAAACCCTTCCTATTCATATAAGCCCTCCAGTCCTGACAACATCCTGGGAAATCTTTTCTGAATGCTCTCCAATTTAATAATATCCTTCCTATAGCAGGGCGACCAAAACCATTAACAGTATTCCAAAAGAGACCTCACCAATGTCCTTAACATTGCGCCCAACTTTTATATTTAATAATCTGAGCAATGGAGGCAAGCATTCCGAATGCTTTCTTAACTGCCCTGTCTACCTAATTACCTAATAGCATCCCTTGTTAATATATTAAACAATTTTCAATTTGAAAAATAAATACTAATCTTTGGTTTCCCCAATCAGAGGTGCCAACTTTAAAGTAAAAGAAATCCTTTACTTCAATTTGCAAAGCAGAATAGTGGGTTGCTGGTAACCTGAAATAAAAACAGAAAATGCAGGAAATATTTAGCAAGTTGTGTGGCATGCGTGGAGAAAGAAAGAATTGGCACTTCAGATCAACAGCCTTTAATCAGACTGGAAAAGTTAAAAATGTAAGTGGTTCTGAGCAAGGGATGGGTGAGACAAGGGGACAAATATTCCTGATAGGGTGTAAGACAGGAAAGGTTGAATAACTGAAGAGTTGATCTTACAGGGCCAAAAGAATGGTGATGGAGCAAGAAAAGAAACAGAGAAATAAAATACATGCCTAGAACAGATGCGTTGCTGCCTGAAAACAAAAATAGAAGACTCGACAACTTTGACTATTCCACAATATCTGTAGGGACCTGGAATATTCCAGTCAGCCTCTGACATACAACCACCAATGCGTTAGCTGTCTGTCTATGCTCTCTAACCTCCTTCAGTGTCTGGGAAAATGGCCCAGGGGTAGATCAGAGTCAGGGAACCGTCAACACTGGTTGGTGACACAAAATTCAGTGGTTGCTCATTTCTTTCCTGTTGCCATCAAGACTCAAAAGTTCACTCGGTGGATTCCAACCACTGAATCATTTCAGTAATGGCAAAAGTTAATCTTGTATGTATGGGAGATATTCATTGTGTCACCGTTATTTACATTCAAACTCAGTTTTTGAATTGCATCACATTAATAAATGTCTGAGCATGTAAAGATGTGGAAATAAAGTAATAATGTGCGTATGTCTAATAATGTAGTTATCAAATTGGAAATAATTGTCTTTCTTCGTTCATTCATCAGATGTGGGCATCACTGGCAACCCTAACTGCCCCTGCAGAAGGTGGTGGTGAGCTTCCTTCTTGAAGCTCTGCAGTCCTTTTGGTGTAGGGACACTCACTATTGCTATGAGGAAGGGAGTGCCAGGATTTTGACCCAGCTACAGTGAGGTCACGATGGTGTGTGGCTTGGAGGTGAACTTGCAGGTGGTACTCCCATCCATCCACACTTCATGTCCTTCTAATTGGTAGAGATTGTGAGTTTGGAATGTACTGCATTGGTTGCCTTGGTGGGAAAAGACTAGGAGAATGAGACTGGTATTCATCCTTGAGCTGGAAATCAGGTTGCGACTGAAGTAAACATGAATGTCAATTTACCATTGTGTGCCACTTTTTCTAACCAGCAACTTCCAGGTGGAATTAAGGACTGGTTTGCTCTCTTGGTTCAGTTGTTAATATGCTTCTATTGTTCTAGGTTGTGGCTAGCATTCTGAGGAATCTTTCATGGAGAGCTGATGTCAACAGCAAGAGGATTCTACGGGAAGTCAGAAGTGTAAGCGCATTGATGCAATGTGCTCTGAAGGCTAAAAAGGTCCGTTCTTGACTAACTGACTCATAATTCATGGTTAACCCAAGATTTAGAACATAAAACAATACAGCGCAGAACAAGCCCTTCAGCCCTCACTATTGCACCAACCTGTGAACTCATTTAAGCTTATCCCCCTACACTATCCCTCATCATCCATGTGCTTATCCAAAATTTAAAAGAAGAATAATTTCAAAAAATGTAGTCAATATGAGGGAGTATAAAGAATGGGACTGGTTGACAATCCATCAATAACATTGTCCCCATAAATGAAAGACACAATCCAATCTGACTTTAATGTTGGATACAGCATCCTCTCATCTCTGTTAAAAGTGTCTTGATATATTTGATCGGGTGAAGTGAAAGGGGGAGACTTCTGTGCAGCACAAACAGTAACAAGGACTGAATGGACTGTAACGGTGCTGTAGAGTTCTATGTAATACCTTTCTTGGGCGATAAAAACCATGCATTTTGTCCATGCTTTTACACAAAATCCATTAACTTGTGCTAACTTAGAACATTTTGAAAATGACTACCAGACTACTCAGACTCCTTGTCATCATGGTAGCCCACAAACCCACCAACGCACTAAAACAGCAGCTAATGAACTGTACAGACAACAAGCTAAACTAATGTCATTTACAAAATACCTTGCAAGGAATGTAACAAACACTACGTTGGACAAGCAGGCAGAAAACTAGCCACCAGATACATGAACATCAACTAGCCACAAAATGGCATGACCCTTTCTCACTAGCATCCTTACATACAGATGAGGAAGGACACCATTTCGACTGGGACAACACATCCATCCTAGGACAAGCCAAACAGAGACCACACGAGAATTCCTAGAAGCATGGCATTCCAACTGGAACTGTATCAACAAACACATTGACTTGGACTCCGTAAAGCACCCTCTGAGAAAAAGAACAGGAAATGATATCACCACAGGAAATGACATCACCAACCCAAAGAAACCCAAACGTATAAATAGAAAGCAGGAATCATCAGCAGTGCTTCATCCAGAGGCTCACTGAAAATGTTACCTAGTTATGGTGACAAAACATCTGAAAACCTTCCAGCTCAGCGAGCAAACCTGCATCCAGAACCTCAATCTGAGCTACAAATCTTCTCAAAATCTGGAAAGTTACTACTCATGCCATGAATTGCACCAAGTGCCACTTACCCATTGTCCTTGCACCCACTGGCTCACATTATAGAGACATATAACACAGAAACAGACTCTTTGGTCCAACTCATCCATGCCGACCAGATATCCTAAATTAATTTAGTCCCATTTGTCAGCATTTGGCCCAAATCCCTCTAAAACCTTCCGAAACATGTACCCCTCTAGATGCTTTTTAAATGTTGTAATAGTACCTGCCTCCACCACATTCCCTAGCAGCTCATTCCATACACACACCACCGTCTGCGTTAAAAAAATTGCTCCTTGGGTGCCTTTAGTTCCCAGCCAGGCACTGATTTTAAAATATTCGTCCGTGTTTTCAAATCACACTCAGGTCTCATCCTCCCCTGTCTGTGTAATCTCATTTAGTTTCACAATCCTCCAAGATTTGGAGATGTCGGTGTTGGACTGGGGTGTACAAAGTTAAAAATCACACAACACCAGGTTAGAGTCCAACAGATTTATTTGGAAGCACTGCTCCTTGTCCACAACCACCTGATGAAGCAGCAGTGCTCTGAAAGCTAGTGCTTCCAATTAAACCTGTTGGACTATAACCTGGTGTTGTGTGATGTTTAAATTTGTTATCCTCCCAAGATCTTTACGTTCATCCAGTTTTACCCTCTTGAGGATCCTGACTTTGATCACTCTCCCATTGTTGATGATGTCCCAGCTGGCGTGGACCTTACCCCTAGAAATGTTTCCAGAAACCTCTCTATCTCCCTGCTTTGCTTTCCATCTGAAAGATACTGCTTAAAAACCTATTTCTTTGTCTAAGGTTTTGGCCAACTGCCCTAATAGCAACCCATGAGGCTCAGTGTCACACTTGCTCTATATACATCCTAGGAATCCTCATGGGATGGTTTATTATGTTGAAGATGCTATATAAATATAATTTGTTGGAATGCTCTAATTATATTATTTAATGTTGAAAGTGTTTGACAATCTGGGAGCAGCAAAGTATAGTTGATTGTCCTTTCACTTTACAATTTGAGCAGCCAAGTTCTGGAAGTTTGAAATAAAAACAGCAAGTGCTGGAGAAACTCAGTAGGTCTGAACTCCAGAAGAACCTTAGATTCATTCAAGAGCTTGTTGATTAATGTGATAAAGGGATTGCAGTCATTCTGTCTTTTCAGTTGGATGTGCTAAAGAGAATTCAATGTTCGCTGTCATCTGAACTCATCTTGATGTTTTGCATTTTCATGTTCGTCTCAAGGAGTCGACACTGAAAAGCCTGCTGAGTGCACTTTGGAATCTGTCAGCACACAGCACAGAGAACAAGGTGGCCATCTGCACTGTTGAAGGGGCACTGGTCTTCCTTGTGGGAACCCTGACCTACAAGTGTCAGAGTAATTCACTCGCCATCATTGAGAGCGGAGGAGGCATTCTGCGAAATGTTTCCAGTCTCATTGCAACAAATGAGGAGTACAGGTACAGCAATTAAAAGCTTCTTTTAAAAGCATGCTACACTGCAACAAATATTGTCTTCGTATGTTGGCAGCCCCCTCACCTTTGAGTCAGAGGGTCGTAGGTTCAAGACCATCTTAAAACCAAGGCTGATGTTCAACTGCAGTACTGAGAGAGTGCTGCACTGTCAGAGGTGCCACCTTTCTGATGTTATATTAAACCAAGGCTTCTTTTCCTTGTCAGGTGAAAGTGAAAGATTTCAAATACTATTTTGAAGAATGCAAGGGAAGTTCTTGGGAAACAAAATTTGAGCACATGAGATTAGAGGGAGTATACTGATTTGGATTGAGGACTGGTTAAGGAACAGAAAGCAAACAGTAGAAATAAATGGGACATTTTAAGGATGGCATTGGGATAGTATAAGGATCAGTACTTGGGTCTGCAGTTATTCACAATCTATATCAAAGATTTGGATGTGGGACTTAACTGTAATATTTTCAAGTTTGCAAACAACTCAAAACGTATGAGTTGGGAGAAGGATGTGTCAAAGATGGGGAAATTGGTGAGGGTAAGCAAACATTTGGCCAGTGAAATACAATGTGGAGAAACGTGAGGTTATCCACCTTGATTGAAAAAAAACAGAATACAGTGTATTCTTAAACAGTAAGAAGCTGGGAATTGTTGAATTTCAAAGGGACTTGGGTGTTCTTGTTCATGAGTTATTGGTAGTAGATGCGCAGGTACAGCAAGCGCTTAAGAAAACAACTACCATGCTGGTCGCTAACATAAGAAGAATTGAGTGCAGAAACAAAGATGCCTTAGTGCGATTATATAGAGCCTCAGTGAGCGCACAGTTGCCTGAAGCTTTGGTCTCATTATCTAAGGAAAGATATACTTGCAATGAAGGGACGGCAATAAAGGGAATGGAGTATAAAAGTAGGGAAGTTTTGCTAAAACTGTACACAATACTAGTCAGGTCACAGCTGGAATACCATGAACGGTTTTGGTCCCCCTTATCTATTGGCACTGGAGGCCGTCTGGAGAAGGTTCACTCAGCTGATATGGAGGGACTTAAGGGTGAGGTTGAGTAGGATGGGCCTGTACTCATTTGGAGTTTAGAAAAATGAGAGGCGACCTCATTAAAACATATAAGATTCTTAGGGACTTTGCAGGGAAGATGTTTCCCCTTTCTCTGAAAAACATTTAAATAGATTGGGCTTATATTCTCTGGAGTTTAGAAGCACCAGAGATGATCTGATTCAAACATACTCAAACTCCCACAGGGAGTGACAAGGTGGAAGCATGAAGGATATTTACTCTGGCTGGAAGTCTAGGACCAATGGACATAGTCTCAAAATAAAGGGAAATCCTTTTAGGTTTGCAACATGAGGAAGCAGCTGGTGAATCTTTGGAATTCTCTGCCCCAAAGTAGGCTTAATTGTTAAGACTGAGATTGATAAACTTCTACACATTGAAAATATCAAGTGGTATGAGGATGGTGGAAGAGAATAGTGTTGAAGTAAAAGCCTAGTCATGATTTCTTTGAATAGTGCAGCAGACACAAAAGCCTGAATGACTTACTCTTGTTCCTATTTCTTATGTTCTTTCCGGTGACCTGGCCATCATTTATCTCTCAACATCTTGTTAACAAAGAGATAAATAAACTGGTCCTGCTAATATTTCTGCTCATGGGAGCTTGCTGTGGGCAAATTAGCTGCTGCACTTCCTCCACTGAATTAGTGACTACTTCAAAATTACTTACTTGGTTGTAAAGTGCTTTAGGACATCCTGAAGTTGGAAAAGATATAGTGACAGCTGTAGAAATAGTGAGTTGGTTTAACATTCATGCTTCATTAGTTGTAATCACTCTATTCCTAATGCCAATGTGAAAGGAGCATGTTTTCTAGTAAAGTATAACATGATTCAATACATTTACCTCTTTGGAAAAAGGTACATAGAGTCATAGAGATGTACAACATGGAAACAGACCCTTCGGTCCAGCCCTTCCATGCAGACCAGATATCCCAACCCAATCTAGTTCCACCTGCCAGCACCCGGACCATATCCCTCCAAACCCTTTCTATTCATATACCCATCTAAATGCCTTTTAAATGTTGCAATTGTACCATGTTTGATGGATTTTCACAACTGTCTGGGCTAACTGAAGTCAGACAGAAGTTTGAAATAAAAACAAAATGCTGGAAATACTATGCAGATTTGGCAGTATCTGTGGAGACAGAAATGGAGTTAACCTTTCAGTTCAGTGATCTTTATCCAGTCGAGTATTTTGTTACTATTAACATGGAATAGTTATGAGGATGATATGTATGTGGTTAAATTCTAACTGGAGCAGAACAATGAGGATATTGATAAAAGTTCTTGAGAATTGAATGACTATATAATAGCCCTGTGAATTTCATTTACTTCAATCCAAGTTATACATGGTACGATATTTCATTAATTTCAAATCATGAATACATATATGATTAATACACATTATTTAAATAATATCAACTATTCCTGTAATCTCACATCTACCCTTGAAAAATGCTCAATTTTGGATCTTTCTCCTCCTGTACTTAAAATGATAAGTGCCTCTTTTGCTTAATGGCCTCGTTTCTCTTTTAGGCAAATTCTCCGTGACTACAATTGCCTGCAGACCTTGTTGCAACATCTGAAGTCCCATAGTTTGACTATTGTCAGCAATGCTTGCGGAACCTTGTGGAATCTCTCAGCTCGCAGCTCAAAGGATCAGGAACTACTGTGGGACCTGGGGGCCATTAGCATGTTGAGGAACCTGATTCATTCCAAACACAAGATGATAGCAATGGGGAGTGCAGCTGCCCTGAGGAACCTTTTGACCAACCGGCCAGCCAAATACAAAGACACCAGCATGGTGTCCCCAGGTTCCTGCATGCCTTCTCTATACATGAGGAAGCAGAAAGCCCTGGAGGCTGAACTGGATGCTAAACATTTAACAGAGACATTTGACGGCATTGAAAAACTGAGCCCCAAGCATCCGAATATCAACAAACCCCTCAGGCACATTGAAAACCTAGCTAAAGATTATGCTTCGGACTCTGGCTGCTTTGATGACGATGAAGGTCCAAATATATCGACTGGATTAGAAACTGGAGGCTTAAGTGTGCTCTCCATGTACCTGAACTCTTCCTTTCTTCAAGGACAAGGCATGTCCAGGTGTCGCAGTAGTGGAAGATGCTCAGAATCAGATAAAGATCTTGACGGAAATCTTCAAAAATTCAACCCTGCCACTGATAATGTGTCTGTCGCAGCTGAGAGGTTGGTAAATCAAATCTCCACAACAGTAGCCAGAATTGACAAAATAGTGGAAGATATGTCTAACATGCACACATCCTCGGAAGACAGTTTCAGTCTTAGTTCTGAAGATCAATGCATCGACTGGCAGTGTGCGTTAGATGACTTGAACGAAACCAGGACAAAGTCTTCATCACCCTGTAATCTTACTGATGTTGCTACTTCAGGCAAACGTGAATATCGTAGCAAAGTTCATACCCTTTTGGGTGCACGAACAGACTACTCAAACTTGTCAAGTGATAGTCTAGATGGTGTTAATAACACCGGCGAATGTGACACTAATCCAGTGAAGGAATCCTCAGTTACAGACCAAAAAGGAGAGCATCCTATGTATCAGAAAAGGCCGACCAACTTGGACTTAAAGAGTGGGGAGAAAAATCAGCTAGATGGAAAAGATTCTGATGGACAATTGAGTTCCAGGGAATCTAAACCTACATTGAATGAAGCTTGGGGTATAAGAAAACCTGATGAAATAAGTAAGAAACGATTTTCACCTTTTTACGAAAAGATCCATGTGACATCAGTCACAACAGGAAGCAGTCAGAGTCCGAGTCCAGGACATTCTCTGACACCTCAGAGTTTGAGTGGCAGAAAGCAAGCATGGGTCCATTCTGGATATTCACAGAGTAGTAGAAATGTAAACCAAGGTCCCTCTAGCACATCTACTTCCACTCCAATTTCCAATGACCAAGAAACTTTACAAACCTACTGTGTGGAAGACACCCCTATTTGCTTCTCAAGATGTAGTTCCCTGTCATCCCTCTCGTCTGCGGAAAATATATCGGATGTCCAAATTGGTAGTGAAAATGAGGTTGATAGTGACTCTTCTCTGGAAATCATTGGTGTAGAAAAAGAATCACCACTGCCTGTTGAGAAGACAATAAATGATGAGTCTTTTGCCTCAGAGGAAATACAGAGCAAGTCCAGAGATCATTCATTTAGCAGTGCATCTCAACCTATAGAAATACCTTGCCCAAAGCATGAAAAGTTTCTGATAAGGAAAAAGTTACCTTCGAGGAATATGGACTCCAGTCCATCAAGTCCATCAGAAAACTACTTGCAAGAAACCCCATTAGTCTTAAGCAGATGCAGTTCAGTCAGTTCACTTGGAAGTTTTGAAAGCCCGTCAATTGTAAGTTCCATTCAAAGTGACCCTTGCAGTGAAATGATAAGTGGTACCATCAGTCCCAGTGACTTGCCTGACAGCCCTGGTCAAACCATGCCCCCGAGCAGAAGTAAAACTCCGTTGCTTGACCAGCTAGAAAAAGATGCCAGTCAAGGCAATAACCATTGGGATGGTGATATGAAAAAACACATGGATATCAATGATTTTAAGGAACGGTTTCACCTCCCTCCAGATATTGACACTATGCTGTATTTCACCTTAGAGAAACCCAATGAAAACTTTTCATGCGCTTCAAGTCTGAGTGCCCTCACCCTTCATGAGCCATACATTCAGAAGGATATTGAGTTAAAGTTAATGCCACTGCTACAAGAGAAGAGTTGTTTTAATTGCCGTGCACAAGGAGAAGACATCAGAGAGGAACGGAATGGAGATGGAATGGAAAAAGTTGATAAGCTTGATAGTATCCTGGAAAACTCTGACGACGACATCGAGATCCTGAAAGAATGCATCAATTCCGCAATGCCAACCAAATTCAGGAAAGTGAAAACCTCTGCTATATCTGGTTTGCCCACTCAGGTACTGCAATCTAAAAAGCCTCTTCAGCTGCCTGTTTACATGCTACTGCCGGCACACTCTCAGGTAGAGACATCTGGGCACAGCACCTCAAAAAATGACACTTTTAAAGAAGATTCCTCATACTCTGATTCTGTTGATGGAACCCCAGTGAATTTTTCCAGTTCAGCCTCACTCAGCGATGAGACCTTAGAATATCCTCAGAAAGAATCACCCAAATTGATAAACAATAAGGCTGAAGTGATTGAGAGGAGAGAGTTACTCCCTGCAGAAGGGCAAAATGCTGATGACTTAGAGGTGCCTATAGCTGTAAGGATGCACGATAGAAGTCTCGAGCAGGGAAATAAATACAACTTGAATGTAAATAATTCAAAGCTGGGAGCTCAATCGCATTCGCTTAATCTCAACCAGAGGGAAGTTTTGAAAAGGAATCAGAATTCTCTGCCACCACAGTCATACCAAGGCCAGAATAGCCATGTTTTCCAACCAGGTGGGATTGCAAAAAGCTTAAGGAAGGATCAAACTACATCAAGACATGTGCTGGAGTTGGACACAAAGAAAAGCGATTGTAAGAGGTCAGAAGAAGGACAGCAAAGAATGGACGTTCCTTGTGCCGAATATATTCATGGAAGCTATGCATTCCAATCTATGCGACACACTACACCTACTGAGGAAGCTGTTTATTGCTTTTATGAAAATGACTCTCTGGATATGCTTACTGTTGCAAAAGATACACTGAAACCGAAAACTGAAGTAAAAAATGACTATGAGGAAAAAATCATCAACCAAAATGGAGCAGTGAAAGATGAACCAGATCAGAGCCATAAAGCGATCACAAAGCTCCGAATTGCCAGCTTGGCTAGTAAAACTGAACGAAATATAACCAATGAAAGTCCTCTTTGCTTTTCCCTTAGTTCTTCATTAAGTTCACTGAGCGACATAGAATTAGAGGACACCCAAGTGAAAACACGGAAAGCATTTGTAAAATCACGGAAAAAGTCTCAAATCTCTACAGCTTCAAAATCTTTTAATAATGGATGCTCATCTCTATCAGCAAGACGGGATAGTTCACCCAGTTCATTGAGCTATGATTCAGAAGATGATCTTTTACAGAAATGCATCAGCTCAGCAATGCCAAAGAAGAGGAAACATTCTTCAAAGCGAAAGTCTGAGAGGTCTGCAAAGCAAAACATGAAGGGTAATATGCAAAACAACACTGGGAGGAACATGGCTTATGATGTGGACCACAGGAAGGATGCAAGCCAAGATGTTTATAGCTCACTGTCAGATTTAACGTCTCCTGATCTGGAAAGTATAGAGTGGAAAGCTATTCAGGAAGGTGCCAACTCAATAGTCACCAGCTTGCACCAGGCTGCAGCCTGCCTTTCGAGAGAACCCTCCTCTGAATCTGATTCCATTTTATCATTTGTGTCAGGATTGTCCATTGGATCGACACTGCATTTCACTCTGGAGCGGAAAGATAAGAAAAAGACTCTGAAAGAACAAACACGCAGTGTTGAAGGTGCAGAAGGTGCTTCTAAAGAAGGAAGGAAACTGAATGAAAACAATAAGGCAGCTGGAAGTAAAGTTTCTGTTGCCAATAAATTTTCCAATGCACCTAAACCGCCATCTCGGGCTGTGAGCTTACCTGTGGTCTTTCGAGGAAGGACTGTGATCTACATGCCTGACATGTGGAAGAAGTCCACAACTACTAGTCCTGCTTCAAAGAAAGCAGCACCTAAAAATACTGCAGCTTCCAAAAATTCCAACCAGACATTTAGGTCTCGAAGCTTGCACAGGCCTGGAAATATGACAGAAAAGGTTGACAGTAGCTTACCAAAAAGAAGCGTGACCCCACCAGCAAGAATGGCAAGAGGTCCTTCAAGGAATTCCACACCATCTAGACAGATCCCAAAGAATGCTACACCATCTGTGCAGTCTAATAGGCAAGGGATGCCGCATGCAACAAAACCCAGTATCAACAAGCTTGATCAGAAATCAAGACCTCAAGCAGGTTCTACACCATCTACTCCAAATATCAAATCTCCAGTCTCAGGGAAACAGTCTCGCAAATCCCCAGCCCAACCACCAAGCATTCAGACACCAACTAAACAGGTAACTCCCGCAAAGAAGATGCCCTCTTTTCAAAGGAATGAATCTTTTGGACCAAATAAGAGTCAAGGTTCTAAGAAGGTTATGCCACCAAACAGACTGGACCTGGTGAGAATGTCATCAACAAAATCAAGTGGCAGTGAATCTGATAAGTCCAGCTTTGTGCGACAGCTGACCTTTATCAAAGAGTCCTCAAGCCTTCTCATGAGGCAGAAATCTGAAGCTTCTTCGTCTGAATCAGTCTCATCACTGTCTCAGTCTGTGTCACCAAGAAGAAGCAAGTCAGATTTTCAGAAGGCCTTCATACGTTCTTCTCAATGCCAAGAGTTAAGAGTTGGTAAAACAGCATCCAACCTGAATATAAGTCAACGAAAAGCCATGTGCAACGAGGATGAACTCCGAACCGAGAAGCTTTCAAGAAGGCCAAGTTCAGAGAGCCCCTCAAGGCTCCCGGTGAAAAACAGTGCCGCCTGGAAACAGGATAATTTTAAACGCTATTCATCCTCTCCGCACATAAATGTATTACAGCAGGCAGGAAGCCCATCCTCCATTCGCTCAGCTTCATCAGAATCTAGTGACAAGACAAAAAGTGAAGAAGAGCCTCGAACTAAACAACAGCTTGCAAACCAAAAAGAACAACAGATGAAAAAGAATCAGCCAAGTTTAAAAGGAACGTGGAGAAGAATCAAAGATGAAGACATTCCCTATTTTCTTAGCAACTCTCTTCCACCTTCAGCAATGGCATTGGTAAATAAATCAGAGTCTGAACAGCAGTTGAACAAAGTGGGGACTGTGGAAACTAAAACCAGTGATGCTTTTGTGCAAACTGAAGACTTCCCCATCACAAAAACAAATTCAAGCACATCGCCTACACTTGACCTAATTCCTCACATTGCACAGGCTATTCCAAGGAATGCCATGAGCAGATCATTTATAGGGAAAAATACCGAGACAGCATATGGGGTCTATTCAGACAATGAACAGGAACCTGAAACGATAATGCAGATGAGGAACAATATGACCATTTCAGCTGAGACTGAAAACTATACAACTGTCCCAGGACATATGCATTTCAATTCAAGTAGACATGGTTCTCCAAGCAGAGCAGCTCGAGTGACCCCTTTCAACTACATACCTAGCCCCAAGACAATAAGATCAGACAGTGGATCTCTCCAACCGCCCCAGATACGAGCACCTATTATTAATGAGAAGACAGTGGGAAAAGTGCAAAGCTGAAAGTCAACTTGATCAGTAGACTACTTGACCTTAAGTACTTTATTGCTTTGCAGTTTTCATTTGAGTGATACAATCTATGGAAGATGTGTTCATTCATAAATGTGCCTCAGTCACAGTCTTAATTGGGGTACAAAATGCATGCGTCATTTAATTTAGTTCTACTACCATCCATCTGATTATGAGACTATCTTTTTAATTAAGACACAATAAGGTGAGGTACTTCCTGCAAAGACACTTAATATCAACAATGTTAATGCACGACATGTTTATATGTATGAGCTGACCATAACAAATGGTGATATAGAGCCATAGACAATTCACACATATAAATACAGGATTATTCCAATGAGACGTGAGTGACTAATGGTAACATTCAAACTTTATGAGTTTGTGTTTGGTTTCTGTTTGGTCAGTTGTTTGGCAGGTTTTAGTTGAACAAAAGGTATTTGGCTGGTTAATGCATCTGGCAAATCAGAGATGCTGAGACAGTTAAGTTTGTGCTGAGATTCTACTGGATCTAAGCTGATATTTATAAAACTGATTATTAATTCAGCAATGGTTGCCATTTCAATGAATATCTCAACTTACAAAGACAGCTACAATGTGTGACAATAATCGGCTTGTTTCTCAGTTTAGACACTTGGTCCAATAATAATGAAGTTAGGCCATGTAACCTGAATCAAGGCATTCAATTATGTGTACTACAATTACTGGAATATTGGGTAATGTATAATGCTCCCCATCCTGCTCACTAATATGTCCCATTAGTATGCACAGTCACACAGTTTAAATGGAAAGAGGGAGAGCAGACAGTGTAATTTTGTTTTCCACTGGAGGTCAAACACTGGCCTTTTGTTTTACAAAACAGTGCTTTCTGAATGACCAATGTAAACTAAAGATAAAAGCAAGCAGGCAGACTGAAATACTTCACTCATAATTCATTCCTAGGTTACAAGTCAAATTTAAAATGAAGGGGTATCTTGTGTTGTAGTGGTAATGTCTCTACCTCTGGGCCCCTGAAGGTCTGGGCTCACATCCTACATGCCTCAGACATAGCCAAAAGATTGATTAAAAGTAATTGCGGAGAGGGAATTTATGTGTTAGATGGGAGCTTACAATAAAAAAAAGGGTTTTGAAAGGGTAGTGTCATGTTCTAATCGAACCTGCTTCAGTTTCTTAATACAAATTTCATCTTTAGGATTTATAATTCAAAATGTTGTAGGTAAAGCTTCCCTTTTTGTTTGATGTTACATTTTTAAAAATTTAAATCTTTTTGGAGAAGTTCTTAATAGATTAGATTTTTTGCTAGTTCTGACATTGTGCTAGCAATGCTGTTGGCTGTGTTTTTAACAACTATTAGAATCGATAAATACTGAAGTTTAATTTTCAGAATTGTTATAATCTAAAAATACACTTAAATAACTCAGTGGTTCAGGGAGATATGCACAGTGGTAACTCTTGAACTGTGCGAGAATAAATATAGGGAATAGATTGTGTGTTGAGGAACCCAAGGCAACTTAAACACATAAATAAAAAGCAGGCCATACCTCCAGTGCTTCATCCAGAGGCTCACTGATGATGTTACCTAGTGTGGTGACGAAATGTCTGAAACAGAACCTTCCAGTTCAGTGAGCAAACCTACAGCCAGAACCTCAACCTGAGCTAAAAACCTTTCAAATTTCCGTGTTGTCCTTTCCGATCTGGGATTTAGATTTTAACAATTCAATGAGAAGGAATATCCTTACGCTGACAGCTATGATGGTTTTCAATATATATACCTGCATTTAACATAAATATCACAAGAAGTGACATTGTCATTCAAAGAGCCCAAGAGGATGGTTGTTACAAGAAACTGAAATACCACAATGCTCAGTTTGGGGTTAAAATTGTTCGGGAGTAACATGAAGCACTTTGTATTTAATCTGACCTACACCTGACCTGGAATCATTCAGTTCTAATGCTTTGTGCCAAAAAGAAATGCTCACAAAAGATATTAAATGTTTCTAAAGTAACGATAAAGCTTTGGCAAGAGCTGCAATGGCAAAACAAGTCAGTGATTGAGAAAGATCTACCATAAGTTGGAAGGAAAGTTACCGAAAGGAACATGATGAGCAAGTTGATATTTTATTTGAGAATTTAAATAATTATTATTATTACAGTGTAATCTTTTCTCATAAGAGACTTAGGTCCACAAACAACATTGAGAGCAGATTGGTACTTAGTCTGCTATTGTTGATGCCTTTATCTAACAGTGATATCAACTGAAATGTTGCACAGTTGCTAGCAGTCTCCCTCTGTCTGCTGGAGCTGGGTAAATGGTATAAAGACCATGTGAAGCAGAACAGGAGGTTCTCCTGCAATGCTACTCAAATTGTGCCAAAAACGCAAAACTAGATATTCACCCCTCACCAAATGCAAACTGGTCATTGTATTTGCCATTACATGAATCACTGCACTTCAAAGTAATTTTCTGTGTGTGAGACAATTTAAGGTATTATGTAAATGCATATTTTATTTTGCTTCTTTAACACTTCTTTAAGAGACACTCTGCATCTTTTTAACCTAACAGGGAGAAGATGGGATTGGATGCAATGTTGATCATAACACCTGCACCCTCCCCTCAAAGCCCTATACTTTTAATCTGTTTGATGTCAACAATGTAAAAGCAGCCTTCCACTTCATCCTTTATTGCTTCCTAAGCATTAGGATGAAATTGTACTCTACTTACGCTTGTGTGCTACTTGAAGGCTTTAGACTTGTATCTTGGCCGTGGGGCTGAACTTCAGAGAGATGGGAGGGAAGGGAGGGATATACACTACTCACTGTTCTCTCGCAAAAAGGCCAGTCACCAATAGCCAATTTTAAAGACAGCCACCACACAGCAGGAATATACTGCAGACAACCTTAGCAAAGTGTCACAACCACATAGTAGGGTATTTCCTCAGTGTGGTCCATGAAATAAGAGTTTGTATAAGCTCATATGTAGCCCCCTTTGAATGATTCAATTTAAAAAATAACCAGCAGTAAAGGTTTACACTGCAAGCGAGATTAAAATGTTAGTTTATTATACACCTACTGATGAGAGTTGCTTAGGTAAAAATTATAAAGATATTAGATTAACAAATATATATGCAACAAATGTATATAAAAACTTAAAGTAAGGATATGGTTTATACATGAAGATGAAAATAAGATCAATATCCAGCACCATTGCAGGTCTCGCTTGCTTGAAGATCCTCTTTCTGAGGTCATAGAATCCTACAGCATGGAGACATGCCCTTCAGCTCAAACTGTTCCATGCCAACCAAAATGTCCATCCACGCTAACCCCATTCCCCTGCACTTGGACCAAATCCTTCTAAACCTTTCCTATCAATGCATTTTAGGGGAAAGCATTGAAACTTCATATCAGATTCTGCAGCTGTGATGCTCTCCACTGTTGAAGATTCAGAGGTTGTTCTCCTAGATGGATTCAATAAGCAGAACTGGTTCTGGAAGTGAGTGAATAATCCTTTGTTTCAATTTTATGACACTGTAGATTGTAGCTCTTGCTAGACTGGCTGAGTACAGCAGTCCTTTAGCAAGTTTTAATCTTGCCCTGAATGTCTTTCTCTGTCACTCATTGAGAAGCAGTTGGATTTTCAAGATGGCTCTCTAATGGGGATCAGATGTTTCTCCTCTTAATGGCTGTCCTCAGCCAGCTTTTATCACAATAAAAAAAACTGGCTGCAGATGTTAACTTTGATGAATCACTGTTCAACAAAGCAAAGTCACTTATACTGAAATTCCTTGTCATGCCTTTTTTCCTGTTTTCTGTTCAACATTACAGAAACTGAGTCTTCACATCTTTTAAGGTTCAAGGTATCATTCTGAAATCATTGAATTATTTAGTAACCCTTTCTGATCGATTCTTAAGATAACACTGCCTGAGTGTTTACTTTGGCTGCAGTTGAATCAGCACAAGTGAAGTCATGTGTCTTTTGGGAGCCATTTGGTAAGACACTTTATATTTATTTCAAAGATAGGTTAACTTCTTAACAATATACATAATGCAGTTCTAACAACACATTCATGGTAGAGGTGAGAGTGGGACTTCCAACCATCAGCAAGAAGACATCCTATCCTCAAGAGAAGCTGATCGGCTAATCAAAATTGGCCAGCAGCTCCAGTTGTGGTTGCAGGCAGTCTCCGGGGCTAAGAGGACATAGACTCCAGAGAGAGTTAGGTCTGTCATTTTGACATTGAGACTAAGGAAAAATATGAGAGCTGGTGGGTTTTTGAAGCTGAGGTGGGAATACATAGGAGAACAAAATTGTTGGGAGGATGCCCAGGATGCACACAGGACATCCTTCCTGAAGGGAACCCTCCTCCTTTTAGCCCTTGTATTAAAACTGGTGAAAAAACAGCCACCTTTTAGTGTCTAGTGCATCGTGATGTGGAGGTGCCACTATTGGATTGGATTGGACAAGGTCAAAAATCGCATGACGCCAGATTATAGTCCAACTAGCACCGGATGAAGGAGCAGCGCTCTGAAAGCCAGTGTTTTCACATAAACTTTGTGCATTGTGGAGACAGATGCTCAATGTCAGTTTATTACACACAATGTTAGTTCATTACACACCTATTAATGGGAGTTGCTTAGATAAAAGTGATAAAGATATTAGATTAACAAATATATATGTAATAAATATATAAAGACTTAAAGTAAGGATAAAGTTTACACATGAAGGTAAAATAAAATAACTGACTGCTTAAGTGTGCCAATGGGCTAAAGGGTGGGTGGCCTAGTGGGCATTTTACCATTAAACCATATTGTATTGAAAGCCATGGTCAGGACATTAACCACCTTTTACCAGAAATAGGCCTGAAGGGATGCTTTAAAATGCAACTCCCTATGTAAGACTGTATTGCAGAACCAGAGGGATGCTGTCCTTTTAAAGCTACTCATTGCCTGCTAGGGATACCTAGTTCTTGGGAAAGCAGCTTTATATTGCTACTTATACATAAACCAATTAACTGTGTTCATCAGTGGGTAAAATAATTTACTTCCAATAAACTTAAATTAAAGGAAGGGCAACAATTGTACATCAGCACAAAAAATGCAATCTTTATCAGACCTTGTGCATCAGAGTTCAATCGCCTGGAATAAACTAAATAAGCTACCCAACTCAATAAGCTTGCTAATTTCATAGCCATTTCACAGAAATCTTTAGATGTTCCTTCGTCCATGTCATACTCATAATCACAAAGTGAAAACTTTTTAGAGGGAGAAAAGTATACTGTAAAAAAACCAAATTGTCTTGCAGAAGAAATTTTACAGAAAAATTACTCCTGTGAAATAAGAGTTGTAAAACTTATTCCATGTTTTACTTCATGAGCAGTGTTTTATTTCAGGCCTACATTGAGAGTAGTGAAAGAGGATTAAAATTAATCACTGTTTCATTGATGCTGAGTATAGTTTTTTCCAAAAACAAAATTGCATGTTATACCTTTCTTGATCTAACATGATGACTTCACAAAGCTAAATTTTTAAGTAAGTTTAAGGAGCTGCTCCATGTATTTAAAGGATTGTTTGAAAAACAGTTGGATGTCTATTTTGGAATGATGACAAATGTACTAGAGGGTCTTTTTGTCCAAAGCTATTTTGTGATCTTGTGGAAATGAGAGGGATTGAGGAAAATGGTGAGAAGGTAAGAAGATGTGGTGTGCTGTAAGCAAGAAAGGAGCAAATGGGCAGATCTTTTCTGATACTTAAGTGTCCTATCTCCTTTCAGTAATGGTCCTGTTACAGAAAGATGTTTTGATCAAGAGGATACTTGTACCTAATATTGCTTCTGCTGATACTTGCCACTGACTTTTCCTGGAATATGATTCTGCAGTTACACTCTGAATCCTTAGCTAAGTGATTACTCTTCCTGGACCATAAATATTGAAGGCCATTCTATCTGAAGGGCATCACAATGGAGTCCTATGTACTTACTATTGCTTAATGAGGGGAAGCTTAGGAGTCAAGTAATTTTTTTCTTTTGTCTGTTATCTTTAATGTTTCTTTTTAAATCTGTATGACCTCTCTGTTTACAAAACTGTATTTCCTATGGTTAAATTTTTGTCACACTTGTGTTGTCAGATTATTAATTTTAAATTTCTTGCCCCACAGTTATAATAGAAATTACCTATGTATTTACATCCTTTCAACAGTAACAGTTTTGGGTTGAGGGAGCTGTAGCACTTCAAATTTGCTTCACTTGTGTCCTCATCCTTACTGCAGAGGAATTCCTAATTCTAACAAACTTTATTCTCCCTCTCACGTATGTCTAATGAACTGTAAATAAAATTATCGACCTGTTTTTTATATATATATATATATATATGGACAAATTCCTTTATCAACTAAATTATGTCTATTGGACATGGTCTAATTATCCACTGCTCCCAAACTCTATTTCAAAAGAATGTTGCATTTGTTTCTAACTTGCCCGTACACAGCACTACAGGGGATCAAGTAGAATTTTAAATAATTGCAGTTGTAAGCTTGTATTTCTGCTCTGGTACAAAAAAACGCTGGATGTCAAAAATTTATTGAACAATACATTTTTAAAAGCAAAAACCAATAACAGCATATTGATGTATGCTTGATCTTTGACTGCTAATGCTTAAATTAAGCCTTCTAAGCCATTTAAAACGTGACCTCCATAGATATTGTGGAAACCCTAGGCCTGTCCTACTCCTGTAGTTGGTTTCTATGGCAATGGAGCTGAAATTCTTAAGTGTATTCACTGTTGGTTATTTTTAACCTCCAAGGTTTTAAAAGACAAATTCTCGAATTCAATATAGGCATGACTGACACTTCTGTAATTATGTGCTGTTTAAGTAGTATGTGTGTTTTTCTTTCGTATAGCACGCACTGGAGTTCAGCAGAAAATATATTTAACTGTGGTGCAGACAGATTGAAGGCAGTGCCTATGGGCTAATGAGGGCAACACTGAGGCTAATGAAACCTCAGGCCAACACACGATGCCATTTTATCACTGCCTCACTTAAGGATTTTTATGTTTACTGAACTAATGTGCAAATTGGCACTTTTGCATATCAGAAAAATGTGGTGTATATATTTATAACACAGTCATGTATTTTAAATGTTTGTCTCATTAAAAAAAATTCAACTCAAATTATTAACAGACTTTAAACATTTATTTTTGCTAAACATGTCATAAATAGTTGTAAATTTGGCTCTGGGTTAACTAACTTGCTAAACTGACAAATAAGTTAACTTTTGTCTGTCCCCTTCCTGCCAGCATTTAGGCAAACATATTGCTGCTATGATCGTTGTTTCTCATCCTTCTGTGTTTTGGATATCACTGTCAGAAGGCATGAAGAGAGATTCTAAATTTTATCTAAACTATACTGTTTTTCATTTTTTTAACTGCACACTTGCTGGTCATAAAATGGCTATTAGAAACCACAGAATGTGTTTTATAAGCATTGTGTTGACAAAAGCAATGCAAAATACTCCTGGAATGTCACAGCCTTGCATTACATTGACTTTTCAGTCGAACACGTGCAAAGGAATCCTAGATAATGTTTCGTTTGAAAAAAAGCCATCAAAACTCATTATGCTTGAGATGGAGCTAATATCCTTCAATTAATCTTGTAAAGGCATCTTGTTAACTAAAGTGATTCAGCCAGAACCCCAGACCGGTGACTGAAACTCCTACATGTTTTTGAATAGCTTTAACATTACAGCTGTGACGTCTTTCCTGAGTGTGCTTTTCATTATTGGGATAGAAATAATCAAGGTAGCTTCAGGTTAAGCTACAGCCTGCCCCATAAACTCAAACTTTCTTGAAGTAGAATTTCTGGAAAGAAACCTTTACTTTGCCAGAGGAATGAACAAATTCCCTGTCTCCAAGATTATGTTTACTGTGCTTTCAACTAAATTCAATGAAAACTGAATCCTGATGACCAGACAGCTGAAAGACCTCAGTGGATATTGTCTTATTGGATCCTAATTCAGGTGAATTCATGTCAATATCTTTGATTTATAAGTAATTCATAATTGTAACTTTTCCTTCTTTCCTTTCCTTTTGTATGTTTTTGTGTGTCACGATAACCTCCCCCTGGGCTTTTGAATGTGTTAATAGACCCTACATTGCTTTAATGCAGGAGAATTTGCTGTGGGTCATTTTAAAATTAGATACCCAAACAAAATTCAGGGAGAGACACCACCACCTATTTCAAAAGGGAAAGAAAAGGAGAAAAAAAATTAAAAGTTTTTGTTACAAACACAGAAGGACAACAGTAAAAACTCAATTCACTTCTCTTTGTCCGTTAGACAAGGCAATATGCATCTTAACACTGAGTCTTAAGATATCATTTGAATACATTACCTATTTTGTCTATATCTGAAGAAGGATTAATTTATTTTTAACTGTAAACTGAAAAATAGAACAAGAGAAATATATTGAATAACAAATTAAGAAACAAGAACAGAAATTGCTGGAAAGGCTCACCAGGTCTGGCAGCATCTTAGATTAGATTACATTACGTACAGTGTGGAAACAGGCCCTTTGGCCCAACAAGTCCACACCGACCCGCGAAAGCGCAACCCACCCAGACCCATTCCCCTACACCTAACACTACGGCAATTTAGCATGGCCAGTTCACCTAACCTGCACATTTTTGGATTGTGGGAGGAAACCAGAGCTAACCCACGCAGACACGGGGAGAATGTGGAAACTCCACACAGAGTGGCCTGAGACGGGAATTGAACCCAGGTCTCTGGTATTGTGAGGCAGCAGTGCTAACCGCTGTGCCACTGTGCATCTGTGGAGAGAAATGGGAGTTAATGTTTTGGGTTCAGTGACCCTTCCTCAGAACTGAAGTTCTGAATTCCAGCAGCCACAGTTCTTTCTGTTTTTATTTAAAAACTGAAAAACTAAATAATTTCTTGATAGTTCAGAACTTAAACGTTGCGAAAATGAGACACGAAATTGAAGCTTTTCAACTTAAATTCATCAGAATGAAGATAGAGTGTGGCACGCTGGCTCAGTGGTTAACACCGCTACCTCACAGCACCAGGGACCCAGGTTTGACCCACCCTAGGGCGACTGGCTGTGTGGAGTTGGCACATTCTCCCCGTGTCTGTGTGGGTTTCCTCCGGGTGCTCTGGTTTGCCTCCCACAGTCCAAAAATGTGCAGGCTAAGTGGATTGACTATGCTAAATTGCCCAAACTGTCCAGAGATGTATAGGTTAGGTGGGTGAGTCATGGGGAACGTAGGGTTACAGGGATAAGGCAGGGAATGGATCTGGGTGAGATATTCTTCAGAAGTTGGTGTAGACCCAGTGGGCTGAATGGCCTATTTCCGCACTGTAGACATTCTATGACTTGAAAAAAGGGACACCGTTTTATTGCAGCATGAGAAGAGGGTGCTGATTGGTTGGGCCATCTTTGGTATGACAATGCAGCAAGAACATTTAACTCTCAATCATAATTCTCTGACCAGGCAGGTAGATTCTGATTGGCTTACATATTACCATGGATTTGCAGCAACAATTGGCTGTCCCCATGATGCCTATTTTTAATGAATTTTTTTTAATGAAAAAGGCTTTTTGTGTGTAATTGTGTAGAGATGGGTTTGTTAAGAAAAATTGGAAATAACTTATTAAATAATCTGCCTGTGCTAAGAGCTATACTGAAAACAACTTCAGCTCATCAGTTGGGCTTGCATTATGATACATTTGCATATAATACACAAGATCCTATTTTGTATAGGCAAATGGAATTTGCACATAAATTGCATCTTTTTCATACCAAAAAGGAGTCATGGAGTGAACCGATTTTTACTGCACCCACTTGGTAACATCTAATCAGACTCTACTTGCCTGGTCTGAGAATTAAGATTTACAGTTAACTATTGTTGTTGCATCTTACTGACAATGATAAACGCTGACTTCTCATGCATTTTTGAAGTCTATGTCCTGTTTCCTGGTTCTAAGGAGTGCAAGATGAAAAGCTTCAATTTCTTGTCTCCTTTTTGCAACCTCAAATGTATTGATTTTCATTTAAAGAAAAAATCTTTAAGTATCATTTTGGCAACCACAGTTAAATAAAACTGTTTCCTGCAAAACTCTAGATTTGGCAGGGTTCAATGGGACTGAGACATGGGTTAACATGTCTGTAAGCACTAAGAAAATCCAGATAGGAGGAAGCTGTGCTTCCTATTTTAAATTCTTGTGGTATTCAGTGTGGAAGCTACAAAGCTCCTTCATTCCTAGAGTTAATGTGTAGCCATCAAAACTGACACAGTGTTCTTATAAATTCGTCCTGTACAATAGGTGGAAGAAATTTTTCTTGAAAATAATTCCTTTAATCACTAAGATTGAATGAAGAGGGAGAATTACTTGAATTATTCCAGACTAAGTCTGTTGTAGTGATGGGTATTTAGACAGGAAGTTGGAATTGATCTTTCATACAGTTGAAGGACATAATCTCACCAAAAAACAATGTTATTATCAATCTCTGTTGATAATAATGGATGAATATGCACTCAGTCTTGCTAAACAGGACGCTTCACTTGTGCAAGGACACAATCAATAGTTGCCATGGGGAAGTCAGACATGATCAATGATGTACAATTGACAATGCCTTGTTCAATTCAATGGTACTAAAAGTGTCCATTGCTAGGAAGAAGGTATATAACCTACCATCTGCTTTACTTAATAACCATCTGTGCTAAGTTCTACCTTAGCTACTTAACCACTGCTACCGAAATAAGCATCATTCACAGATGAAATCTTTCCAGTGTCTTCCCTACTTACTCATAATCTGCATCTTACATAGCATTTAACTCAAGCACAACTTTGTCATCACAAATTTCTGTTAATATATCACTCCAATTTTTGCCAATCCAAACTGGCTTTCCATCCATTACCCCTTTGAGTTTTCTTGTTTTTATCTTCAAATCTTTTCTGGCATTAAATAGTTTTGTTTTAGTGGTTATTACTGAATAGACCACATATTCCATGTATAATAATGTTTGCTCAGTTCATTCATTAACCCTCTGAGTAATAGAAGAAAGTTGCAAATTAGTCAATGTTCAAATAATGTATTTTATAGAAGATTCTGCAACAAATGTTTTCTCTATTGCATTGACTTCAAAACGCCTTCTTATGGTTATAAGCAATTCAACTTCATGAGATATGCAGAATGAAAAATACATTTCCTAAAGGAAGGTGCAGTCAAAGTAAAGAGAAAGTAATTTAAATCTCTTTAACTCTGTTACTTAAGTTGAAATATTATTACACTCCTTAAAGAGCTAATGTAATTGTCCTTTTGAGGGAGGGCTAGGGAGTTGAGATTCGGTGTCTGTCCTTTGCTTTCCCTTTGATAAGACTGCACTCAGAACCTGAAAGGTGTAAAGTTTCATATAAATTGACTTACCTTATCTTCTGCCCTACTTATTCCAGCCTTGGTTGATGTCTTGTGCAGTTTGTTCTTCAATTGGCTTGTTCATTTATTAAACATGCCCCTTTCTGGATTTGTTGACGTGATGCTTATGAAGCAGCATATTAGTAACTTGTACCTTTGCTCTCAGTTTCACTTGCACCTAAAAATGATTCATTTATCAGTCACATTGTAATAACAATTCAATGGCTATCCACTCTGCTCAGGCTATCAATTGGGAAAGTAAGTCTTCTGTTGATCTGCACTGTAGCATACTATCTGGGTGGCTATTTAAAAATAAAGGCCATATTTCCATTTTTAATGTAATTATTATTTTAACACTCTGCCATGCATTCTACCCATCTATCCTTGTCTAACTTACTGACCATTGTAAGAATACTGCTGTTCAGCGTGTGTCATACTTCTCTGAACTGTAATTTTTCATCTGTAAGTTACAACAGTGAATGTGGATAGACTACTCAACTATGGAGACATCACAATCAACTTCACATGTAGTTGTCACCTGTCACTCGCATGACTTTCCAGTATTGAATATAAATGATGAAAGATTATGCCATCACCCTATCATACTCTTAATGTCCCTCCACCAAAGGGTGTCCATGCCCAGTTATATCATCCAACTCTTGTATTACAGCTGAGATTGCTTAACCAAGGATTGAGCTCTATAATGCCCTTGTCTGATCAGCCCAGTACAATATCAATCAGTGATAGTATCTATCAGGTCATCGGGGAGCTCATTTCTTTATAATTTATTTAATTTTGAGAAGATTTGTGTTGAAATAAAAATATTGGATTGCATAAGGTGATATTATGTGTCAAAACATCTTACAATTTCAGCAGGAACTGAAAGATAAATTTGCAATTGAGACCTCATTAGAAGTGGCTATTGTATCTTAACAGGAGCAGTTAAAATTACTAATAGGAACTTCAGTACATACTTAAGACTATAAGATGTAGGAGCAGAAGTAGAACATTGAGTCCATCGGGTCTGCTCTGTCATTCCAAGTGGTCATGGCTGATGTGATTATCCTCAACTTTACTTTCCTGCCTTTTGCCCATAACTCTCGATTCACTTGCTAATGAAAAATCTATCTTGGCCTTGAATATAAACAATCACCCAGCCTCTTAGCCCTCTGTGTTAAAGAATTCCACAGATTCACTACCTCTGAGAGAAGAAATTCCCCCTCATCACTGTCTTAAATGTGCAAGATCATGTGTGTGGTCCTAGACTCTCCCATAAGGGGAAACAACCACCCAATATATACCCTGTCAAGTCCTCCAAGAATCTTGTATATTTCAGTAAAGCTGCCTCTTATTCTTCCATATTCCAGAGAGTACAGGCCCAATCTACTAAACCTCTCCTCATTAGACAGTACCCCATACCTGGTTATCAGCCCTAATAAACCTTCTCGCAACTGATTCCAATCCTTAGGTGAGAGGCCGAAGACTGTTCACAATAGTTCAGCTGTGGTCTAATTAGTAAAACAATTTTAAAACTGTATATTGAAACAATTTTGGATTTCAGTGTTGCATAGAATTTTGTGCTTCAGTTTGTGACTGATTGTCACAAATTCTTTGCCATTTAGCAATGCAAAAATATGCAATTATGACAGTGTGCAATTTTTCTTTAACCTGTCAGCTGACTCATACCAAATATATATTCCATTGTATACTGCATGCTAATTTCCTCTCAGGTAGCGAGACAGATGGACAGAAGGGAAAATAGTTATGCAAATTGCCCCTGGACAGAAACTAACCCCTTTCTCAGCAACTCTACAATTATCTGCTGCGTGAGGAGGTCCATGAGCAACTTTAACTTATTGGCAATTAAGAACCTTTAGTGGTTAATGAATGGCCAGGTAGGGGCCTCAAATTGCTCTTTTCTGATTATCTGCCTCCTCAGGAGGTGAGAAAAGTGGCTAGTTTCCCAACTGAGAAACTGGGGTGACCTGCTTGTCATGTTTGGACAGTGGAGGGGTGCTCCAATTGCCCTCATCTAGGGGTATGGATTCTGACAGCCACCTCCTGGCCTTGTTCCTGACCACCCCAACCTGCTTTTTCCCTATCCCCCCATACACATTTTCTGTAAAGAGCTTTGGGACATTCTGAGTTTGTGAAAGACACTGTATAAACGCAAGCTTATTTTCTTTTACAATATTTTGCAAATTAATGTTTCCTCCCCCAAATCTTGCATGATGGGAGCTTGTATCAGGAAACTAACAATAAAGCTTTGCAATGTATGCAAGTTTCTGCATACAAATTCCTCACAGAACTGCTCCTATGTCAACTGCCATGCCAAGGTGTTAATTTGTAAAATGGATTTCATAATATCTAGGACCACAGACGAAGTACAATATCATGTGAATAAGGTGACATTGAGCTAGAATTTAATGCAGTATAGGCTCAGTGAGCTAAGTGGCCTTTTCTGTACTGCATGATTCTATGGTTCAATGTATGTATTAATTACTATTATATTATAGTTACCTGCGATATAGTAGCTAAGATAGGAATTCCATTATTTCTGAAAATATCTTTCAAACTTCCCAACATAGATTCCTCAACTAAACATAAAGGTAAAGTCACCATAGTCCCATAGTGCTGGTCTCTGATTAGAGTGAGAAAGACTGTTCGTGGTAGTTCAATCTGAAGGTCACCATGCCTCAAGCAAGGGATGAAGGATTCCTCAATAACAGTAATAGAAGTTCTGGTGTCTCTTTATAATGCACTATCGTGTAAATGCAAACTTTCAAAATGACACAGAATAAAATTGTAAAAGTCAAGCCATTTTTACTTGTTTATGAAAAGAAAGAAGACAAGTTGTTACAAGCAAAAGACAAGGAAACTAGATACTTTCATGGATACTTTTAATTGCAAAGTTAGCTAAGTGGTGTATGTCATTTTTCTTTTTGCATTGAGATTCCTAGTATTAAATACTGTGATTGTAAATACTAATAAGTAACAAATGATCCAGCAAACACATTTTGGTGCATTCATTTCATTTTTATATGTAAGTATAAAATCAAGTGTAATTGATATATTAACCACCTTATGACTGTGTGAATTTTGTACCAAATATTTCCATTATAAACTGGTTATGTAGGCATTTCTGAGGTTGCAGCTTTAACCAGAGGTCCCATTGCAGCACTACCATTGATAGGAGGGTGTAACTACAGTGTAAAACATTTACATATACAGTTTCCATTATAACTCAGAATATTTGAATTTTGGGAAATATATAAAGGAAGAATGTATGGGTTTAAAATGGGGCCTGAAGAAATATGCATGCCCTAGTCCAATTATAAGCTGCCCTCTAACTTTGCCTCACCTGGACTATTCTTATCCTAATTCCCTTTCAAAGTATTGATATTTTTTAGTTGTACTTAAAAGTTACATTTTTTTCTCAGTGTGCTTCATTATACATAATTAATGCATCAACTTTTATAACAGTAACTGCCAACATAAACTTGTCAAGATAGGGTTGGAAAATGGGACTAGCTGGGTATCTCCTTCAGGAATGGGATGAATGGCCTCCTTTTGTACTGTAAATTCTATGATTTTATGTAATTACACTTGACTTCCACTGGAGGCGTACCAACAGCTTCATTATAAATGTGGATACATAGTTCTGTAGCAGAAATGTTAAAAAAGAGCAGGAATGCATAATTTTGAAATGGTAACTGCATCATTGTTTAGTAATCTGGTCCAGTTTACTCCAGCTGTCCAAACTCAAATGCGATATCATTATTCAACACATGCTGGACACTAATTTTAAGAAGTCACTGGACCTTTTCTGAAGAAACTTACCAAGTTTCCTGATGGATGGATTATCTTCCATTTCTTTACTGCATACACACGAAAGATTAAAATATAACATTTTGTCTTTTAAAGGACTACACATATCTTTTACGTTCCCATCCAGATCTGCCCAAGTTGGTCTTAATGAGACTTGAACATTTCAAACCTTGGAGTCGGGTTTAATTTAATGCTGCTCATTTTGACAGATTTGTCCAGTGTAATAATCAAATCATATAAGCAGTGTATAATATTTCCATTACTGAACTGTTTATAATATCTGCAATTTCAACAATGGAAAAGAATAATTAATATTCTGTAATGGACGGTTTCAATAAATTTCTGTTTGTGTTGGAGTTGGTGCTTCCCAGAATCCTTTACACAGTGTTTCACTGTAAAGTACATTATTTTGCCTCATTTGAAATGTTAAGGCTGTTGTTTTTGATCTATTTAAACAAAATATTGAATTTTTTAAACAGTAAGTTTGAAGATAACTGAAAGAAAAAAATGATGTAAATAATGCACATTTCCTCACTAAATTCTTGATATATGTGTAACTCTTGTGTCATTACCATGAGAAAATGTAATGTTGAATTATTGTGCACTTGTGTGTTTTCTCCTCCATTATTAAACAAGAAAACAAAACCTGTGATCATTAAATAGTTACATTTTCTTTATTCTAGAATGGCTTCCTTTTCAGATTGGTGTTTGTAACCGGTGGGGTTCCACAGGAGTACACTGCTGGTACCACAACTGTTTACAATATAGCGTAATGACTTGGAGTAAGGAAATGAACGTTCTTTAGCCAATTTTACAGACAACACAAAAATAGGCTGAAAGACGAGTTGTGAAAGGGATACAGATGGTCTATAAAGAGATAATGATAGGTTAAGTAAGTGGGCAAAAAGTTGGCAAATGGAATATAATGCGGAAAAATGTAAAATCATTAATTTTAGGAGTAATAAAAAGTATTATTTAAATGAAAAAAAACTCCAGTAAACTGCAACATAAATGGACATGAGGATTACCTGTGCATGAAACACAGGAAGTTAGCACACAGGTACAACAGGTAATTAGGAGGGTGAATGGAATCCTGGTCTTTATTTCAAGGGGGGGTGGAATATTAGTGTTGGGAAGAATTACTGCAAATGTGCAAGGTGTTGGTGAGACCACACCTGGAATACCGTGAGAGTTTTGGTCACCTTATTTTCAGGAAGGATATAATTTCATTGGAGGCATTCAGAAAAGGTTCAGTAGGATGATCCCCAGTACAGGGGGATTGTCTTATCAGCAAAGGTTAACAGGTTGGGACTCAACTCATTAGAGTTTAGAAGAATGAGAGGTGATCACATTGAGATATCTAGGATTCTTAAAGGTTTTGACAAGGTAAATGCTGAGAGGATGTTTCCCCTCATAGGAGAGTCTAAGACCAGAGCTCATAGTCTCAGAATAAAGGGGCACCAATTTAAGAGTGGGATGAGAAGGAATTTCTTCTCTCAGAGGGTTGAGAGTTCTTTGGAACTCCTTGTCACAGAGAGTCCTTCTGTATACTTAGGGCTGAGATAGATTCTTGATCAGTAGGGGAATCAAAGGTTATGGAGATAAGGCACGAAAGTGGATGCGAGAAATGTTACAGCAGGCTTAAGAGGGCTGAATGATCTACTCTTGTCGCTATTTCTTATGGTCTAATGGATGTGGGTGTCACTGAATGGCCACTATTTTTACTATCCCTGATTGCCCTCGAGCAGACGGGCTTGCTAGGCTATTTCAAAATGTAAGAGGGTAAAAACAATGACTGCAGATGCTGAAAATCAAATACTGGATTAGTGGTGCTGGAAGAGCACAGCAGTTCAGGCAGCATCCAACAAGCAGCGAAATCAACGTTTCGGGCAAAAGCCCTTCATCAGGAATAAAGGCAGTGAGCCTGAAGCATGGAGAGATAAGCTAGAGGAAGGTGGGGGTGGGGAGAGAGTAGCATAGAGTACAATGGGTGAGTGGGGGAGGGGATGAAGGTGATAGGTCAAGGAGGAGAGGGTGGAGTGGATAGGTGGAAAAGAAGATAGGCAGGTCGGACAAGTCAAGGAGACAGTAACTGAGCTGGAAGTTTGAAACTAGGATGAGGTGGGGGAAGGGGAAATGAGGAAGCTGTTGAAGTCCACATTGATGCCCTGGGGTTGAAGTGTTCCGAGGCGGAAGATGAGGCGTTCTTCCTCCAGGCGTCTGGTGGTGAGGGAGCGGCGGTGAAGGAGGCCCAGGACCTCCATGTCCTCGGCAGAGTGGGAGGGGGAGTTGAAATGTTGGGCCACGGGGCGGTTTGGTTGATTGGTGCGGGTGTCTCGGAGATGTTCCCTAAAGCGCTCTGCTAGGAGGCGCCCAGTCTCCCCAATGTAGAGGAGACCACATCGGGAGCAAAGGATACAATAAATGATATTGGTGGATGTGCAGGTGAAACTTTGATGGATGTGGAAGGCTCCTTTAGGGCCTTGGATAGAGGTGAGGGAGGAGGTATGGGCACAGGTTTTACAGTTCCTGCGGTGGCAGGGGAAAGTGCCAGAATGGGAGGGTGGGTCGTAGGGGGGTGTGGACCTGACTAGGTAGTCACAGAGGGAACGGTCTTTGCGGAAGGTGGAAAGGGGTGGGGAGGGAAATATATCCCTGGTGGTGGGGTCTTTTTGGAGGTGGCGGAAATGTCGGTGGATGATTTGGTTGATGCGAAGGTTGGTAGGGTGGAAGGTGAGCACCAGGGGCGTTCTGTCCTTGTTACGGTTGGAGGGGTGGGGTCTGAGGGCGGAGGTGCGGGATGTGGACGAGTTGCGTTGGAGGGCAGCTTTAACCACGTGGGAAGGGAAATTGCGGTCTCTAAAGAAGGAGGCCATCTGGTGTGTCCTATGGTGGAACTGGTCCTCCTGGGAGCAGATACGGCGGAGGCGGAGAAATTGGGAATACGGGATGGCATTTTTGCAAGAGATAGGGTGGGAAGAGGTGTAATCCAGGTAGCTATGGGAGTCAGTGGGTTTGTAAAAAATGTCAGTGTCAAGTCGGTCGTCACTAATGGAGATGGAGAGGTCCAGGAAGGGGAGCGAGGTGTCAGAGATAGTCCAGGTAAATTTAAGGTCAGGGTGGAATGTGTTGGTGAAGTTGATGAATTGCTCAACCTCCTCGCGGGAGCACGAGGTGGCGCCAATGCAGTCATCAATGTAGCGGAGAATGTAGTTAAAAGTCAATCATGTTGTTGTGCATTTGGAGTCACATGTAGGTCATACGAGATATTTTCTTCCCTGTAGGACATTACTGAAGTAGCCAACTCGTCATTATTAGTGAGACTGGGTTAATATTCCCAATTTATTACCTGCAACATTTGGACCAACCTAAACAACCTGTATTTATGTAACATTTGTTACATAATAAAACTTTGCAAAGTACTTGATCAAGATGAAAAAGGATAAGGTGCTAAAACCAGCGTAGGAGAGAAGGTACAAAAAAATGTTTTTGAGTTTTTTTTTATTTGGTGGCACAGAAAGAGGGATTTTCAACTGGAAGTCATGAAAAAATATAGGTAAAGTGGCTGAAAGCTCAATCACCAAGGGTAGGGTGAACTTAGGAATACAGAAAGTACATGAGCAACCAGAATCAGAGGTTCAAGAAATGTGCCAGTCCTCTTCAAAAGTTTTGCACCGAGTGCCGTTCTCCTGTCTTTACCTGGTACTCTACAAGTGTCTGCTTTTCAGATAATATTCCAAGTTCCTTTTGAAAATCGTTATTGAATCAACCTTCACAAGGCCCTTAGGTAGTGCATTCTAGATCTGAATGATTCTGTGTGAATAGGTTTGTCATTGTTGCACCATTGCTTCTTTTGCTAAGCACCTTAAATCAGTATCATCTGGTTCTCAATTTGACCATTCAGAAAAATATTTCTCTTTCAAATTGTCTTGTAACCCTCCGCCCCCATTATTTTGTGCATCTCTATAAATCTCCTCTGTATCATTTCTTCAAAGAAAATAGCCCCATTATAGATTACAGAGATGTATAGCAGGGAAACAGACTGTTTGGTCCAACTTATTTATACCAATCAGCTATCCTAAATTAATCTAGTCCCATTTGCCAGCATTTGGCCCAAATACCTCTAAACCTTTACTATTCATGCACCCATCCAGGTGACTTTTAACTATTGTAATTGTACCAGCCTTCACCAATTCCACTGGCAGTTCATTCCATATGTACACCACTGTCTGCATGAAAAAGTTGCCCTGTAAATGTCTTTCAAATCTTTCCCCTCCCACCTTAAAGCTATCCCTTCTAGTTTTGGACTCTGCTTCCCTGGGAAAAAGACCTTTGCTATTCATCTGATTCATGCCCCTCACGATTTTATAAACCTCTACAAGGTCACCCGTCAGCCTCCAACACTCCAGGGAAAATAGCCTCAGCCTCCTATTCAGCATCTCCCTATAGCTCAAACCTCCAATACCAGAAACATCCTTGTAAATCTTTTCTGTACCCTTTCAGGTTTAACATCTTTCTTATAGCAAGGAGACCAAAATTGAACACAGTATTCCAAAAGTGGCCTCACCAATGTCTTGTATAGCCGCAACATGACCTCCCAACTCCTATACTTAATGCACTGACCAATAAAAGTAAACATAGCAAGCGTCTTCTTCATTATCCTTCCAACTTGCAACCCCACCTTCAAGGAACTATTAACCTGCACCCAAGGTCTCTCTGTTTGGCAACACTCCTCAGGACCTTACCATGAAGTGTATAAGTCCTGCCCTGATTCGCCTTACCAAAATGCAACACCTCACATTTTATCTAAATTAAACTCCATTTGCCACTCCTTGGCTCATTGGTCAATCTGATCAATGTCTTATTGTACTCTGAGGTAACTTTCTTCACTGTCCCTCACACCACCAATTTTGGTAGCATCTGCAAACTTACGAACCATACCTCCCATATTCACAACTAAAATCATTTATATAAATGACAAAAAGCAATGGGCCCAGCATCCATCCTTGTTGCACACTGTTGGTCTCAGGCCTCTAGTACGAAAAGCAACCCTCCACCGCCACCCTCTGTCTCCTACTTTCAAGCAAATTTTCTGTCTAAGTGATTAGCTCTTCCTGTATTCCACCTGATCTAACCTTGCTAACCAGTCTACCATGTGGAACCTTGTTGAATGCCTTACTGAAGTCCACATAGACAACATCCATCACTCTGCCTTCAGTAATGCTGTCACTTCTTCAAAAAATTCAAATCAAGTTAGTAAGGCATGATTTCCCATGCACAAAGCCATATTGACTATCCCTAATCAGTCCTTGCCTTTCCAAATACATGTAAATTCTGTCCCCCAGAATCCCGTCCAACAACTTACCCACCTCTAATGTCAGGCTCACTGGTCTATAGTTTCCTGGCTTTTCCTTAATGATTCTTTATTTAATAATGACACATTAGCCAACCTCCAGTCTTCTGGTATCTCACCCGTAGCTATCGATCATCCAAATATCTCAACAAGGGACCCAGCAATCACTTTGCTAGCTTCCCATAAAGTTCTGGGGTACACCTGATCACGTCCTGGGGATTTACCCACCTTTATGTTTTCCAATGTGTCTGTATAAGGGATGTTCCTCATATCTGAAACTATCTCTGTGAATCTTTTTTGTACCTTTATACTATCTCCATCAACGCAGATATCATCTTCCGGAAAAGCTTATGTTATGGAATCCTCCCCGTTTGGTTAATGATTAGGGCTCCAAAAACAGTCAAGAAGATTGGCAGCATCCAAGCAAAAACAGCCCAATGATTACTCCCTTCAGCATTGATGGACAATGCTAACAGTATTTGCCATATGCAGCAAATAGCCAATGGTTTCTCAATAGCACCTTTCAAACCCTCTGTTATCGAGAAGAACAATTGCGTAGATACATAGGAGCACCGCAATCTTCAAGCTTGTGATCCAGTCGCACACCAACCTGATTTGGGAATACCTCACCAATCCTTTGTTGATGCTGGGTCAAATCCTCTCTACCCAATATTACTCAAGTGTGCCCACACCACATGGACTAGTGGTTCAAGGAAGCAGCTTGCTACCTTCACAAGAGCAATTGGGAATGAACAACAAATGCTGGCCTTGCCAGCACACCTACATCCCAAGAATGATTAAGAAAACAGGACTTTCATGTGTGCGTTAGACATTTGACTCTCTCTCCAACTTTTGCTCTAACTGCCTACTCATCTTAATTTTGTCAGACTACATTTCCGACTTGCATCCAATCATTGCAATTTCCTCTAGATAAGCAACAGAGAGAGATCAAAGCCATGTTTGGACCCCATCATAAAATCCACATTGTTGCCCCTAAGAACCAAGTCTCAGATTGAGCCACATTGTTTATAACCTCTATTTGCTGATACTGATAGCTCAAGGTGCTTCACAGGTGGCCAGTCTGAAGCTGTTCAATTTGGTTGAAGTTTATCCCATTTAGCATGGTGACAGTGCCACATCACATGGACGATATCTCCAATGTGAAGATGAGACTGCTTCTCTACAAGGAATGTGCAGTGGACACTCTTACTGATTACAGTCATGGACAGATCCATCTGCACTTGGACGACCAAGTTACTCTCATACTACAAAGTAACAAAGTCCAGCGGACTCCCCCAACCATCTTCTGCAGACTCAGTTTGCAGCTATGTTGTTTAGAACTTGACCAGTAGTACTGCTAAATAATTCCCTGTACATAGAAGTCTCCCATCCAGACCTTCTGCCCCCATGCCACAAGTACTTCCTTGCCCATGTTTGGCCTGATCTCACTAGATAGCATGGGGACCGAAGTCAATGTTGAAGATTTACAGAGCAACCTCCCTCCTGTATACCACTGTACCACCTCTGTTGGGTATGTCCTGCCAATGCGATAGAACATACCGAGGAATAATGATAGCCTTGTCTGGGTCATTGCTCACATGCTATGAATCCAAAAGAATATTAGGCTGTTGCTTGAGTTGCTGGGGCTTTAGTTCACTCAATTTTGAAACTAGCCCTCAAATGTTAGTAAGGAGTATTTGGCAGGGTCATCAGGAGTGTTTCTTTTTGGTATTTGCAGTGCCAAGGTCTTCCATCCATTTTCATTTTTGTTTAAACTCTGCAGCAGTTGATACAACTGAGTAACTTGCTAGAGAGTACAGAGCAGTTAAGAGTCAACATTTCTGCAGGTTTAGGGTTACATGTAGGCCAACCCAGTTAATTTATTTCACTAAAGAACAGTAGGGAACTGACAATTTTTTTTAACACAACATTGGTTATCATTAGGCTTAATGGATTCAAATTTCACCATCTGCCGTGATTGGGTTTGAACCCAATACCCCAGGACATTACCGGAGTCTCTGGACCACTCACCTTGTGAGTGCTTCCACTAGGCCATCATCTCAGTCCCCTCTTTTCATGCATTCCATCCCATTCACATAATAGGCAAGGTTCCCTGTTCTGGGAATCCATCCCTAAGTCTGTTCGTCTTCCTAACTCCCACTCCTCCTTAATTCCACTTATTTCAAACAACTGATTGCTCATCCTATCAACTTCTTCAACAGTATCCAGCTTCTTCTTATTTATCCATGAACCACTTTAGGATAAGATCTCAAGGTGCTTTAGAAATGTAAGTTGTTTCTGTTGCTTATTTATATTCAGCCTTATCACATTAAAGCACTGGACATTAAAGTGTTGAACATGCCTTTCAGAACATCAGAAATACATGTGTGATGATGAGATCACAGTTTACATATGAAGAGATTGTTACAACCTCTGGGCTATACTCTCACACTAGACATATTGAAGATAAACCTTAATTGAAAAGGGATATGGAATGTGCTGACAGAAAATTCCATTGATACTTGAGAGAATGTTTAGTGTAGGTGTAAAATTAATACCAGTAATCTTGATCTGATTCTGTCCCTGTTGTTCAGTCTGTCAAAAATTCACTCAATGAAATTGAAATAACAAATTTGAAACAATGCAATTTATTCATCACAGATGAAAACCACAGGTAATGATCATTGATGCTTCTAACCTACTCCAATGATGTTTCTTTGCCTTGTTCTAAACAAACTTTCATTTGATTAACATATTTATATGTTGATTTCTTTCTTGATTTCAAGCTATCCAGCAATCTTTTAGTAAAAAAGTTGGAGTCGTAATGAAGTCCATTAATGTGTCTAAAAACTGGTGGAATTTGTTCTGTCTTGATATTAAAGTAGACTGGAAGAACCTTGTTTCCCTTCTCAATTGAATGCTGCAAGTTCCACTCAGAGACTCTGCGACACCAGCCACTGCCCAGGGAACTTTGTGACAAGATGATGATGGTGACTTTACTTTGCTGGATAACATTGGTTACTTCTTTTATCACCAGATGTCCAGCCACTTGGTCTTGGTGTTCCACAAATCCCTTATAACCACTTTGAGTCAGTATCTCTGAAATATGCAAAGCCACCTCTTCATCTGTTTCACAAAACCAGAGGGAAAAATCATACTTAAACTGCAAACAGGGTCCAGTCGAAGTGGCCGATTTCTTAATTTCCATGAGCCAGAATCAGTCCTAATTACAATCTATTCTTTATCATTTGCTTGGTTTTGAAAATGCTTATCTTTAATTTCAGAAATACTTAGATCAAGTTGTTCCCCTGCTTTCTTCAACTCTTCAGATCGCAATGCCAATTCTTTAAGTTCAACTTCTAAACGTTTATTCAGTTCGACATAGGCTTTGCTTTGCTGGTACTGAGTTTCCACATCTGGCAGTGACACTTCTGCTCTCACCGGAATCAGAAATTCTGAAAATAAATGTTAACAAGAAAAGTTGTTTTATGATTAAAAAAAGCACTTGGCCTAATAAGTTGCATTTTGTAACTTTCATAGGGGAAAGTAGCACAATAGATACATCATCAGACTAATAATCCAGAGACTTCAGCTAATGCTCTGAGAACCTCATGGGTTCAAATCCCAGCATGTTAACTGGTGAAAGTTAAATGCAGTGACTAAATCTGGAACTAAAATCTAGTCTCAGTTACACCATCATTAATGGTGACCAGGGCAATTATCACTTTATATAAAAACAAATCTGGTTCATCAATTGCCTTCTGGAAAGAAAATCTTTCATCCTAATCAGGTCTGGCCTTACATGCGGTTCCAGGCTCATTGTAAAATGGTCACTCTTTATTGCCTCTGAAATAGCACAGCTGGCCACTCAGTTCACAGGCAATTCGGGATGGACAATAGACTGGCCTTGCCTTTGATACTAACATCCCATGAAAGATATTTTAAAAGTCTACTTCACAAAAACTTGATTCAATTACTCAATGATCCTAACCTCCAAATACATATGGTTGGTTGTGATTTTGTATCTATTATTCCTTAGTGTTTCTAAATTTCCGCTCCATCAGTAAACTCATGGCTTCAATTAGTTGCAAATCCTTTCAGATCAAATGGTAGGAGTGACAGTTAGAGGCAACGAGGCATTTACCTGAGCAAGGGGGTGTGATGGAGGGCAGTCATAGGAAGGGAGAAAAGCCGCCGATATAATCAGATAGATGGGTTAACTCCAGGAAAGGTAGGAAGTACAGGAATCTTCTGTGGCTATCTCCATTTCAAACAACTATGCTGTTTTGGAAAATATAATGGGTGATGGACTCTCAGGGGAATGTTACACGAACAGCCAAGTTTCTGGTATTGAGACAGGCTCTAATGTAATGAGGTTCCAAGCAATCGATTGTGTTGGGGACTATCTAGTCAGAGGCACAGACAGACGTTTCTGTGGCCAACAGCGAAAAATCAGAATGGTGTGTTGCCTCCCTGGTGCCAGGATCAAGGATGTCTCAGAGAGGGTGCAGAATGTTCTCAAAGGGGAGAGGGACCAGCAGGAGGTCATTGTACAAATCGGAACCAACGACATAGGAAGGGAAAAGGATGAGATTCTGAAGGGAAAGATAGAAAGTTAGGCAGGAATTTAAAAAGGAGATCCTTGAGGATAGCAATATCTGGATTACTCCTAGTGCTACGAGCTAATGAGGGTAGGAATAGGAGGATAGAGCAGATGAATGCGTGACTGAGGAGCTGGTGCATATGAGAAGGGTTCACATTTTTGTAACATCGGAAGACTGTCTGTGCGGAGTTTGCACGTTCTCCCTGTGTCTACGTGGGTTTCCTCTGGGTGCTCCGGTTTCCTCCCACATTCCAAAAGATATGCAGGTCAGGTGAATTGGCCATGCTAAATTGCCCATTGTGTTAGTTGCATTAGTCAGGAGTAAATATTGGGAAATGAGTTACTCTTCGGAGGGTTGGTGTGGACTTGTTGGGCTGAAGGGCCTGTTTCCATGCTTCAGGGAATCTAATCTCTTCTGGGGTAGAAGTTACCTGTACAAGAAGGATGGATTGCAGCTGAATTGGAAGGGGACTGATATACTAGCAGGGAGATTTGTTAGAGCTGCACCATAGGATTTAAACTAGTAAGGTGGGGGTGGGGACCCAGGGAGATAGTGAGGAAAGAGATGAATCTGACATTGACACAGTTGGGAAGAAGAGCAAGTCAAACAGTCAAGGCAGACAGGGACAAAGCAGAGAACAAGGTAGGACTGATAAATTAAGCTGCATTTACTTCAATTCAGAAGGCCGAACAGGGAAAGTAGGTGAACTCAGGACATGATTCGGAACATGGGACTGGCATATCATAGCAATTACAGAAACATGGCTCAGGGATGGGCAGGACTGGCAGCTTAATGTTCCAGGATACAAATGCTACAGGAAGGATAGAAAGGGGGGCAACAACAGAGAAGGGGGAGTGGCATTTTTGATGAGGGATAGCATTACAGTTGAACTTAGGGAGGATAGTCCTGGAAATATATCTAAGGGAGTTACTTGGGTGTAAATGAGAAATAAAGGGATGATCACCTTTCTGGGATTGTATTATGGGCCCCCTAATAAGTTAGCGGGAAATTGAGAAACAAACTTGTAAGGAGATTTCAGTTATGTGTAAGAATAATAGGGTAGTTATGGCAAGGGATTTTAACTTTCCAAACATTGATTGGGATTGCCATAGTGTTAAGGGTTTAGATGGAAAGGAATTTGTTATAAGTGTGTACAAGAAAATTTTCTGATTCAGTATGTGGATGTACCTACTACAGAAAGTGTGAAACTTGACCTACTCTTGGGAAATAAGGCAGGGCAGGTGACAGAGGTGTCAGTGAAGGAGCATTTTTGGGGCCAGCAGCCATAAATCCATTAGTTTTAAAATAGTGATGGAAAAGGATAGACTGCATCTAAAAACTGAAGTTCTAAATTGGAGGAAGGCTAATTTTGACAGTACTAGGCCAGAACTTTCAAAAGCTAACTGCGAGTCAATGTTCGCAGATAGAGGAACGGCTGGAAAATGGGAAGCCTTCAAGAATGAGATAATGACAGTCCAGAAACAGAATATTCCTGTTAGGGTGAAAGGAAAGGCTGGTAGATGCAGGGAATGCTGGATGACTAGAGAAATTGAGATTTTGGTTATGAAAAAGGAGGAAACGTGTCAGGTACAGACAAAATCGTTCGAGGGAATCCTTAGAAGAGTATAAAGGCAGTAGGAGTATACTTAAGAAGGAAATCAGGAGGACAAAAAGAGGACATGAGATAGCTTTGGCAAATAGGGTGAAGGATAATCCAAAGGATTTTTTATAAATACATCAAGGACAAAAGGGTAACTAGGGAGACAATAGGCCCCCTCAAAGATCAGCAAGGCAGCCTATGTGTGGAGCCACAGGAGATGGGGGAAATATCAAACAAGTATTTTGCATCAGTGTTTACTGTGGGAAGGACATGGAAAATATAGAACGTGGGGAAATAGATGGTGACATCTTGAAAAATGTCCATATTAAATCCCCAGGACCTGACCTGAATAGCAAATCAAAGCAGGACTTACACACTTAGTGGTAAGGTGGATGTCTTGAAATGCATAAAAGTGGATAAATCCCCAGGACCTGATCAGGTGTACCCTCAAACTCTGTGGGAAGCTGGGGAAGTCATTGCTGGTCCTCTTGCTGAGATATTGGTATCATCGATAATCACAGGTGTGGTGCCGGAAGAGTGAAGTTGGCCAACGTGGTACCACTATTAAAGAAAGGTGGTAAGGACAAGCCAGGGAACTATAGACTGGGGAGCCTGATGTTGGTGATGTGCAAGTTGTTGGAGGGCATCCTGACAGACAGAATTTACACGTATTTGGAAAGGCAAGGACTGATTAGGGATAGTTAGCATGGCTTTGTGCAAGGGAAATCATGTCTTGCTAACTTGATTCAGTTTTTTGAAGAAGTAACAAAGAGCACTGATGAGGGCAGAGTGGTGGACGTGATCTGTATGGACTTCAGTAATGTGTTTGACAAGGTTCCCCATAGGAGACTGGTTAGCAAAGTTAGATCTTATGGAATACAGGGAGAACTAGCCATTTGGATACAGAACTGGCTCAAAGGTAGAAGACAGAGGGTGGTGGTGGAGGGATGTTTTTCAGACTGGAGGACTGTGACCAGTGGAGTGCCACAAGGATCGGTGCTGGGTCCACTACTTTTTGTCATTTATACAAATGATTTGGATGTGAGCATAAGAGTTATAGTTAGTAAGTGTGCAGATGACACCGAAATTGCAGGTGTGGTGGGCAGTGAAGAAGGTTACCTCAGAGTACAATGTGATCTTGATCAGGTGGGCTAATGGGCTGAGGAATGGCAGATGGAGTTTAATTTAGATAAATACAAGGTGTTGCATTTTGGAATAGCAAATCACAGCAGGACTTACACACTTAGTGGTAAGGTCCTAGGGAGTGTTGCTGAACAAAGAAACCTTGGAGTGCAGGTTCATAGTTCCTTGAAAGTAGAGTCACAGGTAGATAGGATAGTGAAGGTGGCGTTTGGTATGCTTTTCTTCATTGGTCAGAGTATTGAGTACAGAAGTTGGGAGGTCATTTTGCGGCTGTACAGGACATTGGTTAGGCCACTGTTGGAATATTGCATGAAATTCTGGCCTCCTTCCTATTGGAAGGATGTTGTGAAACTTGAAAGGGTTTAGAAAATATTTACAAGAATGTTGCCTGGATTGAAAAATTTGACCTGAATAGACTGAATAGAGGCTGAATAGACTGGGACTGTTTTTGCCGGAAGCAGAGGGGTGACCTTATAGAGGTTTATCAAATCATGAGGGGCATGGATAGGATAAACAGTGGGAGAGTCCAGACGTAGAGGGCATAGGTTTAGGGTGAGTGGGGAAAGATATAAAATGGACCTAAGGGGCAATGTTTTCATGCAGAGGGTGGTGTGTGTATGGAATGAACTGCCAGAGGAAGTGGTGGGGGCTGGTATAATTGCCTCATTTAAAAGACATCTGGATGGGTATGTGAATTGGAAGGATTTAGAGGGATATGGGCCAAGTGCTGGTAAATGGGACTAGATTAGATTAAGATATCTGGCTGGCATGGATAAGTTGGACCAAAGGGTCTGTTTCCATGCTGAACATCTCTATGATTAGGATGCAAAATTGCTCATGCCATTCTGCTACATGAAGTTACCGAATAGTCATCTTGTCATCTGTTGTGGGAAAATTGTTGATATCTATAATCAAGGATACAGTGACTGAAATTTGCCAGTTGATCAGAAAACAGCTGCATGGATTTATGAAGGACAGGTCCAGTCCAATAAAACTTGATGGAATATTTCTTGAAGAGATGAGGGGAATGTCTGCCAATACTATTTAAATCAACTTCCAGAGATTGTTAACTCAATTTGAAGATTATAGAATTTAAGGCAGATCACTGACCTGGTTCAGAAATTGCCTAAGTGATAGAAGACAGAATAGAGATGATGTCAAGTACTCTAATGGTCGAATGTGACTGGTGGTGTCTTCTAATAATCTGTGATGACCCTTTAATTATTCAAACATTTATTAACAACTTAGTTGGTAGGATAGAAAGCAATGTATAAGATTTGTCAATAACAAAGAGGTAGGTACCATTGTTAGCATTGTAGACAGAGCATAACATTACAAATAATAGAACAGCACATGAATAGGCCCTTTGGCCCACCAAGACTGCACCAACACATCATGCCTTCCTAAACTAAGAAACCCTCTGGTTCCACGCTGTCCACATCCCTCTATTCTCTGCCTATATATTTATGACACCCACCAAACCCAGCAACATCCTGATAAACCATTTCTGTACCTGTCCAAAATCCACATCTTTTTGATAGTGTGGTGACCTGAATTGTGCACAATATTCCAAATGTAGCCTAAAGTTCAATACAACTGCAACATGGCTTGCCACTTTTTATTTTCTACGCCCAGATCAATGAAGGCAAGAATGCCTTACCTCCTTAACCAACTTATCCATTTGTGTTGCCACTTTCAGGGAACAATGGACCTGTACATATAGATCCCTGTTTACATTGGTGCTATTAAAATGTCCTGCATTAGATCTCCCAAAGTGCATCATCTTGTATTTGTCCAGATTAAACTCCGCCTTCCATTTCTTCACCCAAGTCTTTATCTAATCTACATCCTGCTGTATCCTCTGGCAATCCTCATTATCAACAACTCCTCCAATCTTTACGTCTTCTGAAAATTTACTAATCAGGCCATCTACATTCTCCTTCAAATCATTTATTTTTTATATTACAAACAAGGGTCCCAGTACGGATTCCTGCACTACACCATTAGTTACAGATCACCAATCTGAAACACCACCTTCCACCACTACTCTCTGCCCTCTATGACTAAGCCAGTTCTGTATACATCACCACGGATCCCATGCAATCACCTTTTGTATCAGCCTATGAGGGACCTTGTCAAACGACTTGCTAAAGTCCATTAGACAACATCTACTGCCATACCTTGAATTATTTTTCTCACTTCCTCAAAAAAAAACTCAATCAAGTTTGAGACACATGACCTTCCCTGCATAAAGTCATGCTGTCTATTTTCTTAAATGTGAGTAAATACTACCCTAGGAACCTTCTCCAATAATCTCCCTACCACTGGTGGAAGGAAGATATGATTGATAACGTGAGTGGGGAAAATTGTGGCAAATGCATTTCAATGTAGTTGAATGTGAAATCCTCTACTTTAGGCCCAGAAACTGACATAAAACGATACTTTATAAATGGAAGAAAGCTGGAAATGGTGGGGAATTAAAGATCCACATAAGTTCAGGTACATAAATCATTAGCATGTCATGATCAGTTACAGACAAGAATCAAAAAGGTTAATGGAATGCTGGCCATTAGATCTAGAGGATGATAAAGGCCGTGGCTAGAATATACAAGCAATACCTGCAGTATTGAGAGCAGTTCTGGGCACCACACCTTAAGGAGAATGGTCTGTAGCATAGATTTAGTAGATGGATACCTGAACCTCAAGGCTCAACTTATACAAACTGGAATTGTAACCCATAGAATTTAGATTGAGTGATTTGAACAAAGTTTTTAAGCTATTAAGGGTAACATACAGTGCAGATTGAGAGAGAAAAAAAACTGGTATAGCTAGTTGGGAACTATAGGATTATGATGCAAAATTCATAAATTAGATCTAACTCTTTCAAGAAATTAGAAAATACTTCTACACACAAAAGATATCAAAAATTTTGAACTTCCTCTGCAAATAACAATCAATATTCGATAAGATTTGTCATGATTTTATTAAATGGTGAAACATGCACAAGAGGTTAAGTGGTGTCCTCCTGTTTTAATGTTGCTATTGTTCCTCGGTACATGGACTTGTTCAACTGTAGACCTAGATTGCTAAGTGGGCTAAGGTGCTGCTGATGGTTAATGACAGAAAGGCCTTGGGATACAGGAGAATTTTTCTCAAAATGGAAAATGCAACGTGTGGGAAGACTATTTTAACATTCATCTCAACAGACAGCAAAGTAATAGTTAGCTTTGGTCCCTTTCTTGCCTCGTTAGCATCAAATTTTAAGACCACAAAGCCAGAGTACAAAACCCCAAAATAAAGAGGAAGTTGAGTCAAAACTGGATCATCTATAAACATTAGAAGTTAATCCTAAATTTCAACTTTCTAATCAAAATTGGGACAGTCATAGTTAGTCTCTCCTTTCAATGATACAGAAATTTTATGACAAAAGTGTCTTAAAACAAGACACTTGTTTTATATTTGTAGATAGCCATAAAATGGAGAGAGAAGTTACAAGTTAAAAGCAACCAATGTCTAGTAAGGTGTTTTGTATCAATTATATAATTTGGTGTAGTTTAGTACTGAGAAATCCAAGATGTTACACATGGATGGAACAGCATACAGTCAAAGAACGAAGTGAACAGAGGAAAAGTAGCTGAATCAGAGGCAGCAGAAAATATTTAAATGTCACTATTATTTAGACAATGCAGTGCTGCTATTTAAAAATGTCCAGCAATGTAGCCAGACTTCTATTAATGTTATATTAATGCTCTATAATGCACTGATCATAATATTACTGGGCTCAGTTCTAATTGAAAGGGATACAAAACTATTGGTGCTAATTCATAGAACAACATCATAAAGGAATCAAGCACAAGTTGGATTGAAAAAAATACGAAAAACTCTTCATCTCTATAAAGATGTCATTATGGGAAGATTTCATGTCAGCACAGAAAATATAAAATGACTTATGATGTTTATATATTTTTAGATGTACACCTTCTTCACAGCGCCAGAGGCCCGTGTTCAATTCCCACCTCAGGCGACTGACTGTGTGGAGTTTACACGTTCTCCCCGTGTCTGCGTGGGTTTCCTGCGGGTGCTCCTGTTTCCTCCCACAGTCCAAAGATGTGCAGGTAAGGTGAATTGGCCATGCTAAATTGCCCGTAGTGTTAGGTAAAGGGTAAATGTAGGGGTATGGGTGGGTTGTGCTTCGGCGGGTCGGTGTGGACTTGTTGGGCCGAAGGGCCTGTTTCCAAAATCTAAAAATCTAATCTAATATAAAAATTAGCACCACCACAACAGACCAAGACACATAAATAGCAAGCAGGACAGAACACGAGTGCTTCATTGGAGGCTCACTGATGATATTACCTAGCATGGTGACAAAACTGCTAAGAACAAATCTACCAGCTCAGTGAGCAAACTTACAACCTGATCTATAAATCTCCTCTAAAATCGCAAACATCTGTTGCATTTACATTAAAAATACAAGAAAGTAATTTAATACTAATTATTCCAAGTTGGGAGCCAGAAACTAACATGCACCTTCCTAATTCACCTGACTTCCACACAATGTACAATCTTTTCTATTAATTGCCCAGCAATGTTGACATTCATGTCTACCACTAGCATGAACACAGTAGTTTTATTATTTGCTTTCATATTATACTATTGTAAATGAAACTAATTGAACTGAAGTGGAAATTCCCCAGTAGCAGGTCATTTTCCTTGAGACAGAAGACTTTACATTCAGGTGTTAAACTAGTAAGAAACTTGTAGTTTCATATTCTGTATCTGACAGGAAAATAATTTTTACAGTAATGACAGCACATTGTAACAAAAAACTATTATAATAGTTAAACCTATTCGACGAGCGCAGCTTTATATAATCTGGATGACATACAGCCGATTTTATCCTAGACAGGCAATCTAGAATAGCTTTAGGATAAGGGACAGCAGATTATAACAGAGATGAGGAGGAATTACGTCTCTCAAAGGGTCATGAATCTGTGTAATTCACTACCCCAAAGTGTGGCAGACTCCAGGACACTGAATAAATTGAGGAATAGACAGATACATTTTAATCAGCAATTCAGTTGTTCAGTTCTGATGAAGAGTCACCAAACTCAAAACATTAAGTCAGCTTTCCACTCAGACATCAAAAGAGAAAATGCTGGAAAATCTCTTTGTATTTTTTACAAAGGTTTGACAAAGGGTCAGTTAGACTCAAAACGTCAGCTCTTTTCTCTCCTTACAGATGCTGCCAGACCTGCTGAGATTTTCCAGCATTTTCTCTTTTGGCTTCAGATTCCAGCATCTGCAGTAATTTGCTTTTTTTCACTCAGACATACTGCCAGAGTTGCTGAGTTTCTCCAGCAATTTCTGTTTTTGCTTCAGATCTCCAGCTTCTGGAGTTCTTTGTTTTATTAAAGGGTTATGCGGAACAGGGAGAAAAGTGGGGTTGAGGCCAAGATGAAATTAGACATGATTGTATTAAATGGTTGAGCAGGCTTGAGAGGCTGAATTGCCTATCCTTGCTCCTTGTTCTCATGCTCTTGTGTTCTTACCTAGCTGCTCCTCCAATCATAGGTTGTTTCTCTTCCATGTTTGTTGCTAATACATTTACATCATTAATCATTATGTACTCCTGCTCTTATGATAAATGATCCCATGTTAAATGCTCCCTCTAAAGCTGTCCAACTTGCAAGACTTCACAAAGGTCACACACAAGTCAGTTCCTTTGAATAAATAGATGCATGCAGCAATGTAGTTCACCTTTGCAGTCCAGAAAAAAATTAGAGGGAATGTTGCGTTTAAGTGTCTGGTGAACACCAAAGAAACCATTTTGTAACTTATAATTAAGTTGCATGAGATGGGGAGGGAGTAGCTATATTGCCAAGTGTCAAATCCATGTTGACCTTTGCCTAAAATATATAATCTATTAGTTAAAAAAGTGATCTGCCTCCTAGGTGCTGTAGCATGAATAACATGAGACCATTTAAACTCATGTTCAGGGTATTCCAAACAGTTCATGGCCATTTCAATTTTTTAACCTTGGGAGAAAGTAAGTAAATACTCCCACCTGTACTTTCCAACATTAAAGAACAAATTTTCATTTACAGAGTGCAATTCACAATCTTAGGTCACCCAAACTGCTTTACAATTGATGGAAATAATTTTGAAGTATAGGTATAGTTCAAATACAAGTAAACTTGGCAACCAATTTGCAGAGAATAAGAGCCGCTAGGTAAAAACAATGACTGCAGATGCTGGAAACCAGATTCTGGATTAGTGGTGCTGGAAGAGCACAGCAGTTCAGGCAGCATCTTACTGCTCCGGCTCCTCGGATGTTGCCTGAACTGCTGTGCTCTTCCAGCACCACTAATCCAGAATAGAATAAGACCCATCAAACAGCAATACTATAATGATGGGTCATTCTGTTTTAAATGTAAGTTAAGGAATTGATACTTGTTAGGATATCCAAGAGAACTCCCCTTTAAGCTTCTGAAATAGTGTCAAGGTATTTTTTACATACACCCAAGAGCAAATGGAACCTTAGTATAATGTCCTACCTTTCAAAAGGTAGGAGCTCCGAAAGGGCAGCATTCCTTCAAACTAACAAACTTAAAAGACCCAGTACAACCCATGGACAAAACCAACGTCATCTACAAAATTCCATGCAAGGACTGCCACAAACAGTACGTAGGACAAACAGGAGGAAAGTTAGCCACCAGGATACATGAACACCAGCTAGCCACAAAACGACACGTCCCTCTCTCCCTCGTAGCCCTACACACGGATGAAAAAAACCACCATTTCAACTGGGACAACACATCTATCCTGGGACAGGCTAAGCAAAGACATGCCAGAGAATTCCTAGAGGCCTGGCACTCCAACCACAACGCCATAAACAAACACATAGATCTAGATGCCATCTATCAACCCCTCAGAAAACGAACAGGAAATTACATCACCACAAACCCCAGGAACCCCATCCAGGAGAAAGATATAAATAGAGAGCAGGAGACAACAGCTTCGCTTCACTTGGAGGTCGCCACTGATGATGTTACCTAGCCAGGTAATGAAATGTCTGGATATCAAACCTATAGCTCAGCGAGCAAACCTACACCCTAAAGCCCAGAGTGTCAGCCTAGATATTGTACACAGGTCTCTGGGGTGGATTTTCAGCACAGGATCTTCTGCCTCAGCATTAGTTGCTGGGCTAACCAATCATGACGAAATTTCAGGACACTCTGCCCCAACCTTGTCTCATACTCATGCTTCAGTGTGGCAACGGAGCACGCTGTTTAAAGTTATAGCTGCAGATTTCTTTCTCATAACCAACTCTGTTAATTAATCAGGATAAAAACCAGATACGAGACAGCAGAAGATTTAAAAAATAAATAAGTAAAATCAGAAACAAGAATAAAATAATATATAAATTTACTGGAATAAAATACAATACCCTCAGAGCCTTCAGCTAATAAAGCGAATACTGGATCAGATGGTCTGGCACTTCTAACATCCTCCAGAATCTGCTCGATAGTGGGAGGCTCGGGACGTGTTGGCAGAATGACACGCTTCTTGCTTTTTGCTGACATACTACCTCTGTTTCTGTGAATCGTGTTCAAAAAGAAATATACACCCACCAATCAGCTATTGTAACACCTTTTTAAAACTACACAATACACAGTGCGTTGTTCGTTACAATACTGCTGAATGACTGTCTTCATCCACACCCAATTCTCATATACGTTACACAATAAAATCTCCACCAAATAGGAACATTTATCGTTGAATTGTTCAATCTGACAGCAAAATACTCAAGTTAGTGACCCAATTAATGAGACACCAGAATTAAGAATTATAATTATTAATCCAGCAGTTATCATGTCTGTTAATTTGTTTCCCACAGGTCTAAGAACAGTCATTTGAAATAAGGGTTTCAAATTTTCCTTGTGTGGGTTAGGCCCTACAAATATTGACACAGTGCCAAGGACTGCATCATTATTTTTAAATAACAGATGCCTGAAAGAAAGCCTATGTTATCATCACAGGAAGCAATTTATTGCCACAATTCAACAAAAATAACACATGGTGAATTCAGGAATTGAGTGACCTGGCAAGATTTTGATGATAGAAGATGCACAACACTTTTGAACATAGAATCAGAGATGTACAGCATGGAAACAGACCCTTCAGTCTAATCCATCCATGCCGACCTAATATCCCAATCCAATCTAGTCCCACATGCCAGTACCCGCCCCATATCCCCCCAAACCCTTCCTATTCATATACCCATCCAAATGGTGCAATTGTACCAGCCTCCACCACATCCTCTGGCAGCTCATTCCATACACGTACCACCCTCTGCATGAAAAGATTGCCCCTTAGGTCTCTTTTATATCTTTCCCCTCTCACCCTAAACCTATGCCCTCTAGCTCTGGACTCCCCGACCCCAGGGAAAACACTTTGTCTATTTATCCTAACAATGCCCCTCATAATTTTGTAAACCTCGATAAGGTCAGCCCTCAGCCTCCGACACTCCAGGGAAAACAGCCCCAGCCTGTTCAGTGGGGCATAATTGTGCAGCAGCACTCCAACATGCTGAAATTGAACCAGTGTCAGCCCTCTAAACGCCCCACATCCCAGCTTTGCTATCAGAGATCTGCAGAGTAGTCCCCTTCAATAACACAGCCTTTTGAAGGTTACTGAGAAAACAGATCAGGTAGCGCAGTCCGGACATGACAACTCTCTATACGAACAAGTGTCCTTTGTATTTCAGGAGACAGGAGGCAATGGAGGGTGAGAAGTTCCAGGGGTGGAGAAAATAAGAGGGCAGAGCAGATGGAGGGAGAAATTGGGGGAGGGGGGAGTTGAAGAAGATGGACGGGGAGTGAGAAAATGGGGATGGAAGAAGAGAAGATGATGGGTGGGGGGTTGTTGGGGGGGTGAGAAGATGGGGGGGATTGGGGAGCAAGACGATGGGGTGAGGATGATGGGGTGTTCTGGGGGGAAATTATGAAGGAGATGGTGGGAATGGCGGGAGGTAATGACGGATGAGGGGGAGATGGTGGGGAAGGGGCTGATGGTGGTTGCGGTGATGGTGGGGGGGGGGAAGAGATGGTGGGGGATGTGGGTGGGGGATGTGGGTGGGGGAGGGTGCTGGTGGTGGGGGTGGGGGTTGGGGTGATGATGGTTGCGGTGATGGTTGGGGATGGGGGAGATGCTGAGGGTGTGGGGGAGATGGGGGGCTGGGGTGATTGTATGGGGTTGGGGTGATAGTGGGGAGTGGGGGAGATGCTGGGGGGTGGGGGAGATGGTTGGGGTGATGGTAGGGGATGGGGAGATGATGGGGGGGTTGGGATGATGGTAGGGGGTGGGGGAGATGCTGGGTGGGGTGGGGGAGATGGTGGGGGGTTGGGTTGATGGTGGGGTTTGGGGTGATGGTGGGGGTGATGGTAGGGGGTTGGGGGAGATGCTGGGGGCTGGGGTGATGGTGGGGGGTTGGGGTGATGCTGGAGGTTGGGGTGATGGCAGGGAATTGGGGTGATGGTGGGGAGATGCTGGGGGAGTGGGGTGATGGTGGGGGGTGGGTGTGATGGTAGGGGATTGGGGCGATGGTAGGTGGTGATGCTTGGGGGGCAGGGGAGATGGTGGGGGGTTGGGGAAGATGCTGGGAGAGTGGGGTAATGGTGGGGGGTTGGGGTGATGGTAGGGGATTGAGGGAGATGCTGGGGGAGTGGAGTGATGGTGGGGGGGTTGGGGTGATGGTAGGGGGGTTGGGATGATGGTGGGAGGTGGGGATGATGGTAGGGGTTGGGGGTGATGGTAGGGGGTGGGGGTGATGGTGGGGTGTGGGGGTGATGGTGGGGTGTGGGGGTCATGGTAGGGGGTGGGGGGAGATGCTGGGGGAGTGATGGTAGGGGAGGGGCTGATGGTGGTTGCGGTGATGGTTGGGGATGAGGAGATGCTGGGGTTTGGGGTGATGCTGGGGGTTGGGGGAGATGGTGGGGAGATGGTAGGGGTTTGTGTGGGGATGATGGCGGGGGGGTGGGGGGGTTGGGATGGTGGGGGGGGTTGGGGGTGATGGTGGTGAGGGGGGTGATGGTGGGGTTGGGGGTGGGGGGGTTGGGATGGTGGGGGGGGGGTTGGGGGTGATGGTGGTGAGGGGGGTGATGGTGGGGTGGTGGGGGTGATGATGGTGGGGGGGGTTGGGGTGATGGTGGTGAGGGGGTGGGTGGTGATGGTGGGGGGGGGGTTGGGGTGATGGTGGGGTGGTGGGGGTGATGGTGGTGAGGGGGGTGATGGTGGGGTTGGGGGTGGGGGGGTTGGGGGTGATGGTGGTGAGGGGGTGGGGGGGGTGATGGTGGGGGTGGGGGGGTGATGGTGGGGGGGGGTTGGGGTGATGGTGGTGAGGGGGGTGATGGTGGGGTTGGGGTGATGGTGGGGGGGGGTTGATGGTGGGGGGGGTTGGGGTGATGGTGGGGGGGGGGGGTTGGGGTGATGGTGGGGGGGGGGTTGATGGTGGGGGGGGTTGGGGTGATGGTGGGGGGGGGGGTGGATGGTGGGGGGGGTTGGGGTGATGGTGGGGGGGGTGGGGTGATGGTGGGGGGGGGTTGGGTGGATGGTGGGGGGGGGTTGGGGTGTTGGTGGTGGGGGGGTGGGGTGGGGGTGGGGGGGGGGTGGGGGGGGGTTGATGGTGGGGGGGGTGGGGGTGGTGGGGGGGGGGTTGGGGTGTGGTGGTGAGGGGGGGTGATGGTGGGGTTGGGGGTGATGGTGGGGGGGGGGGGTTGGGGTGATGGGTGGTGAGGGGGGTGGTGGTGGGGTTGGGGGTGATGGTGGTGAGGGGGTGGGGGGGGTGATGGTGGGGGGGGGTTGGGGTGATGGTGGTGAGGGGGTGGGGGGGTTGATGGTGGGGGGGGTTGGGGGTGATGGTGGTGAGGGGGGGGGGGGTTGGGGGTGATGGTGGTGAGGGGTGGGGGGGTGATGGTGGTGAGGGGGTGGGGGGGTGATGGTGGGGGGGGGGTTGGGGTGATGGTGGGGTGGGGGGGAGATGGTGATGGAGTCGGGGTGATGGTGGTGGGGGAGGAGGCGGATGGCGGGTGAGGTTGAGGTTGGCCCCGGGCCTCGAGCCGCTCATCTTTCTTTAACCACAATCCGAGTGAACCGAGCAGGACCCTACCGGAGGGGATTGTCGGCGAGACCCTGACGCTGGGTTTACCGGAAAGGCCCCGGGGTTTGCGGTTTATCGGAGTGACCGTGAAACCGTTCCCTACCTCCCCAATGGCGGCGGCCGCCGGAGCCACGTCAATCAAACCCTGGCCACACCCCTTAAAGCAAGGCTGCACCCTCCTATCAATATCATTGTACAACCCAAAATACTCAAAGTTAGTGACCCAATTTATGAGACCCCAGAATGAACAATTATAATTGTTAATCCAGCATTTATTATTGTTTTAATTTGTTTCCCACTGCTCTGAGGACTGAGTCAGCTAGAAATACGATTTTCAAAGCTTATTTGTGTGGGTTTGGCCCTACAAATATTTACACATTGCCAAGGACTACATCATTATTTTTAATGTCAGAAGTCACAGTTCACCAGGTTATAGTCCAACTGGTTTAACTGAAATCACAAGTTTTCTGAGTGCTGCTCCTTCGTCAGGTGAAGTCTTCTGAAAAAGGAGCAGCACTCCAAAAGCTTGTGATTTCAAATAAACCTGTTGGACTATAACCTGGTGAACTGTGACTTCTGACATTAAAAATAATGATGTAGTCCTTGGCAATGTGTAAATATTTGTAAGGCCAAACCCACACAAATAAGCTTTGAAAATCGTATTTCTAGCTGACTCAGTCCTCAGAGCAGTGGGAAACAAATTAAAACAATAATAAATGCTGGATTAACAATTATAATTGTTCTGACCAGTCCAACAGCGGCACCTCCACATCATCAATATTATTAACTCACAGATTCCTGGAAGAAAGCTCGGTCTGTGGACAATGAGCAACAAGAAGGTGCTGCATTGACATCACACCCCAAAGTACTTGGAACCCAATGAAGCACCTTCTTCAAAATAGGTGTGAAGTGGGAGACGCAGCAACAATTCATGCACAGCAAGATCCCACTGAACAGCAATCCAGTAATGATCGACGGAAAAACGTCGGGACAGGTCGTCTGGAGAAATTTCCCTGCTCAGTAGGAAGTGCTGTGCAATTTTTAACATCTACCCAAAAGCAGACAGGGCCTCACTTTCATGGTCATTCCAAAAATGTCACCTCTAACATTCCAATATGCACTGGAGTGACAGCTTTGATTTTTAGGCTCAAGTTCTGGGAATGAATCTTGAACCTATAATTTCATGACCAAACAGACAAAAACGCTACCCACTGAGGCTGCTCTGTTGCTGAAAACAGATGTGTTGCATTGGAATGATGACTGACTTAAAATACAATACTACACATATGTTTCTCTGTGTTATGAGATTTAGGCTAAGTTTTCAAAAGGTATTGTTTAATTTTCTGAAGAAAATAATTTGCAGGGTGACAGTGAAAATGCAGAACACTGGGACTAGCTGGGTTTGGTCGGTACAGGCACAATAGTCTAGATTAGAGTGGTGCTGGAAAAGCACAGCAGTTCAGGTAGCATCCGAGGAGCAGTAAAATCGACGTCTCGGGCAAAAGGCCTTCATCAGGAATAGGCACAATAGGCTGAATGGGCTTCCTTTTGTACTGAAACCATTCTGTGATACTTTATCAATGAGAAAAACTAGTCACTCGGTGTAGTGCTATCAAAGCCAGACTTTGAACCCAGTCTTTTTTCATAAATTGATTACGTTTCCAAGTTAAATTGACTTTAAATTATTTGTTATAAATCGTGCATCTCCCATGACTATTTCCTCAGGTTCAGCAGCTCACTATTGTGCATAATAATTTCAATACAGTCATTCTTATATCTATCCTAAAACTCAATAGTGCTTTATTATCTTAGAAATTTAGCTAGAACCATTTTGCAGATATCCTAATTTGTTAAATCAAGAGTCTTTTTCAAACCTTTTACACACAACATGCAGTTTTATCCACCAAACATTGTGAATGAGCACTTCAAATGAACATTTACCTTAATTTAGAAGAGCTAATTTCAATATTATTTATTGAAAGCATTGTGAAAACCATGTTCGAGAGCAGGTAATGTTTTCACCAGCTGCTTACTTGCTGCCACAGACCTTCCTAAACTCCTGATTCACAATTACATTCGTGTCCATCCAGTGTTTTGAAGGATTGTCTTAAAAGTTTACCAAGCTACCAAAACTGATAATGCTAATCGCATATACAAAATGGAAGGTTAATTCTTTTAAAGCTTGAGAAACAAACTTTTACTACTAAGACAATAGATGTAAGTATATTTATATGTTGCATAAGAATTGCACAGAAAAACACATTACAAATTCTTTTTCTACAGAACAACCTTCTGGTTGGTAGGACACAACATCAACTTACATTTACATGGCCTATGTTGTCATAAACATTTAAAGTTCATCACAAGAGTGTAATCAGACAAAATATACCTCAGTAAAAAGAAGAGACATTAGGACAGGTGACCAAAAGCTTTGTTAGAGATATAGATTTGATGTTTTTTTTTATTTGTTTAGGGGATGAGTGTCGCTGTCTTGGTCAGCAATTATTGACCACCCTTAACTGCTTAGAGGCACACTGCTATGGGTCTGGAGTCATATATAAGCCAGACTAGGTAAGGATGGCAGTTTCCTTCCCTAAAGAGCATTAGTGAACCAGACAAGTTTTTCTTGACCATCATAGTCAACATTAGAACATTATCTGGGTCTCTGGATTAATCGTCGAGCAATATAACCACTCGGTGAATGTCCCCCCTGATATTAAAGGGCGAGAGACAAACAGGGAGGCAATATTGTTTGGGAGGAAATTTCAGCAATCATAGTCTAGAGTGCCTTGGCACAGCTACCAATGTTTGGGCGTGAGTTGAAGGGCAGGAAGTGGAAATGCACAAGAGGTCATATCCAGAGGGAAAAAAAAGAAAAAAAAAGTAATAATTCACTGGTTGGACTGGACCATCATTATGAAGTATCCAAGAGCCATTGGACCACTATGTTTCATTCACCAGTTTTTGTGGGTTTTCTTGGTTGCAAAAACATTGTTACAAGGTCGAGAGTTACAGGGGTTGGAACTTATGGAGATAGGAATGACACGAGAGTTAATACATTTCCCATTTCCTGCTCTTGACTTCTCATCTCCAGTAAGCCACCTTACAATAGTTATTATCTGAAAAACACTATCTGATTATAAACTGGTTTTGAAATTAGTTCACCTAAGATTCAACATAAGCCAACATTCTTCATGGTGTTCTCTGCACACCTATTAGCACCGATTCAACGTCCACTCTCTCTGTTATAAATGGCAGCCTGACAGGAATCATTTTCTGCAATGTCCTTCATTCACCTTCTTTCCACCACTGCAATGCAGTTGCTTCATGTAGTTCTGCTCCAATGATTAATTTAATGTTCATATCCTTAAAGGTACCAATCCAGGGCTCAATAGGGTAAAAAAGCTTCAAAATCATTAGGCAATTTACAGGGCTGTTTGGTCCTGTTGGTCATGAAGTCAGAGTGTCAGGATAATGTAGGAAATGCAAGTCTAAGGAAATGTAAGGATTCATAGAATGACATAGATGCACCAAAATAGGCCAGTTGGCCCAGACCATTAATGGTCCCATCAAGTCTCTTCCTTGTCTTACTCCATCAGGATAATCTTCTATTCCTCATCTGATTATCTAACTTCTTCTTAAATGTACTTGAACTAAAATTTTTTTTCCACCTCCTCTTCTGGAAATGCTACAATACTTCCATACAGGCACTGGTTTCTCCCAATTTGGCAATGCTAAACTGAGAACCAGGACAGGGTGGCAAGATGACTCAGTGGTTAGCACTGCTGGCTCACAGCTAATTAACTTGAAAGACCCTATACAGACAACAAGCAAAACTAATGTCATTTACAAAATACCTTGCAATAATTGTAACAAACAGGCAGAAAACTAGCCACCAAGATACTTGACCATCAACTAGCCACAAAAAAACACAACCCACTCTCATTAGTATCTTTACATACAGAAATCACTTCGACTGGGTCAACACATCCATCCTTGGTCAAGCCAAACAGAGACACCACATGAGAATTCCTAGAAGCATGGCATTCCAACCAGAACTCTATCAACAAACATACTGACTTGGATCCCATTTACCACCCCCTGAGGAAAAAGAACAGGGAATGACATTACCAACCCAAGGAAACCTAAACACATAAATAAAACGTGGGCCATACCACCAGTGCTTCGCTGATGATGTTATCTAGTATGGTGACGAAACATTTGAAAACAAACCTTCCAGCTCAGTGAACAAAATTACATCCAGACAGAACAACAGTTGTGTGCAATCTAGCTGGAGCCAGAGGAAGGCAGGCCCAACACTGCAGCCTTGTAATCAAACACAGATCATGTGTTGACTGTGACTTTTCACTCGATGAATAAAAAAACAGTTAACCTTGTGAATAGCACAGACCTGCCAGATTTATCTTGTACACTTCGGTAAGACCACCCTGTTCGTTTCCTTTTTTCTCTCCCCTCTGGGGATTGCAGATCAATCCCAATTCGGTCAGCAGTCTTTCCAACCAGATAAAGTGCGAATCGGGCAACTTTAACAGAACCCAACATTGGGAAACTAACTGAATCACGTTGAATGTTGGTTTCACATCCTGTGTGATTTTGCTGACTATCGATTTCCCCAGTTGAATCTTGTGTAAATCTCAATTGAATCATTGGGTTTTTCCCAGCAGTGAGTTTGGTTCAAATTCTCTCCCTTGTCTCAGCTGGAGGTTTTTGTTTCCCTGGGGAAACTGCCATCTCGGTGAAGAGGAAAAGGAGGCTAATCTTTGTACAGCATTCCTAAATTCCTTCTACACCGAAACTGTGACAATGATTTCTGCACTAACAGCCCTAAGCAGCTCTGAGAAGGTTATGTAAATACTCTGATGGCCTCTGCTGGTAGATGTACAACATTGCAACTCTGAAATGTATAAATTAATTTTTCTCCCTCTTAAACTTTTTTAGAGAGTGGTCTTGCTTGTGACCTGTTCAAAGAGCACTGGCCAGTGTATAGCACTTCAAACAAGTAATCATGAGATGCTGGCAGAGATAGCAAGTCTTAACATATGATTTGACTTTTGTGGGACTCATAACTGAGCAAAGTCCTACCCTCATTCAACATCCACAGAAATATACTTTCAGCATGGCTTTAATTATAGACACTGAGGTTAATAGTGTATGTCATATTGTGGTACTGACTATGATGAACTAACTGCATAGATTCATGGAATGGTCTTGCTCAGAAATAAATTTTCCAGCCCATTTTGCAATTGATACCATTCAACAAGTTTAATTTCTGGCACATCACCTCCTCCTGTTGTCCATTGCTCAGTGTCACAGGAAACAATGCACAAAGCAGCTGAAAAGGTTAACGTTTTTAATTTCTGATCTTAACTTCTGTATCATTATACTTAGTAATTTTAATGATAGTGATTATAGTAAAAATATCATTTATTTCAGATCACGAATAATCAAATTGTGTATAAAATTCAGCGAAAAGCCTGTTCTGCAAATATATTGCTTCTAGGATGATCTGTTTAAGGATGCCCACAAGCTTCGCCAATCAACTTCATCCATGTAGCCACTGTGTATTTTATTGCAGAGAGTTTGGGGCATATGTAGTCTTAGAGTTGACCCATTCACTGTGGGATTCTCACTTTTTCTTTGATCTTTTGAAGATTGAATTCACGTTTTTTTTGATCACTGAAATACAAAAGGTCAACAATGAAAGGGGCACTTCAATAACATGTCTGAACAAGGCATTTCAGTCTTATCCAGGCAATAATCATTTCCAATTACAGAGTCTGAGCATTACTGAAGAAAGACACATTTTGTTGAAGCTTTTCATCTTGTACTCATCAGGACAACCCGCAAGAAATATGAATGTAAAGGGAAAAAAACATTTATACCATATGAAAGGGGAATGCTGATTAATTGGCCTGTGGATTCTTAATACAACAATGCCTCTACCAATCCACTTGCCAGCCAATCAGCACCCTCCTCACATTCAGTACAGATGTTCCTTACCCCTTACATTAGTATTTCTTGCAAATTGTCCCGATGAGTAAACAGTGAAAAGCTTCAACAAAATGGTTTTGAGGTTTGGGCAGACAACTAAATCATAAACAATTAGTTTCGGCATTTGCAGGATTTGTCATAAAAAATGAAATATTTCTGTTGAAAGGTAGCAGACTTATTCATTGCAGCAAAGTCTCAGTGTTCATAGGATGAAACCATAGAATCCCTATAGTGTGGAAGCAGGACATTTAGCCCTTCGAGTCCACACCGACCTCTGAACAGCATCCCTATAACCCTGCATTTTCATGGCTAATCCACTGAGCCTGAATACTATGGCAACTTAGCATGGCCAATCCGCCTAACCTGCATATTTTTGGCCTGTGGGAGGAAAACCACACAGACACAGGGAGAATGTGCAAACTCAATACAGACAGTCACTGCAAGTGGAATTGAACCCAGAACCCTGGCACTATGGCTAACCACTGAGCCACTGTGCCACCTGTCTTAGCTTGAATGAAATAAAATTCAAAGAAAGTAAAGTGGAAACTAAAAAAAAATTAATCAAACACAGAAATTGTTGGAGAAACACTTCTTCAGAACTGGAGGGCCACTGGACTTAAAATGTTAACTCTGCTTCCTCTCCAAAGATGCTGCCAGACTTCCTGAGTTTCTGCTTTTGTTTCAGATTTCCAATATCCGCAGTTCTTTGTTTTATTTTAAAGAAGTGAAATAATTTGAATTAAGAAGTATCAATAGAGTAACATTCATTGTTGACATAGGAGTAATTGGAGTAAGTTATTAAGTTGAGGAAGAGTGACTGAGTCAGAAGTGATATTAGATGTGATGTTGTTTATTAGGGACTTTTAGTTGAGGAATGGAAACTGGAAATTGTTTGCTTTAGGATCATTCTCTGCAACATGCTTCCCCACCAAGTGACTAAGTAGTATTCCTCCTTAGCATGCTCTCAATTTTAGCAGGTTGGCAAATGGATAGTTTGCATTCAAAAATATTGTATATTAACATCAGTGAGTTTTAAATCATTTGTAGCTTGATAAATAAAAGTATATTATTCAAAGACTGAAAATGTACCAGCTTAGCATAATTCTGTGGTGGGCAATGGGTCTGCCCATTATCCATGATACCCAGGCTTTGAAAATTGATTGAGAAATGTTATAGGCATGTCCACTTACTGATTATTACAAGGAAGATATTATATTCTAATATCTGCTATCATATGTACATAAGCTCATAGTTAACATACTGTTTCAATAAAACTCAGTGCTGGAGTCGATATGATACTAAACGTACCCCTCCCAAAAAAAAGGTGAAACAAGAGCAGCTTGGATCTTGCAGCTGCTCCTGAGTTACAGGTTTTTCTTGTGGATTTCTTATGGTTATAATAAAGCAGAAACAGAAAAGTTTTATTTTAAATCAGTTTTTGAAACTTTACATGTCCAAAAAATAAGGTACAGAAAATAAAGTGCGAAGGAGGAGAATTTTTTTCTCACAGAGTTTATGGGAGAGACCTCCAAGTGTTTGTCAAGTGTTGATCTAGAGAGGGTTTTTTTTTCACTTGTTTGAAACTTCTATACTTAAAGAAATACATGAAAATGTTTTAAAAATTGCAAAGAATGTGAGATTGTTTTACACATGGAGTTTATAGGAAAGGCCCATCCACATGTTTGTTCAATGGCTCTGGACAGACTTTTCTTGTTTATGTGGAGGTTTGAAAGTTGACCGATAGAGGGTTTGATGATGAGGTCTTTTTTCAGTTGATGATAGTTTCAGCTAAATGCTTGATTTTTTAAAAAAAGGTTTAAATGTTTACTTTTTAAAAATCGTTTGCATGCTTATGATTAAAATCTGTGGGTAAGGAAAGGTAGTATTTTTAATATATGAGGTGCTTTTAAGAGCTTCGTCTTTTTAGGTTTAGTGTCACTGTGGACATTCAAGAGATGCAGAGTGTGATGGTTAGTAGATTCAGAGAGGTGGTTACACAGCAGGGTCAGATAGATGGGTGACAACAGAAAAGGTAAAAAGGTAGTTCAAAAGTCTCCTGTAACTATTCCTCTCTCAAATAGATATTCCGTTTTGGGACAGTCTCTTGGAGAAAAAATAGAAGTAGCAGTCAGATCATGAGCACTAAGAATGAATCTTAGGTTAAGTGGGGTTTGTAAAGATTTAAAAGAATAATTGTTATAGGGGACTCTCCTGTCGGGGCACAGACAGGAGATTCTGTGGCCAATAGCATGAATCTAGACGAGTATTGTTGCCTCCCTGGTGCCAGGATGAAGGACGTCTCAAAACAGTTTCAGCATACTATCTCAGGGGAAAGTGAGAAACCAGAAGTTGTTGTCCACATTAGTAGGAGCGACACAATTGGGGAAAGGGTTAAGGCTGTGCAGAATGAATATAAGAGGTTAGATAGAAGATGAAAAAGCATAATCTCAAAGGCAGTAGTTTGGTTTTCTCCAGGTGCCACATTCTAATGAGTAGGAATAAAAAGATAGGGCAGATAAATCAGTGGCTAAAGAGATGGTGCAATGTGCAAGGATTCAAGTGTTTGGATCATTGGGATCTCTTCTGGGGCAGGAAAGTCCTGTTCAAAGGGATGGGTTTCACCGGAACTGGAAAGAGACCAACATCCTGGCAGGGAGATTTGCTCATTCTATTTTGGAGATTTTAAACTAGTAAGGGGGAGATTACTAAGCAGCAGTAAAAGTAGAAACACAGAAAGGAATGGTTCTGAATCAGAAAAGGACAAGTTCATTAGAAAAGGCAGACAAGAGCAAATCAGGTGATGATGTAATTCTGAAGAATTAAACTATTTATTTCAATGCAGGGAGTTTTACAAGTAAGGCTGATGAACTCAGGATATGTATGGAAACATGGGACATCATAACTATTACAGAAACTTGACTGAGAGGAGGACAGGATTGACAACTCAATGTTTTGGGATGTAGATGCTATAGGAGGAATAGACAAAAAGAAGAGGGGCACAACAGGAAGGGGAGTGATATTTTTGATTAAGGAAAACATTATTACTGTACAAAGTTAAAAATCACACAACACCAGGTTATATTCCAACAGGTTTAATTGGAAGCACTAGCTTTTGGACCGTCACTCCTCTGAAAGCTAGTGCTTTCAATTAAACCTGTTGGACTATAACCTGGTGTTGTGTGATTTTTAACTTTGTACACCCCAGTCCAACACCGGCATCTCCACATCATTACTACGACTGTAAGTAGAGAGGATATTTCTGAGACATCATCCACTGAAACTACACGAGTAGAAATTAGAAATAAGAAAGGGAAGATCACCTAAATGGGGTTGTAAAAGGCCCTCAATATTCACAGGGAAATTGTGGAGCAAATATGTAGCGAAATCTCAGATAAATGTATGAATAATGAAGTTGTAATAAAAGGGGATTTCTTTCTAACCATGGACTAGGACTATCATAGTGATAAGGGTTTGGATAGTCAGAAAAAATTTGTTAAATGTGTTTAGCAAAATTTTCTTTATCAATATGTAAATGTACCTACTAGAGAAGGAATGAAACTTGACCTTCTCTTAGGAAATAAGGCAGGACAAGTGACTGAAGTGTTAACAGGGAAACACTTTGGGACTAATAATCATATCAGTTTTAAAATAGTTTTGGAAAAGGATGAGCCTTCCATAAAAGTTGAAGTCCTTAATTGGAGTAAGGCAAATTTTAATGGTATGAGACAAGAACTTTCAAATGTCAACTGAAGTAGACATTTTGCAGGTAAAGGGGTGACTGACAAGTGGGAGGCTTTCAGTTGTGAGATAACGAGAGTTCAGAGGCATTATGTTCCTGTTAGAATGAAGGACAAGGCTGGTAAGAGTTGGGAAGATTGGATGAACAAAGATATTGAGGTTCTAGTCAAGAATAAGAAAGAATCATATTAAATATAGACAACTGGGATCAAATGAATCTCTTGAAGAGTATAGAATGCCATGGTATTCTTAAAAGAGTAGTCAGGAGGGCAAAGGCATGAAATGAGATAGCTTTGTCTCACATACTTAACTGACGTTTTTTGAGGAAGTAACCAAAAAGATTGATGAGGACAGAGCAGTACACATTGTTCAGTAAAGCCTGCACTAATTTGTTTACCATGTGGAATCTTGTCAAAGTTGTATCACATGGGATTCAGGGTGACCTTGCTGATTGGATACAAAATTGGCTTAATAGGAGGAGACAGAGGGTGGTGGAGGAGGGTCATTTTTCAGACTTGAGGCCTGGGACCAGTGGTGTTCCAGAGGGATCAGTAGTGGGTCCACTTTTGTTTGTCATTTATATAAATGACTTGGATGAGAATATAAGAGGCATGGCTAGTAAATTTGCAAATTACACCAAAATTGGTGTTATAGTGGACAGTGAAGAAAGTTATCTAAGATTACAGAGAGATCTTTATCATCCTCAGTGCTTGGGAGCCTCCTGTGAAGCGCTTCTGTGATCTTTCCTCCTGCATTTGTGGTGGTTTGAATCTGCCGCTTCTGGTTGTCAGTTCCAGCTGTCTGCTGCAGTGGCCGGTATATTGGGTCCAGGTCGATGTGCTTATTGATTGAATCTGTGGATGAGTGCCATGCTTCTAGGAATTCTCTGGCTGTTCTCTGTTTGGCTTGTCCTATAATAGTAGTGTTGTCCCAGTCAAACTCATGTTGTTTGTCATCTGTGTGTGTGGCTACTAAGAATAGCTGGTCATGTCGTTTCGTGGCTAGTTGGTGTTCATGGATGCGGATCGTTAGCTGTCTTCCTGTTTGTCCTATGTAGTGCTTTGTACAGTCTTTGCATGGGATTTTGTACACAACATTGGTTTTGCTCATGGTGGGTATTGGGTCCTTTGCCCTGGTGAGTTAGTGTCTGAGAGTGGCTGTTGGTTTGTGTGCTGTTATGAGTCAGACCCATAGTATCACTACCAGGGACACCATCACACAAACTGGCTAAAGAGCTACAGCAGAAACTGAAACACCTGATCAGCGGATCCAGACACTCTATACAGTCAACACAGGAATTCTTGGACATCATCAGAAATATACACATAGACAAGGAAGAAACTATGGTCTCATTCGCACTAGTCACCTCTATCAACAAAACCCTAGCCAGAGAAACAATAGCCAACCTACTGGACATACAGAACAGACAACAAGACGGTGAACCTATCAACAAAGACTGCATACTCAAACTACTCGACCCGTGCCTCACAACACACTTCACATTCAACAACCAAATATATGAACAAATCAACGGCACACCCATGGGCTCACCCATCTCTGGACTTATAGCAGAAGCGGTAATGCAAAGATTGGAACAAACAGTCTTACTGCAAATTCAACCCAAACTCTGGGTCAGATATGTGGATGACACCTTTGTAATCATTAAAAACACAGATATAGAGAACACACACCAGACCATCAACGCCACACTCACAGGAATCCGATTCACTAGAGAGGAAAAAAAGGACAACCAACTCCCATTCCTAGACGTGATGGTACAGAGAACACCTAATGGAGAATTCACCACAAAGGTTTACAGGAAAGCCACACACACAGACCAAGTCCTGAACAATGAAAGCAACCACCCCAACACACACAAAAGAAGTTGCATCAAGACACTGTTCAAAAGGGTCACAACACACTGCAGCACACCAGAACTGCAAAAAGAGGAAGAAGAACACCTCTACCGCCAAAAACGGATACCGCCGCAATTTCATCAACAGATGCTGAAAGGGAAAGACAACGGAATGAGGACATGCCACAACCCAAAGGACTAGCCACTTTACCATACATCAAGAGCATTTCTGAACTGACAGCCAGACTACTACGACCACTAGGACTCATAACAGCACACAAACCAATAGCCACTCTCAGACAACAGCTCACCAGGACAAAGGACCCAATACCCAGCATGAGCAAAACCAACGTAGTGTACAAAATCCCATGTGAGGACAGCACAAAACACTACATAGGACAAACAGGAAGACAGCTAACGATCCGCATCCATGAACACCAACTAGCCACGAAACGACATGACCAGCTATCCTTAGTAGCCACACACACAGATGACAAGCAACATGAGTTTGACTGGGACAACATTACTATTATAGGACAAGTCAAACAGAGAACAGCCAGGAAATTCCTAGGAGCATGGCACTCATCCACAGATTCAATCAATAAGCACATCGACCTGGACCCAATATACCGACCACTGCAGTGGACAGCTGGAACTGACAGCCGGAAGCGGCAGATTCAAACCACTACAAATGCCAGAGGAAAGATCACAGAAGCACTTCACAGGAGGCTCCCAAGCACTGAGGATGTCACCTAGACAGGGGACGAAACGTCTGCAACACAAATTCCCAGCTCGGCGAACAGAACCACAACAACGAGCACCCGAGCTACAAATCTTCACACAAACTTTGAAAATCTTTATCAATTGGGTCAATGGGCTGAAGACAGGCAGATGGAGTTTGATTTGGATAAATGTGAGGTTTTGCATTTTGGTAAAACAAATAAGGGCCGGACCTATACAATTGAGGGCTGTAGAACAGAGACCTAGGGGTTCAGGTACATAATTCTTTGAAATTTGCATAACAGTAGACAGGGTGATTAAGAAGGTGTTTAGCATACTTACTTTCATTACTCAGCCCTTTGAATACAGAAGTTGAGATGTCATGTTGTACAGGATGTTGATGAAGCCTCTTCTGGAGTACTGTGTGCAGTTCTGGTCGCCCTGTCATTGGAAGGATATTATTAAATTGGAGAGGGTTCTAAAAGATTTACCAGGATATTACTGGGACAGGAAGGTTTGAATTAAAAGGAGATGCTGGATAGACTGGGACTTTTTCACTGGAGCGTAGGAGGTTTAGGGTTGACATTATTGAGATGTATAAATCATGAAGGATATAGATAAGGTGAACAAGAAGGGTCATTTTCCTAGGGAGAGGGAGATCAAAACTAGGGGGCATATTTGTAAGGTGAGAGGAGAAAAATTTATAAAGGGCATGAGGGGCAACCATTTTACACAGAGATTGGTTCATGTGGAATGAAGTGCCAGAGGAAGTGATGGATGCAGGTACAGTCACAACATTTAAAAGACATTTGGATAAGTACATAAATAGGAAAGGCTTGGAGGGATATGGGCCAAATGTAGTCAAGTGGGATGGGTTGAGTTTGCAAACATAGTTGGTGTGGACTATTTGGTCTGCGGGGTCTGTTTCCATGCTGTATGATACTATCACTCTATAATTGAACTTTGTGTTCTAATTAATGCCCTTCATTTAATCTGAACTTACTTTTATGCCTTGAGGTTGTGGCTATGTCTGTTTCTGGTTCCAGTGTTGGGAAAACTGTAAGAAAGAATAGAATTAGCTAGGGTGTACCAATAGGAAACCTGCATCATCTACTCTGTCTTGGATCAGCAATTGAGACTTGCTGCTGTCCTCATCTACCCTTAACTTTCCTTTATTCACTCAAGGGAATGAGAATGTTGCTGGCAAAGCAACACTTGTTCATAACTAAGTGGCTTGCTAGGCCATTTCGGGAGACCGTTTAAAGTCATGCATGTTGCTGATGTCAAATATAGAACAGACCAGCAGGTTACAAAATGGAATTAATGAACTAGATATATTTTTACAACAATCAGGTAGTTAATTCATCATCATTATGATAGTTTTGTCAATTCACATTCTCCAGTTGCTGGTGGTATTTCAATCCATGTCTACATATCATTAAATCAGCCTTTTGAACTCTAGCCATGTTACTGTTCTCTATAGCCACCTAGGGGAAGCATTCATTCTTCTTCTTTGAACCTCGCCCTTCCTTTCCTGAAGCTGCTGGTATCTGCACAGGTTTGGTTCGACAGGTATCACTGAGTTTTTTACGATTAACCAATTTCCCAATCTTCAAGTGTGACTTGTCAGGAATCTATCATCAAACTTGTGAAACATCAGCACTTAATCTGTGTCTTTCAAGATATCTCACGGGTGGTGACAGGAATAGGAGCCACAGCTTAGGTTCCTGGACCAGATCCATATGGGCTGAAGTGAATTTTATTGCCCAGCTAACTTTGCAGATGAGCCCTTAATCTTTAAACCCCTGTTTTTCTCCCCCTCTCTCTCCACCTCTCTCTCAGCAAATGGTCAGGGGTCTTGGAAAAGAGTATTTGGGAAGTGTGTGTGTGTGTGTGGTTGGGGAGTGGGTATAAATTGGAGGAGGTCAACTTATTAGTTACCCAGGAGATAGACAAGGCTTTTAATTGTCTAACTTTTCTTTGGTAACCAGTAATTTAATGGAAATGGAACCTCCTGAATTCTGTCATTAAGAGGTTATCTCAGAGGAAATTGCCCATTGGAATCTTCAATTTCCTAGACAATTCCTGTGTTTTGATACAGATGTCCTGAAATTTGTTAGCAACACTAACCTGTTACATTGAAATGGTATCTCAGACTTACACTTAGTTTGTGCATATACATCACATGCACTGTGTGCTTACTGACTTAGTGTTACATCTCTCTCTCTCTCTCAAACACACACATACACACACAGACTGAATACAATAAATGAAGTCCATTGCACTGAGGTTAGTGACCTTAATCTTTTATCTGGAAACTCACTTGTCATGACATCATCTAACTGCCCTGAATTGTACCAGTCCAGCGTCCAGCCTCCAGCCTGTGCCATTATACAATAGTGCATTTTGGATGATATGTTTAACTGAGGTGGTAGTTGCTGTAGTGAATGTAATGATCCCATAGCATAATTCAAGGAAAAACAATTATTCTGGTCTCCACACTAAAATTATTTACCCACCATTCCTATCCAAACAGATTAACTCGTGATTTATCTCTTTTACTGCTTGTGTGATCTTGCTATGCACAAATTGGCTTGTGAATTTATGTGGCAATAGTCATAAAGTAATTAATTACAGAATATTTGTGGACCTGGTAATGTTATGAAGGTGTAGAAGTGTATTGTACCTTTAAGAGAGTGAAGGACTTTGCAAGCACACCAAATGCTGGAGAATTTACAATGTAACATTTGGATCAGAACAGATAGCACTGGCTGAGTTGCTATGAGACAAAAACAAATTTGAATTTGGCCAATCAGTTTAAATTATCCTCTGAAAATACTAAATCTCAATCAAGTTTGAATTTAGTATAGTGGCAATCTTAAAAGCCAATGACACAATCTGATGCTCAGGGGGTTTAACACTGGGGAGGTTTGGACAATTGAGAGGAGAACTGCCAAGCCAGCATGCAGAAACTACCGTAAAAAACAACTCACTTAAAGATACCTTCATCAGTCATTAAGCAGTGAGGCAGAATCCCCAAGAAGAAGAAAAGAAGACAGGAATACAGAAAAGAACTGAAAGCTGCCTGGTTTTGAGATAAGAAGTTTTGTAAATTTTAATCAGGAGTTTTATCGGACAAGTATTATAGAAGGGGAAGGTAAAAGATAGGTTAGAGGAAGGAGTTGTAAATAGTTGTCAGTTAATTATTCTCTGTTATACTTTAAGAAATAAAGTTATTAATTTTTACTTTAAATAGTTCTTGATCTCTCGAATTTTCACAGGTTACTGCACGGGATAACTCTTTTCTGTGTTGTTGGTTCAAATTAAGCAGGAGGGTTTACCCCATGTCATAACAGTTATGTGCTTAAAAGTCACAAGGCCTTTGTTTCAGCAAGTTGTAGAGCACCCCAAATGGTCTGAACATTTAATCCTTACCTATTTATAAGAATGATAAGCTACGCTTTGTACTACAGTTGTATAGGTGTTGGCCCTGAAGGCTGTTGTGGTTCTTTCATGTTCCAATCGGCATCTCAGTGTTACTTTGGTTGAAAACTACAAGGACCTGTAGAGATTTGACATAACTGGCTATTTGTAGCAGCTAATGTTGTTCCTTTACGTGTTCAACTATTTTTTCTCTAGCAGAAACCAGGTGGATCATTGGAAAGGTTGTACTTTCTGCAATGGTGCCTTCTCTTCTATTTATGTGTTGGATAATTTCAAGTCACTTGATAAGCCAAACCAAGCTGTAGATATTCATTTATCCAAACTAACTTGCAGTTAAATGATTCTTGACATATTGGTCTTGCACCACTCTCACACCCAGTATTGACTCACACTTTGGAAAGCTGATGCTGAAAAGTAATGGAAAAGGAAAAGATGGAGAGAATGAAGAGAAAGATAAAATAGAAACATAAAATAAAATGTGTGTGCTAAAGTGGAAACAGAAAAAGGAAAAAGAAAGCAAAAGAAGCAAAGGAATAAAACGCTCAATGAGAGTAGATGTTTGAGGGGTGACCTTATAGAGGTGAATGGCAAGTATCTTTTTCCTAGGGTTGGAGATTTCAAGACTGGGGGCATATTTTTAAGGTGAGAGGAGAAAGATTTATAAAAGACATTAGGGGCAATTGTTTTACACAGAGAGTGGTTTGTGTGTGGAATGAACTTCCAGAGGAAGCAGTGGATGTGGATACAGTCACAACGTTTAAAAGACGTTTGGATATGTTCATAAATAAGAAATGTTTGGAGGGATATGGGCCAAGCATAGGCAGGTGGGACTAGTTTAATTTGGCAACATTGTTGGCATGGACTGGTTGACCGAAAGATCTGTTCCCGTGTTGTATGACTCTATGAGTTTGAAAGGCTCCTTCTTGTGTCAAATTAAAGGTCACAGCTTGCCATTGACAGAAATTAAAGGCTTAGACAAGGTAGTAGTGAGCAGCTCCTCACTGCAGTTTCAATCACTTCTTTTTTGGAGAGAATGTTATTTGTAAAGTCTTTAACAATAACCTACATCCAAAACATAAAAAGCTTAGTTAAAGTATTCCTGGTTGAGCTAATGCAATCAGACTGCATGACATTGTAAGTCATACAGTCACATGACTTTGCTGTTGCAATCCACTTTGATTATGATTGTTGCTATACCCACTAGGGTACTCAAAAGCTAACAATTCAATCATAAATCAATAAAATGGTCATTGCCAAATATATGATTCAATTTTTAGTTTTAATTTAAATAATTATTTCATTTTAGATTTCTAATTGCTAGTTACACAGATTTTAAATATTATTAATGAAATAAACATGTTTGAGGAGGTTTAGCCATCTTTGTACAATTGGAGACTTGAGTAATGAATGTTGCTCTGAGCAATAATGTATAACACATTCACAAGTTACTTCTCAGAGCCCTAGGCCGCATGCATCTTTTGCAGTCTAGATGAGTTATGGTCTAAATTTATATAATATGCTGGTGGTTTGTGCCTCTATTCAATTGTTTGAAGGAGCTACTCCTCAACGTTTTTAGTTATTATCCTTGGGCTCCTGCTCTTCACTATCCTGGCGGATGGGGGATGGGTGCTGTAGTCTAGTAATTTGGAAAATCTCCTGGTGGCTATTCTCCTGGACTTGACAGTACAGGCTAGATGTTGCCCAGTGGAGTCAGTGTGGCTGCCTACCTCATTTCTATGTCCTTGTGCACGGCCACTTGTCTTGAGAGAGTGTGTGTGCAGTGTCCAAGTAACATAGGGATTTCTGTAACCTATTGACACTTCAGGGAATGGGTGTCAAATGGACACAAGCAATAGCTTTATGGAAATTACTGGATCTGCATATCAAGCTGAGGTTAAATTAGCAGTGACACCTTGTAAGATGCCTTTCCTGTATAATTATAATAATTTAAGTTTTGGCAATGAAATAAGTGATATACCAACAATATTAAGGCAATTATATAGCATACCTTCCTTTGGCCCCTCTGTAACCTGCAACTGTTTCTAAATTGTGAGCAAGGTCCTGATTTTCTTATTCAGTTGTTTCATGAGAACAAAGTTCAAATACTGCCTATACCAGTTCATAAACACATTTGATTATAGTCAATACAGTTGGTTCTGCTATAACACACATTTCTCCAATGCCAATTAGCTTTAACATGATTGACGAATTTAGACAGTTATTTGTAGAACTCAAAGTGTCCTTCCTGTATTGGCTATAATGCAATTCCGACCCCATTAGTTTATGGAGCACAGCTATTACATGACTGTCTTACAACGCGAAATTGCATGAGAACAGAACTATCACAATATATCAGAACCAACTGTATGTACTTTCTTATATGGACTTAGCGGATGATTGGAACCTTTTGCTTTTCCTCCTCCTGCATTTCAAAGTTTCCAAATCTTTCAGGGTGTCACTGGTTCAGGGGTACATGCAAATTAAACCTTTCTCACTGTTCTGTTCCACCTTTTGTTCATCTTCTGATATTTACTTCAGTATTGGCTTTACCTTCCATCTTCACATTAGCAATAACCTCTGTAATTTTCTCATCAAGTTCATCCATCATGGGTTTATGCTTGTAAAAGAAGGGACGGATGAAATTCATGTAAATTATATGAGAACCATTCCAATCGATTGGTGCCATGCACCACATCAGAAAGATACTCTGAAGAATAAAACAAAATTGTTACTTATGGAGCAAGCTTTTGGGGATAGTTTAATACAATTGCTTAAACAGTGGCTTCTTGTTCTTGGGTTCCAGTCTAATTCAGCCAGATTGAATCGGAGTTTTCCCAGCAGTGACTTGTCGTATTTTGCTTTCCCTGTATAATTATAATAATTTATGTTTTGGCAATGTAATAAGTGGTATACCAACAATATTGAGGCAACTATCCAGCATAGCTTCCTTCTGCCCCACTGTTACCTGCAAGTTTGGTTGGAGAGTCTAAAATGGTTTCCCTCACCCCTACACACATCAAAGCCATATGATGTGGTCAGAACATCAGTTCATGATCAACATCTGAAGAAATAAAGAGGGCTTATGCATGGTTCCTGGACATTGTTGGCTTTGATTTTGCTGCCTCAGTGATAGGAAGCTCCCAACGTTTCTTACGTTTGATGGCTTCTTGAGGCAGTGGTTTTAAACACCGCATGTACCAGTTCCAGGGCACGTGAGAAATAAAGTTCATGGTGCCTGCATACCTATTTCAGAAGTACACTTTTTTGGCTTTCGTTCAAGTTATAACAGGAAAATAGGAGAAAGAAAAGCCATCTATTCAGCTCATATTTTCTAATATACATTCAATATTAAAGAGAAATTGGACATCAAGGTTTGCATAAAGATTTGCAGCTTGAGTGCCTGTTGTGGATATATTCGCTGAGCTGAGCAGTTGATTTGCAGCCTTTGTCTAGATGACATCTTCATTGCTTTAGAATGCTGCTGCTGTACTCTCTCTTCTGGAATTTATTTGGCTTCATTCCTGCCGCTTCTGGTTGTTCATTGCAACAGTCAAATAGTTGGAACTGGAAGCAGCAGAAACAGAACCAAAGAAAATCCAGAAGCCCAAGTACAGCAATGAAGATGTCACCTAGACAGGGGATGAAATGTCTGCAAATCAACGTCCCAGCTCAGTGAACATACCCACAACTACCAAAATTATAAAAATGTACTACTTTTTATGGGTATGGGCTGATCTTAATAAGCTAGATTTAACTGATGATCATAGGAGGGCAGAGATAAAATCAGTTTCGTACCTTCACTTTATGATAGTCTGGTAACAGATACAGAAGGAGGCCAGCTGCACATTCAAATATTGAAAATACTCCATATATCACCCAGTACATAAGCCACTTCAATTTATCCTCTTTATTGTCACTTTCGATAGCTAGAATTCTAGAAAGCCAAAGATTAAGGACAGTCATGTCACTCCTACTTGATTGCATCAGGACATTATTAGTCTGAACACTAATCAATTTATCTTCTATCTTAAAAATCTCTCCCTTTCTTCTTTGGCTATATCCTGAGGATGTTGCTTCCAACTTGGCCATGGTTTGGCAGGTGCCATCAACCCATCAGGATCAAACATGGAAATGCACAATTTTTAAATGAGCTTGATGAATTGTACAAATTGTTTGGCCATGATGGTTTCTTCTAGCTATTAGTCAGAAGTGCAAAGTCTGGTTGCATTCCATGCCGTGCAACCCCCCTACCCCATGTGTAAGGGGTATAAGGTTAATTGTATTGCCTCGATTAAAATACACCAACTTAAGACATGGTTCGTTCAAAGTTTTCATGATATCATGGGAAATGGAGTAGATAGAAGAAAACCTATTTCTACCAGTTGAGGAGTCTTAGTCTAGGGCAATGCAATTAAGAAACAATCCTATATGCAAAGTTTGCAGAAACTTGGATCATTGTTTATCAATTGTCATTTGAAAAACAATCACCAAGTTTAAATTTGACATGGATAGATTTTTGTGACTGAAAGTGTTAAGGGATACGGACCAAAGTTGGATAGTTTGCAGGTCAGCCATGATCTCAATATACGGCAGAACAAGTTTAATGCACCAAGTAAACAGCCCACTCCTACCTCAGTTCAGACCAGAAATTAAATCTAGGAACTTCCAGATTGCTATGGATCAGTAACACAGTAGATACCACACATTGAAATGCATGTCTAAGATACCAATATATTAAGGATTATAATAGAACAGTTTTTCAATTGTATTGCTTATGAGTAGAAAAATATTTTGGAATTTTTAATCACTCTCAAAGTCTTGGTTGTTCACTGAATTCACTTAGCACTATTCCTACACCTTCTCCCCACAATCCTGAACAGTATTTGTTATCTTCTGGTTTCTGTTATCTTCTGTAGCACACCATGCAAATTGTTTGAGATTGTGTGTAATTATTGAATTAGGTCTTAAATTAACCATCTGTTCCACCTGCCTTGTACTATAGTTCTTCCTGAATCTATATTTCTTACTCTGTTGCCCTTGTATACCAAGGGCAGCTTTCATATTGTTCTAGATTAAATTTATCTTATTAACTGGCCTTTATATTTGAGTAAATAGCAAATAGTGCATTGTACAAAAGTTGAACAAATTCCAAAGTCTAGAACTGGATCGCTATTTGAAAAAAAAGCTGCGTCAGGAATAGAGAAGTTTTCATATTTTATATAGAGAGAATGTCTGGGTTAAGGATAGAAGGGCAAATTAAACCTATTAAGTTGAAAACAATTTGGCTTCTTTGCGGAGTCGAAAAGGGTCCTGCTGGAAATGCACAGCAGGTCAGGCAGCATCTGAGGAGCAGAAGAGTCGATGTTTCGGACATAAGCCCTTGTTTAGGAACATTCCTGATGAAGGGCTTATGCCTGAAACATCGGCTCACCTGCTGCTCCAATGCTGCCTGACCTGCTGTGCTTTTCCAGCACCACCTTTTTGATTCTGACTCTCTGGCATCTGTAGTCCTCACTTTCTCCTGGCTTGTTTGCAGGTTCAGATTCACAGTTCATCTGAACATGTCGAGCATAATTGATAAATATAAATTAAATTATTCACTAACAGTGTTGGTCAAAGCTGTTTTGATATATTTAACTTCCATGAGTGTACCAATCTTACCAACAAACCTAAAATGTCCATTGATGTTTTCTGTTTTGCTTAGAAGTGGAAAAACAAAATTAAAATTTCATTTTTCACTTTACAGGCAAGATGTCTGTAGTTAAGACTGATGTTTTGTGCATGCTTATGGGGTATTTAACAATTAGCTATTAACTTGCTCAATTCAACAGTGATAGCTGTATCATTAACTTTTAGGCAGCATTTATGACAAACTTAACTCATTAACAGAACAAAGTCTAAAATATGAACCAAGTACATCTTGCACTGGAGTATTAGAATTCTTTCCTCAATAACCTTTGGATGTTTTACAGCTTCTTTTTGTGATTCATGATGAATGTAGGTGGAAGAGGAATTGAAGGTACAAGTTAATTTGGAAAGAAACCATGGTCTGGGAATACAAGTGTTGATTATTTGAAACAAACACAGAATGCTGGAGAAACAGGACAGGACAGTAACAACGGGGAGAAACAGAGCTAACGTTATGTCCAGTATGACTTTTTCCAGAACTGAATGTGGGGAGCGTGTGGCATTCAAGAGATTCAGCTTTTGGAATTACAGACTGGTTAGTCTAAGGGAACTCCATTTGTTTATGCTGACTGCAGGACTTTTTACAATTACTGTTTGGTTTTCTGTCACACATCAAACTTTGTAGAGCAAGAATCAATAATAAGATGGATGCATTCTTCAACTCTGCCGATAGGTCTGCCAAGGTGCTTTTTAAGTCCATGTGTGTTTCAACTGGATTGCCCTAATCATGCCTCCTTATTTAGGAACTCGAGCAAGTTGGTTAAACACTATTTTCCCCCACAACAAATCCATTCCAATTTCTCTTAATCTAAAGTGGCTGTTAATGTTATTCCAGGCTATTGCTTGATCAAGCTTCCTCACCACTGCAACTTTGCTCTGACATTGATGTGCATACTTTTACACCCTTTTCTGATAAAGGGTGTAAATATTTGCCATTCTCCAATATTCTGGTATCATTCCTACATCTAAAGGCTAATTGGGGAGGAACTAGTCTTCCAATTTCTATTTCCACTTCCTTCAGTATGCTCACATGTATCGTGGTCCATTCAGGGTGGGGTTATCCTTTATAATTTAATCTAATATTGGTCTAGTACACTCCCTTTGTTAACTTTTAGCCTATGCTGTATTTCCACTTTCACTGCAACTTCAGTTGGTATGTTAGGCCTGCCCTATTCTCCTGCTCCTTGGATGCTGCCTGACCTGCTGCCCTATTCTGCAAAATTTCACTCTTTGGCTTTAATTCAGCTCTTTTTACTATCTTTGTGATTGGGGCGACCAGAGGATTTATATCAGAGCACAATGGAATGTGCATATTGAGTGAATTGGTTTCAAAAGTTGCTTTATGACAGTGTTGTAATTGAACATCAATTAACAGTCATGATTAAGCTGCTGGATGATCACAACACAATCTCCAAAAAGCAGTGTGATTGGGGAGAAATTGGGAAACAAGACAGAATGATGACCCTAAAAAGAAAAGACAAGCCTAATTTTAAAAAAAGGCAAGAATGCAAAACCAAAAGAATTGCAAACATCTTGGAGAAGACTTTTCTGATATTGATTTAGAAACCATCACATACTTACGAGAAGTAGGCTGGATACAGAAAAATAATTGTATTTATAAAGGGAAACAAGGCTGTTCCATACAAGAACAGAACATATAGGGTGGTCAAAACTATCAGAGTGAAAATGAATCTGGTCGCAGTCATTGACATTGTTGGTCATTTAGTATCTGTTCTGTTTAGCTCCACAATGTTACATATCGTGAGCAGTAGCTGGTCATATGTTTCTAAGCTACAGTAGGAATCTGATGACATCACAGAAGGATTTGTGTTGTCAGAACTGAGATTTTGTTGTAGGTTTTATGTAGGGGCATGTTGCATGAAGACTAGGGCATTGGCAACACAAGATTGGAGCTCAGCATCACAAATGAAACAATGGTCAAGTTAAATCAAAGTATGCAGTTAAAAGTGCTGAAGTATACAGGCTTTTCTATTTCATTTTCCATTTCTCCTCCAAACTATTTTCAGACTAAAAGTTCAAATGATCAAAAACATTATTTAATTAATAAATCTAAGATCAATCTTCATTCAAAAAAAACTACATAAAAATTAGTTCAATATTTTTATTGAGCTTAAGTAAAAAGTAGTGCATCTACCACATTCATTGTTCTGCAACACATTGTGTAATCACAGTAAACAATTTATTAAAACCTACTGACCCTGCAATCAATAAAGCATCATCCTTTGGGGAGGAACAAATTATAAACTGTCCTCTAAAGTGAGGATGTCTGTCTGTTTAGCTGTTTGAAATCCACAATTGCTAATTTGAGGTTGAAAACTCCTCAGTGAATTGCACTTTTAAAAACCTGATGTTTAGTTTATTTCTTTTTTTTTGCTAGCAGAGATCAACCTTTCTTTCTATTGACTCAAGATTAATACTCAAAAAGAAATGCTCCCTAAAATGTTAAATTGTGACATTTCCAACTTCTCCAATGTTTATCATAGTTGCTTCTCCACTCCTTCTGAAGTTAATCATATTTATTAAGACCTTAGAAATACCCAACTTTTAAACATGAAAATTACAGAAACTACATTTGCAACCTGATGGCATACTGCAGTGGGTTCCATCCCAAAAGGTCTGAACTTTCACCTTCAAACAGAATGCTCACCTGGCACACACTTCTCAAATCATTGGAACATGAAATTGCTGAGAACAAACTCAAAAAAAAATACAAAAAAAAACTTTAGTGGGGATGTACAAAGTTTCCTAAAGAAAATTCAAATTAATGACTCATATTGAATCCTTGTAGTTTAAGAAAAAAAACTCTGGAAAGATTTACTCAATCTTAGTTTTCTCAACACTGTTCACATCAATCCATGGACAACTGGGACTGTTTGTTGCTTTTATTCAACATTATCTCTACACAATTATTCCATCCATACCAGAAAACAGCCATGATGTATAATTGGTGTTCAGGCTCATTCAAGTCCAACTAAGTCATTGTATTTAAAGAATTAAATCGTTATTTTTTCCCCCTACCAAGGCAATTTGAATAACTGAATATCCAATCTGCATTCCTTCTAAACAGCACAATACATACAAACAAAGTCATAACTCAAGACGAGAATGCAAGTTTTAATAATAACGAGATAAAATTTTGTTGGAAGTCTTAAACCAGAGATGGAAAGCTGACTCAGTGCAATTCCAGTTGTCAATGTGAAGAAGAAAAAACACCAATAAAATCACACATGCCTCAAGGCCAGAAGAAACAAGATATGTCTAGGAGACATAACTGGAGCACATCATACAAAAACAACAACTATCCAGTGTATAAAATTTGCTAAGTAAGATAGAACACCTGAATTTTCTGAAAAGTCCATTTTAAATACAATTACCTGAAATTTCCAGTCAGAAAATACAATTTTAAAAATGAGTAATTGCTCATTTAAGTCAAAAGCAGATTCTGATACTTTTTCAATTTGAGCCAATACATAGCAATAAATTTAAACTTTTTGCAAAACTTTACTTAGAATTCTTTAAAATCAAATTGTTCCTCATAACTCTTTACTGTTTGCTGACTACAGATTTCAAACATAGATTTTCAAAGGGTAATTTTAAAAATATTCAGTTTAGTGCATACTTGTACACAATTACATTTAGCAATCTTGTCTGAACTTAACGGATATACTTCGATACTATTTACTGCCCCATTGCTATTTATATTAATTTCATAACCAGGATCCTTTGTTGAATGAAAACAACACTCCAATTTGCACATGCTGTACTCCACCTGGTGGTAACATTGCCCACAAACTCAAACCTTTGGGAACTTGGAGTTCATTTAATCCGCTGGCTGTTCCCTGTTGAGTACTGTTTGGCCTGTACTGTCCTGTTGGCAAGAAACATTGTTACATCAAATGTTGCTATTCAACTAGCACTTGGAGATGAAAAGTGAGACATCTTGTCCTGTTCTGATAAATGCCTGTTCTGCATTTGTTTAAAATCCGACAAACTAGCGCTTTTCTAGCAATAATTTAAATACTAACGAGACATTTGAGGCATTTAGCTCATGGTCAGTCTGGGAAAATAATAAGGTTTAATATTTCATTAGAACTTCTCAAGCTTGGAAAGCACTGATTTTTGTAATATAGTCTCACCCGGTTTGTTTCAGCCAAGCTTCAGAGTAAAAAAAATGAGTAGGAGGAGAAAATTGCAATGTTGGAACTACAAAATGCTGCTCTTCAACGGGGGAAAATAGAAGGGGTAGCACAGTGGTTAGCACTGCTACTTCACAGCACCCGGGACCTGGGTTCAATTCCAGCCTTGGGCGACTGTGGAGTTTGCACATTCTCCGCATGTCTGCGTGGATGTCCTCCAGGTGCTCTGGTTTCCTCCCACAATCCAAAGATGTATAGGTTAGGTAAATTGCCCAGGGTGTTCAGGGATGTGTAGAATAGGTGCATTAGTCAGGGGTAAATGTAGGAGAATAGATCTGGGTGGGTTATCCTTTGGACAGTTGGCGTGGACTTGTTGGGCTGAAGGGCCCGTTTCCACAAAGTAGGGATTCTAAATGTGCCTTCTAAAGAATTAGGCCACTGTTGGAATATTGCGTGCAATTCTGGTCTCCTTCCTATTCGAAAGATGTTGTGAAACTTGAAAGGGTTCAGAAAAGATTTACAAGGATTTTGCCAGGGTTGGAGGATTTGAGCTAGAGGGAGAGGCTGAATAGGCTAGGTTGTTTTCCCTGGAGCATCAGAGGCTGAGGGGTGACCTTATAGAGGTTTACAAAATCATGAGGGGTATGGGGTGGGGGAGTCCAGCACTAGAGGACATAGGTTTAGGGTGAGAGAGGGGAAAGATATAAAAGAGACCTAAGGGGCAACTTTTTCCACGCAGAGAGTGGTAGGTGTCTGCAATGAGCTGCCAGAGGAAGTGGTGGAGGCTGGTACAATTGCAATATTTAAAAGGCATGTGGATTGGTATATGAATAGGTGGGGTTTCGAGGGATATGGGCTGGGTGCTGGCAGGTGGGATTAGATTGGGTTGAGATATCTGGTCAGCCTGGACGAGTTGGACCGAAGGGTCTGTTTCTATGCAGCAGACACCTCTCTGACTCTATAAGATTCCAGTGTAGAGTGCCTATTGTCCAATTACCTCGCCTTTTCAAATATGTTAGAAGGATCTTGTTGCAAATCTAGTCACCATTCAAGGAACAAGAAATGAGCTTTTCAATCTTTAATTACTTGTCTCTGGTCAAACTAATCAAATATATAATTGGACAAACATTCTATTTTGCCAGCTAATTCTACGGAGAATTTTTGTAATCATGTTGAATTTTAACCCAACGATTACATATTCTGAATCGTGAGCATTAACTTTTGAAAACCAAGCTGCTTCAATATTCAATCTGTAGTTTCCCTCTAACCTGCTTGCTGTTTTCTGTATGTACGTATATATATTTATTTATTTATGGACAAGGGTAAAGAGGATGATAAGGTGTATTTGGATTTCAGTAAAGTGTTTGATAAGGCTCCCCATGGTAGGCTATTGCACAAAACACAGAGGCATGGGATTGAGGGTGATTTCGCAGTTTGGATGAGAAATTGGCTAGCTGAAAGAAGACAGAGGGTGGAGGTTGATGGGAAATGCTCATCCTGGATTTCAGTGACTAATGGTGTACCACAAGGATGTGTTTTGAGTCCACTGCTGTTTGTCATTTTTATAAAAGACTTGGGTGAAGGCGTAGAAGGATGGGTTGGTAAATTTACAATGACAAAAGGTTGTGGATAGTGCGGAAGGATGTTCCGGGTTACAGAGGGGCACAGATAAGCTTCCGACCTGGGCTGAGAGATGGCAAATGGAGTTTAAAGTGGAAAATTGTGAGGTGATTCATTTTGGAAGGAGTAACACAAAGGGAGTACTGGGCTAATGGTAAGATTCTTGGTAGTGTGGAGGAGCCGACAGATCCTCCCTAGGAACAGCCAGGGAATTCCTAGAGGCATGGCACTCATCCACAGATGCAATCAATAAGCACGTCAACCTGGACCTAATATACCAGCCACTGCAGCAGACAGCTGGAACTGACAACCGGAAGCGGCAGATACAAATTACTACAAATGCCGGAGGAAAGATCACTGAAGCGCTTCACAGGAGGCTCCCAAGCAGTGAGGATGTCACCTAGACAGGGGATGAAACATCTGCAACACAAATTCCCAGCTCGCTGAACAGAACCACAACAACGAGCACCCAAGCTACAAATCTTCTCCCAAACTTTGTTAGCTTTTATTGATAGAGGGATTGAGTTTCAGAGCCACAAGATCATGTTACAGCTGCACCTGAGGTTTTGCGTACAGTTCTGGTTGCCACATTAAAAGGAAGGATGCGGAAGCATTGGAAAGGGTGCAGAGGAAATTTACCAGGATGGTGGCTGGTATAGAGGTATGGTCTTAGTCTTTCCTTATAAAGGGACTGGAGGCTGTTTTCATTAGAGAAGACAGTTGAGAGGTGACTTTAGAGACATACAAGATGATCAGAGAGGGTGGATAGTGAGAGCCTTTTTCCCCTTGGATGGTGATGGCTAGCAAGAGGCAACATAGCTTTAATTTGAGTGATGCTAGATATGGGACAGCATGGTGGCTCAGTGGTTAGCACTGCTGCCTCAGTGCCAGGGACCCAGGTTCAATTCCAACATCAGGCAACTGTGTGGAGTTTGCACGTTCTCCCCATGTCAGGGTGTTTTTCCTCTGGATTGTGGGAGGAAACTGGAGAACAAAAAGATGTGCAGGTTAGGTAAATTGTCCATAGTGTTCAGGGATGTGTAGGGTAGATGGATTAGGATAGGGGAATGAGTGGAGGTGGGTTACTCTGCGGAAGGTCAGTGTGGACTTGTTGGGCCGAAGGGTCTGTTTCCACACTGTAGAGATTCTATGATGACAGTTGTTAGAAGTAGGTTCTTTACTCAGTAGTAGGGATGTGGAACACCCTGCCTGCAACAGTAGTAGACTCGCCAACTTTAAGAGCATTTAAATGGCCATTGGATAGACATGGATGAAAATGGAATAGTGTAGGTTAGATGGGCTTCAGACTGGTTTCACAGGTCAGTGCAACATCAAGGGCTGGTGGGCCTGTACTACGCTATAAATGTTCTGTATCCTCTCCACCCAATAAAAACTGTAAAGATTGGAATGAAAGTACAGGATCATATGCAATCTAAATGGGAATGACCAGAACACACAGTTGTTACAAAACTGATTTTTTTTTTCCCCAGACAGTTCAATAAAGGTCTTGCTGCACATCACTTACATAACCTAGAAAACTGGCTGGATCCAAAATTAGAAATGGAAAATATGACAAAGAGAAAGAGGATCAGCATCTGAGAAAGAGGGAAAAAAACCATTTCTGATTTCAATGGAGGATACCACATGGAAAACGAATGTCCAATCTTTTATCAGATGCTGATTAACCAGTGACTTAAGTAAATTGTTGCTTTTCAATCAATTTCAACAACTCTTCTGTTGATCAGTATCTTGATCTTGCAGACAGCCTGTTCACTCTGTAGTCATCAGTTATTCTTGTCTTTTTCAAGATGCATTTTCATTGCTAAAATAAAGAAGATCAATTAGTATAAAAAAAAAGGGACCATTATACCTGTGAAAGTTAGGGAAGAACAAAGGGTACTGAATTTTTTGAATGCTAAAATAAAATGCTTTTTCTGATTACTGATCACCAGACAAAATATTTTTCCTGCTTTCCAATCTTGATATCACATTAGAAATATTAATCTGGTGCTTAAACTTCAGTTTAAGTTTTGTTTCAAGCTGAAAAAAGGGAGGCTATTAAAAATAGCCAAAAGAATTTATGAAACAAAGAAAAGCTACACTCTGAAGAAAACAAAACTAATGCCAGGCAGAGAACACATCACAGAAGTTGTCCACATCCAGCAATAAAACTTCTAACAAAATTTCCAAGAGGCAAAAGACCAACCTCAAGGTTCCTCCTTGATCATAAGCAATGGATTATTACTTGCCTTAGAATATAAATCAAAAAAAGACCAGCTTAAAACATTACAAAACAAGTAAAGCCTCAGAAAATTAAAACCCAGTCCATTTCTTAAAATCACTTGAGAGTAACACATATTCAAAAGCTTTTTAATTTTCAAGTGCAATAAATTATACACAATTAATAAAAGAATACTGAAGGAAACCAAAACAAAAATATGAATAGGTCTCTGTTCAAAACTAAGACCATGAGAATTATAGTTTAAAAGTCTTGGCTGAAATCTGGTTGCAAAATGTTCAGAGATCTCCTTGAACACGTGTAATTGGCTGAAACTCACATTGGAGAGCTGAGTCGTGATTTGACAGATGTATGGATGTTAAAAAAGAAATTGTGCGCTGTATTGGCACTTGTAAGTCAGTCAATCACACCCAAAACTCCAAACTTTTCAGTCTTGATTTGTTTGCACTCACAATGTGTGGATCTAACACACATGAAATACCAGGCTATGGAGCTTCAATCAAAAATGAAAATAGACTTAAAGTAAAATTAAAGACGGTGTCAGATTAATGACCTGCATGTCAATATTTACCACAATAAGCATAATTCAAAAAAAAGTTTTGTTTGGATGACTGGATTAGCATTAGCCTAAAGTGAGTGCATTTGTATATTCTAGCAAGTGAAATGTAACAATAACACATTTGAACACAGATTGCAGGGGAGGTGGTGGTCAGGGAAGAATGGGGACGGAGAGGGATGGGATTTGATGCTTCTTTTTGAAAAAACAGTCAAATTAAGTGCTCGGCTCAGATAGAATATTGGATTACCCTATATACACCAGGTTCAACTTACCCACAAGGGTATGCTGTTATCAATCTACTGACAGCTCACTCTAAAGGCATTGAGCAGCAAACAAAAAAAAAAGGAAAAATAAAAAAAAAGGTTACAGAACAGGATACATATACATCCCATTTCTACCAAGAAGCTGATCAAGTATTGTACTAGCTCTACTAAAGCTTACTGATCAATGACCCATACTATTTCAGCTGTTTTTCTTCATAAAAACGATGGAAAACATATTGCAAAATAAGATGTTAGTGATACAAAAACTGGAATGCTGCTGCTCAAAATTATTTGCTTTTCTTTTTCCTAGATTTTCTGTTCATCCATGTGAAATTTGACTTTTATATAGGGGGTTGTGGTTAATAATTACTACCAGTTACTATTCTTTTAATTTTTAAAGATTATAGTAAAATCTAAAATTCAATTCCATGCTGCTCTAATTCTCATTTGTTGTGGATCCTGCCTACCACAGACATTAAACTCTATAATGAGTATGAGTATGTGTCATATTTAAAGTTACACCAAAAAGGGTGAGTGTCAAGGCAAACGCAAAAATAAATGTCTGAAAATGTAGGATAAAGCAACTTTTAAAAAAAAAATGACCAGAAACATATACATAAACACTTACGACCATAAAACTACACAAATTTGTTGTTAGCAACATGGATAAAGCCTCTCCTCTCAGATCAATTCTGCAGAAAATTGGAGAATGAAGCTTAAGTAGGGTACTTAGAGGACAAAGGTTAAAAAGGTAAAGACAAATGAAGTTTGAAACCTGGTCATTTATGAATGAATTGGCTGTATAAGCCTCAATCAGCAGCATAGGTTGGAGCTCATTTTTTACAAACAAAAAGCAATTCAATTAAACATTAACTTATCAACAAAGTTACAAAACATAATGCATCTTGTGTTAAAGGGCAACATCATTCACGAAAGAATTGGTTTCAAAGCAGGTCACCATATTTGCTGCAAAATAAGTATCGTTGGCTGCCCTGAAGTTTTTAATTAAGTACCATTTGAACAATGGGTATTTTATGGTGAATACTTTAGACTTTGTCCACTGAGATGTTAAGTGATTATCTTTAACTAATTAAGGCATCTTCAGATCAAAAACAATCTAGTTTAAACATCCAAATCATAACTACATTATTTGTCTAAATCTTGTGGTTCCAAAAGTCCTGGTAGGCTTTGATCCAAACAAACATCAACATCACATTTAATGCAATGTGCAGAAACCTGATCAGAATCCACTTAAATATTTATGCAACTTCATTTCTAAAGTTTAACATTCTACTTTTAGTACCTCACTGCAATTTATCTTCACTTACAAATAAATTTATGCAGGTGAAATTCATCAAAAAGCAGCAGTTGGCTAATCACATGTTCAGCAATACGTTACAGAAAAGAGGGTTTGTGATGGTGATGACGGTGTGGAGTGGATCACAGGGGTCAGGAAGTGTAAACATTAGCCTGGAAAAAGGAAGCTTAATATTACAGAATAAACAGTGTCCCAGTAGAGAACTATCTAGGACATCAATCCCAATGCAGGACAGCTCCAAACATTTGGTCACCAAGTGAAGCAACAATGCCTTTTATTTGAAAAAAAAAGACTTACCAATTTTCTTTCCTATTATTTTGAAAAGAAAGTTGGAATGAATGTGAAAATTGGCTGCCAAATAAGTATTTATAAAATTTATTACCAAGTCGCAGAATCGTTTGCGTCAATCATCAAGAACATTTCTCACCTAACTTTCATCAGAAGGTAATTGCCTCAGGTGATATTAGGTTCCTTTAAAAATAAAAGATGTGGTGGCATTCCATTTATCTGTACATTGCAAAACACCATTGCTAATTGGCATAGGTAGATTTGCACATTTTCCTACTTGTGCTGCATTCAGAATGCTAGTGCTGACTTCAGAACACTAGAAACCTTAGGTTATATAATGAAGCAGTTTTTATTTTTTAAAAAAAGCCACAGGAACAAAAACTGGATGCAGTGATTGGAAGCCTAATTCTTTTGGCAAGCACCAACAGTTTTTAGTTTTTTTTAACAAAAATACAGTCATCTGACAGACAGAGAAATCATCTTATAGGAGAGTTGTTCTTTCTAAAAGCCAACTCTGCTGCCCCACTTGTATCTTTTTCATACTCTGTGGATGATTGGCACGCTCACAGTTAAAAATGGTAAAAGGACAGCGATAGAAGCAAGGCTCTTAGTGAAGACTAAATTAATACACTAAGTTATTACTATCAATCATAATAAGAAAAATGCATTACTTCTAGATGAGCAACATATTACAAAGATTTATAAATTGCGATATAGCTGAAAATAGCATTTAAAAGTGATCATAAAATGTAAGCTATAAAATACAGGGACAAGAGCTGATGGAAACTAACAAAATTACAAAAAAAACAAGGACAGCAGGTTGTCAGCTAAAAGGGAATTTGGATTATCATGACATTTAATGGAAAACCAAGGGAAGAGTAGGAGACCAGTCGTCATGTGTTTTTGTGATTAACTTTAGGATATTCAAATGGAATTCATCTTTGTTGCAGTGTTTAAGAATCAATTTTTCTAATGATTTGAATTTATATGCTAAGTAACAGTGCTGTGACCCAAAATGAGGAAAGCAGTTGATCTTATTCTCTAAATTACAATTGTGACTTTCAGGATGCTAATTTGATCCTTAACACTTAAAGTGGGAAGAGTCATGTTCTGTCAGACCATCTTCAAAACGTGGCTGTTGCAGAAGAGAAAAAAAACCTCAAACATACACCATATTTCTCAATAATGCTGGAGCAGATATAATCCATGTGATCCAATTAGAAAAAGAAGTCATGATAATCCAAAAAAGTATCACTGTCTGGTCTAACAGAAGCCCGGCCTGTTTTGTTACATACAGACACATTAGGTAATGGTTTAGGTCCTGCATCTGTCCTTACGAACTTCTTGCTGCTACATAATGTCTGTAAGACTAAAGCGAAAAAAAAAATAAAAAAAAAAGATACAAAATTATAAAAAGCTGCCTGAATTAAATTTCAGATCATATTTAGCACAGCAAATAAACATTCAAACATTGGATAAATACAATTTAACACTGCCCATGTTGAGTTATTGATTTTAGCTGAAGTAAATTTCTGAAAACTATATCTTGGTTTGGATTCTTGCCAAGCTTGGATGACTCAGGAACTTTTTCAAAATGGCAGGTGAATATAGATTCCCAATCCCATTTCAACTGGGAATACTTTAAGGGTGCTGGCTCGTCCCAGTCACGGGCCCACACTAGATACTCCTTACCTGGCCAACTCTGCAATAAACATGGGGTCAGGACAGCTTTTTATGATGTTTTTAGTACTGTGAAGTAGTCTCCATCAGGGAAACTTTTTTTTTGAAGTTTGCCTTTCAAACAACCTCAGGCACACCCCAGCATCCTCCTCTCCTTCCCCCCCCCCCCCCCCCCCCTCCCCCAACCCCAAGCCCATTCAGTACAACTGTGTTTATTAGAAAAAAAAACAATAAACATCACAGTGACAGTATGATCTGTTAAATGTTTGGAAAAATCTGTTTTAAAAAGCTAATTTTCACTACAGCTGAAAGCATAAATTTAGCACGGTTACAGCTTCAACAGTTGAAGGGAAGCAACTGAACTGAAATGTATTAATCCTGTGCAAATAAACGCAGTCAAGCTGACAACAGAAATCAGCTGGAAATGCCATATTTAGAGGAAGATTGGTGGGGGGAGGGGGGTGGTGAAGGAGATAGGTTGGAGAGGAGGGTGGACTGGATAGGTGGGATGGAAGATTGACAGTAGGACAGGTCGGATCTAGGATGAAAGGCGGTGGTGGTTGGGAAGAGACAGGAATAGGGAATGAGGAAATCTGTGAAATCCACATTGATCCCATGTGGTTGGAGGGGCCTTGCAGAATACTTCAGAGAACATCTCCAGGATGCACTCATCAAAACAACCCCATCATTGCCTAGCTCAACACTAATTCCCATCTGCCAAGGACATGCAGGTCTTGGGCCTTCTCCATTGCCAAACCCTTACCATCTGATGCCTGGAGGAAGAACACCTCATCTTTCACCTTGGGACCCTCCAACCACATGGAATCAATTAGTTGCGTCATTGAAAATGAGAAGTGCATCTATGCGCACAGACAAGTTTTCAATAACTTTTAGAAGTTGTTTCAGTGTAGCTTTTACATGGAACTGGAAGCAAACTGCCCACCAACTGTCAGAAACTTTCAGCCTGTTACATATATGATAGTACTGTGCCTTAGAGATATGTTCTGACCGGTTTCTGTTGCAGTGGGGCTGGAATAATTTCCGGAAAGTTGATAAAAAGAAATATTCCAGAGAAAGACCCGGAGCTTGGTGTTGTAACAGTTCAACATTCATGTTGCCAGTAATGTATCGGAGACAATGGTATACACTGATCATAACTTAACAAAAAAAAGTTAGAGGTTGAAATTTGTGGATAAAAATACTAGACCAATTAGATGCAGTTCATGGTTAGTGGTTACATTTAAAAATTACACACATGACAGGTCAAGAGAAAAGTAATTGCTGATGCATTGTCACAAGTTTGACGAATGAAGGATGTTGTGTTTGGTGACGGAAGAAATGACTGGAATGGACTAAATGTGTTTTATTGAATGTGTCAACAGAGTGTAGTGCTGGAAAAGCACAGCAGGCCAGGCAGCTTCCGAGGAGCAGGAGAATCGAAGTTTTGGGCATAAGCCCTTCATCAGGAAGTGTGTCTTTTCCATCTATCCTCTCAGACCTATCACCTTCGCCCTCACCTTCATCTACCTATTGCATCCCCAGCTACCTTGCCCCATCCCCATCCCCCTCCCCAAGCCTCATTCCTGATGAAAGGAATATGCCCGAAATGTCAATTCTCCTGTTGCCTGACCGGCTGTGCTTTTCCAGCACTACATGCTCAACTCTGATCTCCAGCATGTGCAGTCCTCACTTTCTTCCTGTATTATTGAAATGTATTAACTCTAAACATGTAAACAATGTATATAGAGAGAGTACGAATATCATGAGACTAAAGGCTCGGAAAGTGAAGTGATCTTTATATGTTGATGGTTCTTTATTTTTTAAAAAAATATAGGTGGTGTGACAGTGTTGTCTTTAAAGAGAGAAGTGTTCTGTCCTCTTGCAGAGGTGTTGCTACAGTGGTACTGAAATTTCTCCTTCAGACAGGCAGTTGGTTAACATCTCTGGAATTCTCGCTGGGTGCTATTTTCTTAAAAAGACAAAAGCAGCATGAACAGATGGGGTCAAGCCTCAGACCCAGAAAGACTTCTAGGTTTTATTTCAGTTAGTAAGAGGATTTCAGCCTGAAACCAGCAGCATAGAGAGAGCTCTAGCTGTTTGAGAAAGAAGACAGCATGTGAGAATAAACTTATTTTGCTAAAAACTGCCTTATGATGGGTTTATGGGATGCTGCCTATATTGGCATAGTTGATGAGTGGTTAAATCATAGTAGCTTACTTATTTCAATAAAGTTATGCCAGTTTAACTGTGTAGTAAGATCAAAGCAGGTTTTGCTTAAAGCTTAGTGGCAGACCAATCAAATTTCGTCTGGAACACACACCTGACAATTGCTTTTAATAATAAGTATAATTTTTTTTAAAAAAAGTTATTTTCTAGGCTGTCTCCTTATTACATTTATGGAGTGGTCTAGACCACCAAGCCAGCACATCCAAAAAGGTATGTGAAACTAGTTTATTTAAAAGTAAACTGATCAATTCTTTATTCTGCACACACCGCCCCCCCGCCCAGTTATCACTTAAATGTGTTTAGTCTAGTCAGAAGTTGTGCAATTACTATAATGCATTCAAAACCCACAAGTTTATGGACCAAGCCAAATGGTTAACTTACAATGTACTATTAACATTTTGATTGTCAATATTATATTAAAATAGTAGTGGGGATGGAGGGAGAAGAATATTTGACGTCATCATCTAGTTTTGCAATATTTGAGCCATTTTAAAATACTTATGACATGCAAAGCCAGTTTTGAGTGATCACAGCATTTAAAAAAGATTTTGAACCATACCACAGACTCAATTTGATGCCAGATCACTAATTTTCTTCCTAAATGGTTTTAAAAAGCATTAATCCTTTAAAAGCTAGAAATAAACAAATTATTAAAGATCATCTTTTATGCAATTCATCACAAACCAGAGATACTACAAAAATATAAACTAGCATCACATTCAGATATAAAATAGACTTCCTTATTTTAAGGAAAATTTGTTTCAGCATCAAACTTCAACTCAAATGCATGCTATCAACACGACAATAATGACTCAATGGCAAAATACATCACCAAATATAGCACTTCTTACAGACTAGCAATCCATTTGAACTGAATTAGCCAATCTTGGCCTAGACAGACATGGTTGGGAGCATTAAATGGTCTCAATGACTTTTTATTGCTTTTTAAAAAGGAGTAATGGGTTAGGAACAGAATCAAATAGGATATTTGTGTAATATAGCAAAATAGAATCAGATTTTGAGTCAATTATAGTACAGGGTAGTGCTGGTTGAACAGTATTTCAACTGAGCAATTAGGGTCAGAGCCATCAAGGCAGCATTTGACAAGTGTCTGAGCAAAACTGGGATCCATACAAATAAGAGGAAGAATGTCCACTGGTTGGAGTTGGACCTAGCAGAGATCGTGGAGTTATTGAAGGTCATACATATCAATCCCAGGACATCTCTGAATATGGTAGTGTTATCGGCCAACCAACCTCTGCCGATTCATCAATAAGCTTTCCTCAGTCACACAACCAGAAGTGAGAAGATTCACTAATGATTGCACAAAGTTCAGCATCATTCATGACTCAGATACTGCAGCAGTCTGTGTCCACATACGAGCAAGACCTGGAGAAGGTCCAGGCTTGGACTGATAAATTGCAAATGACATTCACATCATACATACAGAGACCATTTCAAACCAATAATCCAACCATTCCCCATTGACATTCAAATGGAATTACTGTCCCCGAATCCCCCACTAACATCCTTGAGATTACTAACAACCAGAAACTAAACCAGACCAGCTATATAAATGTGGTGCACCAACAGCAGTTCAGAGGTAGAGATATCTACAAAAAATAACTAACATCCCAACCTCTCCAAAGTCTTTCCACCATCTACAAATCAGGAGTGTGATGGATATTCTCCACTGGTCAAGATGAATGAAACTCAGCAACACTCAAGAAGCATAACACCATCCAGGACAAAGTGGTCTTGAGCAGCACCCCATCCACTACTTTCAAAAAGTTCACTCCCTCTACCATTGACTCAATGGCGAAATGCATCACCAAATATAGTACTGCTTCTTATACAAAAGATGTTGTAGCAAGTCACCTATGCTCCTTTGGCAGCACCTTCCAAACATGTAATCTCCATCACCTAGAAGAACAAGGGAAGCAGATAGATGGGAACACCATCATTTGCAAGTTCCCTTGATTAATCACGTGTAACTAATATATTGGCACACAAATTAACATGCCCACTTGCGTACTTACCTGTATTTTCAGACATTTGGCAAAGTTGCAAGTGAAATGTTATTGTGCAAAGTAGGAGCCAATGTTGCAAGGATAACATAAGAGAAAAGATTAGCCAGCTGACAAAACAGAGTATGTATATGTGCATCTTTTTCAGATTGGCAGAATGTAGCCAGCAGGGTTCTGATGATTTGCAGCGATGAGGCAAGATAAATATTAACTCTAACAGAGTCAGAGTCAGAGTTCTCCAACACAGAAACAGACCCTTTAGTCCAACTCCATATCCTAAAATAGTCCAGTCCCACTTGCCAGCATTTGGCCATTATTCCTCTAAATCTTTCCTATTCATATACCCACCTGCCTTTTCAATGCTGTTAGTTGTACCAGCCTCCACCGCTTCCTCTGGCAGCTCATTACATACACACACCACCCTCTGTGTGAGAAGGTTGCGCCTTTAGGTCCATTTTAAATATTTCCCCTCATCTGAAACCTATGCCCTCTGGTTTTGGACTCCCCTAACTTGGCAAAGAGACCTTGGCTATTCACCTTATCCATGCTGTTCATGATTTTACAAACCTTAAGAGGTCATCTCAGCCTACAAAAGGGAAAATAATGCGAGACTATTCAGCCTCGCTTTATAGCTCAAACTCTCCAAACCCCAGCAATATCCTTGTAAATCTTTTCTGCACCCTTTCAAATTTTAACATCTTTTCTATAGCAGGGAGACCAGAAATGAACACAGTATTCCAAAAAGGGTCTAACAAATGCCCTGTACAGCTGCAACATGACATCCCAACTCCTGTACTCAGTGCACTGGTCAATAAAAGGTAATTGTACCAAATACCTTCTTCACTACCCTGTCTGTCTAGCTGTAACTTCACCTTCAAGGTGGTATGAACCAGAAACAGATTACATAGCACTGAAGAATTCAAATGAAATTTACTTCAGCTCTCAACATTCACACATTGCACTCATGGGAACTCATGTCTCTGCTCAAGTTCAGCAATTTCAATATACTGTAGCACACTTCCCTCAACAGATCATGCTGCAAAAGGACTTAGTCAAGTAGAGACAGATCTTCATACCATTCATCTCACTATAGGTTATGTAACGACATAATATTCATATCCCTTAAAAGGTGTACTGCATATTTATTGTGAAGCACTGACATGTTTTTCACATTTGACAAAAAATTACTGAGATGAGGGGGACCAAAAGCTTGGTGGTTAAATTTAGAGGTGACACAAAGGTAAGCTGGAAATAGAGAATATGACAAGGATGCAGAGGAATCTACATTGGTTAAGGGAAAAAGAAAATGAAGTGTTTGACAAATGGAGTATTGTGTATTAAAATGAAGAAGTTGTTCACTTTGGCAGGATGCATTTAAAAAAGTTTAATCTAAATGGAGAATGACTGCATAATTCTGAGATACGAACAATTTAGGCGTTTCACATAAACTGAAAATATTCCAGGAGGCACTGGCAATTTGTGAATTTATCAAACTTTATTGATATCTGTGAATGAAAGCCATGTAAAGCATTAAGAATTCACCACAATCATAGCAAAGCTGATTTAGTAAAAAAGTCCTTACTTAAAATTGGGACAACTTCAGTTCTACTCTTTTTCCTTTGACCAACTCTCCACTTTATCTGCCCTGGAACACAGTAGAGCATCATTACACTAGGGCTCCATTCTCCAGTTATATTCTACTCACCCTCTCTCGTCAGGTTTTCTGCTGCATCCAGAGCTTTCCCACTGAGATTATTGACAACACTATCCACAGTGGCATGATGTTTGAGGAATAGAGGACGGATAATTCGATTATAGATCATTTGAGAACCATTCCATGCGACTGGTGCCATGCACCACAACAGAAAAACACACTGCATGAAACAAAAATAAAAACAAATCCCCAAAATATTAGCCACCAGACAGTATAGTCCACAAAATAACTGGAAACAGCCCAAGTTCAAGCATTCTTTACAGATGCAAAACAGTGATTTCCATAAAATGTGGATATTTGGAATTAGTGCCAAAAAGCTTAGATTGCTATTACACAATAAACCTGGGGTGAAAACAGTTAATACACTTTAAAACTTTACACTTTAAAAATAAGGGGTCATCTGATGTGTTATTTACCTTTCCAACATAATAAAAAGGGAACCAATAAAGGAAGATGTCTGAGAAAAATTCAGCAAGGCTAAATAACCCATAAACTACCCAGTAGGTCAACCATTTTGTGTCGTCTTCTTTATCTGTACTCTCAATAGCTTTGATCCTGGAAGAAAAAAAAGAAAAAAAAACTTAAAAACTGCCTTTGAAGAAAGATTCAAATCAATACAATACCAAGCCATTTAAAAGTTCACATGCAGTTCTGTACTCTTGAAATGCAAGTGTCATAGTTTTACCATTAAGTGTCATATCAATTACCATAGTATCTGTCACCAGAGAAAAAAAAATGATTTATATAGAAATGCAGGTTTTAAAGAGAGCTTGGAAATTTAGTATTTCTAGTTAATGTAGAGGAGAGGAGAATATGAACTAAAATAAGAAAACAAAAATTGAGTTTTACAAACACTTAAGGTCTAGTTGACCTCAATTTAGAAATTTAAATTTACCATATATACACACACACACACACACACCTGTAAAAGGCAAATTGTTTTGTTTTTAAAAATTTATGGGTCGACTATTACAAGGACACTACTTTTGAGGGGCTGAATTTCATGCTACAGTCCAAAATACCATTTCATTAGCAGAAGCCCAACTGATCTCTAAAATGAATAAAACAAAACGAATTACAGTAATTACTGGAGGAGGATAATAGAAACAAAAAAAATGATAACTTGTAGTCTTTGATTACAAACTGGTGGAAATGTAATATCTTCTAGTTCAGCAGGCAGTTTTTGTGCAATTTTAGTTCTGCTGAAGCACTAAGTGGTCACCTGACTCTGGCTTGATGCATTTTAAACTTGTGCCATATTGGTGCGAATTGAATAGGAGTATACATAATAGCATGAAAATAATTTCCTCATAAAACCTTTTTTTTAAAAATACAATAATACCGTCACTCAAATGTTCATCTGTTATCTGTGAAGAACGAGCATTGACTTTTAGATGAGGTATCTGGAAAATTCCAGATATCCTGGTCAAAAACAGGGGGTCAACTTTTACAGGAGATCGGCTTTTACTCTAGTATATATGTTATATCCAACTTTTCTTAAATTTCTCCCACCTTTATCCATTACTATACAAGCAATTGTCTCCTTAAAAATCATAAGTAAAAGAAGTCTCACAACCCCAATTTGTAGTATTGAAAGGCTGCATCATTGATCTCAAAGAATGCAAGCATTCAAAGTTTGGGAGAAGATTTGTAGCTTGGGTACTCGTTGTTGTGGTTCTGTTCACCGAGCTGGGAATTTGTGTTGCAAACGTTTCGTCCCCTGTCTAGGCGGCATCCTCAGTGCTTGGGAGCCTCCTGTGAAGCGCTTCTGTGTTCTTTCCTCCGGCATTTCTAGTGGTTTCAATCTGCCGCTTCCGGTTGTCAGTTCCAGCTGTCCGCTGCAGTGGCTGGTATATTGGGTCCAGGTCGAAGTGCTTATTGATTGAATCTGTGGATGAGTACCATGCCTCTAGGAATTCCCTGGCTGTTCTCTGTTTGGCTTGTCCTATAATACTAGTGTTGTCCCAGTCGAACTTCTGTGGCTTGTCATCTCTGTGACACACAGAGATGACAAGCAACAGGAGTTCAACTGGGACAACACTAGTATTATAGGACAAGCCAAACAGAGAACAGCCAGGGAATTCCTAGAGGCATGGTACTCATCCACAGATTCAATCAATAAGCACTTCGACCTGGACCCAATATACCAGCCACTGCAGCGGACAGCTGGAACTGACAACCGGAAGCGGCAGATTGAAACCACTACAAATGCCGGAGGAAAGAACACAGAAGCGCTTCACAGGAGGCTCCCAAGCACTGAGGATGCCGCCTAGACAGGGGATGAAACGTCTGCAACACAAATTCCCAGCTTGGCGAACAGAACCACAACAGTGCAAGCTTTGCGCAGAGGCTGAGGTATAGGCAGGTGGTTGTCACATTTAAAAGAATTTTGTTTTAAGAAGCATTAGACAAGCTTCTTCTCCCCCCTCTACTGAAGCAGAAGAATTGAATACTACTTTACAGTTCAGCCCAAGTAAAAGTTTTCAATACCACCCATCAATAAGCATAAATTGAGATACTTCATCATAAAGCTTTTTCATTATAAAAGATAATAAGATGTTAATCCTAGGTAGATGAGAAACTCGCCACAAAACTGGATATTCCATTAATGGCAGATTCAAAAAAGATTTGTAGTCCTTTTTCCAATTTGACTAATGGGCAGTATTTGCCCAATGTTAAAGGACTTTTTTTAATTGCAGCTTGTCAAATGGTTGAGTTGAACAAAATCATCAAATCTTTGAAAACCACCCTTGGAGAGAAGGTACATCAGTTACACAAAAAACAACCCTGCAACTATAAATTGGATTAGAAAAAAAAAACAGACCAATTATACAAGAGAATTTAAAATTTCATTTGTCAGTGATACACTGTCTGTAATTTTCATGCTTTTATTGAAAATTCAAAGTACCAATGTAAGTATTTTAAAAACAAGGAAGCTGGCAATAGTATTTTGATTAAAAAAAAATCAGAGACTTCAATTACTGATGAAGTTTGTCAATTCTGACCTCCTCGTTGCCACTTTAGAAACAGCATCAAGGTTGCTCTAGATAAACATGAACAAATGAACAATGCAAGCAGTGTTTAAGCCTGCAGGGCTGCTAGACAAGAGGGTTGAAATGCTCATGTGAGATCATATAAAACAATAGCACCACAGATATAAACCAAAAATGATTTTTAAAATCTCAGTAAGTTTCATGAAGTGTTTGTGGGCTAGAATGGTGAATTTAGAGTTTACATATTGCTGAGCAATTCAGTTGATGCCAATTTTCTTTCAAGAACCCTAGCTGAGTATAAATTAAAAACATCAGTGCATCATGGGCCATGCTTCCTTATGTGGTGAGCAATGAATGTAGACATAAGGCAGAGTGAAATAATTACATACCCCAAAGCAAATGGAGAATAAAATGCTAGGAAAGATGAATTTGGCTCACTGAACAGTCTGGAGCAGATGCCCACAGCTAGTCACTGCAATGTCCAGAGACAAAAAGGACAGGAAAAATAACATACAAAGATAAAACCATTTGAGTTAAAGAAAGGAACATGGTGCAATTTGTGAATTTTGAAGGCACTTTTTGTCATCCACAGAAACCTAAACATAAAATAGTTTCAAAGCATGTATTTTCTTTTAAGATATCATTGAGAAATCAATTAGTTATAAATTAGGCATCAGGATTACATTTTGAAATGATCCAATATCTGACCATAAGTTTGGTTCACATAAGTGATATTTAATGCATTGATGTGTAAACTTGAGAGTGGACAGCAATAAAAAGATCCTTCAACTCAGCTTTAGGAAATAAGATTTGACACCTCCCATTTTGGTGCAGAGCATTTTAGACAGGATCAGGCTTTTATCATCTTTACTGAAGTTTTGTAACTTCACAAAATTTTATTTGAGCAAAAGGACCATGTTTTGCATAGTGGACCAGAGCCACTTCTTCCATTTGAAATGCAGAGTGTTTGATAACATGCTTTTCTTTACTTGAGGTAATAATCAGTGCTTTTGTAGCTTACGAACATAATAAGCAATGCTTTTAAAAGCAGCAACATTTAAGGACAAATACAGAAAGTGGAGTTGGAAATTAATAGGGAAAATGGAAGGAAAGCTGTTGATTTAGATGAAGTCAAAACGATGACCAATGGAACACTGATGCATTTTTACAGAACTTGAACGTCATACTTACGAAAAGTAAGCTGGGTATGCAAAACCAATCAAGTTGCACAATAGGGATGCTCCATAGCCAAACACAAGATAGAGACCAAGGAAGGTTATTGAACCTGGAAGAAAAGTAACAAAGTGTGATCGCTACTACTGGAAGCTTTTAATTAAGCTTGCCTTGTGCACAGCAATAGCCCAGTAATAGTTTTAAGAGGTCAACAGGTTACATTCTCACCCAGTGCTAAATCAAAGAACAAAATGTATCTTTATAGAAAGATCTGCTGAAAAGGTTTCAAAAATAAAACAAAAAGTACTGTTTTCTTGAAAGGCAGGTTTGTTAGCTTCACAAATATTCTAATAATCCAGCTAGTCCCAATTTATTTCACTTATTTAGGCTATTATAGTATTCATACACTGTCAGTAATGAGAACTGTGTACTCTTCCAACATCTGGTCACAACCATATACATTCATTGTAAATTTTACTATTCATAATATGCAACTACTATATCTAGGAGTATTTTTAAATAAAAATGTTTTTCAGACAGTGATTTCATTAGAACACAAATTTGAAGATCCTCTCTGACCACATTGTCAGGAGTTTGAGTTTGAAAATAGGGAAGTTGTGCGAGAACTGTATAATGTGTTAGTAAGTCTGCGCTGGAGTACTGTGGGCAGTTTTTGTCCCCATGTTTTAAAGTAAAAAGTATACTGGCATGGGAGGCAGTTAAAAAAAAGAGATTCAAGAAAGAAGCTGACTTGTCAAGAATGGCTGGACACTTATTGAAATGTATATGATTCTCACTTATTCTATAACCCTAACTGTTCCCCTAAACATTCTTTATCCAGAGAGTAAGTGCCATTACACAGTGACCTGCTGACTAATTCACAACTTTTCTGACAGGCTGGATGTTCACTTGGTAGGAAATCTCAAAAATAAGGGACATATTTTGAAAATAAGAGGGCACTCATTTAAACTGGGATAAGAGACTTTCTTCTTCCAGAAAAAAAAAACTCAGTTATGGAGGTTAGATCATTGAAGTTATTTAAGGAGGATATAGAAAGATCTTTGGAACATTGAGGTTGAAGGCTATGATAAGCTGGCACAAAAGAGTAGAAGCTTTGGGCAGATCAGCCATGATCTTGTTGAATGGTGGAGCAAATTTGAGGGGCCAAATATTGTTACAAAGTGAAGGATAAGAAATGATGCCACTAATTTTCCCAGAGCTTGTCAACTTGTTTTCTTTTTGGATTTGACTGCATTTAAAATAGAGAGTGTTCTTGTGGCACATTGACTGCCCCTATTTCTGGGCCTGAAGGTCCAGGGTTCAAGTATCACCTGGTTTAGATGTGTGGCATAACAGGTTCATAACATAATCAACCATCAGAATCTATTAGGATTTGATTTTTATTGTCATGTGTACAATAATGAATGTATATGGTTGTGACGAGATGTTGGAAGAGCACACAGTTCTCATTACTGACAAAAGTACAAGAGTATTGTGAAAAGTTTATAATGTCACCACAAAAGGAGCCATCTCAGGTACAAGTACCTACGTACAGGTACAAGATTCTAAAAAGGTAAATCAGATCATAGCTAGCCAACACATTAATCCAATACAAAGATAAATGCTACTATCAGTCTCACCATATTTAGGCCCTACAGCAATATAGTACAGAAAAGGCCCTTCAGGCATCAAGACTGTATCAAAGTTTAACAGTTAAATTTTAATAGCTGAATAACTTTCCAGAAACAAATTAACTTTTAATCTGCTCAAATTGGAATACAGAATGTTTACTTGAATGATCACCTAGCAAAAAAAAAGTGTTAACCAAGCAAGCAAAATATCTGCATCCTTGAAGCTTTGGTGAAAGCCAAACTGACAGGTTTTTCTTGATTAACCTGACAATAGATTTATACAAACAGAAAATGCATGAAATAGCAGGTCACTATAATGGATAAAGAATTTTTAGGGGAACAGTTAAGGTTATAGAATAAGAGGTTACTTATTTAAAACAGATGCAAATAAATTCCTTCTCCTAGAGAGTTTTGAATGACTAGAATTCTCCAACCCAGGGAGCTGTTAGATCTTTGAAAGTGGTTTGTAGCACGGACTATTCCCCTGTTCTTCATAAAATAAATGACATGGATTTGTCACATCAACCAAGGCAGCAGATCACACTCTTGTCTCACACAAAATAAAGTACACTTTTGGACTACACAGAATTCCTCCGTACTGCACTGGCCTGTTAGCTCAAATACTGGAGTGAGGGTTGGACCTGGAAACTTTTGATTCAAAAAAAAAAGTGCTACAATCATGTTGCAACTCGCAGGGGCAGGAAAGGAAATCATGGTTCCCAGAGCTATTCCTGGTCCAAGCCACCAACTCCATCCTTTAACTGGAGCACAGCAGCCCCCAGCCCCCAACCCCCAACCCAGGTCCTGTCTATTGGGCTCTGATATATAGCTCTGACAATGGACTAATGTGTCAAAATTGATTTTTCACAGTAGCACCTTATACCTCCTCTCCCACGCTAAATGCAAGACCCACTGCTGAAAGTGATGGCAGCCAAGGCACTCACCAACCTGAACAGGATGGGCATTAACGAGTAGACATCACTCTTTCACTTCCTTTGTTCTGGGTGACAATACTTCACAGCATATTGCCAAAAGGCACAAGCGTGGCAAAAGCACACAGACGTTTTATCCTAGAATTTAAGTTACAGGATTTCCTTCATGATCCCAGATCAGAATTTTATTTTTGTAACTTGAGCTACATATTGAGCAAGTGAAATAAATAGAATCAGAATCAGAGTTGTACAGCACGGAAACAGGCCCCTCATCTATGCTGACCAGATATCCTAAAATGATCTAGTCCCACTTGCCAACACTTCGACCATATCCCCCTCAACCCTTCCTAATCATATACCCATCCAGATGCCTTGTAAAATGCTGTAATTGTACCAGCCTCCACCACTTCCTCGGGCAGCTCATTTCATACATGCTCCATCCTCTGCACGAAAAAGTTGCCTCTTCACATCTTTTCCCTCTTACCCTATAGATGCCCTCCAGTTCTGGACTCCCCTACTCCTAGAAAAAGACCTTGATTATTCACCCTTTCCATGCCCTTCATTATTTTAGGAATTTCTATAAAAGGTCACCTCTCAGCCTGAGGCTCCAGGGAAAGTAGCCCCACTGTATTCAGCCTCTCCTTACAGCTCCAACCTTGGCAACATCCTTTTAAATCTTTTCTAAACTCTCAAGAGTTGCAGAATTTTTTTTAGAGCAGTGAGACCAGCCTTGCACAGTGTTCCAATAGTGGTCTAACCAATATCCTATATAACTACAACATAACCTCCCAACTATACTCAATGCACTTACTAATAAAAGGCAAGCATACCAAACACCTTCTTCACTAGCCTGTGACTCCACTTTCAAGGCACTCTAAGGTCTCTGTTCAATGGCACTCCCCAGGCCATTAAGTGTACAAGTCCTGCCCCGATTGGCCTTTCCAAAATGCTGTATCTAAATTGAACTCCACCTGCCACTCCTTGACCCATTTGATTAAGATCATGTAGTGCTGAGGTAACCTTCTTCACTGTACCTCCAATTTTGGTGTCATCTGCAAACTTACCTCCAAAATTCCTTCTCCTATCCTGGAACACATCTCAAGATATGGAAACCTAATTATGGATTAAATATTGATATAAAATGCAAGAAATTGCTGGCACCAAAATGGCCATATGAAGAGCTGCTTTAATATATGCAGGATCAATATCTTGCGGACACTGAGATCAAAGTTTAAACTGTCCTGGCTGCTTCTGAACTGGCTAAAGGCTGTTTTCAATTGACCTCAGTGATATAATCACAGACAATTTATCCAGATGGGCAAACAAAAGATAATTGTTCCTTGTGAAGCATTAAATTTTGCTATAAAATGGATAAAATGAAGTTATACAGAATTAACAGAGTTGCAATGGAGCTACACCTTAGAAACATTATGGAAATATTGCTTATTTGAATTTCTTTTCCTTGTTATTTGCAAAATGCAATTGCCTTTGGGCACTAGAAATCAAACAGCACAAGGTTAGTTATAATGCAAGTTTTAAACTGAAGTAGTTGGTTTGGTAACACCTTCAGCAATACAACAAGCACACTACAATACTTTTATTGGTAACTCTTACAAAAATTAAGTTAAAAGAGAGGAATTTAGTATCGAGGTCGACTGACAATACAAGTTACAATTTATGAACTTGCATTACATTTTGCTCTTCTTAGTTACATGGTATGTACATGTGATAACAGTTAAAATGCTCAACCCCAGGAATGTTTTCAGCACAGTTGCTATTCTGTTCATTTGTTTTGATGAATGGTCACTGGACTTAAAACACTAACTCTTCTCTGCTACCAGGCCTGGTGTTGTATTTTGCCAGCACAGTTCCTGTTTCAGATTTCCAGCATCTTCAATAATTGTGTTTTTTTTCAGCTGTTCAGTTCAATGACAGCAAGTAGCTGAGCCATTATCCAAACTGGGAGGATCCAGTAATGGATTGTGGTTCTTTCCAGAGTTAATTGTATAAAAAGTTGTGTCAGATGTGGAAAGGATTTACCACATTAATGCTTTAGTCACCAAGGTGAGATTTTCTTTCATGTGGAAAATCTGATCTGAACGGTCGCCGGACCTGAAATGTTGACTGACTGCTCTCCACAGGTGCTGCCAGGCTTGAGCTTTTCCAGCACTCTGTTCCTGTTTACAAGCATTCACAGTTCTTTCATCTTTTTTGTTCAATATTCTGGTAAATCTCTTCTACACCTTCCCTAATGATATCATATTCCACCTATAATGTGGATTCCAGAAATGCACACTGTAGCTGTGATCTACCCAACTTTTTAAATACAGTTAGGGCCAAATATCCATATGCCTTCTTAACCACTTTATGTACTTGCACTGCAACCTGAAGGGACTGGTGAACACGCATATCAAAGTCCTCTGGTCCTCAGCAATTCCTCTGGTTGTTACATTCTTCATGCATTCCCTTGCCTGCTTTTTCCTGCCTAAGTCCAAACATATTTGGAAATGCAAAGATATTTCCACCATGTGCAAATAAACAAATTAATAAGTTCCTGTACACACTGAAAACGTGTGTCAAACAAAATCTGCACATTTGTGGATGTTTAAAACATGCGAATACACTTTGTGTATTGCAAGTATAAAAGAGGATTCTTACTTTCAACAAATATCTTTTGGTATCAGAGATATGAAGCTCATACTTCAGAACTCAAAATTGAAAGTTTTCAGACTGACAAAACAATATAATCAGGAAATAAGTTTTAAAAGGAACTTCTTGAAGGTGCAGATAGATCTAGAAAGGCATGGGATTTGAACAAAATATTGGAAGCAACAACATACTTAGGAAACATCTTGTCTTTAAAATCTTTTGCATATAGCAGGGAAACTTGGATGTTGGATCAGAACTAAATGTGGCCTCAAAACATTACATTATGCATAATAATGCAGTACAGAAAAGGAACAGGTCATTGACCCATCTGGTTCACAGTGCTTGTACATATCTGCCTCCTTCAGCTTAGTTCTAATAGCATAACCTCTTTTGCATGTATGGCCATCTAGTTTCTTTTTCAAATGCATCAGTTATTGTTTACCTCAAATTTCCTGCACTATTACATTCCAATTCCTGAACACTGTCTATAAAAAAATTCTAAAATAAATTTATGATGATTCCTTGCATCAAAACTTTTACTAGGTCACCTCTCAGCTTTCTCCTTTCTAGAGGAAAAAGCAGCCCCTTGCATGCAATCTTTCCCAGATACATTGAATTCTGTATTCTGGCATTGTTGCTTTACCTTTTCAAAAAAGGAAGTGTCATTAGTGTTTTAATTTATTGTTTTACATGTGCTTTACTGGCAAAAGTCAAAGTCTGTTGCCCATCCCCAAGTGCCTTTGAACTGAATGGCATTTTGGGTTGTTTCAAAATCAACCACTTTCCTGTCACATGAGTTACACATACACAAGTGTGGTCAATGAATGAAGCTACTTTTTTTTAAAAGAAAAAGAACAGTCAACAATCGATGTCAGCATTGAGACTAGTTTTCAATTCCAGCTTTTACTAATTGAATTTGAATTGAACTTGTGTTGCACCAGAGGATTAGCCTGAATATGGATTAATAGTCCAGTAACATTCCCAGTACATCACATATCCCCCAGCATTCTAGTCTGCATAATACATGCCCTACTACTTCAAAATAACAATCTTTCAGATAACCAAGTTCTGAAATTTCCTATATGTACCACAATTAAGCGAAAGTTATTTCAATTGTGGTTTCCACTTACTAAACTAAAAAGTTTCCAACCAATTTGTTAGCAGGTTTTTTAAAAAGCAATTCAGTCAGTATACGCATAGAATAACCTTTAAGTCTTTCAATTTGTAGTTGTCCTTTGACACAAATCACATGCCATTCGGCTCCAAGACCACGCGCTAACAATGCAATTTAAGTCATTACAGCTCAGTTTTGCAAACAAAACTGCTTGGCAAACACCTATCGGGGAAAACACGTATTTAAGTGACCTCTGCAGTTTCCACTCTGTCAGTTTCACTGAGTTGTATCCAATGTCTAACTTTCCCAAAAAGCAACTACAACCTTTAACAACATGCAACAGATAGGTGACGCAAGGGGGTCACTGGACCCGAAACGTTAAACCGGATTTCTCGTCAGAGTTTTTCCAGCAAATTTATTTTTATTTCTGGATTACCAGCATCCAAGTTTTTTTTTAAAAAAAGCTAAATTGCGATACAAGCCAGCGCATCTTGACATTCAACAATACAACGCAATGGCTGCTAGCGAGCCTGTACATCCTACCTGTAGCTAGATTGTATTTACGCACTCCAGTCTTCTCCTCAATCTTCCCCAATATGTTGGTGATGAAATTCTTTTCGTTCAGGAAATTCTCAAAGCGTTCTCGCAAAGATGGCATTTTGTAACGAATATTACGAAAAATAACAACACACTACTGACTCCCAACACGTTCCGTCTATTGTAGATCTCCTACTAATCTTCCAATCTGCTGACTCTCTAACCTTTCTTCCAATCCGCTTAATGACTACACGATGCGTTTGTTAGAATTACGTTTCCGGCATCATTGTGTGATTGACACACCAGTTGCCCAATTGAAACTTGAAACTACTGTTGATATTCCACGTCTTCATCAACTCTCTCTGTTACTTCATCAAAACACTTAGTCTAATTAGTTGGACATAATTTGCCCTTCATAATTCCATGTTGGAATGTATATATTGGGTGTGGGCGTTTGCACTCCCTTTTTGATTTTCTGAAAAACCTCCTCCTCTGCTTTTGGTTGCACTTCAGTCCCACGCTCCTGATCTTCGGGCACCCGGTAAGGAGGAGGGAGGGCAGGTCCGAAGACCTCCTCGTGAGTCTGTTCCTGGGCCTGGCCAAATTGGCCATCAACAGGTCCAGGCAGCGGGCCGTGGAGGGGGTCGTTAGGGCCGATTGCCTGCCCCTCTTCCACGGTTACGTTCGAGCCCGGGTGTCCTTGGAGAAGGAGCACGCGGTGTTCACCAACACCCTGGAGTTGTTCAGGGAGAGGTGGGCGCCGCAGGGAGTGGAGTGCATTATTTCTCCCTCCAACTCTATTTTGATTTAGTCCCTCCCCTCCCCTTCAGTGTTTTGATCACACAGCATTGCCCTTTGGTTTGAAGGGCAGTGCTTGTCACTGGTCACTCGGGTGTTTTCCTATTTTCCTGGTGGTGGAAATTGAATAAAGATTCATGCACCTTGTGTCTCTCACTGTGTCTCACACCTGCACACACACACACCATGGGTGCTGGGGAAAAAAATAAGCACTACCGCAGTTAGGCGGTAGTGTGGGGGTTAAAGATTTTTAAAATTTTAAAAAAAGAAAAAGAAAAAAAAACAAAAATTCCATGTTGGATTTCCTTAATCATCTTGCATTTCTCTGAGAGACTGTTAATTGGGTCCTGCATTATTGATTCTTTTATTGTCACCAATAACCTTAAAACGAATGATCAATAGTTGCTATCTTATCCTTATACACATTCTTAAACAAGGAAGTAACATTTGCAATTCTGTATTGTGTAAAATTTATGGAGACTCAAGTTGAGCACATGAGAGAATAAGGTATCCCGGCATATGGAATTTTATGAAGAACAGTAGAGGTGGTTTGTGTAGAGTGTAAAATCTGGAATGGACAAATTGGGCCAAATGGTATAATTGTGTGTAGTAAATACAATCGTTTATTTAGAAATGCAAATGATTAGAAAATCAGGACTACCATTGTTTGTAGGCAACATATTAGGTGGCTATTTTGGTGAAAGTATTGAGGTCTTTATGACAGAAAGCCAAAACTGATCCACTGCCCAGTATCTCTCCCCACAAAATATAACACCAAAATTGGAGGTGTAGTGGACAGTGAAGAAGGTGACCTCAGAGTACAACAGGATCTTGATCAGATGGGCCAACGGGACAAAGAGTGGCAGATAGAGTTTAATTTAGATAAATGTGAAGTGCTGCATTTTTGGAAAGGCAAATCAGGGCAGAACTTGTACACTTAAGGGTAAGGTCCTGGGGAGTGTTGCTGAAAGTAACCTTGGAGTGCAGGTTCATAAGTGGATCTCAGGTACGTAGGATAGTGAAGAAGGTGTTTGCTTTCCTTCTTTGGTCAGAGCATTGAATATCGCAGTTGGAAGATCATGTTGTGGTTGTACAGAACACTTGTTTGGCCACTTTTGGAATATTGTGTGCAATTCTGGCCTCCCTACTATAGGAAGGAATGTTGTGAAACTCGAAAGGGTTCAGAAAACATTTACAAGGATGTTGTTAGCTTTGGGTAGGGAGTGTTGAGCTATAGAAAGAGGCTGAATACTCTGTGGTTGTTTTCCTTGGAGCATCGGAGGCTGAGGGATGACCTTTTCAAAAGGTTTATAAAATCATGAGGGATATGGATAAGATAAATGGACAAGGTCTTGTCCCTGGCGGGGTTGAGGGGGGAGTCCAGAACTAGAAAGCATAGGTTTAGGGTGAAGGGAAAACGTAACAGTCAACTTTTTCACACCAAGGGTGGTGCATGTATGGAATGAGCTACCGGAGGAAGTGGTGGACGCTGGTACAACTTTAACATTTAAAAGGCATCTGGATGGGTATATGAATAGAATTGGTATAAAGGGACATGTGTCAAGTGCTGGCAAATGGGACTAGATTAATTTAGGATATCTGGTCAGCATGGAGGAGTTGGACCAAAGAGTCTGTTTCTGTGCTTACATCTCTAAGGCTCTATGACTCTATGTCTTGTTTGTGTTTCCAATATTTCCTGTTTTTGGTTTAGAATTAAAATATTTGCTTTTTCTCTTTTTATTGTGTAATTTTCAAATATTTAAGAAATTTTCTGAGCATTGTAGCTTATTTTTAAGAGTTGAAATGAGTTGAATAATTTATAAAGAGAAGATTGTCCAAGATCTTTGAAGGCAATTATCCAAATTACTGTTCTTTTCTGATCGTAATTATAATTAAATATTTCCCTTATTCATTACTGCTGACAAAAATGCAAATAGACAGAACCAGCAAATGCCAGAAAGACATTTAACATCTAAAAAGAAATAATATGTCAGTACATTTATGTATTTCCTGCATTTAATGGAAACAAGTTGGGTTTAGAAAAATAGAATACAAAACATAGAACACTAAATCTCTGTTTCAAAATAAATAATACATTTCTTGGTTTGTTTGAGTATGACCAAAATATTTATGACTAAAATATCTGCAAAATCTAAAACGGATTTGGGCAAAAACCAATTGAATATGTCAACATTGTTATTCGATGCACTTTTCTCTTTTCACCATCATTTACAATGACTTCTGTGCAGAAATAACTAAAGTGAGAGCCACAACCAGGATATAAAATGAGCACATGGTTACAATCTGAAGTAAGTGCTTAATAAGAAAACAATACAAATTCAAGCAAGGTAAAATCTGTAAAATTTAAACTGCTGCAACTTCAACTAAGCATGAATCTAATTTTTACTTTAACAATTAAATATTTTGGGATTTCCTTATATGTGGCATAGTAACAGAAACCAACATTTATTTCTTGGTAATTTATTAGGAAAAGTTACATTTACCTCAGTCTATTTTAATTGTCCTTGTTGAGGATTGTTTGATTTAAAATATAATCGTTTTAGAATGCTGCATTAGAATTTGTCATAGCTTTAAAATATGAGCAGAGTTTTCAGAACTGGTTGATAGACATAGGCTGGCCTGAAGCCTCTCTAGTGATATGCAAGTTCTTAATAATTATTCTTTCTCAGTTATTTAGTGATAGAGTATCAATAAGGCAAGGCAATACCTCAAAGAAGTGCTGTGTGACAACATTAATGCAGTGTAGTGATTGTTTGCATTCTAATGAGACCCTTCTTTGGATAGGATCAAGGAAAACCCTAAGACTTTCTATAGGTATATCAGGTATAAAGGAATGACGAGCCTAAGATTAGGACCAATCAAGGATAGTAGTTGGAAGTTGTGCGTGGAGTCAGAGGAGGGAGGGGAAGCACTAAATGAATATTTTTCAGTCATATTCACACTGGAAAAAGGCAATGTTGTTCAAGAGAATACGGAGATAGAGGCTTCTAGACTAGATAGAATTGAGGTTCACAACGAGGAGGTGTTAGCAATTCTGGAAAGTGTAAAAATAGATGTCCCCTGGGCTGGATGGGATTTATTCGAGGATTCTCAGAGAAGCCAGGGTGGAGGTTGCTGAGCCTTTGGCTTTGATCTTTATGTCGTCATTGTCTACAGGAATAGAAGACTGGAGGCTAGCAAATATTGTTCCTTGTTCAAGAAGGGGAGGAGAGACAACCCTGGTAATTATAGACCCTCACCCTGGTAAGTAAAGCATTGGAAAAGGTTATAAGGGATAGGATTTATAATCATCCCGACAGGAATAAGTTGATTAGGAATAGTCAACATGGTTTTGTGAAGGGTAGGTCATGCCTCACAAATGTTATTGAGTTTTTTGAGAAAGGTGGAGAAAATGAGGACTGCAGATGCTGGAAATTGGGTTCAAGAGTGTGTTTTTGGAAAAACACTGCTTTTCACAAAATACAGGGTCATAGGATTGAGGATGATTTTGTGATTTGGATCAGACATTAGCTGGATGAAAGAAGACAGAGGGTGGTGGTTGAGAGGAAATACTCACCCTGGAGTTCAGTTACGAGTGGTGTACTGCAAGGATCTGTTTTGGTTCCACTGCTGTTTGTCATTTTTATAAACGACCTGGATGAGGGCATAGAAGGATGGGTTAGTAAATTTGTGGATGACACTAAAGTCGGTAGAGTTCTGGATAGTGCAGAAGATGTTGTAGGTTACAGAGCTAGGCTAAGAGGTGACAAATGGAGTTTAATATGGAAAAGTGTGAGGTGATTTATTTCGGAAGGAGCAACAGGAATGCAGAGTACTGGGCTAATGGTAAGATTCAAAGTTTGGTAGAAGATTTGTAGCTCGGGTGCTTGTTGTTGTGGTTCTGTTTGCCGAGCTGGGAATTTGTCTTGCAAACGTTTCGTCCCCTGTCTAGGTAACATCCTCAGTGCTTGGGAGCCTCCTGTGAAGCGCTTCTGTGCTGTTTTCTCCGGTATTTATAGTGGCCTGTCTCTGCCGCTTCCGGTTGTCAGTTCGAGCTGTCCACTGTAGTGGCCGGTATATTGGGTCCAGGTCGATGTGTTTGTTGATAGAGTCTGTGGATGAGTGCCATCATGATGAATGGCACTCATCCACAGACTTTATCAACAAACACATCGACCTGGACCCAATATACCGGCCACTACAGTGGACAGCTCGAACTGACAACCGGAAGCGGCAGAGACAGGCCACTATAAATACCGGAGAAAACAGCACAGAAGCGCTTCACAGGAGGCTCCCAAGCACTGAGGATGTTACCTAGACAGGGGACGAAACGTTTGCAAGACAAATTCCCAGCTCGGCGAACAGAACCACAATAATGGTAAGATTCTTGCTAGTGTTGATGAGCAGAGAGATCTCAGTGTCCACGTACATAGATTCCTGAAAGTTGCCACCCAGGTTGATAGGTTTGTTAAGAAGGCATTTAGTCTGTTAGCTTTTATTAGTAAAGGGACTGAGTTTCGGAGCCATGAGGTCATGCTGCAGCTGTACAAAACTCTGGTGCACCCGCACTTGGGCTATTGCGTACAGTTCTGGTCACCACATTATAGGAAGGATGTGGAAGCTGTGGACAGGGTTCAGAGGAGATTTACTAGGATGTTGCCTGGTATGGAGGAAAGGTCTTATGAGGAAAGGCTGAGGGACCTGAGGCTGTTTTCATTGGAGAGAAGAAAGTTGAGAGGTGACTTAATTGAGACCTGTAAGTTAATCAGAGGGTTAGATAGGGTGAACAGTGAGACTCTTTTTCCTTGGATGGAGATGGCTAGAACAAGGGGGCATAGCTTTAAATTGAAGAGTTATAGATATAGGACCAATGTCAGAGGTAATTTCTTTACTCAGAGAGTAGTAGGGGCATGGAATGCACTGCCTGCAACAGTAATAGACTCACTGACTTTAAGGGCATTTAAATCAACATTGGATAATCATATGGATGAAAATGGAATAGTATAGGTTCGATGGGCTTCAGATTGGTTTCTCAGGTAGGTGCAAGATTGAGGGCTGAAGGGTCTGCACTGTGCTGTAATTTTCTATGTTCTATGTCCTTCTCTTGTTTTAAAATTGAATTGTAACTTATTTTCCGATCTGACAGACACAATACTTCTTTCATTTTATTTCCCTGCATCTCTGACTTTTCTTTATTAGACACAAGATGCAAGGTGTGGTCTAATTAGAGAATTCCAAAGTTTAGTCATTATGTCTTCTCATGTTTAAGAGAAATTTAACATTCTTATTCCCTTTGATGGAAAATTATCAACCTAAAATATTAGCTATTTCTCTGTCCTCAGATACTGCCTGACCTGCTGAATAGGTTCAGCACTTTCTGTTTTTAAACCTGTTAATTTTATAAATTGTTATTTTGTAATGGTCTGTTTCCATGCTGTATGACTCGATGACTTTAGAGTCAAATCTACTAAATAATTAATATTTCTTTCAATTCCATTCCTTGCGTTTTCAGCAGATTTACATCACAGTTTGATGACTATAGGTTTACCAACTCTTATCCTGCCCACACAGTTTGTAAATTGTTGTAAGTCATTGGGTGCTTTCTCTGAATTTTCTAATTTTGTTGATAACATAAAATTGTGACATCACAGGCAAAATTTGGGATGAAGCCCATGAAGTATGTTTTCACATGCAAGACGAGAATCAGAAAATTTTCTTGTACACACTTACCAAATCCTTCTCCATCTCAACCCTTAACACTATAGCAGTCCCTATCTATGTTTGGAAAGTTAAAATCCCCTACCATAACTACCCTATTATTCGAACAGATAACTGAAATCTCCTTACAAAATTGTTTCTCAATTTCCCGCTGACTACTAGGGGGTCTATAATACAATCCCAGTAAGGTGATCATCCCTTTCTTATTTCTCAGTTCCACACAAATAACTTCCCTGGATATATTCCCAGGAATATCCTCCCTAAGTACAGCAGTAATGCGATCCCTTATCAAAATTAGTCAGAGCATTGAGCATAGGAGTTGGGAGGTCATGTTGTGGCTATACAGAATATTGATTAGGCCACTTTTGGAATTTTGGGTACAATTCTGGTCTCCTTCCTGTTGGAGGGATGTTTTGAAATTCGAAAGGGTTCAGAAAAGATTTACAAGGACATTGCCAGAGTTGGAGGATTTGAGCTTTATGGAGAGGTTGAATCAGCTGTGCTTGATTTCCCTAGAGCATTGGAGCCTGAGGGGTGACCTTATAGAGGTTTATAAAATCATGAGGGGCATGGATAGGATAAATAGACAAAGTCTTTTCCCTGGGGTGGGGAGTCCAGAATTAGAGGGGATAGGTTTACGGTGGATATAAAAGGGACCTAAGAGGCAACGTTTTCACACAGCGGGTGGTGAGTGTATCAAATGAACTGCCACAGGAAGTGGTGAGGCTGGTACAATTACAGCATTTAAAAGGCATCTGATGGGTATATGATTTGGAAGGGTTTAGAGGGATAATGGCCAAGTGCTAGCAAGTATGATTAGATTAGGTTAGGATATCTAGTCGAGTTGGATCAAAGGGTCTTTTTCCCTGCTCTACACCTCTATGACTCTATGAGGTAGGGCAAGCTTTTTGTAGCAAGAGCCATTGTTTCTTTATGCAGTTTTCCATACAAATGTAACTTCAAGCCAGATGGTAACAGAGAATTTCAAGAGGAAGAAAAACCTTTTAAGCCCTTTCTAAAAATTGCTTCATAGCATGAGTGTCATTGGCAAAGCCAGAATTTGATTTACCTTCCCTTATTGACCTTGAGAAGGTGGTGGTGAGTTCCCACCTTGCACCGAATCCTGCAGGTACACCCACTATGCTGTTAAACTGGAAGTTTCAGGATTCTGATCCAGTGGCAGCAGTATAATTTGCCGTCAGGACAGTGTGTGGCTTGGAGAGGAATTTGTAGTTGGCTGTGGTGCTCCTACACATTTACTGCAGAGCTTTCTAAGTTTAAGAAGTCATATCAACCTTGAAACATTAACTCTTTCTTTCTACACAGATGCTGCCAGACCTGCTGAATTTCTCCAGTTTTCTAGGTGTTTGCTTCAGATTTCCAGCACTTGCAGTATGTTGCTTTTACACATATTGTCCTTGTCCTTCTAGGTGGTAAAGGTTGTGGGATGTGGAACTTGGCCGTTAATGGGTTTCTCGGCAAGTTACTGCAATACTCCTTGAAGTTGGCACATTTTACTGTCTGCTGAGGATGGTGGTGGTTGGGGAAGCGGGCTATTTGAGGAGGTCATATGGATTTTATATCTGCTTGAAGAGGAGCAAGATCATATAAATAAATACAAGTCCTCCATTCTCCAACTTGTTAGGCTGGAACTAGTATCCCATCCCCCTCAGGTGTTCATGTTCAGCCAGCCGTTAGGCTCGAGCGCACCTGTCGACTGCGTCAGCCGCCAACCAACGGCCGTTCGAGCGCGAGCGCATCTGGCGGCGACATCAACCGTCGCGCCGAAGTGGGCCGATCATGAGCTGACGTCCCTGCTCCTCCTCCCTCCAACCCGCTTAAAACACCCGAGCGAGGTGGGGAGGCCGGAGCCGCTTCGGCCACGGTCGGAAACATTCGGCTGTTTCCGTGAGCGCCGCTCACCAACTTGAACAATAACAATTACCGCAACTTGACATCCGTGATTTAATGGCGTGCGTGTGACATCTTGGAAACCGTAGCCAATTATTGCCCCCTGTCCCTCCCACGGCATTGTATTGGAGCTTTAAAAAAAAATTCCTGAATGACTTGCACCAAGTTTCTTGGTCTTGCAACGCTGGAACTGACTTGGCTATAAAATGACTTAGTTTGAGGCCGCCTGAAAATCTATTGCATCGTTATGAGTTATATCCGCCAGCTCTTGGTGGCTGTTCTCTTTACAAGTATTGTTAGTGAGTTTAATAGCAGTAAGCAGCAGTACACCAACACCTGGGCTGTCTACATCTCTGGTGGGGCAGGGGAAGCCAGAAGGATAGCTCGCAAGCACGGATTCATCAACTTAGGACGGGTATGGCTCATGCTGGTTAGGCCACTGAAAGGCTGGCGTTTGTGTACAGTAATTTCCACTGCCGCAGGATGTCCAAAAACCGCTTTCCTTATGTTGTTCTAATGCCGAACTATGCAACCAATTTACACCCAGCAAGCTCCTGTGGACAATGAGATCACCCAGATCCTCTGGGGTTTCCTTTTTTTTCCTCTCAACACGTTCAGAGCAAGATTAAACGCTGACCAGGATATTAGCCTTTTTAGAAGAGTGACCTATTCCTCTAGTACTTTGTGCCCAAACAAAACGTGCATTTTATTTTGTTCCATCCCTTTGCATGCTTGGATTCGGGTTGAAGTGGTGTAACACCAGCGTGAGAGGGGAATGATACATTTATAGGTATTGGCATGATTGCCTTTCTAACTTTTGAAAACTAGTGGTTCAAATCCAAAGTTAAAGCAGCTGCAAAATTGTTTTAGAACAGGAGTACGTCAAGAAATGTGGCGATCCATTTAATCATTTTGAGTCTTAGGGGAGCTCTAACAAGAGGAGGTATTGTTGCTGATGAGAGCAAATGGAAATGACTGAGAGACTTGTAATAACTCACTATGCTGTATTTGCAATTTTTCCTTTTAACGTCTTTGTCCCAATACGTAGAATAAATGTCACATTATTTTGTGGGAAGATATGTGGAGCTTGAAGTTGTAGTTTGAAATTTTGCAACTGCTTCAATTGCTTTGCCTCTGCATAGTTGGTATTTAGTGTTAGTATCACCTTTAGGAACATTTGTTTTAAACCCAGTCCATGCTTGTACTATAAGTACCAATAAAAAACGTATAATCCTGCTTTAACAGTAGCACTCCAAACTGAGTTAAATGTGAATCAAAATATGGAATATAACTGAGGCTGGTGTTTTGGTGTGAGATGTTAATAGGAGATATTGGATGTTTTTTTTAGTGGCTTAGATTTAATGGAGCAGACATCTGCTATAAGGATAATGGGTCTCACCCACTCTCCATTTTCTGCTGCCAAATGTATTAACTGCTTGTTCTGCAGAATGTTGCGTGCAAAATAAGTGTTGTCTGCTATACAATGATATTAGCTGCATAGCTTCAAAAAAAAACTTGGGCTGATTTTGGAACTATTTAAAATATGATATGAAAAGTATTTGGAGCTTGCCATTATATTGATCATATTGACCAAAGCCTATGAGAATTTGTTTAATGTGGCTATTTAGTGTACATTATGCAGATATATACTTGCTGCATGTGATGGGTTTTAATCCTTCTCTGAATTTTAATTGTAAAAACAAAATGTTAATATTAAGTTGTCCCAAACCATTTTGGACCATGTTAATGACTTGCAGAATAACTAATGATGCCTCTTAAGTGTCTCAATTTCTGCTTGCCTTCTGTTTGTTTCCACCTCTTTTTTTTTTTCCCCAATCCCTTCCTTTTTCAGAGTAGGGAAATTTCTGAAAAATAGTTTCACTATAATAGTAAATGCTGGATTTAGCCATTGACTTGTTGGTGTTTTTTTAAGGTTTTTGATGATGGGTGCTATTACTATTTTAAACACAAACGAGTGTCAAAACGATCTGTCAATCCACACCAGATGCGACATAGGCGACTGGAAAAGGAACCCAAGGTAAATTTCACTAAGTTGTCTTTTCAAACTAGTTTTTATTATTTCCTCATTGGCTGAGGAGATTATTACTCTGGGGGAAATGGTGGTAAGCCACCAACTCGAACTGCTACAGGCCTTTTGGATGTGGGGGTGTTTAGTGCTTTTAGAAAAGGAAGTCAAGTATTTTGACCCAATGAATGAAAAAATGGTGATATACTTCAAAGTCTGGATGGGACTTGCAGGTGGCGATGGTATTCCTCCTGTATCTGCTGCTTTTATTCTTGAGGTGGTATAGTTGTGGGTATGGAAGGTGCAGTTAAAGGAACCTTGGTGAACTTCTGCAGTGCGGTTTTGTAGATGCTATAACTGGAAGTCCATGCCAGGAATTGCATTGGTAAGCTGGCCTGTGTACTTTGAGTGGCCACATAGCTTAGAAGGAACATTTGATCAAGGGCACTCACTTTCATCTCTGCTTTTTGGAGTTTGGATTTTTTTTTGTTTTTGCTCCCCATTTTGGACCAAGCTGTAATGAGGTTAAGAGTCAAATTTGTCCTGGTTGAACCCAAATATTAGTGAGCCAGTTATTCTTAGTGCTTCTTGATTGCACTGTCCATCCGCTTTGCTGATTATTCAGAGTAGACTGGAGCAGTGATTGGCTAGGTTTGATTTGTCCTGGCTTGTTTTTGGAAATGGTGCACACATCAACATATGATATCTATCTGTGTTGAACAGCTTGTCTTGTAGGTATGGCTAATTTGAGTACTCCTTAAAGGGTGTCCACCATCTGAAAGGCAAAAGTTTGAGTATAATTCAATACACTTCCACTTTCTGGGGTGAGTGCAGCTAAAATAATACCCTATCAAGTTTGATACCATCCAGGACAAAACAGACACTCCATCTGTCATCTTCATCATACACACTGCCAGTTAAGAAGGAAATGTATCGTCTCAAGATGCCTTGACAAGTCACTGCAGTGCTACCATTTGTTAACATGACCACAGACCAGTTTATCTCCAGGCAATGTATCATCCTTAGGACTATATCACCATTCCTTTTACTGAGGTTGGGTCAAAATCCTGAATTTCCTTTGGTAACTACACTGCATCGATTACAGCATTTCAAGAATGCAGCCCAACACCACCACTAGATCAGCATTTATTGCCAATGTCCTGTGAATCAGTTTATTTCTGTTGCATCTGTGTCATTTGTGATAAGGACTTATTAGTAGAGTGGCAAGGTAAAAACCTTAATTTGTGAAATTGAAACGAAGTTCTTGGAAGATGGACATTGATTTGTGCACTTAGGATTTGAGTAAAATGAGATTTGCAATTTTGAAGTATGATTATGACATTTGTATGTCTAAACTTTTGAAGTTTGGCAGGATGAAGTCATGCCTCACTTTGTTAACAATGATTTATTGAGGTATTTGTCAATATTGTTTTTTAGTTCTGATTTCTGAATTTGACCTCACTGTCTGATGTGAAGAGTTACATGGCTATCTTATTATTTAAGGTGAAGTGGCTGGAACAGCAAGTAGTGAAAAGTCGGCAGAAGCGAGCGTTTTCTGTTCCTTCAGATCCTCTATACCATAAGCAGTGGTATTTGGTAAGTTTGAGTACTTTGCAGGGGTAGAGGCAGACTGGTGGAAAGTGATGTAGTGAGCTTTGACAATATTCAATCTGAAAAAGATTTGTAAAGTAGTGTGAAATTTTTTTTTCCCTTCCAGGGCTATAGGAAAAACAATTTTTGAATTAAGTTAGCAGTTGTTATTTGTTAGTACAGGCACTTTCAAAAATACAATTTTATCCTTTACTGTTGTGCATTGTGGGAGTCTGACTTTCTCTGGTTTTGAGTGCTTTCGTCAACATATGTAACTGCTACAAAGTTAGCAATACACAATTTTTATTTTTACAACTGTTAAGTCTTTTGCTGTACCTGTACTAATACCTGTCCCAAGTCTCTTATTACTGTGAATTCTTTTAGCCTTGACTTTCTTTCATGCTGTCAGAATTTATCTGTCACAAGACCACAACAAACATTGAAGTTTACTCTTGGTAGTTCTAAATTCTGAGCTAGTATATCAATTTAAGCAGTTTGGTCTCTTCTGGATGAGAAAATCTCCAATCATTAAAGTAATAATGGATTCTTGCTCTGCGACACCGCAGCTCCTAACAGTTTGCATTAATTCTGTCTTGGCTAGTTTTAAAGTAGAAATGAAGTACTGACATTTCTTTACAGGAATCCTGTCTAATAGTACATATTGTATGCTATGCCATATACCTGTGACAGATTAAATTATTGTGGCAATACAGAACTGGCTTGAAGGTGGTGGACTGGAGGCCTGTGACTAGTGATGTGTCACAAGGATCAGTGCTGGGTCCATTCCTTTTTGTCACTTTTTTAATATAAAATTTCTTGGATGTAAACATAGCAGTTATGGTTAGTAAGTTTGCAGATGACACCAAAATTGGAGATGTAGTTAACAGTGAGAAGGTTACTGGAGTACAACAGGATCTTGATCGAATGGATGATTGGGCTGAGGAGTGGCAGATGGAGTTTAGTTCTGATAAATGAGTGTTGCATTTTGGAAAGCATATCTGGGCATTACTTGTACACCTTAGAGGTAAGATCCCGGGGAGTGTGGCTGAACCGAGACCTCTGAGTGCAAGTTTATAGTTTCTTGAAAGTGGAGTCACCGGTAGATAGGATAGTGAAGGTGTTTGATATGCTTTCCTTTTTATTGGTCAGAGTATTGAGTATAGAAGTTGGGAGGTCATGCTGTGGTTATACACTGCATTGGCTAGACCACCATTAGAATATTGTGCAATTCTGGCCTCCCTTCTATAGCAAGGATGTTGTAAAACTTGAAAGGATGCAGAAAAGGCTTACAAGGATGATGCCATGATTGGAGGGTTTCAGCTATAGGGAGAAGCTGAATAGATGGGGCCTTTTTCCCCTGGAGTCAGAGGCTGAGGGGTGACCTCAGGTTTATAAAATCATGAGGGGTATGGATAAGATAAAGGTCTCTGGGCAGGGGAGTCTAAAACTAGAGGGCATGGATTTCGGGTGAGGGGGAAAGATTTGAAGGGAGCTAAGGGGCAACTTTTTCACGCAGTGGGTAATAAGTGTATGGAATGAACTGCCAAGAAGTAATGGAAGCTGATATAATTACAATACTTAAAATACATCTAGATAGGTATATGAATAGGAAGAATTTAGATGGAAATGGGCCAAATGCTGGCAAATGAGATTTATTTAGGATAATAGTTTTCATGGACAAGTTGGACTGAAGCGTCTGTTTCCATGCTGCATACCTCATTTTCTGTCTCTATATAACTTGTCTAACTTTGAAAATGTTGACCAAGTGCTTACAAATTCAGTTTTTCATTTTTGGGTCCTGTGAACTACAAGATATAAGTTGCAAGAAATTAGTTTCTTTATTCACCTATAGGGTACAGACCTCACTGGCTGGCCAATATTTATTGCTGCTTCCTAGTTGCCCTTGAATGAGGTGCCTCCTTTAGCCAATGCAGTCCATGGGCTACAGGTTCGCCCACAATTCTTTTTTTAGGGAGGGAATTCCAGGACTTTGAACCCAGCAACATTGAAGGAACAGGGATATATTTCCAAGTCTGGATCTGGTGTGGTTTGGGCAGATATTTACTGGTGCTGTTCCCATCTGTGTGCTGCACTTGACCTTGGGTTTGGTACGTGTTTGCTGAGGATCCTCAATGAATTTCCACAGTGCATTTTGTAGATCATATACTCTGCCCTTGAGTGTAGGTGTTGGAGGAGTGGTTGCTTGTGGATATAGTGTCTGTCAAGTGAACAGCTTCGGCCTGGATGCTGTTTTGATTTAGATTAGATTCTCTGCAACTTGGAAACAGGCCCTTCAGCCCAACAAGTCCACATCGAACCCCTGAAGAATAACCCACCCAGATCTATTTCCCTACCTTAAATTTATCCCGACTTGGCAATTTAGCATGGGTAATTTACCTGACCTTCACATCTTTTGGATTGTGAGAGGAAACCAGAGCACCCAGAGGAAACCACGCAGACATGAGGAAAATGTGCAAACTCCACACACAGTAACCTGAGGCAGGAATCTAACCCAGTTCCCTGGCACTGAGGCAGCAGGGCTAATGCTGAGCCACCATGCTGCCCCAAACTATTGTTGGAACTGCACCCATCCATGCAAGTAAGGAGTATTCCATCACCTTCCTCACTTGAGCCTTGTAGATGTAGGTGGACAGGTTTTGGAGAGTCAGGAATGATTTACTTGCTGTAATATTCCTAGCCTCTTTGAGCTTCTCTTGTCACCACTGTTTGTGGTGATTCCATTTGAGTTTTTTGGTCAATGGTAACCCCAAAGATGTTAATAGTGGACTTTTCTACAACGTTGGAGACAATGAGGACTACAGATGCTGGAGATCAGTTGTAAGTGTGACTCTGGAAAAGCACAGCTGGTCAGGCAGCATCCAAGGAGCAGGACAATCAACACTGAGCATGGTCCTTCATCACAAAGTTCTTATGCTCGAAATGTTGATTCTCCTGCTCCTCAGATGCTGCCTGACCAGCTGTGCTTTTCCAGCGTCATACTCTGACTTCCTGCCAATATTGTCAAGTCTTTTTAAAAAAAATTATCTTCTTCTTTTTTAAATTCATTTTAAACCAACACCATTGGTGCCTGTGCAGGTTTATCAACTAAGTTCAGTTATAAAATGGCTGCCTTAAGTCTGCCTGCCTTGGCTGCAGGACTTCATGGAACTGGGAACTATGTTGACTCAGCGTGAGTTTGGTAGTATGTGGTATTAAAATACTAGATTTGTAAAATTACTGAAAATTAGATCATGCTGCTGGAATGCATTTGGAATTAAACACTTGTTTCTTTTAATCTGAGTAACCTTTTAATTAGTTCAAAATACATTTTTGTTCAGTCACATTTACTTGTATTTAAATGTATGCTTGTTTTTCTTTGACATGAAGAGACCTAAAATAATACAATACACACTTGGTTGAAGAAGGCAGAAAAATTGTGTGGCATGGTTAAAGCAGCATTCTAATGAGCATGAAATTTGGAAGAACAGTTTGCATTTATAGTATATGGTGCTTTCCATGAGTGTCAGTTGTACAAATGTCTCAAAAGCAGCTAATGAGGTTTTTTTTTATTTGAGGAAAAGCAGCAGTCAGTTTGTGAACAGCAAGTTCCAACAAAGTGCAGTGATAATAGCTAGATAATTAGATTTTTTTTACCAATGGATAAATATTGGCCAAGTCACTGGGATGACTGTAAGAGCAAATTACTGCTGTGATGAAGAATCCTCTAGACTTGAAACATTAGCTTGTTGTCTCCATTTATGCTGCCTGACCTGCTGTGATCGCCAGCATTTATTGTTTTCACACTGGGTCAACTCCCCTGCTCTTAAATTGAGGCCAAGGGGCAGTTGGAGCCTCTCTTCAATATTTCATCTGAAATATATAGCACTCCTCTCCATTCAGACTCCTTCATTACTATGTGGTCACCCTGATTTGGTGACACTGTCCTCTGACTTGCATAACAAATGTAAATGTGAGCCTTGAACCTTGCTCCCCTCTGCTCCACTTTTTGTGAAAATAGTGAATCCTATCAGTACTTTTGTTTTGCTATTTGCAGAATGAGTGATCAATGCTTCAAAAATTTGATACTTGGGTTTAAGTAAATCCAATGTCTCTCTCATTTTTGACTTCTGGCAGATAACTTCTACTTTGGTGAATTGTTTCTTTTGTGTTTTTGGTTAAAATGTTCATACTTTTTGGGAACTTGTTGTAAAGTATATGTACTTGTTCCAGGGATCACAGTAATATTGGTTACTTATTTTCAAGCTTGCATCTCAAAAACTTGTGTTTATTTAGAACAATGCGATCCCTAATGACCTAAACGTTCTGTCCGCCTGGAAGCGGGGTTACACAGGTGAAGGGATTGTGGTATCCATCCTGGATGATGGAATAGAGAAGAACCATCCAGACTTGGCCAAAAATTATGTAAGTTCTCATTGAAGTACCATGTAAAACCATTTCAGTCTTTGTCATTTGTGAACAGCTACAATAAAGTAAGGGGAAATGACCAACTGTTTCATGAAATGCACTTGTCTTTAGGTTTACACACAAGAAATTCTTTGCTATACATTTTACTAGGTGCTGTATACTTTAGGATGGCCCAGGTGCTTCATAGGCAGTGAACTTAAATGTTCGTCGATAAATATCCAGGGAAGTGCTCAGACAGAAATGAATGAGAAAAATTAAACTGGTAAAGGGGCAGTGTGGTGGCACAGTGGTTAGCACTGCCTCACAGCGCCAGAGACCCGGGTTCAATTACCGCCTCAGGCAACTCTGTGCAAACTCCGCACATGTCTGTGTGGGTTTCCTCCCGGTGCTCTGGTTTCCTCCCACAGTCCAAAGATGTGCAGGTTAGGTGAATTGGCCATGCTAAATTGCCTGTAGTGTTAGGTGAGGGGGTAAGTGTAGGGAAATGGGTCTGGGTGGGTTGCTGTTCAGAGGGTCGGTGTGGACTTGTTGGGCTGAAGGGCCTGTTTCCACACTAAGTAATCTAATCTAAAATATTGGTTAAGGTGTAAAGAAAACCCCCTTCTGTCTTTTTTTTGTTTTGAATTGAATAATCCTGAGGTAATTAATGTTCACAAATTTATCTGCTTAATTTTAAGCAGGTAGATGGGGAAACATTAAGTACCATACATGAAAGATTCTTGATCCATCAGTGTTGTGTTGTGTCCTATGCTGAAATTTCTGCTTGCAATATGTGCCCAATTCTTAAGGTCAGACTTAAATATACAATTTTGACTCAAGTTTACAGTTGTCATGTTGAAAGCTGATTAACTTCTATGAAGAAAATTGAATATAATTACATATAAGCCTTCTAAATCAGTAGAGGTCAAGTTCTAAAGCTTTCCATTAACTAGAAAACTATATGAAATAGTTTTAATATCCTTCCATCTCCTTCTGGAACTTTTACAGTACATGCAGTATTAATGCTTCAAACACATGCATTTGATCATGGCCTGAAAATGGTTTTTGGAGGATTCATTAGAAAATAAGTGTAATACTTCAATAATACAAGGCTTAAGTCTGGGAAATTATTTTAGAGCACCCATTCAGCATGTATATTTTCAAGTAGGTATTTCCATTGAGTTATGTAACTTTGATCTCTGATGAAGGGCTAATGTCCAAAATGTCAACTCTCTTACTCCTCAGATGCTGCCTGGCTTGTGCTTTTCCAGCACTACACTCTCTCAACTCTGATCTCCAGAATCTGCGATCCTCACTTCCCCTAACCTTCTAACATAGTGTAACTTTTTTTCTTTACGTAAGAAACAAATGTTGGAGATCAGTATGGATATCACCTTGAGTTTTAGTTAGAATACTGCTGAAAGGAATGAACCATACAGAGGAGTCTGTTTGGCCCATCCAGTATTTGCTGGACCTTTTGTAAGAGCACTCTAGTAGTCCCACTATCTTGTGTCTCCCCTCTAGTCCTTCAATTATTCTATCTTTCAGACAATTATCCAAATTACCTTTTGAAAGCCCCTGTGAATGCCGCCTCAAGTGTTTTTGAGGTCCTCACTACTCACTGAAATCTTTTGGCTGTCAACAGTTTTCATACTGTACATGTGCAAATGCACATCTTGGCAGAATATTTAAATTAATATCAAAGGCAGATGGATAGGTGTCTGTCTGTCTGTGCACTGAAATTATCATTTGAGTCCTTCTTGGCTATTAAATATTTAGGGGGAGAAAAATCTCCTACGGTCTACTCCTGATGAAAGTGCATGTGTTTCTGTTTGTTGAATATGTAACTGAAATCAGTTACGATATTGAGAGGTCAGTGTTCAGTTCAGAGTTACTATCATGTTAGTTTCACAAAGCATAAACAAAACTCTGCAGATTTTCTGCAATCTTTTTAAGATTCGAAATCTTTTTTTTGCAGGACCCTAAAGCAAGCTTTGATATAAATGATGATGATCCTGACCCCCAACCCAGATATAACTTTAACGATGAAAATCGGTGAGTTCTTTACACTAGGTTTCCAGCTGAACTATCTAATAGACTGCTTTATATAAAATGATTACTTTTTTAGAGCTATCAAATACAGATATACAGCAATTCAAAGTGAATCTAAATCACCAGTTAGGCAGGCCTGTTGCAGTTGCAAAGGTCTTTCAATGTTAAGGTTCTGACACTTATGCTCGTTATTGTAATGGACTGTGTGCGCACGTGTATGGTACAGATTACTTATTTCTAACCCCTATCCCCTGACCCTGAATTCAAGTATGTCTATCTTTACCCATGCGCAAACACCTTTTCAACTAGTATGGATCGGCTGTTTCTTTATTCTCTTCAGTGGCAGGCCTCTAATTTTAAATGGAGTTGTTCCTTTACAAAATCCTAACTGTTTTTTTGTAGTTTAGTTCCTAGAAACTTGGCTCTTGGGTGAATCTAAAATTGGAGCAGGTTGAAAGAACCCCTCTGTTAGGATCATCCATTTTCAAGATATTGCTGTTAGTGTCTTAGCTGCTAACATAACTTACAGCAACTTGATGTTTTTTTCTGGTAGAATTGTCTGCAAAGTTGCTTCCTGGTTTGTTTTTGTTGCTCATTTAAAGTGAGCAACACTGGCTTCCTTTTTTAACTCCATAAGTTCAGAGTCCTTTTCTCTAAACAAGTGGGTGGTGTAGATTGATTTCCACTTTCTCTATTGTTGAGTTTACAGCTGTAGGTTGACCCAGTCTGGTTTGGCTGAGAGAATCTGAAATAATTCCATGAAGGCCAGTATATTGATTATATGCATAGTACGTGACACTGATCTGGCAATTTCACAGTTGGCTCCTAGAATGTACAGAACCTCCTGACACTCATGTTTACATGTCATCCAGGGCTCCCTGATTCGACCAGGCCAATAGTCCCAAAGAGGGAGTTCATATTCTAGCTGACATTATTCTAATCCATAGAGACAATAATAGTGGAAAATTGGTGGTACACATTTTGGAGAAATTCAGTCTTCATCAGACAAGCTGTTTTTGAAGTTTCTTTAATTCATTTTTAAAGGGATGTGAAAATCCCTGGATGACTGAATACTCCTACTTATTTAGGTCTATGTGAAGCTCATGCTGAAGATACATTGCATCCATTTTAATAAACTGTTTGGTTTTAAAATAGGAGTAGTTAATAATAATTGGGATTGTTGCAATAGAATGACCAAATGATTCACTTGACACCCAGGAGTTCACTTCTAGCATCAGAGTTTATTGAAATTCAGTGGGGGGGGGGAAACCCTCTGAAAATCTGAAGAGGTCTTCACCGAATAACAGAAAACATACATTTTGTTTCATCCCTCCTTTTAACAGTTACAAACCAACCTATTAATTACATACTCTTTCAATTAAACCAATCATTTCATTGAATGGCTAGAGATGACAGACTTGTGGTCAACTCCCTGGTCCTCATGGCTTCATGATGTTTACCAGACTCTTATCTCCTTTTTCTTGGGGTTTTTTAGTAATAGCCACTGTGTATTCAAGTATATTCCTGCCTAGACATTTGCCACCTGCATCACATTAACTGCCAATTGCCTATCACTTAAGGACCTTTTTTTTTAAAAGTCCTCTGTACAGGGAATACAAAAGAATATATCCATTCCAACAAAGTTATCATAGAATCTCTATGGTGTGGAAATGGCCCATTTGGCCCAACAAGTCCACACCGACCCTCTGAAGATTATCCCACCCAGACCCATTCCCCTACTCTATTACTGTTTTCCCCTGACTAATGCACCTAGCCTACACATCTCTGGACAATTTAGCATGGCCAATTCACCTAACCTGCACAGCTTTGAATTGTGGGAGGAAGCTGGATTACCTGGAGGAAACCCATGCAGACACGAGGAGAATGTGCAAACTCCACAGATGCCTGAGGCTGGAATCAAACCCAGGTTCCTGGTGCTGTGAGGCAGCAGCGCTAGCCACTGAGCCACCATGCTGCCCAAAGTTTTCTTGTCACATCTAATGTTAGAATTCTTTAGCTTAAATTTATGAGCACTTTCTTATCATATTTACTGGGCACCCCATCTTTATCTTTGGATGTCTTATTGGGATGAGTTGAATGAACACGTTATGCCTGCTAGTTTCTACACCTATGATTTGTTTCTCTCTGTAATGATACTTGGGCTGCTTTTTACCGACTAAAACTGGTTTGCTCTTATTTTATTTGAATCTTTTCCCCTAATACAGTTAGTGACTTTTACATTTTTACATATAGGTGAATCTACAACTACATCAGAATCTATATATCTATGATTATTTGAAGGATTTTAACTAAAATCCACTATTAGTATTGTAACCGATTTGATTAAATAATTTGAGAGGCTCACTAATTAAATTGGTGTGAAATGTTCTTATCTAGGTCTTGTGCTTAAACAACTACAGCTGCATATTCTCTCTCTCTCCTGTTACCTTGGGTCTACAGAGCTACCATTGTTCTTATTCTGAAGGCTACATTAATCAAGTATTTTCCCAGGCTGTCTAACTATGGTCAGCCATATTCTGCTGCTAATGCCATCGGTAGCTGTTGGTCACTTTGTTCTGCTTAGTCATGGACAACTCTAACCAGGCATAACACTAATCTGACGAAGGGCTGATGCCCAAAACGTCAATTCTCCTGCTCCTTGGACGCTGCCTGACCTGCTGCGCTTTTCCAGCAACACATTTTTCAGCTCATAACACTAATCTGTACTTAAATGTAACTGTGGTATGTTCCACTTATTAGATAAACAGTTGAAAAGGAGAAAAGCCTTAATTACACTTGAGATATCTGGAATATAAACCATTTTAGTTTAACTTTTGGACAAACTCATTACAGAAAATGTGACCAGTTGAGGAATGTCTCCCCATGAACACCAGTCAAGGTGAATGAGTATTGAGTTTTTGGTGATATCTGTGAAGAGACTGCTCAAGTGATGCTGTTTTTGTGTCCCCCTGAATGGCACTCATTTTCTCAATGTCTTTAATAAGTAAACATTTCCAGCAATGCAGTGCAGCCTCAACATTGCACAGGTATTGGACTAGAGGATACAAGTTTGTGGTGTCTGATCTAATTTTTGTTTTAAAATCAGAAACCACTGAAGGGCCAGAAGCTAAATATTAAAGTAACTTTCATATTTAGAATGTCTGCTGCAAAATAGTTGTAGAGGATACACTGAGGAGCAATGACAAGCCACATTAGTGTATACGGTACTAATACATTGTAGAGCACGAGATTTGATGTTTAATGGTGTATTTTCAAAGCTGCTCTGCAAAGTACATCCACCAGATGGCACAAGGAGACTATAAAACCTCTAGTTGTATTTCTAAAATGTCCAAAAGATACAGAAGATTTCCAAATAAATAGCAAAATAATCTGTTGTACGATGGTACATGGCCTGTATTCCTACTATGGGGCTTTTTTTTTTGTCCTCTGTTCATGAAGGTCAGAGTACTTATATTTTAGATACCAGATCTTTTAAAATGCTTGAATAATCTTCTGTTCAGGTGCAGAGAACTCTTTTTGTTATTCCACATGGATCCTAGACTATGGTTTTGTCATCCTTGCCACAGATGGTGAATGTACCCCCCTTACTACTTGTGCAGTTTTATTTATGTAAAAGGTGTGTATTCTTTTAAATCAAGGAACCTTCCAATTGAATAATTTCAATGGCAAGCAATTGCATGTTTAACAATGAACGTTAGTTATTCCCTCCCATGTACCCCAATAATGTTTTGCGCATGCTCTACCTCCAGGTTAGATATGGGTTAAGATAAAATACTCTTATGGCTTTAATAATCTGTGTCTCTTGTGGTATGCCTGTAACTTCTGAGAGGGAATTCATCTTTTACAAGACCTTCATTTTAACGAATGCAAAATATTCTCCATAAGTTGCAAGATTCTTTGTCAAATTCCCAGGTTGGGACCCAGGTGAACTTTGTGGGAGGGAGTCTGCTGTTTGGATCTTCTGTTTGGATCTCTCTAGATGTTATTATCTTGACAAACTGGATGACTTCGCTTTGGATAGACCTCTGCAGATCCGCTTCTAGTGGCTGAGCTAGGAGGACTAGGTTCTAGTTCTCCCTCCTCAGTGTGTTGTAGCATGTTTGAGGGCAGATTGACTTCAGAAGATGAAGATCCGAACAGCAAATACTTGATGCTTGGAAAGAAATTTGGCTTCCTAGTCACGATTCCATCGGTTGTGTTTTTATATAAACCAAGAATGGTGTATGTTGATTCCGATCATGTTGTCATTTTTGCACCTTCAGTTTGAGACAGTCGGGAGACTCCCCTTTTTTTTAGTGGCCCTTTCAACTTTGACTTTTTTTTGTGTGGCTTGCACCAATCTGGAAGTTTTTCTTCTGTCTTGAAACTACTCTTCGGTCTCCATCTACAGAAGTCTGGTAACTCTTGGGGGGCTTGTCTTTGCAGTTTTTTAATGTTCAGTTTATATTTTTTTAAAAATCTGAAAATTCAAGCCAGGCTTAAACATGACACTCTAGCGGGATGTGTTTTTGCTGCTGGAACTCCCTCAAGGTATGAGACCTGTAATGATTTTTGTTGCTGCTCCTTGCCATGTTAAACTAAAAATATTGACTTGTTTGGAGTATGCCATAGTTCTATGCAACTTTCTCTTCTACATTATTGTTTGGAAATTTCTGAACTTGTGCACACTTTAAATTGCTTCTGGTTTGACTAGAGTGCCACTTAAAACTCCTAAAATGAAAAATTATGATCTTCACAAGCAAATGTGCATGTCTCTTTCTGCTGTTCCTGTGAAGCTATTTTGAGCTGTTATAAACGGATTTATTTTAAGTAGATAAATTTTAAACTTCTGCTAAAATATTAGGCTAACAATTGCTTAGTGGACACTTCACTATCAGTAATAAGTTCTTGATTCTGTTTAGGTTTGTTATGCTCCAGAGTTTTCTTTTTCAATAAACTATCTTGTATTTAACAGGCATGGAACACGGTGTGCAGGTGAAGTGGCTGCTGTGGCCAATAATCTCTGTGGTGTTGGTGTAGCATACAATGCCAAAATTGGTGGTAAAGTATAATTGTTCATATTAAGAATGGCAGGTTTTCCTGTGAGGATATTTTTAATGCTAACTTTTTTGGATCAATAAGTTTTTTTTTGGTTGAGGAACAAATAGATCTGAGGATGAACAATTACTTTTCATAATTTTTAAAGGTAGTTCTTGAATAGCAATAGCTTTTAATATTTTAAGTCTGGATTTTGTGGTTTGATGGCAAATTATCAACATTCACTGTTATGCTGCAAAGCCCAACAGCGCATCCGTCATTCACACATGCAATTAAAAGTGAAAATTTAGAAGCTGGCTGTCAGTGATTTCCTGGTCCTCTGAATGCACTACCATGGTGCTCATGAGAAAATCTGTTTATTTACTGAATTGATGACAGTAATATCATTGTCTGCTAGGCAGTCAATCACTGAATTTTCAGGTTTGTAATTCTGTTCTTGAAATCAAATTATCCTTGTCAAATGTATTTTTAAATTATTCGTCACTAAAGTTGAATACCCCTTCTGGTCCAGAAAAACTGATTTGTAAAAATGTCAAATTTCTCATTCTATGAAATCTCATAGATTTAAGAAACAATTCCATTTTTATTTTTCAACTTTGCATGTCTAATTTTTTTTTTGCTTTTATTAAAGTAAAGTAAACTATACAATCTTTTTTTTTTTTTTTTGCTTCCTTTTGCTGTCTGAATGCTTTAGTGTGGTTAACTGCTTGACAAATTTAATGATCCTGTATGAGTGTTACTGATACTAGAGATTTCCAATGGCTAACACTGGATTTGAGTAGCTTTCTTCAAGATCAGCAGTGCACTCTATTGCTTTGCCACTGAATGCAAAATCTGTGCCATAATTTTTTTTTAAAAAGAACTGTGACCTTTGTATGAATTAACTTCTTTTTATATTTATGGTCTTTTGTAAAACTGTGGGTTTGTGATGAGAGATTTTGTGAAACAGATCCTAAACAGTAGGCAGTTTGTCTGGTCACCATGCTACTGCTTTCCCCACCTTCAACTGAAAAATGGGAAAAGACTGCCTTTTCATTCCCTCATCTGTGTTGACTTCATTGCAATGCAAAGACCCTGCAGGAGTCAATGGGGCATGAAAGGAATATATTAGCAGTATGTTGCTAGGTGATCAGTTGAGCGTTCTATTCATTGTTTACTATCATGCAGGCCAGTAAGCTTGTGTTAAGTTCTACATTTGAATACAATAAACTACCCATCTTTAATGAGGACATACTTGGGAAAGATCTAGCCTGTGTAGAAAATAATTAAATTTTTAAACCTTTTGCACTGAACAGCTACTGAATTTTCCTCTTTACCCTTAATGTTACTGGTTTGTACAAAATCAATTTGACCTAAAAATGCCTTGGGCACGTAATTTTCTTTTTGCAATCCCAAAGGAGAGTGGTGCAGTATTTCTATACTTGTTCTTGACAAATATGTTTATATTGACCTACATGTTCAGCTTAACATGACAAGAACAAAGACAAGTTGCTGTAGTGGCCAAATAGATGACAGGTGAAATTCAATGTAGAGAAGTCTTCCTTCTTGGAAGAAAGCACATGGAGAGCCAGTCTAAAATCAAATGTTTAAAGTACATAGGACCAGAGGAACCTAGGTATGTTTGTGCATAAGTCACTAACAGCAAAGGAAAAACAAGTAGTTAAATTTGTATGGTATCATAGGCTTTATTAATAGAGGCATAGAGTACAAGAACAAGGAAGATATGCTGAATTTATACATGATACTTGTTTGACCATGTTGGAATATTGTGCATAGTTGTGCACACTATACTTTATGAAATATGTAAACACATTAAAGTGCAGAAGTAGTTTGACAACAGATTAATGAATGAGAAACTTCAGTTGTAAAGGTATTGGAGATGTTTTGATGATTTTCCTTTGAGTGCCATTCAAGAGGGAAGTAGATGATTTTAAATAGGAACAATATTCTGTTATAGGGATCATGCATAAGAATAGTACTGAATAATGCTCATTCAGAGTTGGTGCAGACCTGATGGGATGAATGATCATCTCTATGCCATACATTTGTGATTCTGAACTTAAGCATGGAGAATATTAAACAATCTTGTCCACATTTACATGATATCTAACATGTATATGACTTTGTTCTTCATATTTAGACAGCTATCTAACCTTTTTGGTCATAAGGTTCAGAGCTTTAGAACTATTTTACATTTGTACTTTACAAATTATGGTTCTGTGGTGTTTTGTGGGATCTGTTGTATAACTTATTTCTTTTGTCTGCAGGAGTAAGAATGCTTGATGGTGAGATTACTGATGTAGTGGAAGCCCGCTCGCTCAGCCTCAACCCTCAACACATTCACATCTATAGTGCTAGCTGGGGCCCAGAGGACAATGGGCAGACTGTGGAAGGGCCAGCAGTATTGGCAAGTCAGGCATTCCTCAGGGGTATTACAAAAGTAAGATCATGAAAAATTGTTAGAGCCATTTTATTTTGCAATGTTCATGCTAGTCTATAGAACATGAAATTGTGTGTACACTACAATCTATGCACTAAACCTAAAGCAATGCAAACAATTTATACAAAAAACATGGTCATTTAGATCACCTTTTTAACACTACTCCTCTTTAATCTAACAAAACCTCTCCTGTTACAAAATTTTTAACACTTTAGAACATCTCAATCAGCAATGTATTGGTTTCTTACTGTAAATGCTTGTTTTAGTGACTTTAGAATTGCCAGGTCACCTAGGAATGAAACCCATGTAATATAGTGTTCTGTTTATTTGTTACGTTGAATAAAGTAAATTTGTTATGCTGTTGACTTAGAGCACTCTAGTTGCCTTCAGTAAACTTTGTGTAAGATGCGAGGATAGCATAATGCTTCAATGTTTTTAAAAAAACAAGGGTAAGGCATATGGTCATGCTTGAACTTGTATCCACTTCCCTTTCCTATCTGCATCAGGCCTCAACATCTCCATTCTTGGATAGAATTCTGAACACTCATCAGCCTTTGAAAAAACTTCTCCCATTCACAGCCCTAAAAATAGTTATAACCCTTCTCTTTAACCTGAGCCTACAGGTGGGTGATGCTCCATTTTTTGTTTTTGCCTGCCCACCTCAGAATCTATAGTATACATCCAGCATCCTTAAATGAAAGCTCTGACTCCATTAGGCTAAAGATAACCAACCCTAAGAGAAAATATTGCTGGACAGCTTTTCCCTTGGATCCTTGAACAGACTGATAGTTGAAGACTTCTCTTTCTCTTCCACCCCCCCCCCAATTACTTATCTTGCATTAGTGAAAATTTGTGGGTGATGGGAATCTCAGAATTGTGGCCCAGCTGGTCTTTTTAAACATCTGTGGAATCTATTGAGCTCTCTTTCTAGTTCTAATCTCCAACCAGTGACTACAGCTCCTCCAACGTTTGCTGTACCCTGTCGATCATTTTATAAATTGTTTCACTTGTCTGTCCTTTTTTTTTCTTTCTTTTTAAATCTGGATTTCATTTCTGGGTCTGAGCATTTGGAAGAATGCTTTGCTTTACTAGTTCCAGGAAGTCCTGCTAATGCTACAAAGCAGGTTCTTTGGGGGATGGGAAGGGGAAATATTGTTCTTGCTAACCATTTCAAAACTGTACTGTAATGGGGGGGTGGGGGGAGGAAGAGGAAGGGATGTTAATCTTTTGAAAACTGTATGCTATTTCATAGAGCAATGCACTACAACTATTCTATCTTTAATATAGTTTTCTTTTTTTATAATGGATTCAAGGTTTAAAGTTTGGAGCCCCTCCAATACATTTTAACCAACTAATCTGTTTGTTCTTAGGGTCGAGGTGGTCTTGGTTCCATTTTCGTTTGGGCATCTGGTAATGGAGGCTTCCAATATGATGACTGTAACTGCGATGGCTATACCAACAGCATCTACACACTGTCTGTAGGCAGCACAACTCAACTAGGGAATGTTCCATGGTACAGCGAGGCCTGCTCTTCAACGCTAACCACCACTTACAGCAGTGGAACCAGATTGGAAAAACAGATTGTAAGAAAGATTGATTTTTGTTTGTGTTGAAAGACAAAATTGCTGGCGCTCATTTGTTGTTGGAAGGGTATGGGGTTTATAGTAGCAAAGTAATGGGGATACCAGACATTGCTACTGTTAAATTAGCAGACATACTTTGAACTTGACTGTCTCCATTCCTCCTTGCCCAACAGTCAGCCTGGGAAACTGATATTGATGCTAAGAGCAGACTGAGTAGGGAATGTAGCTGGACAGGCTGAGATGGTGGGACTTCCTCAAGGCACTTAGCATGAGAGCAAATCATCAGCTTTCCTTCAACTGCCAGGTTTCTCAAGCCATTTGAAAGAATTAATTGCAGCAGGTTGACTATGTGGCAGGTAAAAGTCCAGGTGTGCAGCATACTTTTTAATGTGGTTAAATAACTGACAGTCATCTCTTGAGTAGGTTAGTCTTTTGCATCTTTGCATTTTTTTCCAAATTAAGTGGGTGTGTTTTAAGGTGGCTTGATATCTGGTTTCACTTTCTTGTTTAATATACTCTACCCTAACATTTTGCCACTGTTTGGTGAGATGATAGTAATCTTAGCCTTCTTTCTTCACAAGGTATTATGATTGGCCATTAGTCAGGTATTTTTGAAGTAATTTTTATCTTTGGCTCTGTCTCACTTTTTAGGCAGTTTTGTTTTCTTATGTGTCACTTTTGTATCAGCAGTTGGGAATGCTCTGAAATATTGGACATGCAAGCTTGTAGGTTAGGAGAATGAGTAGACCACTTGGCACCTTGCACCTGCTCTCATTTAATACGGTCATGGCTGATCCATTTGTAACCTCACCTCCACATACCCACCTACCCCAATAACCTTTCCACCCGATACTTCCTTTTAAAAGTATTCAAAGACTCTGCCCTCAAAAGGTGGATAGAAGCAGAGCGTTCTAAAGACTCAACTATGCAAAAATTTATCATTGTCTTATTAGGCTATTCCTTATTTTTAAATAGTGACCCCCTGGTTTCTGATTCTCTTAATAAAAGGAAACATCCTGTCTACATCACAACTTAAGATGCTTTTGAGGTATATTTCAATCAAATTGACTCTTGCTCTTAACTTCTCTGGGTATAAGCCTAACTGGTGCAATATTTCCTCATTTGAAGCTAATACTAAGCAACCAGCCTTTTCAAAAGTAAATCTTCTGAACTACTTCCTTTAAGTGGGGTGGTGATTTTATTCTGAGGAGCTGGGATTTTAAACTAGTGGGGTGGGGCAGGGGTTAAGGTGAGAAGGGAGGCGGAATGGAAGGAAAGTGCAGATCAATCTTATGTGCCAGTGGCTGTAGCAGTGATTAGACTTCAGCAGAAGATTTAGCTTATGCCTGCTGACTAATGGGCAGGATGGAAAATCCTATTTTTAAGTCTAAAAGTATTTGCATTTTGAGTTTTCAGTTCTTCCTAAAGAAGGCATCTGAAAATCATACAGTAGGATTCATAACCATATGTGGTCAAATATGGGGTTTTAATTTGTACAAATGGGTCACTTCAGCCATAGCTGATGTACAAGAGACCTTTTTAAAAAGGTCAGCTTTCATGGTTTGGAGAAAAATTAGTCAAGTGTTCGTAATTTTTATTTTTTTTTGCTTCAACCCCTTCCCAGGTAACAACTGATCTTCGCTTACGATGTACAGAGAAACACACTGGAACATCAGCATCTGCACCACTTGCTGCTGGGATCATAGCCCTTGCTCTGGAAGCAAAGTAATTCTGTTTAAGTGCAGTAAAATGTTCTTGGTGGGTAAGCATATTGAACGAGGGTATATTTCATTTGGAATGGATTTTTGTATTTTAAGATACTATTTCCAAGCAACATAGCAATTATTGCTAAAATATTAGCAACACACTTGATATATACAGAATTTTCTGATTGATTTGAAATTCAGTTCAGATACTAAACATTTTTAATTCTTCAGTTTTGAGTAGCTGATTTCTTGATGCACGTGTAGGAAGATGATCCAATTTTAACTTGTTTGCAATTCTATTTTTCTTACCTGAGCATCTGATTCATAACTGAATTTTAGGCATGCACAAAGATGACCAATTATCAACAATTTATTATAGCCTCTGACTCTTCCAAGGTGTGAAGAGCTCTAGTTCTGTCTTTATTTAAGATTGCTGTTCTCTGCTTTGTCCCCACTCCCACCAACTCCAATCTGATTCCACAATATTCTCCGATTTCTGTTTTCATGCTATCTACCATTCTTTACCAACTCTTTCTTCCTTGATCTCACTACACTGCTGATTTTACCCACTTTTCTTTTTGTTTCCTTTCTAGCCTCCATAGCCACTGAGATACTTAATTCCTACTATTATCAAAATTGCTTGATCCCTCTTCCGTGCAGGCTTAATCTCCATTTTCAACCACGTTTTCTCTTTGAAAACAATACATTTCAATGGCAAAATCTGGGTCTCTCCCACAACTCTACAATCTTTCCCAGTCAATTTCCATCTCATTCTCCTCCACAAGCTGCCAAGTATGAGTAATTAAAATCAACTAGGAGGAAGTGAGGACTGAGGCAAGGACGGGGATTTTAATTTTCATAAATGCTTAACTGGAGGTTACTTTCCATAACCATAGTGTTACACCAGTAACTCTGACATATGGCTATGGAAAGTGACATGCAGTTAAGAACTTATGAAAAATTTTAAAACCACTGTCCTTGCCTCAGTCCTCAGTACTTTTTTTTTCTCCTAGTTGATTTCCATTCTACTGCAAAGCTGCTTCTAAGGATGCCTACCTTGAAGTTCTCATGTCTCTGTACCCCCAGGTCATCTCCTCCTGACCTGAAGCTCTTCAGCCATGTCCTGAAGCAGACTTGCTATTACAGCCACATCTCCCTTTATTTCCTGATAAAGGGGCTTATGCCCCAATTGTCGACGACTCCTCCAATTGCTGCCTGACCTGCTGTGCTTTTCCAGCACTACACTCGAGACTTTGTCTCAACTCATGCACTAAACCCACTACTTTCCTACTCCAGGTCCTACCTTGAGTTGAATCAGGTCATTCATCAATAAGCTGAACTCCAAAACAAGTCTTCTGCATCATATGTACAGCCTATTTCGACATCTAACATTGGCTATCTCGGCCCACCTGTTAAAAATCTTCCAGTTTGTTTTAAAAATTACTACCACCCTTGACTATTCCCATGAATTCCTGGCTGGTCTCTGATCCTCCATGCTCTTCACTTCAGCCCATATAAATCTCTTCTCAACACTGTCCTACTGCATAGAAATGCCTATTGCCAACATTGCCAGCCTTGCTGACCACACTACGTTCTTTCCATAACCATTTTCAATTCCACTTTTTATTCTGTGCTAAAAATTCCATAATACCTCTTCTCCCTTGTCAAACGTACTTTTGTGCAGTTATTATCTCTGAACCTTTTTTCCAACTCTGGCTTATAGTTCAACACTTCCTGATTGTCTCCATTTATGGCTGTGTCTTCAAGCACCTAAGCCCCATGCTTTAGAATTCATTCTGTGTATATATCTCTGCTTTCAGTCCCACTTGCCTTTTACGTTTACATTTTGACATGATATTGGGATAACTAAAAACATATTTGTCTCAAAAGCACTGGCACACTCTCTTTCTTTTTTTCTATGTTAAAAGAACTCCATAATGATGCATGTTGTTAATGTGTTTCAATTCTTAACTTCCAACAAAAGAACAATATATGGTTTGTGTTTGTAGTCCTACACTGACCTGGCGTGATATGCAGCATCTTGTGGTGAGAGCATCTAAACCTTTGCATTTGAAAGCAGGCGACTGGACCAAGAATGGTGTGGGCCGCAAAGGTAAGGAACTTGTTTAAATGGCATGTTTTACAAAACTGACTGTCTTCAATAAGTCATACATTCATTTAAACAAAACAATGGCTTTTAAAGATTTTAGCACCTACAGGTTTTTTCTTTTGAAGGATGTACTCTTCAAAGGCCTTAAAGAAACTTATCTAAAGCAGTACTGTTCGAATATCTCCATTTGAGAGTCTGGCTTCAGCACTGTTTTAGCCCTTGATGCTGATGACCATAACTTGAATTTGTCTGGAAAAACTAAACTAAGCTTCTACAAGCTTAGACCTCCAATTTTGATTTTTGAGTTTTGTTCGACATAGTAAAATGTGTATTCCCTCATCCACAGAGGTATAACCTCTTATGTGCAGTGTTCCAGTTAGAATGGCTCCAAGCACTAGGCAATAATAAGCGAAGTCCAAGTGCAAGAGGGATGTCATCTACTTGCATGGAGGAATGGTAGAGAAGGATGCTATCCCAGAGCTTGCTCTCCTGAAGCAGTTGGTGGTGTGCTATCTGAACACTTACCCTAACCCAAACCAAGGAGATGATGACCAACCTTTTTATTTTGTCCTCTGTAGATAGCACAGCATTACACCTATTGGTTGCAGTTCTTGAATTTCCAGAATAAATGTTGCCATGCATTGATAAAATTGTCCTGAATGATTCCCAATATACCCAGAAGCTCTTTTTATAGGTCCAGCAGCAAACTAGCAAGAAATTGTGTATCTGTTTTAAGTAATACTTGAAATCCAGATTAATGCCATGTTTGGTTTTGATTGCTGGTCAGTATTGGAGGACATCCGAATGAGTACTACTCACAAAGATATCATCCAATGCTCTTAGTGAGCATACCTACTAAACAGGGATCATCAACTTAAATAATCCTCCGGGTCCCTGCTTCTAACTACCTTGAACTCATAATTAAGATAATGACTTGCACTAAATGCAGATTAAACCAATGTTTTGATAGATTCCATCTAACTGTCTCAATAGGCTGTTTAGTACTTCAGCATACTGACTAAAATTGTTTTGCATTTTGTATGGAGGCTTAATTTTAAGGTAAAGCATCTTGTTTGGATCTCCACACTAAAACAATGGAACGAAGCTAATTTATTTTATATACTTGGCAATTTTGCTTGTAAAATTAAGCCCATCAGAATACTGAATAACTCTTCCATAAAATTTGAAATGAGTTGCCATCCTTCATTTAACTGAAGTTTGAGACCCTGGTTGCACAAAGGTTCATAGGGGAATTTATAACCATGAATTTGACTCTTAAGAAGTTGATCATAAATGATCTTCCTCAAACCTAATTACCTTTACCAGTGGCATGGTACAGTCTAATTGAACCTTAGCTTTATTTATTTTGGTACAGTATTCAACATGTAATCATTTGAGTTGAGCATCCATGATCAGATCTTCAATATGGATACAAAGAATGAGACTCTGAAACCTTGCAACTGACCATGTTTGAAAATTAATTCGAAGATTGGATTTGGCTCTTTGCTTTAGATGTAAAGTGACAGATTGCACAACTTTGATCTAACTTTGCCCAATACATAACTAAAGTTCTTTTGAAAAGTAATGGCTTTAACATTAAAGCTATTGATTGATTATATTGATAAATATAATATTGATTGGATATAATTTTTTTTTTGCACTGTTTTCAAACTTTCCAAAATCACAGTTGGACACTCTCTAACTGATTGTAAATTGTCATAATTACTTTCAGTGAGCCATCACTATGGGTATGGACTACTGGATGCTGGATTGTTGGTGGATTTGGCAACAAAGTGGTTGACAGTGAACCCACAGAGAGAATGCTCCATAGACATTAGTAAATCTCCACAGTAAGCATGTGAATACAGATTGGAATTTTTGTATACTATATTGAAATTACAGATGGCTTTGAATGTCTTACAATTCTGTGTAGTTCTTTTTTTATTAGGAATTCATTCACAACTCAAATCTGTTATACTATTTTCACCTCGAAATAATTTATGACTAACTCCAATTGTTACTTTGCATGCCGAGGATGATCTTAAATGTAAGATTAGAGCGAACATTGACCATCCCCTTTTAGTTTTGTTATACTTAGAAGGCAGAAATGGACTGAAATTAATGTTTATACTCTGCTCTAGTTGGATTCCAATTTTTGCTTCCAATTTAGTCAGTGTAACCTTGAATCAGTATAACTATCAATTCAATGTAAGTTTGTTTTTGAAGAAATCATTCAAGCTGCTTTATGCACTTTTTTCCCCTAATTCTGGAAGCCAATTGGTGCTATTAGGCAATTTCCTTTGTTACTAATATTGAATGTGTATTGTCTAATAGCGGCAATTGGCTCCAAAATTTAAAAGTAGTGTACAAGGCAGCTTGAATGATGTCTTCACAGAAAAACAACTTGCATTGAATTGATAGTATTTCTTGTCCTTTTAAAAACTTCTGCACTTTCACCATTGAGTAATTGCAGGTGACACGTTGTTATCTTGTACTTGGGATAATTTCTCTTATTTGTAGCTTTGGAATCTACATTTAGAACATAGAACATAGAAGAATACAGCGCAGTACAGGCCCTTTGGCCCTCAATGTTGCGCCAATCAAAGCCCACCTAACCTACACTAACCCACTATCCTCCATATAACTATCCAATGCCCGCTTAAATGACCATAAAGAGGGAGAGTCCACCACTGCTACTGGCAGGGCATTCCATGAACTTACGACTCGCTGAGTGAAGAACCTACCCCTAACATCAGTCCTTTATCTACCTCCCCTTAATTTAAAGCTATGCCCCCTTGTAATAGCTGACTCCATACATGGAAAAAGGTTCTCACTGTCAACCCTATCTAACCCCCTAATCATCTTGTACATCTCTATCAAGTCACCCCTAAACCTTCTTTTCTCCAATGAAAACAACCCCAAGTGCCTCAGCCTTTCCTCATAGGATCTTCCTACCATACCAGGCAACATCCTGGTAAACTTCCTCTGCATCCGTTCCAGTGCCTCCACATCCTTCCTATAGTATGGCGACCAAAACTGCACACAATATTCCAGTTGCGGCCGCACCAGAGTCTTCTACAACTGCAGCATGACCTCAGGACTCCGGAACTCAATTCCTCTACCAATAAAAGCTAGTACGCCATATGCCTTCTTCACTGCACTATTTACCTGGGTGGCAACTTTCAGAGATCTGTGTACATGGACACCAAGATCCCTCTGCTCTTCCACACTACCAAGTATCTGACCATTAGCCCAGTACCCCATCTTTTTATTACTCTTACCAAAGTGAATCACCTCACACTTAGCTACATTGAACTCCATTTGCCACCTTTCTGCCCAGCTCTGCAGCTTCTCTATAACCCGTTGTAACCTGCCATATCCTTCCTCACTGTCTACAACTCCTCCGACTTTCGTATCATCCGCAAACTTGCTCACCCAACCTTCTAACCCTTCCTCCAGGTCATTTATAAAAATGACAAACAGCAATGGTCCCAAAACAGATCCTTGCGGAACACCGCTAGTGACGGCACTCCAAGATGAACCTTTGCCATCAACTACTACCCTCTGTCGTCTTCCAGCCAGCCAATTCCTGATCCAAACCTCCAACTCACCCTCAATGCCATATCTCTGTATTTTCTGCAGTAGCCTACCATGGGGGACCTTATCAAACGCCTTACTAAAATCCATATATACCACATCTACCGCTTTCCCCTCATCTACCACCTCAGTCACCTTCTCAAAGAATTCAATAAGGTTTGTGAGGCACGACCTGCCCTTCACAAAACCATGCTGACTATCCTTGATCACATTATTCTTATCCAGATGTGCATAAATCCTATCCCTTACAATTCTCTCTAAGACTTTGCCCACAACAGAAGTGAGACTCACTGGGCTATAGTTACTAGGATTATCCCTACTCCCCTTCTTGAACAAGGGAACCACGTTTGCTAGCCTCCAGTCCTCTGGCACTACTCCTGTAGACAAAGAGGACACAAAAATCAAGGCCAATGGCTCTGCAATCTCCTCCCTTGCTTCCCAGAGAATCCTAGGATAAATGCCATCAGGCCCAGGGGACTTATCTGTTTTCACCCTTGCCAGAATTTCCAACACCTCTTCTCTACATATCTCAAAGCCATCCATTCTACTTATTCGTGCCTCAGTATTCATATCGACAACAATGTCCTGTTCCTGAGTGAATACTGACGAAAAGTATTCATTCAGTGCCTCCCCAATCTCTTCAGCCTCCACACGCAACTTCCCATTACTATCCTTGATTGGACCTATTCCTTCCCTAGTCATTCTTTTATTCCTAACATACCTATAGAAAGCCTTGGGGTTTTCCCTAATCCTACCAACTAAGGACCTTTTCATGTCCCCTCCTTGCTGCTCTTAGCTCTCTCTTCAGGTCCTTCCGGGCTACCTTAACTCTCAATCGCCCCTATTGAACCTTCACGCCTCATCTTTACAAAGGCCGCCCTCTTCCATTTAACAAGGGATTCCAACTCCTTATTAAACCACGGCTCCCTCACACGACCCTTTCCTCCCTGCCTGATAGGTACGTACTTATCAAGGACACTCAATAGTTGCTCCTTGAACAAGTTCCACATATCAATTACGCTCTTGCCTTGGAATCTACTTTTCCAATCCACACATCCTAAGTCATGCCTCAACGCATCATAATTTCCCTGCCCCCTGCTATAACTCTTAAATTAATATTTAATATTGGTAACAAAAATTGTCTAATGGTGCCAATTGGCTTCAAAAATTAGGAAAGTGTACAAGAAGGCTTGAATGATGTCGCAGAAAAATAACTTTCATCAATGTAGCATTTAGTCTTTGAAACATTTCAATGAATAATAATGTCTGCTGCAATTTATGCAGTTATACAGGTTCACAGTCATTCTGAATCATCGTTTCTCAGACAACCATTGGCCAAATGACTAGTTAATCTGCTATTGGGCAAAAGGTTGAAGATTGTGCATATTATATGAAAATGGAGCTGGCTGGGAGTGTGTTTAAAGCCCTAACAGTCTTGTAAATTTTGATCTCTTAAACTTGTGTATAGATCAAACCTAGTAATGCTCTGGAAAGATTTGTATCTTTGCTATGTCCTTATGTTATTGATATTCCAAATTGTTTGGAGCTACTGAAGCGACAGTCCCTCAAAATTCAAATTACTTATGAATATAATAGCTGAGGTAGAGTACACCATCTTTGGCTAGAGTATGGTACAATGCTGCAATACAATCTGGTTGACCTTTTTTAAAGTGATTTAGTACTTTTTTTTTTCTTCTAAGCCTTTAACCAGTATTGCAGCCTTGTAGTATTCTCACGAGCCTTAGTGCTATATGTAACACATTCTTGGTCATCTGTGATTTTTATATAATGTATGCACAACTCCATTTGAAATCATTCTGTGAAACATTAAACAATCCACTGGTGCAGCAATCTGGAGTAGCTTTTAAACTGGCTTCTGATGCTCATAAGGTTAAATTTAATTCCTCCTTTTTAAGTTGCATAGAATTAGATTTTTGTTTTGCCTCCCAACATTTTGAAATTTGTTTGTTAGAAACAATTTCCAGGCACCATGCCCCATGACCATGTATGCTTGTCATATTTGCTCTGATCCTCTTGAAATCTATCTCATTTTCTGGAAAAAAAAACTGACACTCTGACTATTGCCAAATTCTAATGGATATTATAGAATCAGTCATGCAGCATGGAAACAGACCCCTTGGTCTAGCTAATTAACGCTGAGTATATTTCCAAATTAAATTAGCCCATAATCCCTCAACCTTTCCTAATTATGTATTTATCAAAATGTCTTTTAAACGCTTGTAACTGTATCTGCATTCTCTATTTTCTTTGGCAGTTCATTCTACACATAAACCGTAAATCTTTCTCCTCTCCCTTTTTAAAAAATATGTCCCCTAGTTTCCACCCTAGGAAAAGACACCTGCCATTTAACCTTATCTATGTTCCTCATGATTTTATAGACCTCAAAAATCACCTCTCAACCTCCCCAATGCTCCAATGATAAAGGTCGCAGCCTTTCCAATCCTTTTTTTTAATGTATCTCAAACCCTTTACTTTCAACAACATTCTGGTATATCTTTTCTGAATCCTCTCCAGTTTAATAATATCCTTCCTCTATTAGGGTGACCAGAATTGTACACCGTACTCTGGAAGAGGCCTCCTGTACAACCTCAACATGACGTCCCAACTCCTATACTCAAAGGTCTGAGCAATGAGGGCAATCATGCTAAATGACATCTTAACCATCCTGTCTATCTGTGATGCAAATTTCAAAGAATTGGGCAGCTATGCCAAAAGAGATTCCAATCTTGTGTAGTTTTTTCAAATTGACTTGCTTCATTTAAAGCTTTTTTTTTCTTCACATGTAATCTCTAAAGAGAAAATGGGACTGATAGAGGTTTGTCCCCCAAGCTTCAGACAACAATTCTTAGTTGAAGTTGCCAAGAGTTTCTGGCTGAAATTTGTTTGTCCATATTATGCCTTCCTTTGTTAAGGGAGACCCTATTGTCCACACCCACTTAATGTTTGAATAATACTTCACTTGAAGCCCTGTTAACTGTAAGCCATAATCAGTGTGAATTTTAAAGTCTTGCATTAAGTTTAAATGTTTTAGAGCATATATTTTTAAAATTGTTCTTTCAGAGTTATTTCTGACAAGCTTGTTATCAAGAAATATGTTGATCCTTGTTCTCAAACTAAAAAATACATCCGATCTCTTGAACACGTGGTGGTTAGATTGTCACTAAGCTACACTCGAAGAGGTGATCTGAGAATTGCACTTACTAGTCCCAGTGGGACATATTCCAAGTTGGTTGATGTAAGGTATGAAAATCATTGTGGATATTTGTCTACTAATGTAGAGGTAAAGGAAAAGTGATCCAGAATAGCCACTAGTCTTAGTGAACTATTGGTTAACTTTGAAGCTCATCCCTGGCATTCCCCCACCTCCAACCTGTAACACAGCTTAATGGTACACCATATCTGACACATGACAGCAGTTTTACTAAGAAAGAGAGCAGATGATATCTCGCAGGAAGTCTGTTTTCCTGTTCAATATAGTTATAGCCAATCTAAGACCCCAAATCTATGTTCTTGCCTAACCTTCATAATCTCCATTTTTTTTTCCCTAGAGTCTCTTATCTTTTTACCTTTTTTTTATTATGCCAGTTAGCAAACTTGGATGCTTTTACTTTTTGGAGCCTTCATCCGTGTGGGTAGCAATTAGCTGAGGAACCAATATTGATTCTTGCAGAAGCTGATTAGTTAGTCTGCCACTGAAAATGCCTGTTTTTATACCTAGTCTTTGTCCTGTCTGTTAGCCAATCTTTTGTCCATTCCAATGTCTTTCCCCAAGACAATCCACCTGTAACTTTTTTTTTGTGGACCTTTTTTCAATGCCTTTGGAATTCCATTATACTATATCCAGTATATACTGTAACTTCCCTTTTTACATCTATCTTGTTAGTTGTGCTGTTAAATTTGTTGCACTGCTGACTCTACCTGATAACTTTATGGTTTTAAGTGCCTTGTTCAATCTTTTTATTATTCTATTTTCCAGATGACTGTCATGCAAACTGACCTGCAGTTCCCTGCCTTCTCTTGCTATCTTTTCTTGAAAAACTGTTAATTTTCTGTCTTCTAATACTTTTTTTTCCCCCCCTCTGGCTATTTTAGGATCTAGGGAATTTTGGATGACCACGATGAATGCACCTTTGCAGCCTCCTTTTTTAGAATCCTATAGTGTACATCTTAGGGTCCAGGGGATTTGTCAACATAGAATTAATTCTTTAATTCTATTATTAAGTTCATTGCCCTCATTAGCTCTTTGGTTTCTCTTTTGTGCTGCTGCTTCACTTCTAAAGTGAAGACTTAAAAATAAAGGCCAATTTTGATGCTATTAGGCAAGAACATTCAAAAGCTGATTGTGGGCAGATGTTTGCAGGTAAAGGACAGCTGGAAAATGGGAAACCTTCAGAAATGAGATACGAAGAATGCAGAGACGGTGTATTCCTGTTAGGGTGAAAGGAAAGGTTGGTAGGTATAGAAATTGAGGGTTTGGTTAAGAAAAAGAAGGAAGCCTATGTCAGGTATAGACAGGATAGTTCAAGTGAATCCTTAGAGTATAAAGGCAGGAGGAGTATACTCGAGAGGAATCAGGAGGACAAAAAGGGGCATGAGTTAGCTTTGGCAAATAGGGGTAAGGAGAATCCAAAGAATTTTTAGATACATTTGAGCAAAAAGGTAACTAGGGAGAGCATAGGGCCCCTCAATGATCAGTAAGGCGGCCTTTATGTGGAGCCACAGGAGATGGGGGAGATACTACATGAGTATTTTGAATCAGTGCTTAATGTAGAAAAGGACATGGAAGATATAGAATGTGGGAAATAGATGGTGATGTCTTGAAAAAATGTCCATAATACAGAGGAGGAAGTGCTGGATGTCTTGAAATCCACAAAAGTGGATAAATCCCCAGGACCTGATCAGGTTACCCAAGAACTCCTGTGGGAACCTAGGAAAGTGATTTACTGGGTCTCTTGCTGAGATATTGGTATCATCGATTAATCACAGGTGAGGTGCTGGAAGACTGGAGGTTGGCTAATGTGGCACCACTACTTTAGGTGGTAAGGACAAGCCAGGGAACTATAGACCAGTGAGCCTGACATCAGTGGTGGGCCAGTTGTTGGACAGAATCCTGAGGGACAGGATGTACATGTATTTGGAAAGACAAGGACTGATTATGGATATTAACGTGGCTTTGTGGTTGGGAAATAATGTCTCTCAAACTTGAGTTTTTTTTGAGAAGTAACAGAGGATTGAGGGCACTGGTAGACGTGACCTATATGGACTTCAGTAAAGCATTCGACAAGGCTCCTCATGAGAGACTGGTTAGCAAGGTTAGATCTCCTGGAACACTGGGAGAACTCTCCATTTGGATACTGAACTGGTCAAGAGTAGAAGAGAGGGTGGTGGTGGAGGGTTGTTTTTCAGACTGGAGGCCTATGACCAGTGGAGTGCCACAAGGGTTGATGCTGGGTCCACTACTTTTTGTCATTTTATAGAAATTATTTGGATGTGAGCTGAAGAGGTACAGTTAGTATGTTTGCAGATGACACCAACATTGAAGGCGTAGTGGACAGTGAAGAAGATTACTTCTGATTACAACAAGATCTTGATCAGATAAGCCAATGGGCTGAGAAGTGGCAGATGGAGTTTAATTCAGATAAATGCAAGGTGCTGCATTTTGGGAAAGCAAATCTTAGCAGGACTTATACACTTAATGGTAAGGTCCTAGGGAGTGTTGCCGACCAAAGAAACCTTGGAGTGCAGGTTCATAGCTCCTTGAAAGTGGAGTCGCAGGTAGATGAGCTAGTGAAGAAGGCGTTTGGTATGTTTTCCTTGATTGGTCAGAGTTTGGAGTACAGGAGTTGGGAGGTCATGTTGTGGCTGTACAGGACATTGATTAGGCCACTGTTGGAATATTGTGTGCAATTCTAGTCTACTTCCTATCGGAAAGATGTTGTGAAATTTGAAAGGGTTCAGAAAAGATTTACAAGGATTAGATTAGATTAGATTAGATTAGATTACTTACAGTGTGGAAACAGGCCCTTCGGCCCAACAAGTCCACACCGCCCCGCCGAAGCGCAACCCACCCATACCCCTACATCTCCCCCTTACCTAACACTACGGGCAATTTAGCATGGCCAATTCACCTGGCCTGCACAGGTGGGAGGAAACCGGAGCACCCGGAGGAAACCCACGCCGACACTGGGAGAACGTGCAAACTCCACACAGTCAGTCGCCTGAGGCGGGAATGATGTTGCCAGGGTTGGAGGATTTGAGCAATAGGGAGAGGCTGAACAGGCTGTTTTCCCTGGAGCATCAGAGGCTGACTTTAGAGGTTTATAAAATCATGAGGGGCATGGATAGGGTAAATAGACAAGGTCTTTTCCCTGAGATCAGAATCCAGACTAGAGGGCATAGATTTAGGGTGAGAGGGGAAAGATATAAAAGAGACCTAAGGGGCAGCTTTTTCATGCAGAGGGTGGTGTGTGTGGGGAATGGGCTGCAAGAGGAAGTGGAGGTTTGTACAATTGCAACACTTAAAAGGCATTTGGATGGTTATCAATAGGAAGGGTTGGAAGGAAATAGGGCCAGGTGCTGGCAGATGGGACCAGATTGGGTTGGGATATCTGGTCAGCATGGATGAATTGGACTGAAGGGTCTGTTTCTGTGCTGTACATCTGACTCTGACTATAATCTGTCATTTCTATATTCCCTGGCTTGGCCTCTTATGAGGTCAATGTTTACTTTTGCTATTATTTGTACTTAACTAATAAAAGTCCTTGTCTGTTTTTATAATTCTTAGTTTACACTTTTTAAATTTTTTTTGTCAACCTTTTTTTTTTGGTTTCAAAGGTTTCTCCCAATCCTCAAGCTCATTGCTACTTTAATAGCAGCTAAATACTAGAGTATGCACAAAGATTATTTTAATTGAGGAAACCTGAAGGACTAAATGTTTGGAATTTGGCTAGCCCATCCAATGCATGACTGAGGGCTCATTATCCTGCCTCACTCCTCTTAACAATACCTGAATATATTTATACCCAAGATCTGTAGCAGCTCAAAATGGCAGATCACCACCACCACCACCTTGAAGAAATTAGGAATGGGCATCAAAATGCCTAGCTCATTCCATGTACAAATTTTAACAGACATGCATTTGAGATTACAAAGTAAGGCACTCACTTCCCCAAACCTTTCTCACCGGTTCAATAATGGCGCAGATGTGTCCTTTTTGTGCTTGGTTCTGAATTGAAGTTCAGGTTATCTACACAGAGTAGAGTATATAAATATCTTTTCATTATGATAACTAACAACAGTGTAAGTAGGATATCTTGCCAAAGAATGTGAAGTTGTTTTTCTGTATAATTTGTTTGTCCTTGCAAAACATGTGAAGTGTGTAAGTTTCCCATTCTTTTTACCCTATTTCACCATTGCTGGAGAAATGTTCTGCCATACTGCTCCCATAGCCAAAGAAAATTGCTTCACAATGCCATTCCAATTTTTTTATTTACAGGATAGGGGAGGTCATTCCCCTATGATTTTTTTTTCCCCACTATTATGGATTTGCCACTATTGTTTGCCAGGGTGGGCATTCTTTCTTTTCTATTGTTTCAATTGAAGGGCTGTACCATGTATTTTATGCAAGTATAGAATGAAATTTAACTGGTCCGGAGTGAGAACTAAAATGTCAAATGTTCTGGATGGTTTTAGAACTAAATTTTTAAAATGTTAATTCTCATTTCCTTCACAATTTATTTGCATCTTTATTTATTTTATCACCTCCCATTTATAAAGAACAATGGAAATTGTGAAGATTTTACTCCTAAACAATCTACGTGCTGCAAATAAATTTGACCCAAATCCCTCCCTTTTTTTTTCCTGGGTTGTGTTACTGGAAATCAACTGGTGATTGGTGAATGGAATTCTTAAAACTACAATTAAATATTTTTCAACTGCATATATCATGCTGTTACTACAGTTTATGTAGTTATAAATGTAAGACTTATTCTGAGTGATTGCAATTCAGTAGAATCTGATACTAACTGGGAGGCATTCAGAAATGAATAATATTAATCCTGGAAATTTATTTTTGCTTTGTTAAAAGCAAAATTTAGTTTGGAAAGTAATCTGTAAAATTGTTTTTATCCACTCTTCTGTGGCTATTTTGGATTCATACAGTCCTAGTATATCTTTGTTCAGAACAAGATAGGTTTTTGTTTTTTATTTAATTAGGTTTTAGATGTCTTTGGCAAGGCCAGAATTGTTGCCTATTCTTGGGTTTTTTTGACCTTTTCCAGAGGGCAGTTAGAATTAGCCCACTGCTGTGGTCTGGAGTCTGTTCTGGACCAGACCAGATCCCCTCAAAATATTTAAGATATACTACACCCTTACTTTTTTTATTTTAAGGGTAGATGTGAAATGCATGTTCCAGATGTGATGAGACTCATCAAACTAGTTGACATTAAGCAAAGCACAATTTGTTTAAACAGTAGTTAATATCCAAATAAAAGAGGAATTTAGAATAACTTTTGGAAAACTTGAGTGAATGATTAGATACAGTACCTATTACTAATTAACTGTTCATTATAGTCACATCCCATAAACACACCCCTGGGCAAAAAGGTAAATTCTGACACCGGTACTAGCATGCAGTTCTCCAATTTAGGAGGAAACAACATGGAGAGATTTTCAGAGAAAGTAGCAGCTCAATCATTCTCTGCAGCTTCCAACTCTCCTTTGACTCCAAGCAGCTTCTGACTGCTAAAGCTAACAAAAACTAGACCATCTGGTCTGAACTGGCTACTCCTATTCAATCTAGTTTACTTTTCCCAACTTTAGATTTTTTTTTAAACAACTTAGATTTTTTTAATTTTACTTGGGCCATGTCCAGTAACCAGTTTAGTACCTCTGCCTGTACAGGCTCTGCAAAAAAGAAAACTCCAGACAAAATAGTCTTTCTGAAGTTACAGCATTGTCACAAGCTGAATATAGACCAGACATGAGGATGGCAGATTTCCTGCCTGTAAATTTATTGGTGAACCCTTTATTACAATAATAGTCTGTCATAGTGACCATTAAAACTAGCTTTTGATTTTGAATTCGTTATTTGAATTTAAATCCTATTAATTGGTTCAAATCCTATTGGCAATGTCTTTTTGAGTGTTATCTTGGACCTCGACTTATTAGGCCAGTGGGGGGGAAAAATGGTTTTGGCGTTATTTTTCTTGTACAAATATTTAATTGGTTAAAATATTTTATCTAATCTAACTTGAACACTAATTTTTTTTGAAAAAAAGACCATATGACACATCAAGCCATGGGTATAGAGACTGGACCTTCATGAGTGTACACTGCTGGGATGAAGACCCAAAAGGAATTTGGATGCTTGAGATTGAGAATAAAGGAAGTTCCACAAACACCGGTATGTTTAGAAACCAGGAGTGTTGCAATTCTTTACAACTACCTTTACGATTAAGATTTTAGGGTGGAAGATTGCATTCACTCCAGTCCCACAACTGTACAAGTCCCCATGTAAAGTAAAAACACTGGTTCTGGCTACTGAGATCAATTTTATACCTTGCCTATCTTGAGTTTTAAAAAACAAAATCTAGTAAAGTTTTAAAAATACTATACTATTGAGTTTATTACCAAAACTTCAATGAAAATGCAGGAATTGGTTAACGTACACGGTTAGTAATGCAAAAGCATAAACGTCACTCCTTCTAAATATTCCCAAAGCAATTCTTCAGCAGCGGGTTTTTTAAAAAAAAAAATCTGCAAAGCTTTGGCTTTGAGGGAACAAAAGAACATTTTGGCCAATGGCTTGCCTTTTCTGAACGCAAATGGATAAGGCATAGAATATCTGAAGGATGTTGCTCTGGTGTGTTTGACCAAGCCATTAATCATAGATGGTTGTCTGTGATGTTCCTGAGCAAGCTGTGTCAAAGACCATTTTGAGATGCTCCATAATCATCTTTCAGAAGAAGTTTCACCCTGAACTTGAGGGTTTTCTTCTCCGCAATAGAGATCAGCTATATAACTTATTCTTGGGTTTTCCTTCAACGAAGTCAGGAAAAAATAACTTTTTTTTTTTCCCCAAGCTAGACACTGTTCAAAACAGCCTCAGAAGGAATCTGCAACCAAACAAAATGGTTATTGCCAGGATTCTCGAAAGCATTTTTTTTAAAAAAAGCTCATGCCACTGTGAGCTTTCAATTATCTCTTATAATTTCAGGGTTTTCACAAAGTGAAAAATCCACTTTGCACAATCCTTCAAAGCTGAAATCCTCCAAATTGTCATAAAGTTTTTTGTTTGCTCATGACGCACTAACATTCTTGATCTTTGAGTTCTCACGAGTCACCAACTTTTGAAAATGTGGTTTCATTATTCCAATTTGCTTGAAGGAAGCAGGTTGGCACTTTGAAAACTTACTGGTTCCCCCACCCCCAAACCACTCCAGTCTCCACGTTAATCTGAATTATTCTTATGGACTCTTCCCAATTGTTGCTTTGACAGTGCCAGGCCTATAAGTAAAAGACCTGATCTCCAACACATTGACAGCAGTGGCACTGGAAGAGTCCATGTGGTCCCTTGTGTTACACTATATACTTCCTGCTCTTGAGTCAAGTAATTTTAAAAAAAACAAATTGTTCCTTTTTTTTGTGAACTAGGCCAGACCACTCAAAACATTCTTAAGCAGGCAGCCCAGACCATAACTTTTGCAAGTTGTTTTGGTAAGTGTACAGTGAACTTAACCCTGTTTAAGTTAGTGAGATTGACTATCAGGGTTGAAACTGACCAAAAACCTTATTCATAAAATTATGCAATGAAACACTCAGAACAGAATAAAGAACCCCCTACAAAACTGACTATCCAAACTAGGCTTAAGTATGCTGTTCCAAATATACGCAATAGCCCCAATAAGCAAAGCCCTTAAAACAATACAAAAAAGTCCAATGATTACAGATTTGAAGTTAGGGCAGAAGAGCGTTTCCACACAGCTTACTGTTGAACTCCCAACCAGTTTTGGACTGAACTAAACAGCACAGTGGCTCCGTGGTGAGCAGTGTTGACTCACAGCAGCACACACCTGGGTCCGATTCCAGCCTCTGGCGTCGGTCTGTGTGGAGTTTGCACATTCTCCCTGCGTCTGCTCTGGTTTACTCCCACAAACTAAAGATGTGCAGGTCAGGTGAATTGGCCATGCTAAATTGTCCATAGTGTTAGGTACATTAGTCAAAGGGGAATGGGTCTGGGTGGGTTCTTCTTCAGAGGGTCGGTGTGAACTTATTGGGCCAAAAGGCTGTTTCCACACTGTGTAGGGAATCAAACCTAATCTAAATTGCTCAGCTAGAAAGCTGACCACTCTCCTTTCATTCTACAAGTCACTTTGGAAACATGACCACTTTGGCCTGAAGTCTCATCTTTTTGCATATAAACAAAAGGCCTCCTCCAAATCCTTTTCATGTCAAACCAGTCAGAACCAGCCTTATTTATTACCCCTCTGATGAAAATCAAGAACAGAGTATCCTTGAGCCACGGAACAGCTTTTAGGGTAAAAAATGACTAGCTTTGTAACATCCTCCATCCTTCAAAAAAATTTTTTTCATTTACATTGCAATTTATCTTTTTGGACCAAGATTTTTGAATCATAACATTAATTTCTTGTAGCACCCTGCACTTTAACCTAAAATGAAAAATACCTGGACAGGTAAATGGAATCTCCATTTATAATCTCGCCTAAAGTCAGTGCTGTGCTGCACTGCTCTGTAGCATACTGAAATACCCGACTTCCTCTAATTTAAGAGGCAGTAGGTTTTCAGTGCTTAAAATGAGTGAAAGTTTTAAATTTTTCTCTTTGCTGATCCTTTATCTGATCTTTTTTGAAAATGTATATATCTATTTCTCAGTATGTACTTTTTGTGGTGATTGAGAAATGACCTCTTTTCAGTTAAGACTTCCAATGATGAAATAGTGCTTTTCTGTTCATATTCCCATAAATCTTGTGCAAATACGTTGAATAATTAGTTAAAAATTTCCTTTTGAGATAGTGGAATAGTAAATAAAATAGTTTTAAAAATCAGCATTTTCATCTGACACTGAATAAAGGTGTCCATGTTACCTGTAACCTGAATCTCCCAATTTTTCTTTTGTGTGCCAAAACCAACTCTACTCCAAATCTACCTATATAACAGGCTATAAAAAGTGATTTTGTAGCTGTACCCATCTGTTATATGGAAAGTTTTTGATACTTTTGGGTCACTCTTTTACTCTGTATTGAATTATCAACAAAATTGAATACATTGTATTTTAGTTATCTTGGTGTATTCAAATCAAATGGACATTTTCTGTGTCTGTCTCTGGCTAAGAAAACTCAACATATTCCTTTCAATTGATCTTCCATAGGTGTTCTGTCCTATTTTAAGTTGCTCTTGTATGGTACTGATGAAAACATGATGACAAGACGCACCAAGGATACAGTGATAAGCCACTGCATCAACTGGAATGAAGATGGGGTCTGTGAAGGTAAAATACGTAATTCAAAGTTGAGTCTTGTGATTCTTGGATTAAAGCAGTATTCGATGAATTCATCACCATGTATTGAAACATTACCCCAGGAGAGGAAAAACAAGGTAATGTTGTACAAGTTCATCCAATTTTTTTGTTTTCTTTTGGTCATTATTTGGACCATTTTTTTTAAATTGCATGTAGACCAGGAAAAATCAATCAAGATTTTTGTTAGTGTTGATCATTTCTTGATTTTTAAATCAAAATGAGTTTAAATTTTTTTGATTCTTGATTCACTGTCCACTTATTCTATGACTCATCAATACAATACAAAGTTAGAGATTCTTATTTACTGTACTGTAGTTAACTGGAACATGTGTTCTCATTCAGAAGTGGAAGAAGAATATTGAATTTGGTTATCAATACACCAATTTATTAAACTAATATAAACCAGTACAAATTATATTTACAATTTTTTTGTTTTGGCTATTCTTGAGTGAAGATAAAAAGCTTAATCAGAAATAGTCACAGCTTTTCCTAATATGCTATAGTGAAGCATTCTTGATCAATCCTGATTGTCTAGCAATATTCAAACGTCTAAAACAAGTAACTACTAACTAGACTGTCAAAAGGCAAATCATCCTGGCTTTGTTTTCTCAAAGCTGATTCTACTCCAGCAGGTTTGATAGCTACATCTGCAATTTGAGGGGAAAAAAATCCCAGAATGTCAGTCTCCATGAATTTTAAAAAAAAGGCTTGACTTTGTTCAATTTTAGAATATTTTTGAATGATCTGGAGATGAGCCTCCTTCTACTGAAGCAATCAATCTACACCCATCCAGATTTTCTCCTCTGGTGTGCGTATCATCCAGATATAGTTTATCTTAAGTTGCAGAAAACTAATAATGTATATAACTTTAACCAAGTGAATCTTGTGCACAGCAAAGAAAAATCCAATAAGTAGGCATTAGGTGAGACTAATCTTCTGTCATATGAAGTAGTACATCCTTTAGAATGTATTTTGCCTCATCTGTGAAATGGGACATTGAAATCTCATCCAAGTGTAAGTATGAACCCACTATGATATCACCACATGGATTTTCAAAATGGTCATATACATTGTCTTTTCCTAGAAAGAAAAATACATAGCTAGAAGGAATTCCTCTCACTGCACTTCTGAAACCACTCAGGCCACTTGAGTTAATTAGTTTGACAAAGGATGAGAAATGATAAATATTTAGCTACTGGAAGAAACCATGCAGACAGTTATAACTAGCTGATTTTTTTGCTTTTCTCTTCATATTGTTAACACACCCTACCCTTTGCACATTATACCATGGTCATTAATCTTCAAATATTTATAACATGAATAAAACATGTTGGAAAAACATTGGTTGGTTTATTGTGCATTGACACTATTGATGGGCAGGATGATTTGTGCACAATGAGCTAGCAAATCTTGTGTTGCTGTGAATTGAAAGAACTTCCTGTTCACTGCGTCCACCTGGTCAATTTGAAATAACATTTTTGTAAGCCTCTTACTTTGTTCATCCAATGAATAATAAGTCATTATACACTGATCTGAGCTGGGTTTCTCCCAGTATGGATAATTGTTTCCATGTTGTAGTTTCCTATATGGTTGCAGCAATTCAAAATTGTAGTTAAGTGGCAAAATGGAGAATGAGTAGTAAAAATGTTGCTCAATGCACACCTTGATTTTTAAGCACTGGCTTAAATTAAACGGTTTTCATAAGACTACTTTCTCTGTACTATTATTAAACATTTTAAGGGCTGAGGACTTCAGTCAAATCTATTAATAACTTACAAATGTTTCAGTCATTCTCATTTTTTTTTTGAAAAATGAGATTTTGTCATCTCTGGTTGCCTCTGTTCTTCACTCTAGTACTTTGATTTTGCTGGTTCAAGATTGCTACTGCTATTTAAAATGTTAGTCAAGATTTTTCCAGTTGACCTCCATTTTAGAATGGAACATTTTGGTCCTGATTTTTCTTAATCCCTGGAGACTACAGCAATCAACACTCCTACAATGAGCTAATTTGCAGAGATCTCATGATATAACATTACAGATTTTTTAACACCATTAGTTGATAAGTTGATATGAAGTGTCTGCCTTGAGCCACCAGCTCAGTGTTAATTGCAGTACTATATTTAGCAGTATTTATATTGTAGAGGAGTCATCTAGGATTAATAACAGAATTGTACTGTTAGTATTGGTACCTGTTAGTAATTTCAGGTGTGCATTAAATATTTTCTTGTGGCCAATTGCTTTTACATTTAATTAGATTCTATTTTTTAAATGATTTTGAGTTTACATTTACTGCCTAATACATAGAAAGCATGGTCCATAAGAAATGGGAGCACACTTTTTAAACCCTTCTAGTCTGTTCTGCCATTCAACTCTATGAAGACTGGTTTTCTACTTAACAATGATCCCACACTATCCAATATTCCTCAAGTTCTTTTATCAAGAACTGTCTGATTTGAATATACTCAATGACTGAATCTCTACAGTCTTCTGGGGTAAAGCATGCCAAAGACACTCAACCTTTTGAAAACTTCCTCTTTGTCTTAGAATATGGCTGGGCCAACTTGGACTAAGAATTATTTCTGATTCGTAGACCCCACCTATCCCCAAAGCCAGGGGAAACTTTCCTGCATCTATCCTATTGAGCTGTGTAAGAATTTTGAACTTTTGAAAAGAATTTTCGATGACATCACTTCATTCTTTCAAACCATTTGAGACTCTCTCTTCAGGATGATCTCACTATACTGTGTATCATTGTAATGAACTATTGTTGGATGCCATGTGACCAGTTTTATAAACCAATACTTGGAGGCTTGCAAATGACTGCTTTTCTCATCCTTTCAGAAGGCAGATTGATCACTTTAATCAGTGATACAGAAATAAGCTCATTTGTATTCAGTTAGCAATAAGTAAATTAACAAATGCTCTTATGGTGAACTGTTCCTATAATTGACGTTTTTAAAAAATGTCACATTAATCAATTTAGATGCATTCTTCTTGAACTCCGATTCAATTGGTTCTGAACAAAATCAGCACTTGGTTTTACTGGTTTATTTTTCAAGTAGTCATAAACAATTTTTTTTTTGCTTCTTGCACAGAAGGACAGGCTTGAATTTCCCCACCCTCTTTTAGCTTCTATCCTGGATGATAGAATTGCAATTAATCTGGATAAAGTTTACAGAAATGTCTTACAACTTCCATCTCAAGTGCAATAAGCTCCAGTTACTTCATTTGATATATTCCACATCCTTCAGTTTGTGGATTTAATTCCTTTTAAGCCAAATCCAACTTGGTAGTTTTAATATTAAGGATCTCCATTATGAGGCAGTGTGCAAAATGACAAATGTGACTGACCTAATGTTAGGAAGGAAATTGTCATAGTTCCTGCTAATGTTTTTAATCCACAGCCTCTTGCTTAAAATGCATATATGTGAATACGGTCAAGATACTAACATAATCAGAAATGGCTGGAGAAACTCAGCTGGTCTAGCAACATCAGTGGAGAGAGAACCAAATTAACAAAGTCCAGTGATTATTTTTCAGGGACTCTGCGTTCACTGTTTTCCTCTCCACAGATGCTGCCGATCTGCTGAGTTTCTCTCATTTGTTTAGTGCAAATTTCCAGTATCTACAGTTCTGTTTTGTTACTGATAATATTTTTGTCATGTTCATACAATGAAGGTTGTCCATGGTTGAATAATGTGACATGCAAATAAAAATGTAATTTTTTTGTAAAATTAAGTAACAAGTTTCTGCTTAATTTTTGCCAAATATGTAGGCATTTATCTTGAGTTTGAGTAAAGAAGGGGAATTGTAATAGTTGAAAACATCAGATTTATGATTACTGACTTGCTGTCAACAAATATTACTTGAAATATATTCTAAATCAAATTTTGCAAAACCATATTCGATCATCGAAATACTTGCACATTCACTGTAGTTGTTCAGTAAACTATCAAATGCTGTCCTGCATAATTGAAAATGGGAGTTTGTAAAACTCCTAACTCATGTTTATTTGAAGAATATTTTAAATGTTAACTTTTGAAAAGCTTCAACTTAATTTCTCATGGATTCTTCTCCCCTACAGAATGCCAAGGTAACTTTGTCATCTTCGGACGTCTTTGCCTCGTCACTTGTCCTCCACACTATTACAATGTTTCAAGAATTTTAAATAAAACAATGAGTGGTGTTCGCAGAAATTTCACAGTGGATACCTGTGCTCCTTGCCATCCATCTTGCTATTCCTGTGATGGCTATTCTGTAAATAACTGTCTGACATGCCCTCCATTTTCTAATTATGATGAAAAGCAACAGTCTTGTTCACTTCCTGTTTATCCAAGACATTTTGGTAGGAGTGAAAGGAATGATCAAATGGATGGGCTTCACAAAATTGTTGTGGTTGCAATCCTTATTGGTGCACCTGTTGCTCTGATATGTGGTGTAACATCGTTGTCATGGTTGATACTCCGTTTAAGTAGGAGGCAGACAGTAATGGTAACCACCTCTGTGGCTGGAGCCTCTGAAACAACCCAACTGCATGTGCAGCATGACACTTCAGATGAGGGAACTGGAAGCAGTGAGACGGAGTCCACATACTTTATCACACGGTTTGATCAACGACTGGATCATTAAAAAATATTAAAATGCAAATCCAGTAGTCTTTTTTTTTCAGCAGTCTGAAGAAAACCACTTTGATTCATTTTGTCATAGGCCTAGTTGAATGTAATTTCCAAAATTCCTCAAGTGCTAAATTTAATCAAGTGTCACTTGTCAAAGGTGTCAACAAATCTAGGAATACATTTGGGAAAGCAACTTGTTTGCTGTCTGACTTCTGCATACTTAAACCTAATTCTGCAGTAATTAAAGGAGTACCTTTTGATGTAGACAATTCAAACTTGTTCAAATGCTCATGGATTTTATTATCTAATAGGTGTTTTGAGGTTTTAATCAAAAAGACTATTCAAAATATGTTCGTGTTCAGTTTGGTAAAATATTTATAATCGTCAGTTTAAAAAGGCAAGACTGAACTTCATGACACATTTAACTACCTTCACAATTAATCCTAAATACTTTAGATTTATAATTATTCCAAACTATAAATCTCTGAAGTTATCTAATAGATTAACTTAATATTCTGATAAGCAAAAAATTTATAAATAAATGCCTTTGACTTTGGGGTGGGAGTAAATAGGTGGAACTTCAAATGTTTCAACTTGAGGTTTGTTTGATTTGTAATCCAACTGAACAAAAGACAGCTGGTGATAAATCCTCTGCCCAAATTTCTCCTGTTGTCACCATCAAAGGTATCTCCTGTCCAATGCCATTTTGGAAGAAAGAGACCACCATTGACTAATAGTTATCAGTCTCGGCAGAATTTTCTTAACTGTTTCTGTCTTTCCTCTTTCTTGTTGGAGAAGACTTTTTTTTCCCTATTTTCAGCTGATTGTTTTGTCAAATGAAATGTTTGGTGCTTGGTCAACTGTGGCTTGGACTGACTCTCTCCTGTGCAGTCTTCCACTCTTAGTTAATGAAGCAATGTAACTGGCTTTTCAGCTTCCTTGTGCAATCACGTAGCAGAAGTGGAAGTGCTTGCTTTTGCTAGGACCTTCTGGTGTTCAGACCATTGCCATGTTTTAAAGCACACCACTTCAGATGCTGTTGAAGTAATTTGTGATTCAGAAAGGAAAGCTTGCAACCCCCTTTTTGAGGACATTGATCTGGTGGATGAGGTGGTGGTAAGAACGTCCATCCCTTTTCAGCTGACTGCCTGCCTGGACCCAGTGACCAATGCTGCATCCTGGTTGAAGTAGGATGCTCAGCATTGCAGAGAAAAATAAAGATCCTTTTGAGTTCCAGAAAGGTAGGTGTCACCATCTTCTCTCTGCTAATGCTCACTCTCTAGGAAACCTACTCAATCTAACTTCACAAGTACAGATGCCTCTTGCCAAGGCTCATGAGCTACAATTTTCACTGTCATCCTCCAAACTAAACCGTCTGTCTTCTGAACTTCCTATTTTATTCCCGGGGCCACCATACTCTCTGTCCTGCTCATTTATTCTCCCCTAATTGTTCTTCCATCCACTTTCACCATGCTCAGTTGCTCAGTTCCTCACTTCTGTCTCACTGCAGGTCAAATCAGCCCTCAGCTGGACCAAAACTAGGGCATTGGTTGGGGAGAGTTCTTGACTCCATGTGGAGAACATTCTGTAATTAGCTGGCAAGGTGCACACCTATTGAGGAATGGGGAGCTTCAAAGATCAACTAACCAGGTAAACCTCATTTGAACTGTGCTACATTTAATCTTTTTTTGTAAAATTATCATCAATGCTAACTTAATCAATGCATGATATCTCTTTTTATGCAGTCATTAATAGCACCTAGTCTTCCTCTAAAGAGTCTAGTACAAGGGCCTGTATGCCATATCCTAATAAGGGAAGAAGTAACTGAACCTTCAGGAAGAACTACTAAGGCTTTCATCTGCACCTTCCACCAGCTCAGATTCCCCTTAAAAGCTTCTCTTTCCAGACATAGACACAGGAACATAATCTGGTCATCATATCGCTGACACATCATTGCTGATTGAGAAAGAAATGCTACAGATCACTGGCACTCAGAATATCCAGATGTCAGTATATTCTATCTGCTCCAGCTCAGGTAGAAGATGATTCCATTAATAACTTTGTCAACATGCACTAACAGGCACAGGATCTGCAGGCAAATTTTGTTAGAGACACTTGGTAAACTAGATTGAATGATTCCTCCATTACTACCAGTACTGCATGTTTTGGTCCTGGTATTCCTGTTTGGCTCCATGGATAAATTGGTTACTGTCACAGATGCATGTCCAAGGTACTGTCTGCTGGATTTATGCTTGTAGCTGGACCAGTGAGATACAGCCCAAGTATTGTAGATGGTCAGGGGCTGAGGCATCTGAACCTCATGCCAGGTGCCCTTGTCTGTGACAGGGTGATGCCAGCTGCTACCTCATGGGGAGAAAGATCACCCCTCTTCTCCCCCTGCCCCGCCCCCCCCCCCCCCCCCCCCCACCTTAGCTCCTCTGCAGACTGCTGATTAAATCACGTGAGAAATTAGCTGTCCCTTTAGATACCCCAAGGCTGACAGAAGTTGCTCTCTCTCAAGCTACTGTCTCACTGACTGCAGGTAGATTCCTGACATCAGGTCTTTGGACGCAGCCTCTGAACATGAGGTTTCAGTGATTTGACATTCCCACAGGGGGAAGAAAAAAGTTTAGTTATTGAAGGAACTCCTTAGCCCTACTGTCTATCGCAATGAAACTTCATGTTGTGCCCTTGCTGCATGGCATGAAAACCACCTAAGGATGTCATCGTCATTGTCAAAATAAGGAGCTCTGAGGTTTGTAATGTTATCCCGTTGTCCTTTGGGTATATGTGTAGGCATACTTGGATCATGAATGTTCTTCTGATTTAAATAGCGATTGAAGCCATAGGTGGCATTCCTTAAATAGTAGTGGCATAACAACTAACTGGCCCTAGCAGGCCTTCCAATTGAGTTTTTTTTGCCCACGAAGGGAATAAGTTACTACTCCACTCAGCTTGCTCAGTGTCAGTCGTTTTGTGCAGCTATTGCATGATTTGACTTCTAACCCAAAAATGGTAAGGTTCCAACTTTTTTTTTCTTGAGATTCAGGTTTTCTGCAAGATATTCCTCCTGTCCAAATCCTGCATGTTACCTTGTGTTACTGTTCCTCCAACCCCTATCACCTAAGGCTACCTGTCTTCTGGATAGTCTCTTCATATTGCAATAAGTGTGCTCATTTCTGATCATCCCCACCCCCTCCACGAGCGCATAACTTCATAAATTCCGGTGTCTTCAAATAGCCTATATCTTCCCCTTGCAGAGATCAATGTAACTATGATCTGTGTGAACCCCTGTTCCTAGAACTTTCAGTCTTCTGTTTGCTTTTGATGTCTTACAACGAACATTACTCTGAATTAATGAAGCTTTACATAACTCTCTTGATAACCCCTTTAACCATTAGTCAGCTATCCCTTAAGTCTGACTGACCTGACCCTGTGGCAGGACAGTCCCGATGAAGCAAAGCAGAGTCCAGCCCAGCATCAAATCACTCTACTAATAAATTCCTGGATTGGTGGCACTTAACCTGCAGGATTAACTGTGGCCTAATTCCTGGACTCAAAGGGCTACATATCTGACTCTCTGACCTGGAATAATATTGACTGTGTCAGCACTTCTATGTATTCATAGTATCCCTTGATCCCACTAAACACTACTTCCCTTTTGATTTTCATGCACCTGCATTTGCCTGAAGCGCATATATGATTGCCTGCTGGTATATGCTACAGTTGTAATGTTGACACAGCACTGTGCTGGACAGTGCTATATCTGCCCTTTTGACTATTAAGTGCTCTCAACTGTGCGTGCTTCTCATTCTGCACCCAAAAACAATTCTGGTAAAAGGTAGAGTGAGTGTAAAAGCTAGCTGGGAATCATAAGAAACCATCACAGAATGCATTTCAGACTGAAGGCTCGTCACTAACTATGTTCCACAGGGTCCTCTTTTTGCTTGTCATTTTATATAGATTATTTTGAAGGAGGGCATGGTTAGTGATTTTGCAGGTGTCATCAAAATTGGTGTAGACAGTGGGGAAGATTTACAAAGGGATCTTGATCAAATGGGTCAATGGGCTGAAAAATAGCAGATGGAGTCCAATCTAAGTGAATGTGAGGTATTGCATTTTGCCCAAGGTCCTACCATTTTAATTGTCTAAGTCCTACACCTGTTTGTTCCAACAATGTTGTAGAACAGAGGGATCTATGGGTTCAGGTACATAATTCTTTGAAATTTGCATCACAAGGTGGTTTAAAAAAGGATTTGACAAGCTGGCCTTTGCTCAATGCATTGAGTATAAAAGTAGGGAAGTTGTGTTGAGGTTTTTCAGGACGTTGAGTACTGTGTTCAGTTCTGGTCACCCACTTAATATCCTATTTTTAACTTGAAGAGAGTTCAGTGATTTACCAGGATGTTACCAGGTATGGAAGGTTTGAGTTATAAAGAAAGGCTGGGACATTTTTTTTCACTGGAGCATAGGAAATTGAGGTGTGACCTTCTAGAAGTTTACAAAAATCATGAGGGGTATAGATAGGGTTAATGATTTGGTGTCTTTCAAGGGGATTTCAAGATGAGGGGAGCATGATTTTAAACTCATGGAGGGGGGTGGGGTGCTTTTAGCCAATAAAGGATTGAGACTTTTGTACTTAAATGCACACATTATATGAAACAAAGTAAATGAGCTTATAGTGCAGATTGAAATTGGTGGCTGATGATAATATGGGCATTGCAGCAATAGGATCAGGGCTGAGAATGAAATATTACAAGGTTACATGTTCTATCAAAACGACAGAGGGGGCAGGGTTGCTTTCTTAAGAAATGAAATTAAATTGCCAGCAAGAAATGAGATGTAGTTGGAAGGTGGAGAGTTGAGGAAATGTGAAAGGGGGAAAACCCCTGGTGGGAATTGTGCTCTGTCCTCCCAACAACAGTTAGGATGTGGGTCAGAAAATCCATCAGGAGATGGAAAGGCATTCTTAAAATCATGGGGACTTCAAATGCAGCTGGAGTGGGAAAATTATATTGGTAACAGGTCCCAAGCAAAGGAAGTTGTGGAATGGCTTTTTTTTTAAGCAGCTTCTGGTAGAGCCCATAAGAGGACGGACAGTTCTGGATCTGGAGAGGTGTTATGAGGCTGATTTTGATTAGGGAACTTGAGATGAAGGAGCCCCGAAGGAGCAGCGATCTCAATATGATAGAATTCCCTCTTCAGTTTGAGAAGAAGAAACTGGAGTCTGATGTAATGGTATTAAAATTGAGTAAAGGAAGGAGCTGCCCAGAAGGGGAGCTGAGCAATGGAGTAGCAAAGGCAGGAGTTTGAGGGTGATTTGAGAGACTTGAAGCAGAAGTTCATCCTGAGGAAGAAATATACTGAAGGGAGGACAAGGCATCATGGCTGACAGGAGAAGTCAGCGACAAAAAAGGAAAAAATGAAAATTTAGTGGGAAACAAGAGACCTTTCAACATTAATAGAGGATAATCGAAGCAATAAAACTGAAAACAGTAAAATGAGGATAAGCTCTTCAGTAATATGAAGGATTACAAGAGTTTTTAAGATGTATAAAAGTTCAGAGGCAAGAATGGACATTGGACCTCTGGAAAACGATGCTGATAATGGGAACAAAAGTGGTGAAGGAACTGAATTATTCTTCAGTGGAAGGCACTTTCGAGAGTCGGGGGCATGGGTGGGTGTAGTGGCTATCACCTAAGAAAAAGGTGCTAATGAAGCTGCAAGGTCTGAAGGAGATAGCTGAGGAGGTAGTGGAGGCAATGGTGGTGACCTTTCACAAATCCAGAGAGAAATCGTTAATCTAACACCCTTTTTAAGAAGGGAGGCAGGGAGAAGACTGGAAGCTACAGGCAGGTTAGCCTGAGCTCTGTCATTGGTAAGATTTGAGCTCATTAAGGAAGAGATTTGGAGGGGGGGTGGAGGAAGAAGAGTACTTCAAAGTGCATAGTTGATCGAGCACCGCTTTGTCTAGGGAAGGTCCTGCTTGACAAATCGGTTAGAATTCTTTTGAGAAGATCATGAGCAAGTTATACACAGCCAGTGATCATGATTGATTTTTATACTTTCAGAAGGACTTTGGTGAGGTGCCATACAGGGGGTTGCTAAATAGGAACCCAAAATGTTGGGGGGGGGGGGGGGGGGGGTAACTTACTGGTGTGGATAGAAGGATTGGCTGACTGGCAGAAAGCAGAGTGGGGATAAAGGGATCCTTTTTCAGAATGATAACCACTACACACTGACAACATGGTTGAAATAATGGTGTGGGCATTGTTGCTATGTTTGCAGATGATGCAAAGATTGGGGAGGGTGGTGGCTGGTAGGAAGAGTTGAAGTGGGGTAGCTGCAGAGAGACTTGGACAGGCTGAGAGTGGGCAAAGAAGTGGCAGATCTTTTAAGAGTGAGCTTCTGAGCTGAGCTGTTACTCCTCTGCTCTGTTCCTTCTTTCACCCTTCTCCCCCCCCCCCCCCCCCCCCCCCCCACCCCTTTATTTTCCCCTTCTCCCTTTCCCTGCATTGGTGGTGAGTTAAGCCAGCAGGGTGACTCAATGGTCTTCAAAGTAGTGAGTCCCATGCGGACCGGAGTTGAAACCCAGTGTGGACTTGTCTGCTTTTCTCCCCTCCTTTTTCTGTCGTAGAAGGACTATAATGCTGAGCTTTTAACTTTGTTTCTTTTTATTTTTCTAATTATACCTAAGATTTTGTACCTACACTTTTTTGTACTTTATGATGACTTTGTTCACTTTTCACTCTGCATATATCCCCATACTTGAATCATATGACAATAAAGCCTAATCCTAAGTAGAATACAATATTAGAAGTGAGGTCATGCACTTTGGGAAGTAGAATAGAAGTGTAGATATCCCCTAAATTGGGAAAGGCTTTAGAAATCTGAAGCACAAAGGAACTTGGTGTGGGGGAGGGGGGGGGTCCTAGGTTTAGGATTCTGTTAAGGTTAACATGCAGGTTCAGTTGGTAGTTAGGAACACACAAGCAATTTTAGCATTAATTTAGAAAGGGCTAGAATACTAAAGCAGGGCTGTTTGCTGAGGTTGTAGAAGGCTGTGATCAGACTGCATTTGGGACATTGAGCAGTTTTGGGTCCTGGCCAAAGGATGTTCTGGCCTTCGAAGGGGTCCAGAGGAGATTCACAAGGATGCTCCCAGAAATGAAAGACTTGTCATTACAAGGAGTGGTTGAACACTAGGTCTGTACTCAATGCAGTTTAGAAGAACGAGAGTGAACCCCTCAAACTTGCAGAATGCTGAGAGGCCTGGATAGCGTGAACATGGAAATCTTCTTCTCATAAGCCTGAGAGATTAGGATGCTAGAGCATGGCCTCAGTGAAAGAATGATTCTTTATAATGAAATGAAGAATCTGTAGAACTTGCTGTCACTAAAGGCAGTGGAGGCTGTCATTGAGTATATTTAACAGGTTCTTATTAAGGGGATGGAAGGTTACAGGTAGAAAACACAATGAGTTTGAGAAACTTCAAGCATGATCAAGTGCAGATACAATAGTCTGAATGAAATTAATTTATTGTATAATCAAATTATGCTAGTCTTAAATATTGGATTTTATATGACAATTTATCACAACACATTGGCTATTTTCCCATTGTATAAATCTAAAAATCATGAAACTGTTATTAAATGCCCATTAAATAATGCAGTTTATCAGTGACATTGTTTTTATTTCTAAAAATGTTTCTGTTTAGTAAAACATCACATGTCCTCTCTCATCTCATCTCATATTCATATTCCCAATGAAAATCCATGAGCTCTAAATGAGCAAAAGGAAGTGTAACAAATACTTTAGGGCTAGATAATGCAGGTTGTATTGTCCTTTTCACCTCTAGGGGTCTTGATTTTGATTCCACCTTCCACCATTGGACTGTATATAGTCTTCCTCAATGACCCAATAATTTTCTAATGCAGACATGCATCTGGCTGTCAATCTGACTTTGCTGGGGATAAGGGGAGATGTTCTGTGCCCGGGCAGAGAATATTGATATCAAGAATGTCAGTGGGAGGAATAACATCACAGCATGCACATTCTATGTTTTGAGGAATTAGTGCACAGGAAGTTTATTTATCACATTGCATAAATCAGATGCAAAGCATTATATTGGGATGCTTAGTTTTTGCACTGGTGATGGCAGTGAAAACAAAAATAATTCTCAGGATTATACTGTCAGGGGAAGTGTAAGGAAATCCAAAGTTGAATAGCAAACACTAACTTTTGAAAGCATGTGCAGCTTGGCCTTCTAAGGATCTGCTGAGTTGACTGTGTTTTAGGAAGGGTTGAGGCTATTCTCTTTTGCAGTTGAGAAGATTGAGAAGTGACATTTTTAGAAACTAAAGATCCTGAGGGGCCTCACTAGATTAGATCTGCAGGGATGCCCCCTCTCGTGGGGGTTTAAACCAAAAAAATTTATTATCCTTCTTTTTCCTTTTTATTCCTTTTTTTTATATTGTTCATAGATTTTAATTGGGAATAAGAATTATGTCACAAATGAGATGTGATGTTTCCTCAAACAAGTGTAGTTTTATAATTTTAAAGTCATTAATTTTTGGAGTGTATAAATGCCCATTAAATCATGCAGTTTAATAATAGTTTGGCTGTTGCCTATTTTATAATTAAAAATTAATGTTTTTTAATAATTTGGGGGAATCCAGACTACAAGGACATTTTGGAAATGTGTCCCTCCATCTAAAATGAATGCGAAGTGTGTTCTGAAGATTTGTTATCCTTCCACAGAACTATGAAGGCTGGATCATTTAACATTTTTAAGACTTAGTTGGATTCCTGATCATCAATGGAGTCCAGAATTATAGGGGGCAGGAGACTGGCAGGGAAGTGGAATTAAGTACCTAGTCCAATATTATCGAATCATGGAGCAAGCTTCTGGGATGGCATGGTCTACTCCTTTATCCCATTCACATCCAGAATTTGTTAACTTGCCTGTACTATTATTATTAATAATACTTTTTCCAATTCATAGCTTCTGATGACCAGTTTGGATACAATGGGTTCAGTCAGTAGATAACAGGTTGAGATTACCTAAACTGATAGGACAAGGGTCTTTCAGCTTTCATTCAAAAAGAATGACTTATTCTCTCATTCTCACTGTATTCTGTCTAATTGGAAATCTGTCATTGAAGGTTTTTTGTGCTTCGTTGATGCAGCTGAGGTCTGCATTTGACTGAGCATTCACAGGTGGCTTTTGAGCCTCATCTTAGCCTTGCAGATTCTCCCACAGTGAAGATGTCAGTTTTTAGCTGATCGAGGTCATAACAAATTATTAGACGTGAGCAGCTGCCTCCTCTCTTGTCATTTCCTCTCAGTAGCTGCTTTTGTTCACTACAGGGTGTTGAACCGTTTTTTTTGATGGATTGCTATTTTGGTCACAATTGGGCATCTGCTTTCCATGTGTTGACATTTAATAATGACATTGGATGCATTGAGGTTATCAAATGTTTTCAATAGTCTGCATGTGTCTTAGAGCACCTGTTTTGGGCATTCTGAAGAAGTCTCAATGTTCTCAGGTGTTATGAAATGATCATGACATATTTTAGCATGCGTATGTCTTGGATACTCATGATTGTCTTTTGCCCTCCTAATTGAGGATACTTGCCCTCCCACTAAGACAGCTATTGTTGGTGTTATTGTCCAAGGGCCATTTTAAAGGAGTATTTATTCAAGCTTCACTGGGGAGGACCAAGATTCTAGAGGTTTTGAATGAAGTGAAACTGCACTGTTTTGCTGTGCTATACCTGACTTAAATATGTTTTATGACCAAAACCTAAAACAGAAAACATGTCCTGCTCCCCAGCATTGCCTTGCCTTGAGTGTGCACGTTCAAAATTAAAGGAACACTTCTGTTACGACAGCTCTTCATTATGAAATTGTTGAGTTGTATTGTTATCTGGAAACCATTTTCATTGCGTTGGGACAGCTACTTTTAATCAAGTTACTTAAGGCAGTGGCATGGAATCCATTCTATCAGCTGAGATTAAGTTTTAACTGGTATTTGGCTGTATTGTTTCTTGTCAAAATATTGCAATGTATGAATTTGGCACTCACCTCTTTCTCACGCTACCACCTTTCTCAACTCCTCTTCTGTTTGTGAAGCCTCCGATTAAGTACATGGCGTCCAGTATTAGATGAGCTGAAATTTTCTCCCCTTAAATATCAGGAAGACCAAAACCATTGTTTGTGATCCCTCTTCAAACTCTACTCCCCAACTCCATATTGGCTCCATCTGACTTGGTCAACAACTTGATATTAAAATGTCTGCTTGCAACTTTTTTTTTTATTTGCACTTCGATCCAGGGATGAATTTTTGATGGCATTTGCACCATCACCAAGATCACTTTCCCTGGTGCATATCTGCACCTCCTCGCCCAACTTTTCTTCTGTTTTGGTTGGCACAGTGGTTAGCATTGCTGCTTCTCAGCGCCAGAGACCTGGGTTCAATTCCTGCCTCGGGCAACTGTCTGCCTGTGTGGAGTTTGCACATTCTCCCAGTGTCTGCGTGGGTTTCCTCCGGGTGCTCCAGTTTCCTCCCACAGTTTAAAAATGTACAGGTTAGGTGAATTGGCCATGCTAAATTGCCCGTAGTGTTAGGTGAAGAGGTAAATGTAGGGGAATGGGTCTGGGTGGGTTGTGCTTTGGCGGGTCGGTGTGGACTTGTTGGGCCGCAGTCTGTTCCACACTAATCTAATCATCTCTGCTTTTAAGATATTTCAACTCATGTGCAATGCTTGCGCTCCAACGTGTCTTTTGCCCAAGTTTGAAATCTGACTTTGGTCCCTGCAGAGTTCATGTAGGGCAATTAAAATTATCAGCAATTAATGAGCATCCTATGACTTGTCTCTGCTGAAGGGTCATGGACTGATCGTACTAACGCCGAGCACATGATATTCTCTTTGCTTTTACCTAGCACCTCATTTTCTTCACATTGCATCTATTTTTAATAAACATTTCCCATTAGGAAGTTTGCATAGTGTAATAAGCAAGTTTATCTACCATATTTTGATGCAGAAGCAGCACATTGAAATTTCAGACTGAATCTCAATTTCAGCACGCAGTATGATATTGCACTCTTCAGTAAAATTGGCCTTTCAGGCTCGCTTTAATACACAATCTGTGGTTTTGGGCCAGTGAGGTTAGGTTATTCATCACGGCTGGTAAATGCATTTTCAGACTACTCATTTGGTGCGGTAGGGTGAATCTCAGGCATGTGCACCAGCTGTTGACTGGATGATCGTGTCCAATCTGCTTAGTGCTCTGTTTTTCAGCTTGCCATTTATTTAAGAAAGGAAGAGTGAGATTAATCCTTGCCCTATTACATGATTAAAACAATTGAGGGCAGCTACGTAATTGAAGATTATCATCTTTCTATACAACTGAGGGATGATTGTAGCATAGTTATTATAAAAGATTAAGAAAGGGAATTGAAATCATTTTGGGCTGTGCTTTTAGAATTCTGGTCTAATTAGTTTTTCATGTGCTTCTACTCCCTGCTCAGCAGTTGGAAGGTCTCCAAGGTGAGATTCAGTGGTTGATATAACTGGGGATGAGGAGACCATTAGAATGTGCAGCAGATTTAGGTCTCAGTGGATTCTATAACATCTATCACTATGCTATTAAAAACATCTTTTTTAATTTAGTTGGCAACAAACTCCTTATTCTGTAGTCTCATCAGTGAGTCAATGAATCGAGAATGAAGCTACTAAATTGTTCAAACTGCTGCATGTAAGTTTTATACTCCTAAGGTCCAATGGTGTCCCATAAATCCAATTGGTGATTATTTTTTTTTAAACCTAACTATGCACTTCTAAAGCTTTGTTCTGTGGCATTGTTTCTCAGTTTGGATTCACATCTCTATCTTTCCTTGTCTTGTCATCCCTCAAGCTCTTAATCTCCAATGTTTTCCTTCGACTTTTATTTATTGTCATTAATTTGCTTTAGTACACTTTGGTACATATAATTATATACAGCATTATTTTACACTTTTAGGAGAATTCATGTTATTGCAGTTTTAAGTTCATTGCTCAAATTTTTAGAAACACCTGTGTCTCAATTTGGTAGTGAAGATTAATGGATTCAAATTCTGCTCCTGAGATTTGAGCATAAAAATCTAGGCTACCACTTCATTGTAGAACTGAGGAAGTGCTGCATGGTCTGAGGTGCTATCTTTCAGATGCAGTAAGCCAAATCCCTATTTGCCCTCTTGGGTTGCAAAAGACCCACAGCACTACTTGATAAAGAGGTGGCAATTTATTCCTGCTTGTTTAGTCAAGTTTATTCATCAAACAACATTACAAGTCTTCAGAATGTTTGTTTCTTGCACTAGATTCTAACTTTGTTTTTTCTCTCTGCAGATACTGCTAGACATGGTGAGTTGCTCTGGATTGGTCGTTTTTCTTTTCTTTATTTCAGCTGAAACAAGACCTGGACAGTATCCAGGCTTGGATTGAAAAATGGCAAGTAAAATTGCCTGGCATTTGTATGGTTCCAATGACTGTCTACAGTAGGATGATCTAACCATTGCTTCTTGACATTAATTATCACTGAATCCCCATTATCAATATCCTGGAGGGTTGTCATTGACCAGAAACTTAACTGGACTGGCTACAAGAGCAGGTCAGAGAGTAGACTGCAGTGAATAACTCACCACGTGACTCCCCAAACCCTGTCCACCATCTACAAAGCACCAGTCAGGAGTATGATTGAATGCTACCTTCTTGATTAGATGAGTGAGTGTAGCTCCACCAACACTAGAGTAGCTTGTCACCATCCAGTATAAAGTAGCCTGCTTGACTGGCACCACATCCACAAAAATATTCACTCCTTCCACCATTAGTAGCATCATAGTCATATAGCGTGGAAATAGACCCTTCCGTCCTACCAGTCCATGCAGTGTGTGCTGTCTGCAAGATGTACTGCAGAAATTCAAAGATTCTCAGACAGCATCTTCCTAACCTACAATAATTCCATCTAGAAAGACAAGAGTAGCAGATACATGGGAATGCCAGCACCTGCAATTTCCCCTACAAGCCACTCTCCATCCTGACTGGGAAATACATCACTGTTCCTTCAGTGTTGTTGGAGTAAAATCTTGTAGTTGTCTCCCTAACAACAGCATTATGGGTCTACCTACTGTTTAAAGGACTGCAGTTGTTCAAGAAAGCAGCTCACCTCCTCAAGAATGAGTAGAGACTGGCAATAAATTACTAGCTAGTAATGTCCTAGGACTGAGTCCTACAGCTTGGAGACAGGCCCTTTGGCCCAAGCTGGTCCATGCCAATCCATCCACACTAATCCCATTTCCCTGCACTTGGCTCATATCCTTCTAAACCTTTTTTTTCATCCATATATTTGTCCAAATGTTGTTTAATGTACTCAACTCAACCACTCCTGCTGGCAGCTCATTCCATATGCATAACACTGTGTAAAAATTAAAAACCACAAGTTACTCCTTGGGTTCCCTTTTATTCTTTCCCCTCTAACCTTTAAGCTGTTGTTCTTTTATTCCCAACTCTTTGTGGGGGGGAGGGGGAGGAGTAGAAAAGAATGAGTGCATTTACCCTATCCATGCCTCTCATGATCTTCTACACCTCTAAGATCCCTCAGTCTAAAGAAAAACATCCTAGCTTGTCCAACCTCTCCTAACTCAGGCTGTTGAGTCCTGGCAATCTCCTTGTAAATTTCTTTTTGCACTTGTTCCAATTTAGTATCATCATTCCCATAGCAAAGTGATCACAACTGAACACAATACTCCCAAGTGTGGCCTTGCCTACATCCTGCACAACTGCAATATAACTTCTTGACTTCTATACTCAAATCCCTGACGAAGGCCAGTGTGCCAAAAGCTGCCTTCACTGCTCTGTCTACCTGTGACTCCACTTTCAGAACTGTGCACCTTAACTCCAAGGTCCCTCTGTTCTACTGCACTCCTTTTTTAAGGCCCTACCATTCATCATGAAACTCATGTCTTGATTTGATTTTGCAAAATGCAAGACCTCACACTTTTTTAAACTTATATTAAACTCCATTTGTCATTTCTCAGCCCACTTCCTCAGCTGATCAAGGTATGGTATAATTTCTGGCTCACTGTCCACAATACTGCCTATTTTAGTGTCATTTGCAAACTTCATAATCGTATCTTGTTCATTCTCAACCAAATCATTGATCTAGATAACAAACAGCAATGGGCTCAGCATAGACCCCTGAGGCACACTAGTCACAGACCTCAGTGAGATAAGTATCCTTCCACTATTACCCTCTGTTTCCTACTATCAAGCCAATTGTGTATCCAATTTGGCAGCTCCCCTGGATGCCATGCGATCTAATCTTCCAGAGCATCTTACTATGTGGAACCTTATCAAAGTCCTTTAACGAAATCTATGTAGATTAGTCTACTTCCCTGCCCTCATCAACCTTCCTGGTCACTTCATCATAGAACTCTAACAAACTTGAGGTGTTCTCTCTCTCTCTCTCTCTCTCTCTCTCGCCCCAAACCCTGGAACCTTCTCCAGTAACCTGCCGTCCACAGATGTTAGGCTTATTGGTCTATAATTCCAGGTTTTCCTTTGCGGCCCCTGAATAAAGCACAACATTAGTCTTCTGGGACCTCACCTGTAGCTAATGATACAAACCTATCAGCCAGGACCTTGCAATTCTCCCTCTAGCCTCTTTAGTGTTCTTGGATGTATCTGGTCAGAACCTGGAGATTTATCCACCTTCATACATTCTCATACGTCCATCTCTACAGTGATATGGACTGTCCCCAAGCTATGACCCCTAATGAAGTCTTCATTACTTTCTCCATGTACATTCCTCCATTTGCAGTATCTTGTTTTCATCGCAAGAGTATCTAGTCACTGCCACATTGCTGTATGTGGGAGCTTGCTGTCTGCAAATTTTTGACCATCTTTTCTTCATTACAAAAGAAACAACTGGCAGAATTTTGTGTTCCACCCAGATGGAGTTTGGTGGATGGAGGTGTAGATTTGGGTGTAATGCTATGGACCTACCAAGCTGTCCAAAGCGCTCTGCAATTCTATAGGTAGAATGGAGGATGTTCTGAGGGCACCCATCAAAAACATAACATCCCCCTCCTCCCCCACCCCACCCCAATGCCTCCAGGTTTCCCTTTTTTGCTTATTGCTCTGTGCAGACCCTCAGCCCTCACTGTGCCCTTTTTAAAAAAAAATCTCCCCCCATTGTTGAGGCTAACTTGCCTTGCCATCTGGCTGTGGCTTCCCATTGTTGAGAACTGGGTGCAGTCTCAACAGTGGTCACTATTACCTGTGGTGCTCCAGGGAGCAGGACTGTTTGCTAGTTGATCATCTTGCAACTTTCAGAGCTGGGACTTCCACTTCCCCATCAGAGGCAAAAGTCTTGCCCTGAACCTATTAAATCCCTCTGAGCATTTAACTGGCTGTAGGGTATGCCATTATAAAGTCAATCCTGCCTTCTAGTTTTAAAAAGGTAATCACTGGTTGCAGAGTTCCTTTTATGTCCCGTTAATAAAGTTACTATATAAATGCAAGCTTTTTTTTTCAAATGAGGCCCTATTACCCAAGGGCAGCTGAATATTGCATGTGATTGAAGTCTATAGTAGCTTTATGATGAAGATTTTCTATTTTATAGGTAGAATCAGCTGATTTTTGCAGAACAAAACAAAAAGCTATACACTCCAACTGACAGCAGCCTTTACCCCCAGTAGCAATCTGAGCAGCTCAGTGAAGGAGAGGTTTTAATTGGGTGTCCGAGTTGTGCCTCAGTCAACTTTTACTCTACCTTTTGAACTCTGACCAACCCCATTTTGCCCTGTGGGTTGTTATAATTTGGCACTTTGGTCTCTCTCTATAGTGGCACAAGTGTTTGTAGTATGTTTAAAAATTATGCAATTTTTGGAGAATTTATCTCCTCCACTGGGAGGAGATATTGATGTACTAGAATTTCTGTATATGATGTATCTTTGGCCGTACTTCTCTCCAGCTGTCATTTAAGAAATATGTTGTTTTGTTACTACTATAGGTACGGATTTGTTTTCTCAACTGTGTTCAGACTGCAAAGGTAGCTTTGTTTAACCAGAATGAATTTCTGTGAAATGAAATCTGCACATGCATGTGTCATTTGTGGGATCTTGAGGTATCCAGCATTTTCTTCGGACAAAATTTGAAAGGGTGGTAAATGCTATATTGACAGATATGGGTCTTCCTACAAAAAAGTGTTGATGTCATCATCTTGGATCTCCACAGCTCACTCCTGGACAACTCTTCCCACAAACTTCAAAGCACCTCAGGACTTTTCCCATCGTTCTGACAGCTTTGACACTGCTAATTGTCTGGATTTCAGTTTTAGTTCTTTGCAGCTGTAACTTTTTTTATTTTAAGAAAAAGAAACAAAGTGAGTTCAACACAGCATTTAGGAGTTGCTGCTCCTAGCTAAAAATGGCCAGCAAGACATTTTGGAGAATAATTGCTTAGGAGTTTTTAAGACCGAGCACAAAACAAAGTTCATGCAGACAGAGGGAAGCCTTAATGAGCTACTGTAATGTATCTTGTAGATGGTACCCACACTGCCATTGTTTCAACAGTGAACAGTGAAGGTTGAAGATCAAACAAGTTGCCTTTATCTTGATGGTGTCAAACTTCTTGTGTTGGAGCTGCACTTATGCATGCAAGTTGGGAGTCTGATGGGATACTCCTGATTTGTATCATTGTAGATGATGGATGGGTGTTTGGGAGACAGGTGGTGAATTACTCTGTAGAATTCCTAGCTAATTTTTTGTTTTTTAGCTCTAAGTACAGGAGCATGGACCAGGGGCCTGTCTGGAGCGGTGAGTCACTGATTTGAGTTTTTATATTTGGCATCAGAGCAGAGGTTTCTGGGAAAGGGGTTTTTTCCATTCAGCTATATAAGTGAGTGTTTTCTAAATCTGAGACCCTACCTTTTGTAGAGCCTCCCACCCAACCACCTCCTTTTAACCTTAAAGAGCAGGGACAAATCAATAAGCTTCATTTTTTTTTTACTTTTCTGATAAGGGGACTAGCTGAGATGGCAGTGCAGGGAGAGGAATGTTGCTCCTGCATGATGTGAGGTGAGGGATGCCATTAGTGTCCCATCCAAGTACATCTGCAGGAAGTGCACCCAACACTCTCTCCTTCAAGATAGTGTTAGGGAGCTGGATGAACTTCAAATCAATCTGGAGGCAGAAGCTATGATAGATGAGTTACAGGGAAGCAATGCCTCCTAGGCACGAAGAAAGCTTGGTTCAAAGGAGGAAAAAAGTCAGCAGAGGGATCCCCTGTGGTGGTTCCCCTGAAAAACATGTATATAGTTTTGGATACTGTTGGGGGGATGACTTACCAAGGATATGCAGTGGGCCTAAGTCTCTGGCACAGAGCCTGTCCCCTGTTGCACAAAGGGAAGGAGGGAAAGGTGGTGTGTGTGTTTAGTCATTTTGTAACTCAATTGTTACAGGGTCAGATAGAAGCTTTGGGAACAAATGACTCAGTTGGTGTTGACTCCCAGGTGCCAGGGTCTGTGATGTCTGGGATCGTATCTTTTGGGGTCCTGAAGGGAGAGGGTGACCAGCCCCAGGTCGTGGTCCATGTAGGTACCAGCAACATAGGTAGAAAGAGGGATAGGGATTTCAGGGATCTAGGGTGGAAGCTGAGAGCCAGAACAAAGAGTTGTTATCTCTGGTTTGTTACCCATGCCACGTGATAGTGAGGCAAGGAGTAAGGAGAGATATCAGCTGAACACATGGCTGCAAGGATGGTGCAGGAGGGAGGGTTTCAGGTACTTGAATAATTGAGGCTCATTCTGGGGAAGGTGGGACCAATACAAGCAGGATAGTCTTCACCTGAACCAGAGGAGTACTAATGTCCTGGGTAGGAAACTTGCTGGTGCTATTTGAGTGGGTTTAAACTAGCTCAGCAGGGGCATGGGAACCTGTGCTGTAACTCAAGTGCACAGGAGGATCAGAGTAGGGAGGACATTGTCAGGATTTCATGGTCACAGGAATGTACTGGCAGACAGCAAGCTGGTGTCTACCTCAACACCAGAAGTATCTGAAATAAGGCAGCATGGATAGGTACCTGGAACTTCAATGTTGTGGCCATTTCGGAGACGTAGATAGACCAGGGTCAGGAATGGACTTTGTAGGTTCCAGAGTTTATATCTTTAAGAACAGGCGAGGTGGTGTGGCCTTGTTAGTCAAAGATAGTATAACAGTGGCTGAAAAACTTTTGACTAGGACGCGTCTACTGAGGTGGTGTGGGCCGAGGTTAGAAACAGGAGAGGAGAGGTCACACTGCGTCAAGTTATTTTTTTTATATAGGCCTCCGCAGAGTTCCAAGGAGGTGGAGAGGATTGGGTGGTCATTATGGGGAACTTTAATTTCCCCAACATTGACTGACTGAAAAAGCTATAAACTCTATGTTGGATGGATCAGTTTTTGTCTGATGTGTACAGGAGGGTTTCCTGACAGTATGTCGAATGGCCGACAAGAGGGGAGGCCACCCTGGATCTGGTGCTTGGTAATGAACCAGGCCAGATGTTTGATTTAGTTGTAGATGAGCACTTTGGAGAGAGAGAGACCATAATTCAGTTATGTTTAGTTTAGCGATGGAAAGGGATAGGTACATGCCACAGGTCAAGAGTTATCGATGGGGCAAGGGCAATTATAATGTGATTAGGATGCACAGAATCGGGTAGCAAAATGCAGACAATAGAAATGTGGAGCTGGTTTAAGGAACAGATATTGTGTGTCCTTGTTAGGCAGGGAGGAAGTGATAAGGTAAGGGAACTGTGGTTTACTACAGAAATTGCATCTCTTGTTAAGTGGAAGAAGGAAGCTTGTGTTGATGAGAAGACTGTTCAGATGAGACAATGGAGAGTTACAAATCAGCTAGGAAGGATTTTAAAGAGAGTAAAGAGGAGCAAAGAGGACACGAGCAGTCTTTAGCAAGTAGAATAAAGGAGAACCTTAAAGCTTTCTATAGGTATGTGAGGAATAAAAGGGTGACTAGGGTAGGAATAAAGCCAGTCAAAGACAGAAGCGGGAAGCTGAGTGTGGACCCTGTGGAGATTGTAGAGGTACTAAAATATTTCTCATTGATTTTTACTCAGGAAAAGGAGAATATTGTAGAGGAGAAGAATGAGATAGGAGCTATTAGACTAGAAAGGATCAAGGTTAGCTACAAAGAGGTGTTATCAATTCTAGGAGTGAAAATAGACCAGTCCCTGGGCCGGATGGGATTTATCAGTAGATTCTTTGGGAGGCTAGGGAGGAGATAGCAGAGCCTTTGGCTTTAATATTAAAGTCGTCATTGTCTCTGGCTCAGTACCAGAGGACTGGAGGATTAAGTGTTGTGCCCTTGTTCAAGAGGGGCAGTAGAGATAACCCAGGTAATTATAGACCAGTGAGCCTTATTTCTGTTGTAGGAAAGGTTTTGGAAAGGATTATAAGAGATACGATTTATAATCATCTAGCAAGCAACAATTTGATTTCAGATAGTCAACATGGTTTTGTCAAGGGCAGGTCATGTGTCTCAAACCTCCATTGAGTTTTTTGAGAAGCTGACTAAGCATGTAGATGAGGGTAGGGCAGTTAATGTGGTGTACATGGACTTCAGCCACATGATAGGCTGTTGGAGAAAATGCAGAGGCATGGAATTGAGGGTGATTTAGCAGTTTGGATTAGAAATTGGCTTTCTGAAAGAAGGCAGCGAGTGGTGGTTGATGGAAAATATTCAGCCTGGAGTCTGGTTACTAGTGGTGTGCTAAAGGATCGGTTTTGGGACCACTGCTGTTTGTCATTTTTATAAATGACTTGGATGCAGGCATAGGTGGATGGATTAGTAAATTGCAGATGATATTAAAGTCAGTGGAGTAGTGGACAGTGTGGAAGAATATTGCAGGGGGACTTGGATAAACTGCAGAATTGGGCTGAGAGGTGGCAAATGGAGTTCAATGCAACTAAATGTGAGGTGATGCACTTTGGGAAGAATAACAGGAAGGCAGAGTACTGGGTCAATGGAAACATTCTTGGTAGTTTGTGCAGAAGGATCTTGGAGTTCATGTACATAGATCCCTGAAAGTTGCCACCCAGGCTGATAGTGCTGTTAAGAAGGCATACGGTGTTAGGTTTCATTCGTAGAGGGATTGAGTTCCAGAGCTGCAATGTCATGCTGCAACAATACAAAACGCTGGTGCAGCCATACTTGGAATATTGTGTACAGTTCTGGTTGCCATATTTCAGGAAGGATGTGGAAGTATTGGAAAAGGTGCAGAGGAGATTTACCAGGATGTTGCCTGGTCTGGAGGAAAAGCTGAGAGATGGTCAACATGGTTTTGGGTCTATTCTCATTGGAAAGAAGTAGGCTAAGAGGGGATTTGATTAAAAACATACAAGATGATCCGAGGATTAGATAGGATAGACAGTGAAAGTCTTTTTTTTTGTCGTACGAGGGGGCATAGCTACAAATTGAGGGGTGATAGATTTCGGACATATGTCAAAGGCAGGTTTTTTACTTTCAGTGGTAAGGGTGTGGAATGCCCTACGTGCCAATGTAGTTAACTCAGCCATATTAGGGAGATTTAAACCATCCTTGGATGAGCACATGGATGATGGGATAGTGTAGGGAGATGAGTTTAGAATAGTTCACAGGTCAGTGCAACATTGAGGGCTGAAGGGCCTGTTCTGTGCTGTATTGTTCTATGTTCTATTGTAGGACTAGACTGGTCAGTGTTAACTGCCAGAAATTTGATAGTAGGAGTTCAACAGTAATGCCATTTAATGTCAAGAGACAATGGTTAGATTATTTGCTTCTGGAAATGGTCATTATCGAGTACTCATGTGGCATGAATGTTACCTATTACTGATTGTGGCCAATCCTGTTGCCAAAGTCTTGCAGCATATGTTTGTGGACTGCTTGGGTATCAGAGGAATACAGATGATGCTGACTGTTGCTCAACCACCAGAAAACATCTCCACTTCTGATCTTTTTTGACGGAGGGTAAGGCATTGATGAAGGAGCTGATGTTTGGGCTGAGGATACCTCCTGAGGAACTCCTACATTCATGTCCTGGGATTGAGATGTTTGATCGCCAATATCCACAACCATCTTTCGTTTACATGCTAGGTATGACTCCAACCAGCAAATGGTTTCCCTCCCCCAATTCCTGTTGATTCCAGATGACTCCTCCTTGCCACCATTCAATTTATTAAAGATTCTTGGACAGCATCTTCCAAATCTATGACCCCTTTGATCTGGAAGGACAAGAACAGATGCTTGTGATCATCACTTTCACGTTCTCCTCCAGTCCACTTAACATTGGTCTTTCTTTGCTGTAACCAAATCAAAATCCAGGAGTTCCTTCCCTAATGGCATTGTGGGTCAACCCACAGTAGGTGGACTGCAGTAGCTGAAGACAGTTAACCACTCACCTTCTCAGGCAACTAGGGATGGGCAACGTGCTGGCCAGCCAGTGACATCCACATCCCACTTTTTTCAAAAATGTCTAATATTGGCTAGTGTCAAGGGCAATCACTTGCGCCACTTCTTGGCTCTAATGTGGAGCTTAGCCTGTAACGAGGTCAGGCCCTGGGTAGTCCAGATGGTGCTCAAACGGCCTGTTAGCAATTTATTCCTTTGCAAGTGCTGCTTTATAACCATGCTATTAATAACCCATTCTGTCACACTTCTCTAGAGTAGACTGCAGGGTGGTGGTTGGCTGGGTTGAAATTTTTCTGCTTTTTATTTTTTTGTGCTCCTGGACAATTTCTCACATTGTCAAGTAGATGCCAATGTAATAGCTATACTGGAATAATATGGTTAGGGACACTGCACATTCTGGAGCATAAATCTTCATGACTATTACTGGAATGTTAAGGCCCATCACATTTGAAATATCCAGTGTCTTTAGCCATCTTTTATTAGGTGTACTGCAATAAATTCGTTGAAGACTGATATTTGTATTGGAACCCCTGAGATGTATTATCTGTGTAGCACTTCTTGCTGAAGATTGATACAAATATTTCAGTCTTGTTGGTTGTTGTGGTGTGCAAGGCTCCCCAGCTTGAGGATGGGGACATTTGTGGAGCCTCTGTCCTAGTAGTTTAATTGTGCACTGCCATTCATGACTGTGTGGCAGGACTGCAGAGCTTAGTTCTGATCTCTTGGTTGCAGGATTGCTAACTCCTTTTCTCTCACTTGCTTATTCCACTCTTGGGCATACAAGCGTTCCTTTTGTAGCAGCTTCAGGTTGACACTACTTTGTTTGGTTCTTCTCTAGGCATGCGTCCTGCACTATTCATTTGAATTGGAGTTGATTTCCTGGCTTTATGGTAATGAGAGAGTAGATATGTTGGGTCATTTTTACTTAACTTTGTAGTTAGGTACAGTTCTGCTGTCAACCCACCAGAATCTCTTGGATGTCGGTTGAGCTGCTGGATCTGTTTGAAGTTTGTCCCATTTAGCAATGTGACATTGCTACACAACATAATATCCTGAATGTGGAGGTTAAATTGTCTCCACAAAAACTGTGCAGAGGTCCCCCCTCCTAGTATTTCGTGGATGGATGCATCTGTGACAGGTAGATTGGTGACAGCAAAGTCAAGTGGATTCTTTCCTCCTTTTATAAAGCTCCCTCACTATCCACCTGGTCTATCAGCTACATCCTGGCAGATATGGTACTCTTTGCATGTTGAAATCCTCCACTCAGCATGTTCTGTCATTGCAACTATCATTCTCTCCTCCAATGGTGTTCAACATGGGAAGTACTGATTTCTCACCCGAGACGGATCTTTTTGGTTGGTAGCAGAGATTTTCTTTTCCACATTTTAATTGAAGCTGGGTTTTCAGAGGATTTGAAGTTGGTGCTGAAGACACTAAGGGTAACTCTTCCTGACCATACCAATGTTCAACACCTCTAATTGGTCTGTCCTGCTTTAGGGATAGGACATTTCCAGTGGCAGTTGTAGTGTATGGAGCATAGTCATATGTGGAATCATACTTTATAGACCATGTCAAACTGTTGCTTTATTATTGGGACAGCTCTCCCAATTTTGACACAATCTCCAGGATGTGGTAAGGAGGATTTTACAATGTCAACAGGGCCACAATGTTAGCCTGGGGTTTTGAATCACTAATCCAGATACATTATGATCTCCACTTCTTCAGAATAGAAGTTCTCTAATAATATATTATAAAACTTCACATTATGGATGTATGTCAATTTTTGAAACTAAGTTATTTTATCTGTTAACAGACTATTTTCAACTCCAGTATATTGCCAAATTTAAATTACTGGGGATCTTTAGTTCAATGGTTGGCAGCTTGGCGCTTTGTACATCAAAACATGGTTAACATTTTAAAGTGACTGGCCAGTAAACAGCAAGTATTCAATTTTACCATCAGTAAAAAGTGACGAATCTAGCCAACTTTCACTGTGTAAATGAACAATGGCATTTTAAAATGTCTGTCAGCTCCTTGAAATGAAGAAAAGGGAACCTTTCACAGACTTGGTAATTCTGATTTTACTCATTTAAAAAGTAATACTTAAAGTCAATCTTAATTAGATATAAAACAAAACTTTAGTTTAATCACAATGGGCACTGGATAAAGTACAGACTAATGGAAGCAACCAAAAATGGACAATTAGTAGGAAATATTGTGGTCCGAATCTGTGAAGAGATGATTTAAATCTGAACTGTTAGAAATTTTGCACAAGACCCATACAGATCACCTTCCACTGAATGCTGATAACAGAAATGTGCAAAGGTTTTATTTCCTTCTGGAGAAAACTATTTGGCCCCAAGAGTGTAATAGAAATTAGGATCAGACTCTAGTTTCACTGAACTAGAGTAAATGCAAGAGGAAGTAGACATTTAACTATGGAGAATAACAGATCTGCTGTCAAATCTGGGTCAGATGCAAAATAGTTAAGTCTAGAAGTACTTCAGCACAGCAATTCAGAAACTAAGCAACAACCTAACTCTTATTCATCTCATTGACACAATTAGAACACAAGAAACTGTGTGCACACCACCTCGTAAAGGGATAGTAATTCAGGCTGCACAATGTGGAAGGAATGGAGTTTGAGCACAAGTAAAGATATAATTAACAGCCAAAACATTACACCATGCTATAGTAGTAGCATCAATCAGTTAGATGGAGAATTTCTTTCAGCTTTTTTTTAATGCTTGGATCATTGTCATATTTTTGTGGTGGCTTCAATTATGAGTTACTATGTTCTTAATGGACTGGTCATTTAGTGTAGGTTCAACTTTTAGCTCAGGCAGGTTAACAGACAAACCGATAACTAACAGTTAAAGAAACTTTTGTACATATCCCTCGTCAAGCATGTTGCTAATTGAACTCTTCTTGGCTGTTGGTCATGTGGTATTGTGCTGGGCTCGTTAGAGTTTTTGGATCTTACAGCTACTGTGTTCCTGCTTTTAATTTTGCAGGAAGAGTTACAGAAATCCATGGGGGGGTGGGGGGAGGAGGTAACAAAAAAAAAGTTTGCTATAGCTACTCTAGTGAAGACCAAAAGGTTGACTCCATCCAATACTTAATGCAGAATTATTTTTCCAACTATTTTGACTTGCTTATTGAACCATCTAGGCCCAAAACTCTGAATTTTAAATGTTCAGAAGTCTGGAGGTTATGATCCAGTTATATGGAGCATTGGTGAGACCACAGCTAGAGTATGGTGTGCTGTTTTGGTCTCCATATTTTACAAAAGGACATAAACATGTTGGAAACAGTTCAGAGAAGATTTACTAGATGAGTACCTGGAATGAATGAGTTGCCCTTTGAAGTAAGGTTGGAAATAGTAGACTTGCGTCTGCTGGCGTATAGAAGATGTGACTTGGTCAAAAAATGTCAACATCTCTCAGAATCTTACAATGTGAATGTAGAAAGGATGCTATTTCTTGTGGGAGAATTTAGAACTGGAGCTCTCCCTTTCAAAATAAGGGATTGCCAATTTAAGACAGATGAGGAAAAATGTTTTTGTTCTTTTTGGAATTTTCTTCCTCAAGGAAAATCTTGAATCCACATTGTTTTAAATATTCTTGATGAGTAGGGAGTGAATGGTTATCTGGAACAGGTAGGATTATGGAGTAAACAGACCAACTGGATCTTGAATTGTGGAGCACTTACACTCCCACTCTCTCTCTCTCTCTCTCTCTCCTTTTTTTTTAAGGCCCAAGCCTACCTCATTTCCCTCCTTTTTATTTTACATTTCAAATTTTGATTGCTCCTGTGAAGTATTTATGTGCCATTTAGGTTAAATGCACACTATGCAAATACAATTTATTGTTTTAATAGTATTTCACTTCAGAGGTAGAGGATTCAGCTGCTAACACAACACTACTCACTTTCTAGTTTAGTGTTAAACATTGCACCTTGGATCCTGTACCTGACGCTGCTCCTTTTTTTTTTTCAGAGCAGCATTTGAAAACAGCAGCGATTGGACTCGCTGGCGCTCTCGCCCCCATTTAATACTTGTAGATGGATATCATAACCTGTGTCAAGCTTTCCGACAGGAAACTGCTAACAGACTGCATTGAAAATTGGACCCTCTCCAGTGAGTCTCCTGGGAAACGATCACATTGCAACAGATTCCATCTTAAAATAATAGTGTGAACCATAACTAATAAAGTTGGTTATTGTTTTCCCCATGTAAGATTGCCTTCATAACTTGGGGAAAGATTTTAAACTTGAGCAGTAACTTGCATGGAAGATATTCAAACTATAAAACTCTCTCGTTCTCTTTTTTTTTTCTCTCTCTCTCTCTCTCTTTCTCGTTTCTTCCCCCCCACCCCAGTTTAATTGAAACCTGAGCAAATGAATGCTGTTTGCAGTTTTAAAAATCAGGTGTAGTTAGTGAGCCAGACTTGAGTAACATCTCGTGGCTACTTGTCGGGCAAACTGTTAGAATCAAAGGCTTTATTCTAAGCTTTATACAGCAAGCAGCCACATGCTGAATGAAGGTCAGCTGCTGTCATTAGAGTAAAACTGGAGAAAAATAGTGAAAATGATAGTCCCCAAAAAGTCATTAGAGCATGTCAGTTGGCAAAGGTGGGGCCAATTTCTAACCTAGAGTTAGAACACATTTATAGACATGCAGGGCAACAGATGGTTGATATTAGAGACCTCCCCCCATCCCACTCCATTCCATCACTGCCATCATCCCAATAAGTTGGATTTTGTATGTTGTTCTATCAAGTGGAAAAAAAACCTGAAACCTTTGTTCATTTCAGTAATTTTTAGCCAACTAATTATTCTTTAGGGGCTTGTATGTGTTTAATTATCATTGTTTAACCTTGTTTAAATGTACCTGAATGAAAGGGTGAGCAGCATTCGTTTGATACTGATTAATACTGGGGTGGCACAGTGGTTAGTACTGCTGCCTCACAGTGCCAGGGACCCAGGTTTGATCCCCGCCTTGGGTGGGTGTCTGTCTGTCTGTGTGGAGTTTGCACTTACTCCCTGTGTCTGTGTGGGTTTCCTCCAGGTGCTCTGGTTATTTCCCACAATCCAAAGATGTGCAGGTCAGGAGAATTGGCCATGCTAAATTGCCCTTGATCAGGGGTAAATATAGGATAGGGGAATGAGTTTGGATAGGTTACTCTGTGGAGAGTTGGTTTGGAATTGTTGGGCCGAATGGCCTGTTTACACACTGTAGGAAATCTAATCTAATAAAAAGAGACACTTTTTGATGTCAGTGGGTTATAGGCTTGGTGAATACAATTTTCAAGGGAAAACTGAGCCTGATGGACCATGAAGATTTAAACTACAGTCTGTGTTGAATGAGCGAAGCTAGGGAGAGGAGCATTGACAGGTGGTTATTTGTTAGCTCATGTTTCAATAGAACTCATTGCATAAGGGTAGAATTTGAGCTTTTTATTTTTAAAGCCTCACAGTTGAATAGACTCTGCACTTGCACATCATCAGCCACAGAAGAGAGACAAAAATCAAATAGAAGAAAGACTGAGATAGAATTGGAATGCCACCTCCTTCCCAATAGACATCTAGTCCCTGTACACACCCATCTGCCATGGCGAAGGCCTCTAAGCTCTCTTTCCTCCTCTCCCACTGATTCTGGATTAGAGTGGTGCTGGAAAAGCACAGCAGTTCAGGCAGCATCCGAGGAGCAGGAAGATAGATGTTTTGGGCAAAAGCTCTCCCGCTGATCCAACTAGTACTCTTTCACCCACTCATTCATTTGATTTGGTGCAACAGGTGCTCACCTCCTGGTTCCTTCAGCCTAAAGGGGTAGTCATGGGCACCTGCATGGGCCCAGCTATGCCTGCCTCTTCAGATATGTGGCACAGTGCATCTTTTGCAATTCCATCTCCATTTCACCTGGATCATTTCTGACCTCTCTCTCTCTCTCTGCTCCCTAGATCTCTCTCTGGTGACCGAATCATCATGGACATCTACTTCAAATCTACCAACTCCCACAGCTACTTGGACTACATTTCCACCAACATTTCTAAACCCCCCCCCCCCCCCCCCCCAAAAACCCAATGCAGTTTAAAAACACTATCCTTCATTCCTAATTCTTCCACCTCTGTCCTATCTGCTCTCAGGAGGATCCATTCCACTCCAGGACATTGCAGATGGCCTCCTATTTTCAAGGACAGCAATTATCCCTCACCCATGGTCAAAAATGCCCTCCAGCACATCGCCTCCACTTCCCCCAACGCAGTTGTCTCCTTCCACCATACTAATCTCTGGATCCAGCATGTTATCCTCTGCCATTTCTGCCATCTACAATCAGTCCCCACCACTAGAGACTTATTTCCCACCCCCACCCCATCAGCATTCCGTAGAGACCATTCCCTCCGTGACTCCCTTGTTAGGTTTCCCGCCATCCACTCCCTGCACCTTCCCTTGCCACCACAGGAGCTATAAAACCTGTGCCCCAATCCATTCTCTTTCTCTCTTTACCCCCCCAAACCCGTAGCTCCATCCAAGGCCCCGAAGAATCATTCCGCCTCCAGCAGACATTTTCCTGCACATTCAACACCTCATCTAATGCTTCTGTAGCGCCTCTGTGGTCTCCTTTACATTGGGGAGACAGGACCACAATTCAGGGAACATCTCTGGGATATATGCACCCAACAAATCCACTGACCACTTCAACTCCCCCCCCCCCCCCCCCACGCCACCAAGGACATGCAAGTCCTGGGCTGCCACCGCTGCCAAATCCTAGCCACCCAACGCCTGGAGGAAGAATGCCTCAACTTCTATCTTGGAACTCTCCCACTACGTGGCATCAACGTCAATTTTACCAGTTTCCTCATCTCCCCTTTCCAAACTTCGTTCAAGATCCAGTCCTCCAACTTGGCACCGCCCTCTGGAACGGTCCCACCTGTTCCCTCCGCCCTCCCCTCTGGCCTATCACCATCACCCCCCCTGCCTGCGTCTACCTATCACCTTCCCAGCTACGTTTCCCCCACACCAGCCCCCTATTTGAGTCCCCTTCTTCCTTTCCCCCACCCCTTTTCGCACTCACTCCCCTGATGAATGGCTTAAAATGTCGATTCTCCTGCTCCTGGGATGCTGCCTGACTTGTGATTTTCCAGCGCCACATTTTTCGACTCCACTCTCCAGCATCTGCAGTCCTCTCTTTCTCTTGGATTCCACCCAACACGCCGGAGGAAGAACGCCTCAACTTCTCTTAGAAGTTGTATTTGTTATCCCCAAATGTATCTGATAGATCTTTACTTTCAGATCTCCTTGATTATTTTCAGAATGTTGTTGAAGTGGTGGCCAATGCTCCCTGACCAGAGGAATCTTTAAAGTCACCAGCTTAGAATTGCATTTTTTTAAAGACCTCAAAGTACTCTTTTTTTTTAAGTTTTTGTTCAATCTCAGCTGTACACTGATGTTTGTGAATGCTAAACTTCCCACAAAAAAGGGACAGAAAACCTTGTAGGCAGTGTGATAAATCAGAGGAAACTGAAGAGCTGCTGGTCAGTACTGCAGTGATGAACGCTCCATTAGCATCCGGTATTGTGACAAAAGGTCACCACTCAAAAACATTAAGCCTTTTCACCTCACCATAACCGACACCATCTGAGTTGTCGACTGATTTAGAAATAAAATTCCCTTCACACTCCAAAGAGAAAACAGGAAGTGTTGGAAGTGCAAAATAAGTTCACTCAGACGAGGAGATGACGGTACACAATATGAGGACAGGAAAAAAAAATCATTTCAGTTTTTATTTGTTGTCCAGATGGTGGACATTTTCTGGGTGCTTTTCTTTTTGGTTCTCCAGACTGTTTTTGAGCTTTTGATAAAATGAATGCTTATCAGGACAACCGAAATGCAACAGTTTGAACCCTAAGGAAATGTCAGAGGTTGAACTTTGAGAAGAATATTTCCCACCTGCTGTACCCAACCTAATCCCAGCACAATGACAGTGGGGTCTTGTGCAATCAGCTTGTCTGGAGAAATAGCATACATGCTGCATAAGACTCAGTCAGTAGTGCACTGTTCTTGCATACATCTGCAGGCCCACAAATGCAGTCCTCCTGGGTTTTTATCCTTTATGTGAAACCACATGTTTTCTTCATTAAACATTGGAAGCATTTGTCTAAGTGCGAAGGATTAGGAAGCTGGGTGAAAGCCGAGATGTTAAATATCCATCTTGAACCTCTTCCATAGGCTGAAGCTGTCCTTTAGTTCTGACCCTCTTATGTCAAAGATGGCGCTAACTTTGAACTGTTTTCAGGCCCGCCCTTAAGGGACAGTTGCTCTTTTCAAAAGAACATACATGTGCATTGTTATGGCTGTGCATTGTTATGGCTGGGCAATGTTTGAAACTGATTTTCTGCACTTCAGTAGAGTGACATCAGCAGAGAATCAGCCTGATGGAGCACTGTCCTTTTGTTGAATAATTCTATGGGGAAGCATGTCAGCACTGCAGGGTGCAACTCTTCGTAGTCAAGGTTAGAGTGGTTCTGGAAAAGCATAGCCAGTCAGGCAGCATCCGAGGAGCAGGAAAATCGACATAGCGGGCAAAAGCTCTTCATCAGGAATGAGGTAGGCTACTGAAATCAGCATCACACATTAGAATAATATGTAAACCAAGAAATAGTGTTTCCAAAGTGCATTACAACTAACAATGGCTTGTCTAGTCACTGTTGTAATATACGAACCATGAAGCTCATTTCCACACAAGCTCTCACAAATAATAGTGATCATGGCAGGTAATGTAGATTTATTGATGTTAGTAGAGACGTTAGGTGTTTGTCTTTACACCAGGGATAATCTTCCTTCAAAATAGTGCCACGGGGTGCTTCGCATCCATCTGAAAGAGCAGGCTGCTTGGTTAATGGAACCTTTGACAGAGTAACAGTCGTTCAACTTTGCATTAGAACCTAGATTTTGTGGTCAAGTCTCTAGTACCAAAGTCGAAATTATAAACATCTGACACAGAAGCAGTGTATTGCTAACTCAGTTGCACTTGTTTGATTTTCCCAAACAGTGTGCCTCAACCCAAATCTCCAAAGAGCTATTACTTGCTGAATCAATGACTTTTCCATTGCCAGGGTGCACACACTAGCCATTGGTTTCCTTCGTTTTGCTATAGATGCACATCTGCAACCAACAGGTTAATCTCATCCCACCTAAATCCCTTTCAAGTGACAGCAAAGCAAACCTACTGATTTGAATCCACCACCAGATGTGACAGTGGATTGTCAACCCACTGCATTTATCATTCCTAGTACAAAAAACCCCAGGTGTTCTCTCTTTCATACACTTTCCCAATAAGTTCAGGATCCAGAAACCTATCAGGGATGAGAAAAACCTGGAATGATAAATGCAATAGCAGTTTTGCCAGAGTTTCAGGTCCTAAGTGACCCCTGAGTTATATAATAAGCAGCAATGCTTTAAAAAATCACTGCACTGTACATATTCACGAGAGAGAGATTGATAGTTTTTTGATTAATAAAGAGATTTCAGAATAGAAAAGTAAAATTACAGTGCAGCTCCATTATGATCATGCTCAATAGTGGAGCAAGTTCATTTAACCAAATGGCCTAATTCTGTTCTTAATTTTTTTTTTATTTACTACTCTGACTATAATATACAAATACACAGTGAGAATCCACAAGTATGAACTGATGTGCAAAGCACTGTTCACAATGCAGTAGCTTTATTAGATATTTACATTCTTCAATGTATTAGATAAAATACATAACTAGTTCATGTTTTATGAATGGGTCAAAGTCCAATGCAAGTAAACATATCTAAACACTTCATATAAAAATGACTAATATTCAATTCTTAAATGTACTTCTTTTAAGTTACAGCTAGGTCAATATTAAAATAAAACACACAATTCACTACTTTACACAAAAATTATCCAGGAGAAAAGGGTGATCAGCATATATTACAGTCTTCAATGAAATTATTCACAATATTCATGATCAATGATTAAACAAATACTTCTTCCTCTTTACTGTATTCAAATCAAGACTCAATGCATGGAGATGTATTGTAATCTATTGTTTTCCAGAACTACTTCACTGTCAACTCTTTAGGCCTCCACAGAATATCCTTCTGTGATCTTCCAGGTTATAAAGTCAAGTTTGGCATCACATAATCACCACTTCTTAGTTTCCTGCACTTTTCTCTTTCCAGATTTGACAGCTCCACTACCATGTTTCTTAGCCCGATGCTTAGATGTCAAGGTAAAAGAAGATTGATCTGTACATATAAGGAGTGAATGGGAAAATCTGGTTAAATCCCGAGTGTACTGGGTCTCTTTGTTTTTGTCTAGAATTATCTGTGCTTCTCAGCATTAGTACTGTGTTGTACATGTCAAAGGTTTCAGATTATAAGAAGTCTGGAAAATTGCCAGCCTGATGTATTGATAGCTTTCCTTTTGAATTCCAACGTGAAAAACACCTTTATTACAATTAATAAGAATGCTCAGTGGTGCCGTGGCATGTATATATTTGGCTTGATATTATATTTATGCCTTCATAAGCACAGAGATCTCAAACATACTCTATAATAGCATACTTATAAACTATCAATATTAATCCTTCCTAAAATACTGTAATGTTGGAAATTCAGAATTGATGGACCAGCATCCTTCATATTTATCTTGTGAATTTTCCATTGTCAATTTGCAATCTCATCATGTTCCTGAAGAGAAAATGTTCTGAACTTTTGCCCTGAGTAACACAATGAAATAGGCAAGCAACATGGCAATACAATTAACAATCAACCTGTGATTATCATCAAATTCAATGAGAATCAGCTGGAGTTCAGTAAATCCTATTCTATAGTAAAGACTCCACTATTAACCAGAATTTAAAAGTTTGCTGTTAGTAATTTAGGTGCTTTGGGTATTCTTTCTTGCAGTAAGGAAATATTAATACTGGGTCAGAATTATGCTTCATTAAATGTGGTTCTTGTTACCATATAATCTGCATAGATTGCGGGCAGTGTGGGTTTTTATAGCATACATGTCTGGTAGTGACTTCCACCCGCCAGGAGTAATGCTGCTACTACTTTTATGCTGGTATATCCAATATACTGGATTTTTACAGTAATTATAGCCCTGAGATCTCATAATCCAGTTAAACAATAAAGGGCTTCCTGAGTGTAATTGTACATTTCTCACCTATTAAGTTTTGACTAAATACTGGAAGTTTATTCCTATGTTCAGTCATATGGCTAAGTACTTAAAATTTTATTGTAAAGTTCCTATACCAGGCAACTTTATGCTTTGTGGAATCGGGCAAGGAGACAAATTGACAATAAACATAGAAGGTCTCAAACATTGAATCATTGTGGTTACACAATAACCTATAGTGGTTTTGCTTTGGGAACCTCTTCAATAGTATCTGAAACATAACAGTAATTTATAGCAAAGACTCCCTGTCAGAATGAGTTCACAGTTCTGTGGCATGGAGAACTATGTGGTAGGTCAATGAAAAGGAATTGTGTGGCTAACTTTGTAAGGATCGAGCTTCCCGAACTGTTCATCAAGAATAGGAGAAACAATCTCAATTTAATAGCAAAATTGAATACAATTGTATATAAATATCCATAAATGTACACTTAATTGACTCTTATGCTATGATTTGAGATGTAGTTGTATCAGCTAATTGTACAAACCTGAAAAAATATGTAATAGACATTTATGGCGAGATGACATTAAACAAGGGCAGTGGGACAGAACAATATCATAGTTTCAATAATTTTGTAGTTAGACTCATAACTCCAGAAATATTGAATTTTTGTTAAAACCATCACAAGATTTCACCCTGTCTGATACTTGAAGCTTTTAAACTGCAATAAACCACACAATCAGTGTGGTCCTTTTAGTGTTCTCCTTGCACTCATTTGCATTGTACACTAGTCTAATCTTCCACGATGCAGTGTAATTTTTCTTTGTCCTGATGCTATTCAACCTCCAAGACCCCACCATCTCAGTCTTGGGGCGGGAGCTCGTGTGGGCCCTCCATTCTCAGCTGGGATAAAGTAGTGATCGAGTCCCAGTTCATACATGCAGTATAAATTGTAGGCTACCATCGCCAAGGTTGGGAAAAATGTCAGCCCAAATCCAAATCCACGATAGGCACTGCTTAATCCAGCTGTAATCCAATATACCAATCTGTAAGAAATGCACAATTAACTTTGTATCAGTGAAGTTCCTGTCACAGTTTTGTCATACACCCCTGACAACTGGTGTGCAAATACAAAGTGTTTTATATAGGTCTGTAGTTCTGTTGAGTGATCGAAGATGTTCATTCTCTCTCAACAGATGATGACAAACCTGATGAGTGTTTCCCATCTTTTCTATTTTTACTTCAAATTTCAAGCAGATTTGTCATATTTTCTGTATATGCGCATAGATCTGGTCCATGAAAATCAATATCCATTGTGTTTAATAGACAGCATTAAAGAAAATGATGGAATCTATTACTTTCTCTAACAAATCTCAAGCTTTGAATAAGACTATAAACAAGTTTCACTGGAATGTTAATAGAAGAGCCAACAGAAGTGTTCAAAAACAAAATTTGAGTTATTTCTACTGCTAGGTTAAGTAGGAATAATGAGGTATAAAAATAGGGATAGATTACTAACACATATAGGTGCATTAAAAGATTATTGCATGCAAATGATTAGAATATGGAATACATTAATATGCTAATTCAATCACAATTATTTGGCAACAAGTTAAGAGGCAGTTAGACAAACACTTGAAGAAAAATGTTAAAAGTTACAGGGAAAGATGAGATTGCAGTAGATATTTCCAATGTAGTCAATGAGCTTTGCTGTGTTGGGCTTCTTGTGATTATGAGAGAATTATCTGCTGTTAATATTTCCTTCATGTTTTCACATTTGTTTGTGTGTTTTAAGTAGTTTCATAATAAGTTGTATACTTGTCCTTGTGTATTTCAGTATCCCATTACTTATATAATGGTGTGCTACTTTGTCTTGAGGTCTCCAATAAAAGAACATACATGTTCCTGTTGGCAGCAATCGCATGCTCTACTGATGCATTCCAGTTTTCTATTAATAGTATGAATTGTACAGCTTGGTTTTACACATCACCTAACTAGTTAGAATGGCCAGTAGTAAAACATTTCGGAAATCCTGATTATAATTTCAACTCTTAATTCAGTAAAACTGTCCTTTCAAAATACTATTTTGAAAGGCCGGAGCAATTTAAATAGAGGACCTATCACATAGGAACAGGAAGACACCATTCTGTCCCTTGATCCTGTTCCATCATTCAATTAAAATCATGGCTAATCCATGACCAAACTTTATATACCCATTTTAGTCGATAGTTGTTGGATAACAGAAAATTATCCATTTTAGATTTACAATTCGCAATTGGTCTGGCATCAATTACACTTTGCAGAAAAGAATTCCAAAATTCTACCACTCTTTCTGAATAAAAGCATTTCTTGATTTCATTTTTGAAAGGTCTGGGTCTAATTTTCAAATGATTCCCTGAGTCCAAGATTTGACAAATAGTGAAAATAGTTCTGTCAATCAACACTGTTCCTTTCATACCCTGAAAGCTTCAATCAACTTATCCTTTAGCCTTCTAAATTACAAAAATGCAAACTTTGTTTGTGCAATCCATTCATTCAATTTGCGACTTGCAATTTAGTAAATCTATGCTGTATCCCTTTCAATAGCAGATTATCTAATTTAAGGTCTCTAGTATGGAATACAAACTTTCAGATAGGATATGACAACTAGCATTCTGGTTTTCTCTATGTAAAGAGCAGCATTCTGTTAATTCCCCTAAGTATTTTCTGTACCATTATTTTTATTCTTTCATGGGATGAGGGTATTACAGGCAAAGCATTTATTGCCCATCTCTAACTGATCTTGCACTGAGTTGCATTCTAGGCTATTTCAGAGGGAAGTTAAGAATCAATGACTTTGCTGTAGTTCAGGAGTCACAAGTAAACGAGATCAGATAAGGCAGATTTGCTTCTTTGAGGGACAGTTTTGATGAATTTTTTTTAATGACAATTGATGTTAGTCTCATCGTCACAGTTACTTAAACTAGCTTTAGATTAGATTAGATTACTCCGTGTGGAAACAAGCCCTTCGGCCCAACAAGTCCACACCACCCACAGCGCAACCCACAATATTCAAGGTTTATTGATTCAGTGACATTTTCATGTCAATGTATCTGGCTCTCTTTGGATCTCTGGAGTTGAAAACGTTCCAAGTAGTAAATTGACCAATGAGTTTAGAGTAAGGTTGTATCCACCTTGACAATCCACTTGAAAGCGGTCATTTTTCTTGTATTGTGTAATGATGTGAGGTTGTCATTTTATTTGACTGTAGAAGGCATCACAGTGGAGCCCATAGAGTCCACAGTCCTTCAGCATGGAGTCTCTCAGCCCTTTGGCCCAAACTGGTCCATGCTGACCAATGTGATGGTGACTGGTGGTGGAAGAGCAGTGGATTTTATTTCCGAAGTTACCGGATCCCAATTGTGAGATCCTATTCCTGCCCCACCTACAACAAACAAACACATAACAAAACAAGGATGGCAGTTGGACATCATGATCCATATGCTTAGAACCACATTGAGCAGTCTGTTGGCAGAACTCTTCATCCTTTAGCTCTAAAGAAATAATATCAAAAACAACAATGCCTGTTTAATATTGTTCTTCACCTTGCCACTGCAAAGAGTCCTGCTAATATAGGAATGATCTTCAGGTGCTCCTGGTGGAGATAAGTTGCCATGACAGCCATGTTGATAAAGTAGAGTGTAAACTGTTCAATGGAGTTGCCAACATATCTCTGATGGATAAGAACAGCGCGAACATTAGTGTCCAAGGGATCAATTGCCGTAGAACAAAGCCGGGCTAGGGCGCCTATTACAACACCTGGAAAAGATCAAGACATGTTAAGTTCTTTAAGTATGGATCAAAGCAGAATATTTTTGAGAAGAAGTCTGCAAAGATTTCAGACAAGTGATACTATAAGTTAGAAAATTTTACAACCAATAATTGAGTGGATTTTTAAAAGTGTGTTTCCGGTTGAAGATAAGAATTCTTTAGATACAGCATCACACTAATTCTTCAATATGGTGTGCTAATATGACAGCAGATAGTCCAAACAAGATCCTTAATTGTGGCCATACCTTTCAAGAAGTACAAAGCAGAAAGTTTGTACATCTGAACAAATAATTATTGGGTGAAGGCAATATACCGTAAATGCTAGGAATTTGGAAATAAACACAGAGACTGCCCCTTTCCCAGCCTGCCTCACTGCTATACTGACTGCAGACCACTCTTCCCAGTCTGTATCATTGCAATGCTGACTGTAGCCAGTAAAAAACTAAGTATGACATCTAGGCATGTGAGCAGATATTTTAACCAAATGACGAAACACTTGGCCAAAGAAGTAATTTCTAAAGAATATTTTAAAGGGGAAGCTATGTTATATATGAGTTATATGTATGCATTCTGATATTTTTAGTAACCAATTATAATTTCTAAGTGAAAATCAAAAATTCTTCACCCAGAGAATCGTGACAAAGTGATTATTGAGCGTGGGCAAAGTGAATTGTATGGATGTGTTTAATAGGAGGCTAGATATTAACATGAGGGAGAAAAGAATAAAGATTTATTCTGACAGAGTTAGATCAGTAAAGACCAGATAAGGTTTATGCAAACCTAGCATGGACTAGTTGCCCCAAATGACCTTTACTCATATTTTCTTCCTTAATGTACTTCCGTGCAATATTGTTCAATGTGAAAATCTTTGTGGGAAGAGTACATTTGCAGGTCGATGACCTAAAAATGTAAACATTCAATTTCCTTTTCATTAACAAGTTAATGTTGTTTTTGTGTATGACTATTTATTGAAATGATCTTTTAAGAAGTTGCATTTTTTATGTTCTAGCAATGAATTCCCACATCAAACCTTACTTTTCTAACTGTTCCTCTCTATCAAGAATGACAAAGCTGATCTCAATCTGTTACGTTTATTGCTGTGCTACACACATTGGTTGTGATTTGAACACAGATGGCATGAGGGTGTATCAGGAACATAATCTTTCAATACAGTTAAAGCCTAAAACAAACGGCATGGCTAAGAAAGTAAATTGCATAGTATGTAAAACATCCCAATGGCTAAACATACTATCTGGTGTGGTAAATGGTCATACAGTTGAAAGAGACATGACTTTGTTCATCAGTCACAGCAAGATTGGCATAAAGTGCAATACAATTGCCATATTTGAAGGTGCCAGTGTTGGACTGGGGTGCACAAAGTTGAAAATCACACAACACCAAGTTCTAGTCCAACAGGTTTATTTGGAAGCACTAGCTTTCGGAGTGCTACTCCAATAACCACCTGATGAAGGAGTAGGACTCCAAAAGCTAGTGCTTCCAAATACAGAAGAATCTCCATTATCCGAATTTTGGATAATCTGAAGAAGATCTCAAGGTCCTGATAGAAACACTACATCAAAGAGACGTTTCTAACACTGATCATGTCTTTTGTTTACAATAATTAAACATGAACCCAGTTTACTGAAATGAGAACAGTCCTGGATATCTCTCTCTCTCTCTCTCCACCTTAAACTCCCCTAATTTCTTCAACAGGTGGAACTTAGCAAAACATTGTGTGCATGCCATTTTGAAACTCACCCCCCCCCCCCCCCCCCCCAAAGGCAGCAGCAGTCTTACTGTTGGTGTCCAGTCTGGCTGCCCTGGAGAGGGGTGTACAGGGGCCGGAGGGTGCAGACAAGGGGGGCAGACAGTGGGTGGGGGTTGGGGTAGGAGGGGGCATGGACGGTGGGTGGCGGCGTTGGATGGGTTGTGGGGACAAACAGGGGACGGGGGCTGACGCACGGTGTGCTGCTCTCTAGTCTCCTGAATAGGGGGTGGACTTAGTGAGTGCTTGCTGTATCAATCCCATTGATCTGATTGGGGCGAGGGGTGAGGTTTCAGCAATGCTGCAGGTCCCTTACACACAAGTGTGTGTCTGCACAGAAACAAACCCTAAGCTAGAGATGGGTAGCAAGGCAGGCAGAGCGAGGAACAAAGGAAACTTCAGAAAACTTTGAGCTCCAGAGGAGAGGTATTGAATCATTTAGCCGTATAATCAATTATCTGGACAAAATAGTGCCCGCCCATCTCGTCCGGTTAACCGAGGTTCCTCTGTAAACTTATTATACAAGTGCCCTGGCATTTGTGGACTTGGAAGTGATAAATGTTTAGCCAGGGCAATGCTTATGAACTAGGAGGCCTGTTCTGTTATCCATTTGAATCATGGCTGATTTGATGTGTTCCCTCTTTTTAAATTAATTCACGAGATGGGGTGTTTCTGACTAGACCAGCATTTATTACCCATTTATTGCTCAAAGGATAGTTAAAAGTCAACCACATTGCTCTGGGTCTGAAGTCACACGTAGGTGAGATCAGGTAAGGATGGCAAATTTCTTAAAGGGCATTAATGAACCAGAGGAGTTTTTACAGTCAGGGCCACCATCAGGGTAGCTTTTTATTGAATCTAAAATGTTACCAGTTGTCATTATGATGGAATTTGAACCCAATTTCTCACACCTCGAGGCTCTGAATGACAATGCTGTGATGCTGCATGGCAGCATGGTGCTGAGGAGAGAAAATAATAACAGGGGAACTGCATTGGTTCTAATGCTAATTGCATCTGCAGATGCTCACTCTCACAAGCTGCTGAGAATAATGATTGCACTTTGGTGGAGAACTGTGATTGGAAATAGTAGTTTTCTCTGAGGTGTCAACCCACTGTAATGAGACTTGGTTACGAGCCTATGATTCTCCAGAAAGTTGAACTGATGATGTGAATCAAGTTGCTTTTGGAACTTGCCAAGTAGAGGTCACAGGAAGAGGAACAGGCCTAAGGAGAAACACTGCCATTAGTGTTCAAGAAAAATAAACATTAATAACAATATACTATCATTATGAGAAAAAAGCTATTTTTGTTGGAACATGAGGGCCATGTTTCTCCAGACTGAGAGTAATTCTCAGAGGGTGGGTAACAAAAGGTTGTCCACTTTGGAATGAGGTGGCTCAAACTCAAGACTAAAGTTGGATATGCAGAAAATATTGAATGCTGGGATGTTTTACTGCAGGTGTTTATTGAAGCAAGCAGTACAATATCATTTAAAGGAAAATAATTTTTATTATTTGGTAAAGAAAGAATGTAAAAGGACTTACAGGGAAATCAGTGGAATTTGTTTAATGTATGTAACATCGATTGATGAGTTAGCATGACACATAATTGTTTTATTCAGTTGTGTGTTTTCAGGATATAGATTCTATGCAGGGGCCAGTGTTGCTGTGTGCAAAGTTGTTTTAAATAAAAATGGATTTTCCATTTGGGATTATAATCAATTATTACCATTATTATCTGCACTTGTCCATCACCAATAAACCTACATTCTTATAATACCTTACATGACTGCAGCACACCCAACTTTTCAGTCACATGAAATCCCAGGGAAGAAATACGTACCAACAAGTCACACTCCATTGAGTGACAGCTAACAATGGTGGCAACCCAAAGTGCTTGAGAGGCAACAAAATAATTTTGAAGCACTGTTAGAGGAGGTGGTGGCATAATGGTGCTCGTTGCTGGACTAGTAATCCCATACATTAATGTTCTGGGGCCATAGGCTCATATCCTGTGGATGGTGAAATTTGAATTTGATGAAAGAAAAGCAGCCCAAGATAACCATTGTTGAGGGAAAAAAACCATCAGGTTTATGAATACTGTTTAGGGAAAGAAACCTGCCCATTGCAGATGCTGTATGTTTACTGTAACAGCCCTCTGGGTAATAAATGCTAACTTCATTTTCAAAGCCCACACCCAACCCACAGGAGACAGAAGGGTGCAATGAGAACAACCACTCTCTCAATGTCAGCAAAATTAAAGAAATGATCATTGACTTCAAAGAAAAAGGAGAACACGCCTCCACCTACATCAACGGAACTGAGATTGAGCGGGTGCACAGCGTCAGTTCCTAGGAGTGATAACAACCAACAACCTGTCCTGAATTCCCATATAAGTGCAAGAGTCAATAAGGCACAACAATGCCTCTTCTTCCTTAGGCAGATCAGGAAATTTGGCATGCCCATAAGGACCCTCAGGATGTTGCCTGACCTGCTGCGCTTTTCCAGCAACACACTTTCAGCATAAGGACCCTCACCAAATTTTACAGATGGACCATAGAAAGCATACTGTCCGTGTGTGTAATGGCCTGGTATGGCACCTGCTTTGCCCAGGACCATAAGGAACTATAGGAGCTTGTGTGCACTGCCCAGACCATCACGGAAACCAACCTCCCACAGTCCAATTACACGTCTTGTTGCTGTGGAAAGGCTGCCAACATGATCAAAGACCCATCGTACACCGACAATGCTCTTCTACAACCTCCTCCATCAGGCAGAAGGTACAGAAGCTTGAACACACACACACCAGCAAGTTCAAGAACAGCTTCTTTCTGGCTATTCTTAGACTGATGAGCGGATTCTTTAACTTTGAATAATGCTGACCCTGTTGATGTTGCTCTTGCCTAGTGCACATCCTGTACAATGTAACCTGTTTGTCTTACACTGTCCAAGTTGTTTTTTTCACTCTCTGATCTGTATGTACTTGCTTACTATGATCGGTCAGTACTGCTCTCAAGCAAAGCTTTTCACTGTACTTAGATACACGTGACAATAAATCAAATCAATCAATCCCCAAATAAATAAAATGTAGGATATCACCAGCCAATTAGTGGACTGCAAACTCGCATAATTAGCAATGTCCAGATAATATCGATTGTGGGGTAAATTTTTATCAAGATGCGGAGGATTGTTTCCTTGCTTTTCTTTAAAATAGTGCCATGGAATCTTTGAGATCCACCTGAGAGGACAGGTGGGGCTTTGGGTTAACACCTTACCTGAAAGGCAGCACTTCTGGCAATGAGGCACATCCTCACTACTCAACTGAATATCAGCCAAGTCTCTGGAGCAGGACCTGAACCTACAATTATTTAACTCAGACACAAAAGCCACAGTGTTTTCAATGTAATTATTAGGCTGCAAGGCACTTTAGTGTACTCTGAGGGCAAACTAAGGCTCCCAATAACCACTAAGAAAGGACAAAACACAATGCTATCCAAGGTGTCTCAAATTGATTTGAAACCTTGAAATTTTATGCAAATTAAAAACTGAAAGAACTGCAGATGCTGTAAATCAGAAACATAAACAGAAGTTGCTGGAAAAGTTCAGTAGGTCTGGCAGTTTGTGTGAAGAGAAATCAGAGTCAATGTTTTGGGTCCAGTGACCCAAGTTCTGAGGAAGGGTCACTGGACCCAAAACATTAACTCTGATTTCCCCTTCACAGATGCTGCCAGACCTGCTGTGCTTTTCCAGCAATTTCTGTTTTTGTCTCTGAAATATTTTGTGCAGTTTCGTAACACAGTTTCCTTATTTTCCATTGCAAACCTCCAAAACATGACATAACATATGGATGGGTATATAAGTAGGAAGGGTTGAGAGGGATATGGGCCAAATACTGGCAAATGGGACTAGATTAGGTTGGGAATCTGGTCGGCATGGATGAGTTGGACCAAAGGGTCTGTTTCCATGTTGTACATATCTATAACTCTATGACAACACACCTATCAGTTTTCAGACCTCATTCTGAATATAGGACAGAAATTATTGTCAGCGGTGGTTATATCACATGTTTCCTTCAAAGTATTTTTAACAAAAGCCATTAGCATTTTTTTTAACTCTCATGGGATGGAAGCAATGCTGACTCAGTCAGTCTTTGTTGTCAACTTGCATTCCCCTTGACCTGCAGCATGATTTCAGTGGGTACTGCTGATGATCTGGAGTCACATGTAGGCCAGACCCACGTAAGGATGGTACTTGCTCTGATATGAAGTTGAAGGTATGTACCGTACCTTTAAGAGAGAGAGAACGCTGTTATGAACTGAGAGCTTACAAGCACCTGTTTATATAACTAAATGGCAGTCACAGAGTAGACTGGAAAATTGAAAATATGTAACATTTGACTGTGAAATAGTTACCTGAGTTGTTTGCTGTTTTGACAATGATTTGAATTTAATCAGTTTAAATTATGCCCCAGGATACTAAAACCCAATCACATTTGAATTTATTGTTTTGCCAACAGTGAACCAATGAGACGATCTGATGTTGGAGGCATAAAAATGCTGACATTTTGAAAATTGGTCAGAGACCAATTGCTTCAGAGAGAGAAACTCATGGAGGGCTAACATCTTGCTCTCAAAGAAATTAGAAAACACTGTCTATTAAAGGTATCTTTGCATGTGAAACATACTTGCAATAAAAAGAAAGAAGATGACTCAGGCAGATCAGCAGCTGGAAGAATGAAGACAGAAGAAGACAGCAACTATGTGGTTTTGAAATTAAGTTGTTGTAATTATAATAAGTGTCTTATTGAAACAGTATATTGTTATAGAGTTGGAGGCAGTTAGTAAGCAGTTAAGAAAAAGGAGAGTTTCGAGTTGTGAGTAGTGTTGTTTAATGTTCACTTTTAAAGTTAAAAATAAATAGATGTTATTTTCTTTAAATAGTGGAATTTGGAAGTTCTCTGTCACTCATATTTTAACAGATTACGAAGTGAGGTGCGCTTTTCTGGGTGTTTGGTTTAATTAACAAAGAGGTTCACCTTCGTGTCATAGAGTCATAGAGATGTACAGCATGGAAACAGACCTGTTGTTCCAACCCCATCCATGTCAACCAGATATCTGGGCTGAGATTTGGACAGGTTTGGACAGATCCTGTCAGGGATTTGGACAGATCGGAATTGATTTGGGGTACAAAAGGTCCCAGCAGAATTAAACATTTGCCAATTAGTGTCCTTGATTTTTAAATAATATGTAAGTGGGAAAATCTGTTTAATTTTGGTTACTTGTGGTTAGTTAAATTAAAAATAAGGGTAATTGCTCTTAAGATTGCTAAAGAGGTTCTGGAGTTTCAAGATGCTTCCCAAATTTTCCAAGAAAGTTTAGAAAGACAGAGGAAGGATATACATTTAGAATTAGCAAATAGATTTGAAATTAGTTTAACCAGGAACAAAAGGAAGGGTGACATTGTAATGAGTTGGTCAAGCACTTAGGTATATCAGAGAAATACAGAAGTGCAGTAAAGTTAGAAAAACTTAAATTGCAATTGATGCAAATGGAGTTAGAAGATAAGGAAAGGGAAAGAAGAGCCATGTTAGAGGAAAGAGAAAAGGAGAAAAGGCTCTTAGCTGAACAAGAAGAAAGGGAGAGAGAATTTGAACTTCAGAAGCTATGAATTAATCAGGAAGGTCAAGTTAACAAGATGGAAATTAAGGGAGAAGGTAATGACGTCTACAAATATGTTAAAATATTGCCACATTTTGATGAGAAAGAAGTTGAAGCCTTTTTTTATTTCATTTGAAAGATTGGCTAAACAGAGTGGCCATAGAACTTCTGAGTGATGCCAGTTTAGACTAAGTTGGTAGGCAGGGCCAGTGAGATATTTGCAGCGCTATCAGATGAGGGGTCAAGAGATTATGCAGATGTCAAAAAAGTTATTTTAAGTGCTTGTAAATTGGTACCAGAAGCATATAGACAGCCATTCAGAAACATAAAGAAGGAACCAGGTCAGACTTTTGTTGAGTTCGAAAGAATTAAACATAGCAATTTTGATAGATTGGTGCAGGCCTTAAAAATAGACAAGACAGATGAGGCTTGAAGAGAGATTATTCTGCAGAAGAGTTTTAAAATCCTTATTATCCCTGGAAGTGAGTTTATGTGGATGAACAGAAAGTTCAAGATGTGAAAAGAGCGGCAAAGATGACAGATGAATATGCATTGGTGCACAAGATGAAATTTAGCTTCTGACAGGAATTTCATCCTATGAGTGATAGAAATCGGGAAAAGGCGAGATCCTTCACTACAAAACAAAGTATCTCACGCTGGAAATAGTTTACCACAGATGAAAAAAGAAGTTCTAGGGGGTGAAAAGGAGGTGAAAAGCCTCAGGTATTTTCACTGTGGTAAGGTGAGATATGTAAACCCACAGTGCTGGTCATTGAAGAAAGGCATTGTGGGAAAATGTGGTAAAAGAAGCTAAGCCAGTGAGTTTAATGGAAGTAGTAAAGGAAACCCCAAGAAAGGTTGAGGTGTTGCAGGAGAGTGCACAGTCTAGGCAGGGCTGGGTATTGAGTTAGTGTCTGGTCTCTATAAAGACTACATCTTTGTGGATAAAGTTTACTCAGGAAGAAAGGGGGAGAAGGGTAAGAAATTATAAGTTTGAGAGATATGGAAGCTAATCAGTCTTAATAGTAAAAATGTTTGCACTCTTTCTGACATGTTGCCTGAGAGAGTGGTAATTTGTGGAAGTGATGGACAGAAATTTAGTGTTCCCCTGTGGTAAGATCAGGTTAGAGAGCCAAATCAAGACTGGGGAAGTAACAATGGGAGTGACTGACAGTGTCAGTTCCAGGAATACGGTTTATTCTTGGGAAAGATTTAGCAGGATCCGAGGTGGAAGTGACACCCCTTATTGTGGAGAAGCCCAAGGAAGAACAGGGAACTAAGGAGTTAAAGACAAATATCCTGGAATTTTTCCAGACTGTTTTGTAACAAGATCCCACTGTCGTAAGCCACAGCAAGAAGCAAAAACTAAAGAGAAAGATGAAGGAGTTGAGGTTCAGCTAGCTGACACCTTCTTTGATGTAATGGTGCAGGAAAAATCTGACAGGCAGGGGTGTTTAGTCCTGAAAGGCTAATGGACCTTCAACAGAAAAATGAGACAATGAAAGATATATATATATAGATGCATTATCAGAAAAAGAGTCATAATATATTCCTGAAGGTTATTATCTTAAAGATAAGAATCCTAACATGAAACCACAGCGGGTTAATGCAGAGGCGAAACGGGTGAAAGTGTACCAGATTGTGTTGCCGCTAGCATACAGACAAGAAATGTTACAGGTAGTACATGAAGTACCACTGAGAGGTCATCTAGGTGGGAAAAAGACTCAGGCTAAGGTACAAAAGCACTTTTAAAGGCCTGGACTGCACAAGGATGTGGTTAAATTTTGCCGTACATGTCATACGTGCCAAATGGTGGGTAAGCCATAGGCAGTGATAAAACCAGCACCATTGTTGCCAATTCCCACATTCAAAGAACCTTTCACACGGGTTATGATTGATTATGTAGGATCCTTCCCAAAAACTAAATATGGGAATTAGTACTTGCTAACCATAATGGATGTGTCTACCAGATTTCCGGAGACAATTACATTACTGATTATTAAGGCAGAAAGTGTGGTGGAGGAGTTGGTAGCTTTCTTCAAGGGGTATGGGCTGCCCAAAGAGATTCAGTCTGACCAAGGGCCTAATTTTACCATTAGGCTGCTTATGGAAGTCATGAATAGCTGAGGCATACAGAACGTTAAATCAAGTGTGTATCACCCTGAATCCCAGGGAGCCTTGGAAAGGTGGCATTAGACCCTGGAGACCATGTTAAGAGGATACTGTCCAGATTATCCAAATGATTGTTTAAAGGTATCCCATTCATATTGTTTGCCATTAGAGATACCCCAAATGAAGCTGAAACCAAAAGAGAAAATACTGGAAAATCTCAGCAGGTCTGGCAGCATCTGTAAGGAGGGAAAAGAGCTGACGTTTCGAGTCTAACTGACCCTTTTCTCCAAATGAATCTACTCAGTTTACTCCCTTTGAGTTAATATTTGGACATGAAGTGAGAGGGCCTTTGAAATTAATTAAAGAAAAATTAATAGGACCAAAGTCAGATATTTCACACTTGGATTGTATATCTGAGATCAGGGAGAGATTAAATTGGGTAGGTGAGTTAGCTAAACAGCATCTGAAGAGGACACAGCATAGAATGAAGATTAAAAACTCTAAAATTCAGATGTTTTCCCATGGGGATGACATATTAGTTTTGTTACCAGTGTAGGACATCCCTTCAAAATTAGGTTTAGTGGTCCCTATCAAATTGAGAAAAAGTTGTGTCAGGTAAACTATCTGGTAAAGGTGCCAGATAGAAAAACTGTATCGGGTATGTCACGTGAATATGTTGAAACCTTACTATAATAGAGATAGGAAACTAGAGAAACCAGTGTTAGTTTACTGTCCCACAGAATGAAGAATCAAATCCAGATGTTATGGAGTTTGATATGTCACAAAATACATTAAGTAATGAGAAAATCCTTGAGGAGTGTAATAAGTAAGTGAGCTCTCTGCCTCAGGAGCAAAGAACCGAGTTGAAAGGTTTGATGTAGCAGTATGAGGACATATGCAGGAATAAGATGGGGAGGACAAGTACTATTGTTGTAAGCTGGAAGTAGGGAATGCCTTTCCAATAAAACAACACCCCTACAGGCTTAATCCTTTCAAAGCCATATAGGTCCAGAAGGAAGTGGATGTGATGCTCAATGAAGGTATCATCAAACCAAATCAGAGTGAGAGAAGTTCGCCAATTGTGTTAGTTCCCAAACCTGTCGGGACTCTACGATTTTGTGTGGACTATCGGGAGATCAACGGTGTAACAAAATCGGACCCCTATCCAATACCAAGATTGGAGGACGGTATAGAGAATATTGATCAAGGTGCTTATATCACAAAGTTGGACTTACTGTGTGGTTATTGACAGGTACTTTTATCAGAGAAAGTGAAAGAAGTTTCTGGATTTGTAACCCCAAATGAGCTATATCAATTCAAAGTCATGCGCTTTGTAATGAAGAACACACCCGCCACATTCCAAAGATTCATGAACAGAGTTGTGGCCGGATTAACAAACTGTGCAGTTTATCTGGATGATGCAGTGATCTTTAGCGAGTCATGAAAAGATCACATGGTACAATTGGCAGAGCTCTTTGAATGATTATGAGAAGCAAAACTGGTAATAAATTTAAAGGAAACAGAATTTGCGAAGGCAGAGGTGATGTCCTTGGGACATAACATCAGACATGGAAGGATAACTGCAAGGAATATGAAAACGAAGGCCATGGAGGGATTTCCATGACCATCCTTGAAGAAAGAGATACTTTGATGTTTGGGACTAATCGGATTATACTGGAAGTTTTTTCTAAACTTCAACAGCATCGTGGCACTGCTGACTGATTTACTAAAGAAGAACACTAAATTTTGGTGGCCAGAACAATGCCACGAGTCATTTGAGAATTTAAAAGCCGTGTTAACCATCACATGGGTTTTAGCTACATCAAATTTTTTGAAACCCTTCAAAGTTGCAATCGATGCTAGCAATATAGGAGTTGGAGCTGTATTGCTACAGGAAGATGATGACACAATTGAACAACCAATTGACTACTTTTCAAAGAAACTCAACACCCATCAGAGAAAATACTCTACTATCAAAAAAGAGTTACTGAGTTTAGTACTGGCCTTCCACCATTTTAATGTTTCCGTGACAAACAATGTGCCATAGACTATTGTTTACATAGCCCACAACCTTCTTACATCTTGGAAAGGTTTAATGACAAAAATATGAAACTATTTTGTTGGAGTCTTATGTTAGAGACATTTAATTTACAAATTGTAAATATTGTGGGTCATAAAGATATGATTGCAGATGTGTTATTGTGGATTTAAAGGAAACAGTGTAGATAAGCTTTGGCTGATTCCAATACAATATATGTGTGCAGAAATTAGTATGAAAAGTATAACTTAGATTAATGACCAATTTATTTCATCATAAAAAATGAAGCCACATTATCATTATGATGGTTCATTTTTTAATTAAGGGGGAGGTACTATGAAGTTGAAGGCATGTCATAGAGTCATAGAGATGTACAGCATGGAAACAGACCCTTCAGTCCAACCCGTCCATGCCGACCAGATATCCCAACCCAATCTAGTCCCACCTGCCAGCACCCAGCCCATATCCCTCCAAACCCTTCCTATTCATATACCCATCCAAATGTCTTTTAAATGTTGCAATTGTACCAGCCTCCACCACTTCCTCTGGCAGCTCATTCCACACATGTACCACCCTCTGTGTGAAAAAGTTGCCCTTAGGTCTCTTTTATATCCTTCCCCTCTCACCCTAAACCTATGCCCTCAAGTTCTGGACTCCCCACCTGCTGTTATGAACTGAGAGCTTACAAGCACCTGTGTATATGACTAGATGGCAGTCGCAGAGTGCATTGGAAAATTGAAAACATGTAACATTTGGCTGTGAAATGGATATCTGACCTTTCGTTGCTGTTTTGACAACAATTTGAATTTAACCAATCAGTTTAAGTTATGCCCCAGGATACTAAAACCAAATCAAGTTTGAATTTATTGTTTTGCCAACAGTGAACCAATGAGATGATCCAATGTTGAATATATAAAAATACAGATATTTTGAAAATCGGTCAAACAGCAATTACCTCAGAGAGAGAAACTCATGGGAGCTAACATCTTGCTCTCAAAGAAATTAGAAATCACTCTAAAGATATCTTTGCATGTGAAACACACAGCAAAAAGAAAGAAGATGACTCAGGTAGATCAGCAGCTGGAAGAGTGAAGACACAGAAGAAGACAGCAACTATGTAGTTTTGAAATTAAGTTGTTGTAATTTTAATAAGTGTCTTATTGAAACAGTATATTGTTATAGAGTTGGAGGCAGATAGTAAGCAGTTAAGAGAAAGGGGGGCTTCGAGTTGTGAATAGTGTTGTTTAATGTTCACTTTTAGAGGTAAAAAGTCAATTGATGTTATTTTCTTTAAATAGTGGAATTTGGGAGTTCACTGTCACCCACATTTTAACAGATTATGAGGTGAGGTGAGCTTTTCTGGGTGTTTGGTTTAATTAACAGAGGGATTTATCTCTGTGTCGTAACACTCTGGTCATTTTGATTAAATGCCAATCGCCTGCCTTATCTCTCCAAGCCTGCACATTGTCTCTATTTAAATAATTTCCTAATGTCCTCTTTAAGTTGAACCCGTCTCCAACACACTTCCAAGCAGTGCATTCCAGACCTTAGCTACTTACTGCTAAAAATGATTTATCACACTTCACTTTTACTCTTTTTGTGAAACACTTTTTAAAAAGTTGTCTGGTCCTTGATCCTCTCTGACTATTCTATCCAGATTCCTTATGATTTTGAACATTTCTATCAAATCTCAAAAAATGCTGGAAATCACAACGGAGCAGGCAGCATCCTTGGAGAGACAGCAAGCTAACATTCCACATGTAGATGACTCTTCATCAGAACTCACATCAGCTCTGACGAAGAGTCATCTGGACACAAGATGTTAGCTTGCTCTCTCTCCATGGACGCTGCCCCACCCACTGTGATTTCCAGCATTTTGTGTTTTCAGTGCAGATTCCAGCATCTGCAATAATTTGCTTCTTTCAAATTTTGCCTCAGCCTTTTCCTCCCAGTCCCAACTTCTCTAATCTTGCCTCGTAACTGAAGTGTCTATCCCTGGAAACATTTGTGTAAACCTCTTCTGTACTCTCTCCAATGAATTCACATCCTTCCTATAATGTTGTGGTAAGACTGTACATAGTATTGCAACTGAGGTCTAACTAGTCTCTTACATATGTTTATTATAACCTCTCTGCCCTTGTACGGTAAGCTCTGTCTACCTGTCTGGCCACCTTTAATGTCTAGTGTACCTATACTCCCAGGTCTCTTTGCTCCTGTGCATATTTAAGAATAGTACCCTGTATTTTAATGGCTCTCTCCATATTCTTTGCATGGAACTATATCACCTCATATTTCTCTGCATTGAACATTATCTGCCACCTATTTGCCCAATCCATCAACTTGTCAATGTCGTTTTGGAGTTCTGTGTGATCCTCCCAACAGTTTGCAATTTTTCCAAGTTGTGTGCCCTCTGTAAATACAAGAAAAGTCAGACCTGTATGTATCACTTGCAAGTTTTACTGGTTTAACCTTCTGGTTGGGTCTAAACTCTGCAATTCATTCTACCTTTAAACTTTCCGTTTCTCTGCATCTCACTTTAATATCTACCTCCTTCACCAAGCATTTGGTCATCTCTCCTACTGGCTGAAAAACCTTTGATACTATTTCTGTCAAGTGTCTCAGGATGTTTTACTGAGTTCCGTGAGAACTATGAGTTGTTATGGCTACATACAGCACTTTATTTATCATTTAACCAGTAGAGAACAACTAGCCTCCCTGTTTCAGGAGTAGAAAATTTGTGTGTCTGTGTGACTGGCACAAGGATATGAAGCCGGAATCTATAGTTTAAATGCTGTGAGCCAACTTCCACTGTCCAAATTAAATACAAATGTTGAAGACTGCATTTAAAATGCTGTGTCAAATAACATCCTACAAGTTTAAGATTGCTACAAGTTCAAGGTTCACAAAACTTGTATGTGGAAAGGCGTTGAACCCTTTTTGTTAATAAGCCAGTGATAGAATTTTGCTTTCTTCCCCAATGAAGAAGTTTCTGCACTGGATCTGCCACACATAGTAAAGTGGTTGCCATGCAACCATCATAATGGCCTTGACCCTGGCCTACAAACCTCCAGACAATTAACTAAATTTACAAGAGGACGTCCCCTATGGGGAAGAGGAAATTAACAACTGCACTTATGCAAGGCAAAATACGATTAATTTAACAGCTCCACTCTCCTGATGCTTTCTGGCCTCTTCATTTACCAGCAGAACATACAGCAGGACTTCATTAAAATATACACAGCTTCCCCTTTAAATGCGCAGTCCTAGCCCCTATTACAGAACAGCACCAGGCAATTCTTTCAGAGCACATACGTTCATTGTTAAAATGGACCACTTCAAAAGTGTAATCCTTCAATCCCATCAAAGAGTACAGTGTTCCCCCCCCCCCCGCCCGATATAGTGAATCCCATCAGCCTCTGCTCAGCCAGGCAAAAGACCAGGAACAATAGGAAAGTGAGTCACTTATTTTTTTTAGATTAGATTAGATTCCCTACAGTGTGGAAACAGGCCCTTCGGCCCAACCAGTCCACAACGACCCTCCGAACAGTAACCCACCTAGACCCATTTCCCCTCTGACTAATGTACCTAACAATTGGCAATTTAGCATGGCCAATTCACTTGACCTTACACATCTTTGGATTGTGGGAGGAAACCCATGCAGACATGGGGAGAACGTGCAAACTCCACACAGACAGTTGCCCGAGGCTGGAATTGAACTTGGGACCCTGGTGCTGTGAGGCAGCAATGCTAACCACTGAGCCACCGTACCGCCCCATATTGGGGAGATGAGGGGAGTTTAGTGGGAGTTGGAAATGGCGGAGTGGGGTCATGGGGAGATCAGAGCCAAGATCACGGGGTTGGTTTTCAACAGCGTCTCACCTATCCCTACGTCCTCCATCCGTGCACCCCCTCCTCTACCCCACCCCCCCAACCCCAAAAGCGACTGGGGGAGATTGCTCCCAAGGACAACTTTCCCAGGCTGCCACTTTTCTCAGGTGACCAGAGAACAATGTTAATAAGGCTGGACACAGGTGGAGGACCTTAAACAAGTGCTAATTGACCACTCCAAGGCCTGGATTAGCGCTGGATGGGGAAGATCAAACATGGACTTCATTCCTGAGGTCACGGGAGGCTGTGGGTACCTGGAGTCCCCAAAGCGCAGTAAGGGGTCATTCAGCCCATCAAGTCTGCACCAGTCCTCCAAACAGTATCCCACCCAGACCCACCCTCCCCATCGTATCCCCATAACCCCACATTGGGTTCATAACCATGTCTAATCCACCTAGTCTGCACATCCCTGAGACTGTGCCCGAGTTCTGGAATCATCTACGAGGGGAAATAAACACTCGACATTGACCCTGTCTAGCAGTTTGATGCGATGATGAGATCACATCTCATTTTTCCAAATTCTAGACAGTTGAGAGCTATTTTGTTTCATGTCCAGTTTTGAACAAGACATTTCTTCATTCAGCTTTCAATTCTTTTTCAGAAAAATCACAGAACCCCTACAGTACAGGAAGAGGCCATTCAGCCCATGACATCTGCACCGCCCCTGTCTGCAAAGACCTCCCGACCCCAGCCCCATAACCATAATTAATCCACCTAGCCTACACATCCCTGGACACTACGGACAATTTAGCACGGCCAATCCAACTAACCTGCACACTTTTGGATTGTGGGAGGAAACAGGAGACAGACAAAACCTATATCGTCACAAAGAGAATGTACAAATTCCCCAAAGACACCACCCAAGGCTGGAATCGAACCTGGGTCCCTGGTGCTGTGAGGCAGCAGTGCTAACACCTGAGCCACCGAACTTTCAGGTAATATTAATTTTTCCCTTTTTGTTTAGATTCTGACCGTGTCACTGCTGCTGACTGGGCAGATGCGGTCGTTTAAAAGTTTCTGAGTGACCCCGACTGTTGCTCATTAGTTGGTGTGTTTTCTTTAGTTTCATTCGGTGAGACGTGCAATACATCACACTGATTAGGACAATAAAGCTTCTCAAAAGCTTGATAAATCAGTCCAAACACGAACCTAATTGAAGTGCTCAGTAAAGGTCAGCACTCCCTTCAACCTTCACATCGAAATAGTGGCTATATAAGTTACACAACCTCCCTTAAACTTTAGTGCTCATTAACTGCGAGGAACATCGCACATTCCATTCGCTCCAGAATACCTTTTAAAATGGCTGACGCCTTGAAATGTGTTTCAAAGAAAAGAAAATACCGGAAAACACTCAGCAGGTCAAGCAGCATCTGTGGAAAGGGAGCTGCAGGCCTTCCGTGATAAAACAAAGGATTGTGGATGCTGGAGAACTGAATTGGAAACAGAAATTGCTGGAAAAACCTGGCAGTTCTGGCAGCATCTGTGGAGAGAAAGCAGAGTTAACGCTTCAACTCCAGTTCTGAAGTGGGGGCGGGTGGGGGGGTCACTGGACTTAAAACGTTAACTGTGCTTTCTCTCTCCGGAGATACTGCCAGACCTGCTGAGTGTCTCCAGCATTTTTCTGCTTTTGTTACAGGCATTCTGTTACAGATGGAGTAATTTCAGAGCAGCTTCTCAGTCGGACAGTAAAGGAAGAAATATGGTCTCCACTGGAAATGTGTTCTTTTTCAGGGCTACCACTTCTGTTAAAGCAGATACAATTGTGTGGATTTAATTTCCTGCAAACAGGCAAGTTCTGGTGATATTGTCAGACCAATTCACATGCACTTCTTTGTCCACTGTATTAGTTTGAGGTCCCCATCATGTTATAGTGAACAGATTATAGCTCTCTGTCAAAATAGTGAGTGGAGGGAACGTCGTATCAATAAAGGCAAAATATTGTGGATGCTGGAAATCCAAATCAAACACAGCACTGGAGAAACTCTGCAGGTCTGGCAACAAATGTGGAGCGAGAAAAGTGAATATTTTGAGATTTTTCTTCAGAGCTCTCCCTCTGGGCTAGAGAGGTGGGTTCACATCCCACCTGCTCCACAGCTGTGTAATAACATCTCTGAACAGGTTGATTAAAGAATAGGTTAAAATAAAACTAATGTCATCCTGGAGGGCCCTCCGGTGGCGCATTGGTAGTATCCCTACTCCTGGACCTGGTGGACTGCGTTCAAGAACCACCTATTCCAGAGTTGTGCAATAACATCTTTGAACAGGTGAATTAGAAAAATAGGTTAAATTAAAAAAAAGTCATTTGAAACATTCACTCTGCTTCTCTCTGCACTGGAGCTGTTGCATTTCTCCAGCATTCTCTGGTCTTGTCAGTATGTTAAATGGATGTCTGCTAATGTTAACAATGGTAATGGGTAACTTCTTGCTGTGTTGTAGATACTTAATTAACCTGCTCAGTCATGTAATGACACACTTTTGCAGCAGGTGGGACTTGAACCAGGTCTTCTATCCCAGAGTAAGGGACTATACCACAAGAACCCTCTTGCTGTCTTTTAAGGAATACACAAGGGTCTTTTGGTACAAGGCTAGTGTCACTACCTCTAGGTCAGAAGATCCAGATTCAAGTAACTCACCTGTCTTGGAGGTGTGTCACAGCATGATGGAAATTGGTTGATTAAACTTAAAATAACTTGAGGAAATATTGACGCCCTTTCTTCAGCAGGATGGGCTCTGCACTGTGGAAGCAGCTCCATGATTGCCAGTAACACTCTAGAGTGTCTCACCCAAGTGGTCAATCATCAGATGCCAGCACTTAGGGTGCTAGCTGATTATTCAATTATTAAGAATCTTGGGCACGCATCCATGGTTTCAGGCAGGATGAGGTCATGGTGTAGCAGTTAAATCCTGGCTAATGGCCCCTGCTCCCATCTCCAAGGATATTGCAGGCACTTCCTCACTCTCCTCCTTCAGTTTGGCTTCTCTGACCCAACACAAGCCAAGGCAGGAACCTGGGATACAGTATGAGTTATGCCCCAGATCATTGTCTCATTGAATGACAGGAACAGACATAAGGGGTTAAATGGTCTCCACGTGCTTCTCTGACTATTTGCTGCACTCAATTGTCCCTTTGTATTTATATGGTATCTCACCCTGGTGACCTCCTAACAGGAGAGAAAACAACAAGCCAGTTGCCCATCTGTCTGCAGCTCTTGGACAAATGAATATATACTGCTGCATTTCTGTAGGACAAGTCAAGTCTGAATTATTGGTGAGGCCTTCAGCACAAAGGACACATTGTCAGAGGCAGTGTGCCTGTAAGTTGAGGAGGAAACAATTTATCCAGCTGTGAAATGATTCTGTTTCTGCTCGAGCTTCGCTTGAATCAGACCAGGGGAGTCAGCAATAGGACAGATAACTGTTACCTGTCTCCTGAGAATAAAGTCAGAGCTGCAAATAGACCACTGGTGCTTCAAGTTTCTTTTTAAAACAGAGAAAAATGCGTTTGAGCTGAAATGATCACTGAGGCGTGAAAGGTAACAGAGTCCCATTGTTAGATTTAGTTCTTGCCCCCTATTGAACAGGGGAAAGGGAACATGCAACACTGAATGGACTGACTGAATAAAGTAGCTCCACAACATACACAGTTATTTAATTTAAATTGGTCACACTTTAAGATGCTGTGGGGATTTGATAGAATAGATGTGGTGAGGTTGTTTCTGCTGGTTAGGGAGATCCAAAACAGGATCAGGCGTGGGTGAGGAACACAGTTAGTGGATAAGGGCAGATCATTTAGCCGAGGAGCAGTTACTTAAGAGTTATAGCTGTAGAGTCATACAGCACAGAAACACCCTTCGGTCCAACCTGTCCATACCAACCAAAATCCCAAACTAAACTCGTCCCACCTGCCTGCTCCTGGCCCACATCCCTCCAAACCTTTCTGAATCATGTACCTATCCAAATGTCTAGTAATGTTGTAATTGTACACACATCCATCACTTCTCCAGGAGGTTCATTCCACATGTGAACCGCCCTCTGTGTAAAAAAAATTGTCCCTTGTGTGTTTTATAAACCTCTCACCTTAAAAGTGTGCCCCCTAGTCATGAAATCTTATCTTAAATCTTTGGGATTCACTGCCAGAAAGGACTTGGATACCCCATCCATGACCATATTTAAGGCTGGTATTGATAGGAGTTTAATCTTAAGAGGTAATGAAGGGATAATCCCTGCTTCCATGTCTTCTGTCTTTTCTGACAATGGTAATCAAAAACATGGTAGTTTTAACTTGTAGCAAGGTATCATTTACTGCATCATCTCTTCTTACTCCTTGATTTGCTCTATGCCAAACTGAATATGGATGAGGTAGTAATCCAGAGAGATTTCCAGTGATTGTTACCTTTGTGGCTCTGTTTCTTAATTTGGCACTTAGCTCCTCATGCTGACTATGAAGAACCTCTTTCTGTGTCCTGCCTTTGTAACTGTTATCTATATGGACCAGAATAACTGGATCCTCCTGTTCCCACTCAGTTTCTCTCCCACCTTTCGAAGATGTCCTGAACGTTGGCAGCTAGAAACAACACAAGCTTCTGGACTCTCCCTTGCTGGTGCAGTGAACAGTGTCAATTACCCTCACTATACAGTCACCTAATACCACTAAATTTCATTTTGCTCTTCCTCCCCAACTTGAATGGCTTGTTGGACCATATTATTATGGTCATTAGCTCATCCACCCTGCAACTCTCATTCTCATCCACAGAAACTAAAAGGTCTTCAAACCTGTTGGACAGTTGTGAAGGCTGAGTCTCCTATGGTCCTGCTCTCTGGATCCTCTCACCTACTTCATCTGCAGCTACACTCCTCTGCCTCTGACCACAATCAAATCAAAAGGCCCTATCCTTAGGGCCGTAACCTCCTCCTGGTACATTGTACCTCAGTAACTACCACCTTCCCTAACGTGTCACAGTGTCTGTAGCTCAGTCTTCAGCCTCAATAGCTGTGAAACGCTTTCTCCAGACAAACTTGCCCGGATCTCACTTGGAATCTTTAATACTCACTTGAGATTGCGCGTGGTTTTAATGAGTCATCCTGACCTGCACTGTGCAGCTCTCGCTCACAACTTCACTGAATCAGCCTTGATTTTAATATTCACGTCTTGGAGTGGGATTGAACTAAAGCTTGTGAGCAACTTGGCCATGGCCGACACCCAAGAGAAGAAAATGAATATGCTCAATTTCTTTTACTATGAGAAAGCAACAAGACTGAGCAGGAAATGCAGAGCAAATGGATGACTGAACATGTTGTTAAACACGTGTGGCCAAATGTGAGTGATGATGAAGTGTCACCAGTATCTTCAGCCGTTAGTCATGCAGTTGGAGATGAAGGAGCAAAGAACTTAGTAAAATCAAATGGATCAAGTCAATCATTACAGGCATTCATTTCACTCTCAGAACTGTGAAATATTGATTGATTTGATGCACTTTTAAAATGATTTGCTGTTCCATTTCACAAAAGGTAACCATGCAGATGTGTCAAAAACAAGCCAATATGCCTCAAGCATAAGTAAGACAATAAAAGCTATTATAGGGAGCAAGACAGGAAAATTATCATCACGTCCAGGAGATTAGTAAAAGAGCAAACAAAAAAAAACATGGGTGAGAAAAAGGGTGTTTGGCTCATCAAAAATCATCCTTTAAGCACTTTGATAGTCCCATTTTAATATCTAATTATGTTTTGAACATTCCTGTTACCGGATAACAACCTATTATAGATATCTGCTTGGGTACAAGTGTGCTGGCCTCTCTCATACAGGATCCAATCATTTTTTACTTTGGAACCGTACTCGTAAAGTCCAGCTACAAATTGGAGGACAATCCCAGGTCATTAGCTATAGTCCACACAGGACTGTTAGAGAGAGAAAGAAATGGTTATGTTGCTTGAGAGGTACCAATTTTGAGTCAAATATGGGGAAAGGCAAAGAAACAGTTCTGAATGAACTACCATAGGTGGTACAGGGATTGAACCTTTTGGTATTGCTCTGTGCTCTAGTGTACGCGTTAATTGAGCTAACCAATGCTCACAAGGACATGATCAATCAAGAATGTGACAATGTTTGTGGCAATGAATTGCATTGTTGTTGTGTAACTGGGTTGGTAATCGAGAAGCTAATCCCCACAGACATGAACATGGTAACTGAAAAGAAAATCTAAGTTTGATTATTTAAAATTAGTCTGATATAAAAGATAATCTCATTAATGGTCACCACAAACCCCCCTTGATGGAAGGAAACCTGCTGTTCTTACCCAGTCTAGCCTATATGACTCTAGACCCACAGTGACCTGGTTCTCTGCCCACTGAAATAGTCTAGCAAGTCAATCAGGTTAAAGGTATTTAGGGATGGATCTTAAGTACTGATCTTCATAATGATTCCTGCACCCACAAATGAATTAAAAATAATAAAAAAAGCCCTCTAGGATTGGAACCAGAGATTGCATTAGTTACACATGCCGTCACAAGAGTATGTGAAGACAAACCCTAATAGTAATAGCTGAGTCTCTTTTTAACAGGGCGGTAAGTGATCTGACCAGCAGATGTGGCCAGATACTATATTGATTCATTAGCTAAAGTAGAGCTGAAAATGTGTTGCTGGAAAAGCGCAGCAGGTCAGGCAGCATCCAAGGAGCAGGAGAATCAATGTTTCGGGCATGAGCCCTTCTTCAGGAATGAGGAGAGTGTGCCAAGCAAGCTAAGATAAAAGGTAGGGAGGAGGGTCATGGGGGAGGGGCGTTGGAAATTCGATAGGTGGAAGGAGGTTAAGGTGAGGGTGATAGGCCGGAGTGGGGGTGGGGGTGGGGGTGGAGAGGTCAGGAAGAAGATTGCAGGTTAGTAAGGTGGTGCTGAGTTCGAGGGTTGGGACTGAGACAAGGTGGGGGGAGGGGAAATGAGGAAACTGGAGAAATCTGAGTTCATCCCTTGTGTTTGGAGGGTTCCTAGGCGGAAGATGAGTCGCTCTTCCTCCAACCGTCGTGTTGCTATGGTTTAGCGATGGAGGAGTCCAAGGACCTGCATGACATTGGTGGAGTGGGAGGTGGAATTGAAGTGTTGAGCCACGGGGTGGTTGGGTTGGTTAATCCGGATGTCCCAGATGTGTTCTCTGAAACGTTCTGCAAGTAGGCGGCCTGTCTCCCCAATATAGAGGAGACCACATTGGGTGCAGTGGATGCAGTAAATGATGTGTGTGGAGGTGCAGGTGAATTTGTGGCGGATATGGAAGGATCTCTTGGGGCCTTGGTGGGAAGTAAGGGGGGTGGGGGGAGGTGTGGGTGCAAGTTTTGCATTTCTTGCGGTTGCAGGGGAAGGTGCCGGGAGTGGAGGTTGGGTTGGTGGGGGGTGTGGACCTGACAAGGGAGTCATGGAGGGAGTGGCCTTTTCGGAACGCTGACAGGGGAGGGGAGGGAAATATATCCCTGGTGGTGGGGTCCGTTTGGAGATGGCGGAAATGACGATGGATGATATGATGTATATGGAGGTTGGTGGGGTGGTAGGTGAGGACCAGTGGGGTTCTGTCCTGGTGGCGATTGGAGGGGCGGGGCTCAAGGGCGGAGGAATGGGAAGTGGAGGAGATGCGGTGGAGCGCATCGTTGATCACGTCTGGGGGGAAATTGCGGTCTTTGAAGAAGCTAAAGTATGCTCCTTAGGCACAAGAAACATTAAAATGAAAATGTGCCTAATAGTAGAATCCCTACAGTTTGGAAGCAGGCCATTCGGCCCATTGAGTCCACAGAATCCCTCCAAAGAGCATCTCACCCAGACCTACCTCCCTACCATATTCCTGTAACCCTACACTTCCTATGGCTAATTTACCTAACCTGCACATCCCTGAGCATTATGGGCATTTTAGCATAGCCAATCCATCCCAATCTGCACAACTTTGGATTGTGGGAGGAAACCCATAGAGACATAGAGAGAATATGCAAACTCCCCACAGACAGTCACCATGTTTCTGGCACTGTGAAGTGGCAGTGTTACTCACTTAGCCTTGTGTCACCTCTTGGACTTGCTTACCTTCCATGGCTTGAGATTGGTGCACTCACTCCAGTTGATACAGACTTAGAATCATAGAGATATATAGCGTGGAAACAGACCCTTCGGTCTAACATGTCCATGCTGACCAGATATCCTAAATTAATCTAGTCCCATTTGCCAGCATTTGGTCCATATCCCTCTAAACCCTTCTTATTCATATCCCCATCCAGATGCCTTTGACATACTGTAATTGCACCAGCCTCCACTACTTCCTCTGGCAGCTCATTCCATATACACACCACCCTATGTGTGAACAATTTGCCCTTTAGGTCCCTTTTAAATGTTTCCCTTCTCACCTTAAACCTGTGCCTCTAGTTTTGGATTCCCCCACCTAGGGAAAATACTTTGTCTATTTACCCTATGCATGCCTTTCATGATTTTATAAACCTCTATAAGGTTACCCCTCAGGCTCCGACACTCCAGGGAAAACAGCCCCAGGCTATTCAGTCTCTCCCTGTAGATCAAATCCTCCAACCCTGGCAACAGCCTTGTAAATCTTTTCCAAACACATTCATGTTTCACAACATTCTTCCATCAACTCATTTCTCCATGTCCCTTTATCAATTTCCCCACAATGTTCACAGTTAATGCCTGCACATTTTCTTCTAGGATTTCCATGGCTGTTCTCTCATGTCAATATAACTCATGACCAGGAAAATTCCTGTGGAAATTCAATCTAACTAATTCACAAGTCTTTTCCACAAAGATGCAAAATGAATGGAAATCTTGTGACAAACCCCAATATTTTTATCTCAACTGTTGCACAAAACAGTCAGTATCTGAAAGGGTTAGTTGACATCAAGAGATAATCTCTGCCAATCAGGATATAAAGGACAAAATAAAGTAATGAACTGCAGATGCTGGAAATCCAAAGCATACAAAAAACAAATTGCTGGAGAAAATCAGCAAGTTTTGAACAGGGGTGACTGGACTCAAAATATTAACACTATTTTCTGTTCACAGATGCTGCCAGACCTCCTGCTGAATTTCTCCAGGACATAAAAGATGTTGCCTTGGAGAGGCTAGTTGCAAGATTAGTGTTTGCAGGGTCTTTATAAGTTTCCATTCTAGTGCTAAGTCCATACAACTAACAGTAATGTGAACATACTCTTAGCTTGAGCCCAATGTTTCAAATGAGACTAATGTGTACCTCAGATGCAATGTGACTAGTTATTAAACAACATGAAATAAACTTATTTACTGAACAAAAAAAAAGATGCTGGAAATCAGAAACAAAAACAGAAATTGCTGGGAAAACTCAGCAGGTCTGTCAACATCTGTTGAGGGAAATCAGAATCAACATTTCGGGTCGAGTGACCCTTCTTCAGAACAGTTCTCCGATCATGTTAACTTTGCTTTCTCTCCACAGATGCTGCCAGACCTACTGAATATTCCAAGCAATTTATTTATTGTTCTTCAAGACTGAACTAACTTCAACCAAAGTCCTTGTGTAGTCATCCTTTCCCATTTAACAGCAGTGGACTACATTAATATCTATAAGAAGGATTATTAGCAATGAATCTGTCCAAGACTTCCCAGTCTTACCAGTATAATCTGCTGGCAGATTGAAGCCACAGCTTTATAATACAGCAGGGAAGCTCAGCAGATCTGGCAGCATCTGTAGTCAGTGACCCTCTATTAGAGGTTCTAGGAAATATCACTGGACTTTAAGAATTTCCTATTTGGAACCCTGTTAAATGGGGAACCTCACTTGGGAAAATGTCATAACACTATTCCTTAAGTGATATGGTGGTCTAGAACTGAACACAGTACTGTAAGAATGTCAGAGCTATTGCAACATTTTATCATAACATTGTTAAATTGTATTCCATGGTTTTAGCAATATACTGTTGCTATTAGCTTTTCAGACCCCAATTCCCGACTTGGATATTTAACCTTGGGTAATAGCTATAGAGTCATAGAGATGTACAGCATGGAAACAGACCGTCTGGTCCAACCCGTCCATGCCGACCAGATATCCCAATCCAATCTAGTCCCACCTGCCAGCACCCGGCCCATATCCCTCCAAACCCTTCCTATTCATATACCCATCCAAATGCCTCTTAAATGTTGCAATTGTACCAGCCTCCACCACATCCTCTGGCAGCTCATTCCATACACGTACCACCCTCTGCGTGAAATGCTTTCTTTGATAGCGAATATTGAAGCAATACTTGCAGTCCTGCTCAGGTAGACAGCAGAGTTCCCAAAGCAATATTTGAAATTCAGCAGTTCAGATATCCTGACAATTACTTGTCTCTCACCAACGTCATCAAAACAGATGAAATGTTTAGTTGTGCCATTGCTGTTTGTCAGATCTTGCTATGTAAAAATCTGCTGCTGACTCAGAAATTGTAATTTCAAACCTCATTTCAGAGATTTGAGCACAAAAATCTAAAAACATAATTTCAGTGTAGTGCTGAGGGAGTGCCCACTGCCGGAGGGTCAGTGCTGAAGGACCGCCGCACTGTCAGAGGATCAGTGCTGAAGGACCGCCGCACTGTCGGATTGTCAGTGCTAAGGGAGAACTGCAGTGTCAGAGCATCAGTGCTGAGGGAATGCCGCACTGTCGGAGCGTCAGTGCTGCACTTTTGGAGGATGAGTACTGAAGGTATGCCACACTGTCAGAGGGTAAGTGTTTATTTGCGACCTCAGCTGCACTATCAGGGGCATATGAAAGATCCTGGGACACTATTTTCTGTGTAGCAGGGTGCTATCCCTGGGGTCCTCGCCAATATTTGCTCCTCATTCACCAGCACAGAAACAGATCTGATAATTACTGCATTGCTGTTTTCAAGAGCTTTGCTATATGCAAATTGACTGCTGTGTTTCCTTCATTACAACAGCAACTTCAAAAGGTATTTCAGTGGCTGTTTCTGGGACATTCTCAAGTCATGAAAGATGTTATACAAATGCATGTTTTTCTTTCTAAAACACTTGAAAGGTGATTCACTTCTTATGAAGCACTTTGATAAAGTAAACTATTCTGCATATATGTAAATTTTAGCCAAATGTATGTGTATTGCATTTGCACTTTTTGCAGAAATACAGAAAAACTTTGTAAAATGTTTTTCCAATGGTTAAATTGTTTAATAACAACCATCTTGAATTGCAGGCTGATCCAATTCTTTTCCATTAACAGATAACTTTATTGTTCAATAGATAAAAATGAAACCAAATTATAACAAAAAAATAGCCAAAGGCTAAATTACCCCAGTCAATAGAAATGTATGCAGTTTGCCTAAAGATAGAAAATAGTCCTTGATGAGCAATTCTTGTTGTGAGAACACAGTGTTGAAATATTGGTAAAATATCCAGATTGCTTTGAGATGAACAATGAATCAAAAGCAATGCTGCATCTCCACAAATTTTAATAGTGTTGAGCCTGAACAGCTGGGAAATGTTTTGAATTGATTTGGGCAGTGAAGCATGTGGGAAGTTGTGGCTAAATAGACTTCATGGTGTTAATTGTGTTATGTAAAAAAGTGTTTTTCAAAAAGAGTTGCTAAGAAACAAGTTTATTAGTAACATGTAAATTGATCATCACTTTTTAAGAGCTATGTTCATTCACAGCAACAATGGGATCCAATGGATTCTCTGCTCATTTTTTCATCTTCTTTCTGAACTTTATGACTCTTGTTGATTAACCATTTCTTCGCGTCAACTTTGCCCAATTTGCTTTCATTCGATGGTTTAACATGGATTAGAAACTGAATTGAATTAGCCAAGCAAATATTTTAATAGAAGGTCAGAGGCTAGAATCTTGCAGTGAGTGATTCATCTCCTGACTCCCCAAAGCCTGTTCACCATTCACAAGGCACAAGTCAGGAGTGTGAGGGAGGACTCTCCACTTGCCTGGATGGGTGCAGCTCCAACTATACTCAAGAAGCCCGATCCCTTCAGGACAAAGCATCCCGTTTGATTAGCACCACCCCCAGAAACATTCAGACTTCCACCTCTGATGCGTAATAGCACAATGTGTACCATTTACAAGTTGTGCTGCAGTAATTCATCAAGACTCCTCAGACAGAACCTTCCAAACCCACAACCATGACCATCTAGAAGGACAAGGTTATCAAACACATCTCTGTTGGTTCCCCTCCAAACCACGCTCAATCCTGACTTGGAAATATATCATCATTTCTTCAGTGTTCAGTCTTAAAATCCTGGATCTCCTTTCCTAATGGCCTTGTGGGTCTACCTACAGCTCATGGACTAGAGCAGTTCAAGAAGATAACTCACCACCACATTCTCAAGGACAACAATATCCCATGAAAGAATTTTTTAAAAAATATTGTCGTTACTTGTATGCCCAGTTGTTGTGATTCCTGCTTTGAGACTTTTCATGCAAAGACTCAAAATAAGCAGAGTGTTAAATTCCTCTTAAAAAAGGGGCATTTTCTTGTTGTTTGAAGTTCTTCATTAGGGTTTGGAATAACATCTAGGCCAGATCAGGTAAGGCTGGCAGATTTTTATGTCGAAAGGACATTAGTGAACCAGATGGGGCTTTTTTTGCAACAATCAACAATGGTCAAATGTTCACCATTGGACTAGCTTCTATTAATTCCACGTTTTTATTCATTTCAAACATCATCTGCCATTGTTGGAATTTTAACTCACTGTTCTAGATTACCAACCCAGGGACACAGCACCACTGCATCTTTGCCCCCGAGCCAGACTAAAGCTAGTTCAATAAACTTATGGAAAATGGTTCAAGGTGGACTTAAACGCCTTAGTCTTAACTGCATGTAAGATCAAAAATCAATGGTAGATCCAGTTGAATAAGAAAGTTGGTTTTAAAGGGTTAACTTGGAAGTTTTGGATTAACTTCACCCTCTGTGCTGTCACTGATCAGTTTTACAATTTACATCCAATTATACAGATAGTTTAGATTAGATTAGATTCCCTACAGTGTGGAAACAGGCCCTTCGGCCCAACCAGTCCACACCGACCCACTGAAGAGTAACCCACCCAGACCCATTTCCCCTCTGACTAATGCACCTAACACTATCTGACTTGCACATCTTTGGACTGTGGGAGGAAACTGGAGCACTCGGAGGAAACCCACGCAGACATGGGGAGAATGCGCAATCTCCACACAGACAGCCGCCTGAGGCTGGAATCGGACCCAGGTCTCTGGTGCTGTGAGGCAGCAGTGCTAACCACTGAGCCACTGTGCCGCCCTTACAATGTACCTTACCTAGTGTTAACATCGGTGAACAGTCTTAGGGCAATGTTATCATAGTTAGAGACATAGCAGAAGTAGGGCATTCAGCCCACTGAATCTGCACCACCATTCAACAAGGTCATGGCTGATCTGATAATCCTTAACTTCACTTTCCTGCCTCTCCCGATCTATCAATCTCAATGTTGAATTTGCTTAATTATTCATCCGCAACAGCCCTCTTAGATTAGATTCCGTACAGTAAGGAAACAGGCCCTTCAGCCCAACAAGTCCACACTGACCCTCCGAAGAGTAACCCACTCAGACCCATTGCTCTACCCTATATTTAGCCCTGACTGATGCACCTAACACTATGGGCAAGTTAGCATGGTCAATCCACCTAACTTTCATATCTTTGGATTGTGGGAGGAAACCGGAGCACCCGGAGGAAACCCACGCAGACACGGGGAGAATGTGCAAACTCCACACAGACAGTCACCTGAGTTGGGAATTGAACCCTGGTGCTGTGAGGCTGCAGTGCTAACCAGTGAGCCACCGTGCCACCACACCCTCTGTCGTAATGCATTCACTACTCTGAGTGAAGAAGTTCCTCCTCATCTCCGTTTTAAAAGGGCAAAATCTCATTAAAAGTTACAGAATACTGACAGGCCTGGACAGAATGGACATGGAGAAAACCTTTCTACTCGTAGGAGAGACTAGAACCCGAGGGCACGGCTTCACCGTGAAGGGATGATCCATTACAACGGAGATGTGGAGAAATTTGTTCAACCAATGGGTGGTGAATCTGTGGGACTCATTGCTGCAAAGGGCCACGGAGGCAAATCATTGGGTGTATTTAAAACAGAGATAAGTAGGTTCTTGATTAGTAAGGAGATCAACGGTTACAATCAAAAGATGGGAATTTGGGGTTGAGAAACATATCAGCTATGATTGAATGGCATGCAGACTCGATGGGCTGAGCGGTCCAATTCTGCTCCTATACCTTGTGGTCTTAAGTGCCTATTCTGATGAGTCAACTTCTTCGGGAATGAGGAATTAGGAATGAGGGGCTTATGCCCAAAACATCGATTCTCCTGCTCCTCGGATGCTGCCTGACCTGCTGCACTTATCCAGCACCACACTCTTGACTCTGATCTCCAGTATCTGCAGTCCTCACTTTCTCCTACTCTGGTGAAGCTGTATTAATGGTAATCCTTTATCATTTAACATGAGTAAGTCTTATAGGTTAGTATTTGCAAGAAGGGTTGGAAGCAATAAATCTCAAAAGAAGATCTGATCACAACTAAGTGTTAGCTGCAGACATCTCTTACAACAGTTCTTGGTGCTATAAATGTCTACGGTGTACGGAAAACAACTTATATTTACTTCACACCTTTAACATGTTAACTGTCTCCAGGCACTCCACAGGAATATGATTCAATAAAATTTGACACAAATCAAAAGAGAAATCTTATAGTGTGTCTTAAAGATGAAGAGCATAAGAGAGAAACAGACAGAGTGTTGGGCAGAATTTCAGTGTTTTAGGGCTTGGCAGATAAAAACATCATCATCAGAGGAGTGGTTAAAATTGGGATTGTGCAAGAGGCAGGCTCAGAGAAGTGCAAATATTTTGCAGAGTTGGAACAGCTTATAGGGACAAGACAGGAGTGAAGCCATGAGGTCAGAGTGGGGGATTTGAAAGCAAAGATACGAATTTTATGAATGAAGGACTGCTTTTGAGAGATCTTACTTGTCGAGAGGATAATAGGGGATACAGGAATGTTGTGATACAGGCAGCAGAGTTTTGGATGAACTGAAGTTTGTGGAGGCTGACCAACAATATGTTGGGACAATTAAGCTCCGAGGCGATATGTGGAGGTAAGTGTTGTGTTTTCAGCTGAAGTTGTCACTTGAAGATGATTAATAGCAGGGTGGGAGGTAAGGATAGAACCTTGGCAGACAGCTGGGGTGATGGTAACTGCAGAGGAGCAGGAGGAGAAGACATTGCAAGTATTTCTCTGGTTATGATTGGAAAGATATGAATAGAACTGGGTGGGAGCACTCGTAACCAACTGGCTGAGGCTTTGGCAGAGAATGGCATCGCCAACTGTGTCAAAGATTGTAGGTAGGCTGAGAAAGGGAGGGGAGGGATAATCATCCTTTATTACTGTATACCATGTCATTTGTGAATTTGATAAAAGCAGTTACTGTCACAGAGGCTGAAACGTGAAAGTTGGGCAAGATTTTGAGAAGCAATAACTGGCTCAATGACTTTGGAGAAGATAGGAAGTTTGGAAGGGAAGTCTCAATCTTCAAGGAAGAATGGAACAAGGGCAGTTTCTCTTGAAGAGGACTGATGACTTGACAATTCTGTCTTTTCAACAGTATTAGCCTACATGGGATCCAGGAAGGGGCTTTCAATGCCCAGCGTTTTAATGTGAATATGGACAAAACAGCAGGAGGTGGATCTTATCTACAAGATAAGCTCTGAGAGGTCATGAGGGAAAATTGGAGAGAAATTGGATAAAGGGTCCCTGGTCTTAACTGCTACCCAATAATCTTAGCTAAAAGGTATCCACAGATGTGATGTTCTCAGGGTACAACACGCTAATTTTCCGTATTCACACATGGTCATTTTGGTCAGGTGCTGAGAGGTGCAACAATTCCCTACCTGATAAACACTTCCAAGAGAGGGTAACTAAAAATGAAGGGCACATTAAGGAATGGAACAATGCTGGATTTTCCCATGATGTCCAATGTCTCACACACTCGCTGTAAAGGCAATATGACACCTGAACTGACATTTCAGACCATCATTATCTTCCTCCAATCAGGCAGTTTGGTAGGCATCAAAAGACCTTTCTCTGAACTCCATTCCCCTGATGTCCTGCCCAGTGAAAATTACTGGCCAGTCAGTTGCTTGCATACAGTGGCACCACCAAAAGGCACCCAAGCTCCTATGGGCCAAGGTCTCAAGGAGGTGTTTTTTTTATTGAGGTTGAGTTTCTGGGAACAGGGGACGAGTGTGAGCAGAGGTATTGTGGAGAGGGGGAAGCAATGGGGGATGTGATCTTCAGATGGGCGACTGTCAGAGGCCAAACCATCTTAGGTCTAGTCTCTCAATTGTGCCCAAATCATTGCAGATTATGGGATCTCCCATCACACTACAGATGGCAGGCTGCCCACACACTGATTTGCTAGTCAATGTGTAAGTTAAGGCCTTTAAGTGACAGTTAATTGACCACTTACAGGCTTCAATTGCCCATCAGCATTTTTAGCCAGAGACTTTCTTGCTGCGGTCGAGTGGAGGAGTCACCATCTCACCAGGGTCAACTCACTCAATGGTTTGCTCTTCTTGCTACATTCCTTGCCATGTCCAGAGTGGGACTGGCTGGGGGGGTGGGGGAGCAGAAATTCTGCCTCAAGCAGTTGCAAAGGCTGTTGCAGCTGCAATGTCATGAAAGCATTCATTTGAATCAAACTAGTCCTGGATGTACAGACTCAGGAAAGTGACTGTTTAGCGGTCATCATTCATATACACCATTGAAATTAGGACCCTCTCCTTTCAATCTGCAAAACGAGTGACTGTGGAGTTGAAATTATACTGTGCAATATTAGTAAAGAGGTAGCCAAATTTAGAAAGAATTTCTCCATCCCAACCCCACACCTTAGCCTGTATCAAAGTATTCAAATCAGCAGAGAAATTAATCTCGTACAAATGCATTTGTTCATCGATTATTCACTGTACTGGTGACGGAAAGTCAGAGTTGAAATTAGACTTTGTTTTATTGACTGCAAAATGGGTGAGGCGATGTATGGAGATCAATGTCCCATTCTTAATCAGCACCAGGGATACCTCTACCACTATTTTGCCATAAATACCTGCTTGACCACACACGGTATCCAACTGCAATGGGGGATAGGTGCATTGTATTTACAAACAAGCAACGCGGCATCAAATATTGGAGCTACAAGAGAAAGGTAAACTTTGGGCCTAGTTCATTCAGGATTCTTCAACAGTTACCTGTACCCAAAGCAGCACTTGCTACTAAAAGGCACGTTTTAATAACACTTTAGAATGTTCTAACACATGCAACCTGTGTCGGCCAGTTCCTAAATTAACTTTTAAAAAAAATCCATTCATGAAATGAGGGTGTTGCTGGCTGGGCTAGCATTGACTGCCCATCTCTAATTGCCCATAGGGCAGTTAAGAGTCAACCACATTGCTGTGGGTCTGGAGTCACAAATAGGCCAAGACTAGGTAAGGATGACAGATTTCCTTCCCAAAAGGACAGTCATCCTGTCCTCCTAAGTGTTGGGTTGTAAATATAAAACAAATCGCTGAGCAATATAAAAGCACATTAATAAAAGCAAAACATGGTGGAAAGAAATCGCAATGGTCACTGTGTTAGCTACAATGGGGCAATATATTGTGCTGAGCCCATGTTAACTGGCTGTATCCTTTTCAGTTTCAGTGCAGGAAGGATATGTTTTGATTAACAGGCTCTATCCATGGATGACAAGCCTATAAATACTTAGGCATCAATATGAACCCCACCATCCTTTACTGTCTCAGGTAGGGTGGGCAACAGTTGGTGTGAATGAAAGTTAAAATGGCAAATCTGTGTAACTGGATTGGAGTGTAGACTGTATAACTCTGCCATCATTTTACAGTAACAGAGTGAAGTGGAGCATCAGGATGCTGTTCAACATATTTATATTGGGCTCCTTTAAATGCAAATAGAAATTACTTGGTGCAATCCAGGTTTCTGAAGGAAGTGTGGCAGGAAAATGGAGGTAAGTGGTATCAGCGCTTCAAGTTGCACTCCTTGTGGGCTTGAATGAGTTGCAGTTTCTTCTACTGAAAGGAACATTCAATCTTCCAAAGCACCCACCTTCAACTCTCTTCCCCTGCACCCTCAGTCACCTCAATCACAGGCTTCCAGCCCCATTACCCTCCTGAACACAGGCCCCTATTCTTGGCCCTACCAATTAGCAGTGGGAGTTGAACCTACAAAGTGCATGAGGAGGCCCTGCCATTAAGAGGGCGAGGGGCACATATTATTCTGACCCTTTAGGTTCTTCTGCGTCCTCCCTGTAAAAATTGGCCTCATGCATTGCAGGGCTCATAAATAAGAAGTGGTAAGGAGTGAGTTACAGAACTAGGAAACTGTATGACCAGAATATGGTTGCGACTAACTTGATAAGAATTGGAGAACTGTTGGGGAAAAAAAAACAATCGTTATTTCTTGACACAAAGGATAACAAAAAAATTTGCTTACCAAATAAAACTGGTGCGATTGCGATTACATTGCAACGTAGTGTAAATGTCATTCGACTCGTTAGATCTGGACAAGGCGGTGGATCGAAAGGCACAAACAAATAAAGGCCATAGAGGATCCAAGGTATAAAAATCAGAGCAACAAAGACAGATGATATCGCTTTAAGGTGAGAAGTGGAGCAGTACTGACAGCACGGGCAGCATTTCTTATTTCCTTTGACTGCTGTCGTCACTTCCTTGTGTGAGGACTCGGCTGATGCGTTGCGCTCAGAGTCACTCGAAATCAGGTCAATGGTCTCGGTGTCAGGCGATCGGCCTAGCAGTGGCTGGACCTCTGAAGCCTGGCTGGTGAACTTGTGTGACTTCTCCAGCACTCCTAAGTTCTCTTCTGTCACCTTGGCAATGAAATTCTGAGGAGGAAATGTTCTTGCTTCGCTGGGAGATGACGGCTCCGAGAAAGATACTTTCTCATCGGTCAGAAATGAGGTTTCCCTGGTGATGATAAGAGACACATTGTCTGCTTCCTTGTTCTTGGTTTCTGTACATGGAAGTGTGTGATTTTTGACCAGCTCTACATTAATCATATTCAAACTCCCGCCTTTCTGCATGGTCTGATGGTTCATCACCTTCTGTTGGACTTCACTGCACTGCTGCCTTTTGGCTTTTGTAAGAGATTCAGTTAAGTGCCCAATATTTTCATCAGACAGGGAGTGAAGTTCTTCCACCGATGATTCAGGGCTATCTGAGATAGGTGCTAAGGTAATCTGGGTGTCCAGATCCAAAAATGGAGAAAAGGAGAGACGGCTTGGATCAATGTCTTGGAGTTGGTTAATGATGTCAGTGATTGATTCCTTCACGTTGTCAAATTCTTTCAATTCATGACTATTGGCCGGTTGTCTCTGTGTCGTCATTGTTGGGAGCTAATCCCTGAAAGGAAATGCAACTTATGAATGAAAACATCAAAAGAGAAGAAAGACTAACCAACTTCTAATTGAGAATTAACAACCATTTGGCAATAAATTACAGTCTATTTTCCACGCCCCCTCTGTCTCACAGAGAGTTGACCAACATTACCCGAACTCATTGCCTCAAGAGATGGACGCCTGCTCAGAGAAACTACTCACTTTTTAGATTGGAGGCAGAATAAAATTCAAGTGATCATCTAAAAGGTCAAAAGGGTTAGTGGAAGAAAAAGCTCAATCACTTATAAAATTTGAACATTACTTAAGTTGTTACACAGAATTTGCTCACAGAAACAGGCCATTTGGCCCACCTATTGCATGCTGGTGTTTACTCTCCAAATCCATCTCTTTCCTAATAGTTCATTTAGCTTCTTCAATTCATCCTTCCTCATGTAAATATCCAGGTTCCCTGTAAATGCATCTATGTAATTTATGTAATAAGTTTCAAGTTCTAACCACTCTGTGGTTGAAGAGGTTTCTCCTAAATTCCCTGTTGAATCATAAGTGACCAACTTGAATTCACAGTCCTGAGTATTGTATAAGGTAATAGTTCTGAAAGGGTTAATGTTGAACACCACATTAAGCTCCATCCAAACTGATGATAAGGTCTTGGTTGAGGAAAGGAGAACTGCTCTGGAGCTTGAAGGAGACAGACCCACTGTCTAGATTGCCTCATTATTATAAACACTGTGTTTATAATACAAGTGTAACTTGTATCAGATTATTATCATGCAATAAACTACAGTTTGTTTTAAGACAAGAGCCTTTCTCATTAGACTACCAAGTGGTTTTCTAGTCTAGCTAGGCAAAACAAGCAGTGAAGTTCCAAACCTAAGAGAAGGATTGTGGTAGTGAATCTTCCTTATTACAGTGTGGAGTCCAGCTGAACAGCAGTGACTGAGGATTTTAATTTAGTTGCAGCTTCATGTAATTCTGGTGTCCCTGCAAATATCTCTATCACCTCTCTGTTTTCTCTTTTATATAAAGAATGCTCAACCTATTGAATTGTTTCTGATGAGTGAACGTGTTTTTGTTTTAGAAATCATTCTCTCACCAGAATGGCAAAATCATTCTATATAATATGGAGAGCATACATCTCCAAGGTAGTTAATCTCACTGTGTGGACTGACTTGGTATTTGAAATTTGAGGGTAGTGCCCAAATCCTAGGACCCTATTCCTACTTCCAGGAATTTTCACCAGTGACGGCTAAGGGTGTAAGCTAACATCTAACACTATTGTTCACTCAAGGCAGGCATTCCATAATGAGACCATCTGCTATATCCACATTTTGTTGATACAGTTGCTAGGTGGCCTCATTCTGAATGCTTGGCTGAGCTCCAAAAATCAAACTGATCTCTGCAAACAATGTCTATCGACTTGTAGAGAGTAAGGAAAGCTTTGTGGGATTGACACTTCTAATATTGTGTAAGAACCCATTCTGAAGTGCTTGTTTGCGCTGCCTGTGTGGTTACCCACAAGATGGTTTAGATCTGATTCATTATTTACAGGATAACTTAGCCCTGTTTATTTTATGCTGCTTCTACAGTTCAGCTGGAAAATAGTTCTGTGTTGTAACATCACAGTTTGACCCCGTATTGTTAGGTATGACTGATGTTGCTTATAGCCTGTCCTCCTGCAGTCTTCACTGACCCAGCGTTAGTTCTCTCAGCTTGCGAGTAACGGGAGAGTGGTGGTCATGTTTGGATAGGAGTTTGTAGATTATGGCTGAATACCATTCTGTTGCTGTTGTTAGTCTGAAGTACCTGAAGGCCAGGTTTGAGTTGACATATCTGTTCAAAATCTAGCCCATAAAAAAAAACATTCTTTGGAAAGAGCCTCTGAAATGTGAACCCTTCCTTGATTCTGACATCCTATATTTTAATCACTTCATAATATTTTACTTCCATCAGGGAAATCACTTACATTCTAACATTTGGCCAAGAACTGTAATAAAATACATAGCTATTGCCTCCGAGGCATACATTTCTAAACAATGCTTCTCTGCATTCTTATCCCAGGCAGAAAATACATATTTCTGAAAGACTTGCAACTTTTGGAAAAATGTCAGGAATATGGTTTTTACTGGAGTTGCATGTGGACAACCTTCTTTTCATGGAACACTTTGTTGCTCTCGGAATCAGAATGCACCTTTCATATCTCACAATGTGGGCTGTGGCCAAATTGAGCTGCAGGCTGGAGTTTGCCTGAGTACAAATTGCTTCAGAAAGGATAAACCACACAGTGGGAAACTGTTACTCAGACTCTACTCACCAGCAAATGAATTGTGCAGTTACTGAAAATCCCTCTCCGTGACCACGTGTGTTTAATGCCAGGAGGTTGTGGGTGTGAAATGTCTCATTACTCACAACATTAAAACAGCTCCAATAAGTTTGTTAACTGTCCACTAAACTGTGTGTCTTTAAACTCAACACTGCGTTGAAATTATAGATTCATAAAATCAAAATGAGGCCACTTGGCCCATTGAGTCTGTGCTGGTTGTTTTGAATAGCAATTCTATTTTGTTGTATCAACATCAGACTTATCTTTTCCAATCATTTTGGTGACAATTTTAAATGATAGGGAGCACATTTAAAAGTTATGCATGTGTACATTTAAATATTTTTCGGTAGTGGTGACAACTAAAGACTCTGGTAGACCTTTTTCTTCCCTCTCCTTGCTATTCATTTCAGAAAAATCTTACTGATACTCTGAATTATTTAGGTTAACACAGAGTAGTGATTTCCACTTGGTCTGTGAGACTCAATAGGTAAAATACACTGAAGAAGGGAGGAAGTCAGTGAAATGACCTTCCTAGTCATTGTTGGCTCATTGGCCGTCATACATTTTTTAAAAAATTCCTGCTGATTAAATCTCTTTCTTTTGGAGGGGAAAAAAGGTCAGTCTGTGTGGGATGTTACGACCCCCAAAGAGAGTCTGGGTCAAAATGTTTGCAGCTCTACAATGGGTCTATGGTTTCCTGAGTCAGATTTTGAGACGTTTTGACACAGCTACATCTTTGGATGTGAAGAAAACAAAAACACTTCTGTGAGACTCCAAGACAAATAAGGTTACCTTGCTGAAATCCTCTGGCAAATTGGGAGAAGCCGCTGCTCCGGGTTAGGATAACGCTACAAATCCCAGACTGGCTATAAAATGCTGCTTCAGCCATGTGGCAAAGATCTCCAGTACTTAGCATCAAGAGAACATAACTTCCATCACACCAAACCGTATCACCATCACTGAATGCTCCCAGTGTCAACATTGTGGAGGTTTCCATTAGCCAGAATCTCAATTGGATCCACCATATAAACACAGTTGCTACAGAGCAGGTCAGAAGAATCCTGCAGCTCGTAACTTACCTCCTGACTCCCCAAAGCCTGTCCACCATCTCCCAAAAGTCAGGAGTGTGATTGAATGCTCCCTACTTGCCTGGATGATTGCAGTTCCAACAACACTCAAGAGACTTGACACTATCCAGGACAAAACAGCCCACTTGATTGACATTGCATCCACTCCCTTCACCACCGATGCTCAGTAGCAGCAGTGTGTACTATCTACAAGATGCACTGCAGAAATTCACCAAGATTGATTAGACAGCACTTTCCAAACCCATCTAAAAGGGCAAGCAGGGTCTTGGGAATATCAATACTTGTAAGTTCCCCTCCAAGCCATTTACTGTCCTAACATGGAGATATATTGCTGTTCCTTCACTGTGGGTGGGTCAAAGTCATAAACTCCTTCCCTAAAAGTATTGTGGGTTTACCTACAGCACATGGACTAAACTTCACTCAGTGATTCAAGAAGGCAGTTCACCATCACCTTTTAAAGAACAGCCGAGGGTTATTAATTGTTGAAGTTGGGGGTTTTGGAATTGAAGCTCTGGATACAGCTCTCTGTCTGCTTCTGCAAAAACGTGAGTTCTTTCTTTGCTGCTAGAGTCATTCTGTTGGTGTTGGTGTAAGAATGAAGTCTGTGTTGCTTAACGCTTAGTAGTCTAACCAACTGAATCACATCTGGAATGCAGCGACTTGCACGTGCCTCTGAGAAAGATAAAAGTTAGGGTTTCTACTACCTCTTGATATACTTTGAGGGGGTTTGGTCTGATCCATAACATTAGTTTCCACCCCACAAATTGTGGGTGACATCAGTAGAATGGATGGCCAATGTATCATGAACATTATCCCTTCAGAATCATTCCCTTATACACGTTAATGACTTGTTTAATTAATAAAGCCTCCCACATCCTTGTTTTAACATTGCATTCCAAAACCAGAAAAACCTACAGGAAAGAATCTGGCCCATTGTCTGTCTGTCTCTCTCTCTCCTTTAAAAATACTATCCACTGTCTCCTTCCTCCACGTTTCTGCAAATTCTTTTCCTTTTCTACAATCTTAATAATTCTGGAGATTAACCTTAAGCCAGTGTTGGTACATACCTGTAACAGTGCTGCATGTAGTTTAACTGATTATGAACAGGCTGCATAGCAACATGCTTTTTTAAAGCCAACATGGGATGTGGGCATCACTGGCTGGACCAACATTTATTGCCCATCCCTAATTGCCAGGAGGACAGCTAAGAGTCAACACATTTCTGTGAGTGTGGAGTCACATGTAAGCCAGACCAGGAAAGAATGGCAGATTTCCTTCCTTGTAAACCAGATGGGTTTTTTCTGACAATTGACAATTGTTTCACGGTCATCATTAAACTTTTATTTCCAGATTGTTAATTAGCAACTCTGACTTTGGTTGTGGGTAAATTGTTAGAGGTGATTATAGAGAGGCAAAAATTGACTAGGGCTAGTCAACATGGTTTTGTGTGAGGAAAATTGTGTCTTACAAACTTGATTGAGTTTTTTAAGGAAGTTAACAAAAAGATTGATGATGGCAGAGCAGTTTATTTGGATTTTAGAAAGGCGTTTGACAAGGTTTGCATGGTGGACTAATTAGTAACATTAGGTCTCATGGGTTTCAGGGTGAGCTTGCCAATTGGATACGTAATTGGTTCAACAGCAGGAGACAGAGTAACTGTAGAGGGTTGCTTTTGGACTGGAGGCCTGTGACCAGTGGTGTTCCACAGGGACCGGTTCTGGGTCCGTTTGAAGAAGGATAGGAGATTGGGACTATTTGCATTGGAATAGAGGAAATCAAGTGAAAACGTAATGGAAGTTTATTTCATTTGGAAAGTGGAAGGGGTCATCAATTTTAAATTGATATTAAAGAAGTGGCAAGATTGAATGAAGCTGAGGCTGCTACAGGCCTATGGACCAAACCTGGCTGTCACATTGACCTTCTTCTCTGAAGAACTTGGGACTGTTCTCCTTGGAGAGAAGAAAGCGGAGAGGTGATTTATTTGAGATTTTCAAAACCATGAATGGGCTGGTTCAAGTAGGTAGGGAGAAGCTGTTCCCACTCATTAAGGGGGAAAAAAAAAAAGAGAACGAGAGGCTATAGATTTAAAAAGATGTGCAAACAAAGGAAGAATAACTTTTTCACACAGCAATGGTAAGGATATGGGATGTGCTGCCAGGAAACATCATGAAGGTAGGATAAATGAGGCATTCAAGAGGGCATGAGATGACCACTTGGATAGAAATGATGGGCAAGGATACAGTGAAAAGACAGGATGCAGGTACGGTGGGCCAAATAGCCTCCTTTCACTTGGCAACAATTCCTTGATTCTGAGATTAATTTTCTTTCAATCTAGAAAAGAGCTACACAGAGCCAAGAGGTTCAAATGGCTCTTTCTGTGTGTAAACTATGGTTTTATGATTTTCGGTGAAGCTGTTATTATTTGAGTTACAGATTTCAGAGCTTGGAACACACTGCGCATTATTATCATGCCAAGATCAACAACTTGCATTTACATTACACCTTTACTGTTAATGCTGGCACAAGTGATTGCACAAGTTGAAGGCTTTGCCAGTATACATAACACGCTGTGTTCACACATATTCATCTCTGGGTAACCTGTGAATCCACAATTTGTTGACAATTGTTCTTTGTAGGAATTGGAAATATGCATAGTTTAGACTTCCCAATGCATTTAGCTTGAGATTTTCCATGCCAATAGCTGTTCTTCCATGTGATTTGAATCAGAGACTGCAACGATTACAACAGGAGAGGTGTTAGTCCTCATAAAATAGTTTTTTTTTAAATCAAAGTTGCTGGTTAACAGTATTCATATTGATTAAATTCTATAATAGTGTTTAATAGATTGATATCCATATGTTAAATTGGACAGCAATAGCTTTTCAGAGATTTACAAGGGCTTTATTGTAAATCTATAGTTTAGCATAAACACCAGTTTCTACCTTTTCCTCCTGAACCCTTGCTCTGTCACCACTGGGAAGAATTCAGCTCTCTTTTTCAATATAAAATAAAGTCATTGCCACAGCTACAGATAATAAACTAAAAACCCAGCTTTGTGAGTGTGTGTGTGTATATAAAAACATTGCCAAATTTACAAATAACAAATTACAAACCAGGTATTTTTGTTAACCTCACCATCAAGCCAGCGGATAAAGGGGGCACAGTGGTAGTCTGGCGCACTGACCTCTACACCACTGAAGCCAAACGCCAACTCGAGGACACCTCTTCCTACTGCCCCCTCGACCATGACCCCACCCCCCATCACCAAACCATCATCTCCCAGACCATACAGAACCTCATCACCTCAGGAGATCTCCCACCCACAGCTTCCAACCTCATAGTCCGGGAACCCCGCACTACCCGGTTCTACCTCCTTCACAAGATCCACAAGCCTGACCACCCTGGCCGACCCATTGTCTCAGCATGCTCCTGTCCCACTGAACTCATCTCCACCTACCTCAACACTGTCCTATCCCCCCCTAGTCCAGGAACTTCCCACATACGTTCAAGACACCACCCACGCCCTCTACTTCCTCCAAGACTTCCGTTTCCCCGGCCACCAACGCCTCATCTGCACCATGGATAGTCAATCCCTCTATACCTCCATCCACCATGACCAGGGCCTCCAAGCCCTCCGTTTTTTCCTCTCCAGACGGGTCCCCAACAGTACCCTTCCACCAACACTCTCATTCGTTTGGCCGAACTGGTCCTCACCCTTAACAATTTCTCCTTTGAATCCTCCCACTTCCTCCAGACCAAAGGGGTAGCCATGGGCACATGTATGGGCCCCAGCTATGCCTGTCTCTTTGTTGGCTACGTAGAGCAGTTGATCTTCCGTAATTACACCGGCACCACTCCCCACCTCTTCCTCCGCTACATTGATGACTGCATTGGTGGCACCTCGTGCTCCCGCGAGGAGGTTGAGCAATTCATCAACTTCACCAACACATTCCACCCTGACCTTTAATTTACCTGGACTATCTCTGACACCTCCCTCCCCTTCCTGGACCTCTCCATCTCCATTAATGATGACCGACTTGACACTGACGTTTTTACAAACTCACTGACTTCCACAGCTACCTGGATTACACCTCTTCCCACCCTACCTCTTGCAAAAATGCCATCCTGTATTCCCAATTCCTCTGCCTCCACCGTATCTGTTCCCAGGAGGACCAGTTCCACCACAGAACACACGAGATGGCCTCCTTCTTTAGAGACTGCAATTTCCCTTCCCACGTGGTTAAAGATGCCCTCCAACGCATCTCGTCCACATCCCGCACCCCCGCCCTCAGACCCCACCCCTCCAACCGTAACAAGGACAGAACGCCCCTGGTGCTCACCTTCCACCCTACCAACCTTCGCATAAACCAAATCATCCGCCAACATTTCCGCCACCTTCAAACAGACCCCACCACCAGGAATATATTTCCCTCCCCACCCCGTTCTGCCTTCCGCAAAGACCGTTCCCTCCGTGACTACCTGGTCAGGTCCACGCCCCCCTACAACCCACCGTCCCATCCTGGCACTTTCCCCTGCCACCGCAGGAAATGTAAAACCTGTGCCCACACCTCCTCCCTCACCTCTATCCAAGGCCCTAAAGGAGCTTTCCACATCCAACGTTTTACTTGCACATCCACTAATATCATTTATTGTATCCGTTGCTCCCGATGCGGTCTCCTCTACATTGGGGAGACTGGGCGCCTCCTAGCAGAGCGCTTTAGGGAACATCTCCGGGACACCCGCACCAATCAACCACACAGCCCCATGGCCCAACATTTCAACTCCCCTTCCCACTCTGCAGAGGACATGGAGGTCCTGGGCCTCCTTCACCGCCGCTCCCTCACCACCAGACGCCTGGAGGAAGAACATCTCATCTTCCGCCTCGGAACACTTCAACCCCAGGGCATCAATGTGGACTTCAACAGTTTCCTCATTTCCCCTTCCCCCACCTCACCCTAGTTCCAAACTTCCAGCTCAGCACTGTCCCCATGACTTGTCCAGACTTGTCCTACCTGCCTATCTCCTTTTCCACCTATCCACTCCACCCTCTCCTCCCTGACCTATCACCTTCATCCCCTCCCCCACTCACCCATTGTACTCTGCTACTTTCTCCCCACCCCCACCTTCCTCTAGCTTATCTCTCCACACTTCAGGCTCACTACCTTTATTCCTGATGAAGGGCTTTTGCCCAAAACGTCGATTTCGAAGCTCCTTGGATGCTGCCTGAACTGCTGTGCTCTTCCAGCACCACGAATCCAGTATCTGGTTTCCAGCATCTGCAGTCATTGTTTTTACCTTTTTGTTAAATAGATCCACCAAAGTAACAAAATACTCAATCAAGAAGTTATAAACAGTGCTCACCCAGGGTGAAGGATTCAGCTTTTTTTATTATTATTTTTACTTTGATAACCCATCAACAAGTCAGCCAGTTACCCAAACCAATATTCCCTGTGTAACAATAAAGTAATTAAAATCAGCAAGAGGGGAATTCAATCCAGTCGAGGTTGCTGGTAATGATGGTGGAAGGATTTGTTGGAATAATGGAACCCAGCTCCTGCAGTGCCCATCTCTCCAAATGCTTGGAGGGCACCGATGGACACTGCTCCCTCTCCAAGGACACCTGGGCAGATGTAGGTACAGAAGAGAGGTGGGGCCCAGCCTTTTCTTTTCTGATTAACCTGTTATCAGAGATGTTATGATATTTGGAGGTGATGGAGCATAAATGGACCCAGTTCTTTATTTTATATATAAATAAACCTCCAACAATAACCCTGCCACTAATATAAATCCCAAGTGACAAGCACTACCCACCGAAGGCAGTCCAACAATAGGGGGAGTCAGAAGAGAGGGGGGAGATTAAATTAAAATTGAATTAGAAGGGGGAGAAGAGGAACCAGTTCTTTTTTTAGATATCCACAAGTGCACGTCCACACAACAGAATGTTCTCTTTTTCCATTATCACAGCTCGAGTGATAAAACTTCTTATTATAACAGAATTCAAATTTAACCACCTACCATGGTGGGTTTCAAACCCATATCTCACTATAGCAATCGACCCCCATGACCTTGGTGTGATTACTTCTAACCTTCTGAGCTAACCAGCCATAACAGCTCTTTCTTTAAATCTGGAAGTGTTATCACACAACTGAACAACTTTCTCACCAGCAAATTGCAGTGACCTTTTTGTTTGTAACTATTAGCTCCCACGAGTGAATCATCCATGTAGCCAACTAGAAATGTACATGCAAAGCCCAATGTAATGGAAAATAGGACCCAGCTCCTCCTTTTTCCTGGAAGGAACCTGCTCTTAAGTTTGTTTCATTTAACCTATTTTTCTGATCAACCTGTTCAGAGATGTTATTGCAAACCGCTTGAGCAGGTGGGACTTGGACCCGGACCTCCTGTACAAAGTCTAGTGAGTATCACCCGCTCTCAATCACTGCTGGAGCTCTTCTGGTTGACCATTGAAAGGAAGTTGTAGATGCAGGTACAGTTACAACCTTTAAAAGACATTTGGACAGGCACATGAGGAGGAAAGATTTAGAGAGATATGGGAGAAAAGGAGACAAATAGGACTAACTCAGTTTGTCAGCATGGATGAGTTGGGCCGAAGGGTCTGTTTCTGTGCTGTATAGCCCAATGACTTGCATTTCTAATACTAGGAGATGGTAGTCTGGTTTTCTGATGGTTCATGCAAACTTCCTCTTTCTTCTTCCCCAGGCTTGATGTGGAGCAATGCCTTTTAAACTATATAGCCAATTCTCTCTCTCTTTCTCTCTCTCTACTGGAGGGAGATACCAGTGGTCCTTTACTGACTATGGCTAATTTCCATATTTTTATATCTATCAGAGATGTTTTATTAATCATATTGTAAATGTTTTATCTATCAAAGCTGTCATTAAACGCAATTACCAGAAAGCACAGGGATTTGTGTATGGCCTGGAGTGTATTAACACAGAATGGTCAGTAGACCAAAATAACAACTACATGCATTTATAAAGCATCTTTACTGCAGTAACATGTCTCAAGTTGCTTCACAGGAGTACAGTCAACAGAATTTGATCAAACTTTCCTCAGTGTGCCTGTGAATGATTAATCTTGAAGAATCACAAAAAACTTTTCAATTCCTGGTTATCAGTTGTCAGCCTTCCCAATTGGAATTTAAGGTGGAGAAAGAAAGCTGGAGGGGAATTCAAGGAGGTTTTGGAAATTAAATTGAGAAATTAAATCCAGTCGAATTTTCTAACCTATCACAAGGTAAAGGACGATAAAGAAGAGACAGCATGTCAAAAAAGGTAAAGAAGAAAGATACACAGGATGGTTTTAATGAAATGAAAACCTGCTGGAATGTAATTTTGTGTTAAGAATATATGGTCAAAGGCATCAATTATCCTTGTAAAAGTGCTCCATATACTGTGGAGAGCCAAAGGACATTGAAATTCTCACTAGTGGACAGGCTGGTGATGAACACTACACAGAGACAATCAGCTGGAGCAGCCTACAATGAAATTGCTTCATCATGATATTTAATTGTTCCCTTTTACAGAAAACCCAATCTTCATTAGATGTCTACTCACCTCAACACAGTAGTGATGAGGGCTGAAAAGCAAGATCAATATGAAAATAAAATGAACGAGTGGAAATTTACCATCTCTACCCTTTTACCCACACATGTGGTACAGACTGGATTAAGTCTTTTGAGCACGTAGCTTTGAGGCATGAAAGGATTTTTGTTCGAATATGATGGGTCTGATCTGTAGAGGCTGGCCTTGCGCCAATGCAGTTGTATGGTGCCAGTGTACTCTCTCTTCGAACCTTGTTGCTTCTCACGCAGCTCAATACTGAAAATCCCCTGACTGCCCAATGTCAATGGGCCAGCTTCGCAACATGAGCCAGTGTCCCTGAGAGTGACGTATACTTTGGAAGGTAGTTGCAAAATGCATATTGTCATATCAGCTACTTATTATACATTCCATCTGAATATTCTTTCCTTTGGTTTCAATGAGGCATTCTGTACAATAACTGGCTAAATTGACACCATTCCATGACATACCTCCATTCTAAGACAACATGACTCTCTTTAAATGTAAACAATATGAATTATTGTCCTTTTAACACAGACTCCAACACTTGCTCCTCATCAAACGGTTGCCAATATTGGCATGAGATAGTCATGCTGTCAGTGCAGTCTGTCACAACCGTGTTTGCAGCGCTTAGTGCATTTTCTGATTGCCTGAGGCCAGTGAGATGTGACTGAAAGTGAAGACTGCAGATGTTGCAGAACAGAGTCGGGAGTGTGGTGCTGGAAAAGCACAGCCGGTCACATCTGAGAAGCAGTAGAATTGACATTTCGGGCAAAAGCCCTTCATCATTCCTCATTCCTGATGAAGGGCTTTTGCCTGAACCATCAATTTCTCTAGTGAGATGTGACTGCAGAGTGCTGCACTGCCAGGGTTGCCAACTTTCAGATGTGGTATTAAACTGAAGCCCTGCTTCTTAATTGGATGTAAAAGATCCAATGGCAGTATTTTGAAGGAGCAGGGGAGTTATCTCAAAGATTTGGCTCATTGATCCCTCAATTAACAAATTATTTGACTGTAATCACATTGCTGTTTTTAGATGCTTGTTGTGTGAAAACTGGCTGCCTCATTTTCAACGTTACAACAGTATTTCTTTGCCTTAAAGCACTTTGTAGCATTGAGCGGTCATGAAAGGGGCTATATGAATGCAAGTCTTTTTTCTTCAAATAAGAATTGCAATCCAACCTTGTGCTTGCTCCTTCTCTTTCTCTCTTGCAAGAGGAAATAAGGCAACACTATTAAGAGTGCAAACAGTTGACCAATACTATAATCAAAAGACCCCTCCCACCCTGGTTATAATCTCTTCCAATGGGCAGAAGATACAAAAAGCTTAAAACACACATCCCGACAGATTCCAGAACAGCTTCTTCACTGCTGTTATTAGACTTCTGAATGAACCTCTCAAATTTTAAATTAAATATTGATCTCACTCATCGTGCTCCTTCTCTGCAGCTGTAACACTGTATTCTTTGCTCCATTATATTACCCTAATGCACTTTATATGGTATTATCTGCCTGTACTTCATGCAAAACAAAAAATAACTTTTCACTGTACCTCAGTACATGTGACAATAATAAATCAAATCAAATACAGAAGGAACAAAACAGGAGATGAGACTCAGAAGTAAAGAATCTGCATTTAGAGAATGTGTTAGTCATTATGTAGAATTTGTATGTTTATATTTACTTTTAGACAGTATACAAATAGTCTTTTCGACTATTTAATTATTATATTTACATTTAGAGAATACCTCTCACATCTTTAAATCTTTTCAAAGCCCTTTCACTACCAATACATTTTTGGAGTGTGTCCACACAAACTGCAAATAGTTAAATAAACTATAGACTCAAGTTTTGGTGGTTCTGCTAGTGGAACAGATGTTACTTATGAAGGCAGAGGGAGCCACAATTGAACAACCAATCCCAAAAGTGGCATCACCAACAATGCAGCACCCCTTTAGTGCTGCACTGAAATGTTGTCTTGGATTATGGGATAAAGACCTGGACTGGAGGGTGGGGACGTTCACAGTCCATCTTGAGGACACAGAGAGGGGAACATTCCCATTGACTAAAGCTGGCCCCCAATTGAGGCAGAATTAAAAGTGGGGATGTCTTTCACGCAACTAAAGACGATATACTCTGCTGTTCAAATCTTATATTTGGAGCTCTGAACTGCTGCTGCTTGTAGCTCTTCCTGCCAAGGGATCTGTTAATCTGATACACCAGTCTTGTGCCATCCTCACACACCCACAGTAACATCACCTGTAACATCAGTCAATCATTCCACTAGGCCTCTTTCTACTGCCCTCCCCAGTCTCTCTAGATGAGCTCACTATAGTTTTGCAGCTCTGATGAAACTGCTATAATACTGACATTTTTCCTTTCTGGATATCAATTTTTAGAATGTTTGTTTTGCTCTTGTATTTCAGGTATCTCTTCATTTGACTTATTGTAAGTACATAGATTTCTTAAAACAGATCTTAGCATTCACTTTTCAAAAAACCTTTGAAATGTTATGGTGGAGATGGAAGCCATTTGCCCCATCCTGCCTGCACTGGCTCTTCAAACAAGCATCACTACCTCCGTACCAATCTCCCCCACATCCTTGCACATTACTACTATTTCGATTGAGCTATTTAAGACCTCCTTAGTGTGCCATGATCAGGAGAGTTGGGGAATTACACATCCTGAAGTACTGCACTGTACCTGAGTGACCATTTTTTGTGCATGTGGCCAGACAAATCAGTTAGTACAGGGGCATCTCAGACCTGAAGCCAAACCCTGTTTCCAGCAGTTGTGATGAGCAGAGGAAAACAGGACCATTTGCTCACCGAACTGACATGAATTAGAGAGCTCAGGTCACTGGACTGCTTACATCCACCACTCACCGCAGAGGTCTGGAATTAAACCTGGTCATCCTCAATTGGCTGGTTCAGGATTAGAACCTGGGTCCCTGGTGCTGTGAGGCAGCAGTGCTAGCCACTGAGCCACCATGCTGCTGATGTCTACAAATGTTTCACAGTCAATTTGGTACATTTTTGAAGTCCAGTCCCTGTTGTAATATTGGAAACATTTAGGAAATCTGGCAATTTGCACACAGTAAAAAAAAAGCTATATGATAGCAATCAAAATCATTATAAAAAGCAATGTTGGTTGAGAGACATTCTTTGGGTTGAACATGGAAGGTAACTCCTCTCCTCTTTGAAACAATGTCAAGATGGTGGGGGCTTCAGTTTAAAGTCTCATCATGAGAGATGGCATCAGAGAGAATGCAGAGCCTTGGTAAACACTGGAATGCCAGCTTTGAATTTTACACCCAAGGCCCTCAAGTCAGACTTGAACCCAACGTGAAATGCAAGTCCTCAATTCCAAAGGCACGGATTAGTGTTTGCAAGGGAGAGATTGGCTGAATGAAACAAAAACAAACAAACAAAAAAAAATTGCTGGAAAATCTCCATATCTGTGGAGAGAAATCAGAGTTAACATTTCAGTTCCAGTGACCCTTCTTCAGAACCCTTCGTTCACCCATGGACTTAATGAAATGGCTTCAAAAGTCAGGTCCAAGAGATGACCAATGCCAGTGACATCTTTGACAGATGCATAGGGATGTAGCCACATACAGACTAGCACACATATGCTGTTGATGAAGGTCAGAGTGTTTGTCATCAATGAACATACCTGACAGCCTGCCCAGCCTCGCCATGGGAGAAAAGGACTGTGCATTCAAGAAATGCCAATATTTTATAGGAATGGTCCCTGGGAGAATTACATATAATATTCAGATCCATTGCAGGAGGTGAAACAAAGAAGGGAATTGCAAGCTGTTTCAACAGAAGTTGCCAAGAGAGTGTGTGAGAGAAGCTCATGATAGATCAGCAATGCAATTAATCTATTCTGGGATTCACAGTTTGATTCCATGCATTTAAAAGGTTAGTTGGAACACATGTTTTTGTGTAGGAATGCTTCCTGCAATCAATGAGCTGTTTTATGCTGAGGTCTACAGTTAGGTCAATGACTAACCTACAAACGACACACACAGCCAGCTCCACGTCAACACTGGCCAGATTCGAGCATATTTGACAACCACACAGACATCAGGCCATCAAACCACTTCCCATTAACTCCTACTGTGCAGCAGTCTCCATCCAAACATAACATTGAAGCGCAACATCTTGATGCAGTCATTAAATTCTGCCCAATTATCCCACTGAGACAGCTCAACAAAGTTAAATAGTTGACTATAACTTCTTAGCCGAATTTCACCAAGCAGGAAATACCAGCAGGTTTCAAAGTCAGTTTTTTGCCAGTGGTATTTTCAAACTGTTTACATTGTTTTTTTTTAAATTAAAGCTATTCAAAGTAGACCGTGGGACAAATCTTAGCCAAATTGGAGAGTTGTCAAAGATGGTTAGATATTAGGTGAGACATTAGCACAAAAAGAGTGAGATCAGACACAAACTTATTGAAACCCATGGAATTGAGATTATTTTCTTCTGGTGACGTTCATTGAAATAGGGTATAATTTTGGACCAGCAATGGAAACGTAACAGGCAAGTTAGACCATTATATGGGTGTTGGGAGAGTGGTGCTGAGAAAGGCTCAGCAGGTCAGGCAGCATCCGAGCAGCAGGAAAATTGACGTTTCGGGCAAAAGCCCTTCATCAGGAATGAGAATTGTATGGGCAGTCAACAAGAGTAGCATTAGGTGAGAAAATTACTGATGCCAAGTTGTTTGCCAAGTTTTATGGTTTGAGGCAGAATACCCTAAATCGTCAAGCTCCCTAGTAAGGGTGGATGCGCTGGCTTCCTTTCGTTATTCACCTGTCCCTTGGCCGATTGCAACAAGACTAATTTATAAATGATCTCCTCCCTTGGGGACATCTTTCTCCCAGACCAAATGAACTTATGTTTTATAAGGGGCCAATTCAACTAAAGTTTCTTGAGTTAACAACATTGTGAGTTTATTAGCTCCTAAATGGAAGAAGAAATAATACTCCAAAACATGGTATACAGATTAGAAATGAGAAATGAATCCAGAAAGAAGGTGAAAATTAAAAGATATACATTTCAGTCTCTGGGCTATTGATAGACAAAGATAATGGGACATTGATAGTTGAACAGGCTGGGGCTGTTTTCCCTGGAGCGTCGGAGGCTGAGGGGTGACCTTATAGAGGCTTACAAAATTATGAGGGGTGTGGATAGGATAAATAGACAAAGTCTTTTCCCTGGGGTCGGGGAGTCCAGAACGAGAGGGCATAGGTTTAGGGTGAGAGGGGAAAGATATAACAGAGACCTAAGGGGCAACTTTTTCACACAGAGGGTGGTACGTGTATGAAATGAGCTGCCAGAGGATGTGGTGGAGGCTGGTACAATTGCAACATTTAAGAGGCATTTGGATGACAGTAGACAATAAGTGCAGGAGTAGGCCATTCTGCCCTTCGAGCCTGCACCACCATTCGATATGATCATGGCTGATCATCCTTAAATCAGTATCCTGTTCCTGCCTTATCTCCATAACCCTTGATTCCACAATCCTTGAGAGCTCTATCCAACTCTTTCTTAAATGAATCCAGAGACTGGGCCCCCACTGCCCTCTGGGGCAGAGCATTCCACACAGCCACCACTCTCTGGGTGAAGAAGTTTCTCCTCATCTCTGTCCTAAATGGTCTACCCCGTATTTTAAGCGGTGTCCTCTGGTTCAGCACTCACCCATCAGCGGAAACATGTTTCCTGCCTCCAGAGTGTCCAATCCTTTAATAATCTTTTATGTCTCAATCAGATCCCCTTTCAGTCTTTTAAACTCAAGGGTATACAAGCCCAGTCGTTCCAGTCTTTCAGTGTAAGGTAATCCTGCCATTCCAGGAATTGACCTCATGAACCTACGCTGCACTCCCTCAATAGCCAGAATGTCTTTCCTCAAATTTGAAGACCAGAACTGCACACAGTACTCCAGGTGTGGTCTCACCAGGGTCCTGTACAACTGCAGAAGAACCTCTTTGCTTCTATACTCAATCCCTCTTGTTATGAAGGCCAGCATAATATTAGCCTTCTTCACTACCTGCTGTACCTGCGTGCTTGCCTTCATTGACTGGTGTACAAGAACACCCAGATCTCTCTGTACTGCCCCTTTACCTAAATTGATTCCATTTAGGTAGTAATCTGCCTTCCTGTTCTTGACACCAAAGTGGATAACCATACATTTATCCATATTAAACTGCATCTGCCATGCATCTGACCACTCACCTAACTCGTCCAGGTCACCCTGTAATCTCCTAACATCCTCATCACATTTCACCCTGCCACCCAGCTTAGTATCATCAGCAAATTTGCTAACGTTATTGCTAATACCATCTTCTATGTCATTAACATATATTGTAAAAAGCTGCGGTCCCAGTACTGATCCCTGCGATACCCCACTGGTCACTGCCTGCCATTCCCAAATGGAGCCGTTTCCTATCTGCCAACCAACTTTCAATCCAAGTTAGTACTTTGCCCCCAGTATCATACGCCCTAATTTTGCTCACTCACCTCCTATGTGGGACTTTATCAAAAGCTTTCTGAAAGTCCAGGTACACTACATCTCCCTCGTCCATCTTCACAGTTACATTCTCAAAAAATTCCAGAAGATTAGTCAAGCATGATTTCCCCTTCATAAATCCATGCTGACTCTGACCTATCCTGTTACTACTATCCAGATGTGTCGTAATTTCATCCTTTATTACAGGCTCCAGCATCTTTCCCACCACTGAGGTCAGACTAACTGGTCTATAATTTCCCGTTTTCTCTCTCCCACCTTTCTTAAAAAGTGGTACAACATTAGCCACCCTCCAATCCACAGGAACTGGTCCTGAATCTATCGAACTCTGGAAAATAAATCACCAATGCATTCACGATTTCTCGAGCCACCTCCTTCAGTACCCTGGGATGTAGACCATCAGGCCCTGGGGATTTATCAACCTTCAGACCTAACAGTCTCTCCAACACCAATTCCTGGCAAATATAAATTCCCTTAAGTTCAGGTCCTTCAGCCACTGTTACCTCAGGGAAATTGCTTGGGTCTTCCCAGTGAACACAGATCTGAAGTACCAATTCAATTCTTCTGCCATTTCTTTGTTCCCTGTAATATATTCCCCTGTTTCTGTCTTCAAGGGCCCAATTTTAGTCCTAACCATTTTTTTGCCTTTCACATACCTAAAAAAACTTTTACTATCCTCCTTTATATTATTGGCCAGTTTACCTTCATAAACTGGATGGGTAAATGAATAGGAGAAAGTGCAAAACTTGCGCCCACACCTCCCCCCTTACTTCCCTCCAATGCCCCAAGGGATCCTTCCAGATCCGCCACAAATACACCTGCACCTCCACACACATCATTTACTGCATCCGCTGCACCCGATGTGGCCTCCTTTATACTGGGGAGACAGGCCGCCTACTTGCGGAACGTTTCAGAGAACACCTCTGGGACACCCAGACCAACCAACCCAACCACCCCCTGGCTCAACACTTCAACTCCCCCTCCCACTCCACCAAGGATATGCAGGTCCTTGGACTCCTCCATCGCCAGACCATAGCAGCACGATGGCTGGAGGAAAAGTGCCTCATCTTCCGCCTAGGAACCCTCCAACCACAAGGGATGAACTCAGATTTCTCCAGTTTCCTCATTTCCCATCCCCCCACCTTGTCTCAGTCCCAACCCTCGAACTCAGCACCACCTTCCTAACCTGCAATCTTCTTCCTGACCTCTCTGCCCCCACCCTCACTCCGGCCTATCACCCTCACCTTAACCTCCTTCCACCTATCGCATTTCCAAGGCCCCTCCCCCAAGTCCCTCCTCCCTACCTTTCATCTTAGCCTGCTGGACACACTTTCCTCATTCCCGAAGAAGGGCTCATGCCCGAAACGTCGATTCTCCTGCTCCTTGGATGCTGCCTGACCTGCTGTGCTTTTCCAGCAACACATTTTCAGCTCTGGGTATATAAATAGGAAAGGTTTGGAAGGATATGGGCCGGGTGCTGGCAGGGGGACTAGATTGGGTTGGGATATCTGGTTGGCATGGACGGGTTGGACCGAAGGGTCTGTTTCCATGCGGTACATCCCTATGACTCTATTTGAAAGCTGAGGAAACAGGATGTGATGGGGAGAATTTATTTCACCCAGAGGATGATGAGTCTGGAACTCAATGCCCGAAATGATGGCAGAGGCAGAAATGCTCACTGCATTTAAGTAGTGTTTGGATATGCACTTGAAGTGCAGTAATCTGTTTCCTGCAGAACAAATCTGTATCTTAAAGGGAGGAACAGAAAAAGACTGAAAAGGAATTGTGAAGAATTCATTTTTCAGTGAATTGTTTAAATCAGATTTGGACTTAAATCGGAATCAGAAAATTTGATTTTTCTCAAAGCACTTTACAGATTGTTAATGTTCAGACTGTGGTATATCACGATGCTGTAGTGTAAAAGTACTTTACATTCACTCTAACACCATGTAGCCATAAATAGAACTGTAATCAGCTGATGTACTTGGGTGGAAGGGAGATCCTGTGTGCAGTGGACACATTAAAGCATTACAGTAACTGTACCAGTGATAAATCAGAAATAAATTGAGTAAGTGATTCTGCGAGAGGAAAACTGGTAATGATCAATGCAACAGTTTGCAAATCCTAGTGTCCACATATCAGGGAATATCTCAGATTGTACAAGTCAGTTTTCACTGGGTATCGATTCCATAGATGCAGTGACCCATCAGCCTAACTGTTTTCACCTTTTACAGAACACGTTGACCCATTACACTTCACAGCTGTGTCTCAGTGACTCCTTCTGGTGAACACTTTAGCACCCAAATAAAGGGAAGTGGGTGTAACTTTTCAAAATGACAAGCAAGTGTTTTCATTTTGACTGCCCTCCAGTTTGGACTTTGTTACTGATGGCAGATTTCAAAGGCTGGGAGATCAGGAATGTGATGCTTTGTTACCTCAGAGTATCCAGCTGTCTTTTTCCCTTACCCAACCGCCGCCCCCACCCCCTGCCTCCACCCCCTCCCCATGCAAAGGGAGCTATCATATTTAAGTCATTGTTGTAATGCAAAATCTGTTCCCTAAGTCAGTCTCGGGGACATGCGTGGAGTTGGATAATGCAGTAGCGTTATTGTTTAGCATTACCTCTGGCTGATTATCCTCACTGAACTCATTTTATACACACTTAATTAAAGTTAGATTTGGATTATACTTTTCCTCTGTTGTTACTGTTTTAAGTTTTTTTTTGCTGAATGGACAAAATGAATTTCTGTGAAAAACGAGTCATGTAATGGTGAAGAGAAGTGATCCAGGATTGTTCTATAAAGTACTGCTGTATTCACTGCAAAACTTGGAGAATAGGAACAGGGGGAGTTTATAATCACAGAAAGAATCTATAGTGAGATAGTCGGCCATTTGGCCCCTTGAGTCGAGAGTATGTTGCTGGAAATGCACAGCAGGTCAGACAGCATCCAAGAAGCAGGAGAGTTGACGTTTTGGGCAAAAGCCCTTCATCGGGAATGAATCATTTGGCCCATGAGTCCACATCGACCCTCCACCCAAACCCACCCACCACCCCCCCTCCCCCAACTCCCTAACCCCACTCTATAACCCAGCATTTCTGATCGCTAACCCCCCCCCGCCACCTAGCCTGTACAGTCTGGACACAATGGGCAATTTAGCGTGGCCAATCCCCCTGACCTACACATTTTTGAACTGTGGGAAGAAACCAGAACACCTGAAGGGAATCTATACAGACACGGAGAGAATGTGCAAACTCCACACAGTCGCAGAAAGGTGGAATTGAGCTCAGGTTCCTGGCGCTGTGAGGCAGCAGTGCTAACCACTGAGCCACCCGAGAATGGTGAACAATGAAATGGTTGATTAACTAAATACACACGTTTAGTTCTGTGTTCTCAAAGAAGGATACAAATTACATACCAGAAATGTTAGGGAGCACAGTGTTTAATGAGAGAAAGGAACAGAAGGAAATCAGTATAAGTGGTGAAATGGTGCTGGGCAAATTGGCAGGATTGAAAGTTGATAAAACCCCAGACTCTGATAATCTATTCCCAGAGAATTTAAGGAAATGACCCTCGAAATAATGAATGCAATTGTGGACATCTTCCAAGATTTTGTAGAGTCTGGAACAGTTCCTCCAGATTGGAGGGTAGCTAATGTAACCCCTCTGCTAAAAAATGGAGGTAGAGAGAATTCTGGGAATTATAGACCTGACTTTGGTAGTGGGAAAAATGCTAGAGTCTATTCTGAACAGAGCACTTAGAAAATGGTGGCAGGATCAGACAGAGTCAGCGTAGATTTACAAAAGGAAAACCATGCTTTGAAAATTCTATTAGAATTCTTTGAGGATGTAACTAGTAAAGATGATGAGGGGGTGCCAGCGATGTCATTTATTTGAACGTGCAGAGGGTTTTTGACAAAGTCCCAATATAAGAGACTAGCATGTAAAATTAAAGTGGTTGGAATCAGGGGAATGCATTAAGATAGAATAGAAGGTGTGTTAGCAAACAGGAAGAGTAAGAATAAACTGGTCTCATTCCAAATAGCAGGTAAAGAATGGTGGAATAACACAGGGATCAGTGCTAGGACTCCAGCTATTCGCAATGTACCTTAATAATTCAGATGAGAGAATTAAATGTAATATCTCTAAATTTGCAGATGGCACAAAAATGGGTCAGAGGATGAGCTGTGAAGAGAATGCTGAGATACTTCTGTGTGATTTGTATACACTGAGTGAGTGGATAAATGCAGAAAAGATGTGATAGAATGTAAATAAATATGGGATTATCCACTTTTACAGCAGAAGCAGAAAGGCAGATTATTAACTAAATGGCTTTAAATTGAAAGAAGGAAATGTGCTATGAGACCTGGGTGCCCTTGTATACCAGTCACTGAAGGTAAGCTTGCTGGTGCGGCAGGCAGTGAAGGAGGCACATGATAGGCGAGAGGATTTTAATACAAGAGCAGGTATGTAAAAACAATGACTGCAGATGCTGGAAACCAGATTCTCGATTAATGGTGCTGGAAGAGCACAGCAGTTCAGGCAGCATCCGAGGAGCAATAAAATCTAGTCTTGTTGCACTCACACAGGGCCTTGATGGGTGGATTATGTGTTCAGTTTTGGTCCCCTTATCTGAGGAAAGATATTCTTGTCATAAGCGGGAATGTAGTGAATGTTTATCGGACTGATTCCTAGGAGAGCAGGACTGACATATGAGGAGAGGTTGAAATGGTGAGGATTATGTTCGCTGAAGTTCAGAAGAATGAGGGGAGGGGAAACTCACAGGAGCTGACAAAATTCTAACAGGACTAGACAGGGTAGATGCAAGAGGCGTGTTCCCATTGGTGGGGGGGGGGGGGGGTGGGGGTAAGGTGGGAGATGTCCAGAACCGGGGGTCACAGCCCAAGGATGCAGGGTAGACCATTTGAGTCTGAGGTGAGGGGAAATCTTTTCACCTGGAAAATAGTGATCCTATGGAATTACCCACCACAGAAAACAGTCAAGGCCAGAACATTGTATGACTTCAAGAAGGAATTGGATATAGCACTTGGAGTTTTGTGATCAAAGGATTTGGGGGAAATGCAGCATCAGGGTACTGAGTTGGATAATCTTAATGAATGGAGGAACTCCTCTTCTATTTCCCATAAGGACCATAACCCTTGGGCATGTTCTTGAAAGGCACCTACATCCCTGTCCTCAAATAGACACAAGGAAGGCATGAGAGCAAGGCAGGATTGTGGTGTGCAGCTATAGTAGAGAATGCGTGCGCTGAAACGTCGATCTCCTGCTCCTCAGATCCCGCCTGACCTCCTGTGATTTTCCAGTGCCACACTTTAATGATTCTGTAGCTACCGGAGTTCGTGTAGGGCTGGAGCAATGTCAGTTCCTGCTGGACAGGGAGGGTCCTGGATAGGATGCGAGAAGCTTGTTACTGTCTTGAGTGAGGGGCTGGAGGGAGGGAGGAGTGGGCTACAGACAGTGGAAAAAGATCACAGCAAAGTCACTAGGGTGTGAGCATTTATCAGCAAGGGAAGGCTGAATAAAAACAGGCACCTTTCAAAAAAAAACTTTCAAAATTATTTAGTAACCTGGAAAGGGCAGGCTAGACAATAGAGAGTGGATTGTGGGAGTAGGATGCCGGGTTGGGGGGGGGGGGGGGGGGGGGGGTGGTTAGGGGGAGGTTCAAGTTTGCATCTCCCCCTGTAGGTTTCCTCAGTCCTGTAGGCTTCATCACTAAGAAACACTCACTCAATGCCAATCTGATCCTAAAGTGTCCCTCTCCCAACCCCCGCTTCTGGGGAATATGGAACCCCTAGGCAGGGGCTTGTAGTGGCTGAACCATCAAATGGAAGAGGAAAAAGAAGAAATAAATGCATTTGGACAGCACCTTTCATAACCAGCTGACATTTCAAATTGTTTTAATCCTGATGAGGGACATTTGAGGTGTAGCTGCAGTGTGGGAATCTGTTGTAACGTGGGGAACCCTTCAATGTTCATTGCATCTTCACTTGTGCTGAAGGTCTGGAATACACTGTCTCTGCCTCTTCTTCCTCTTCAAAGCCTACCTTTTGACCAAGCTTTTGGTTACCTGACCAATTGGCTCATTTTTTACTTCAGTATTGATTTGTCTGGCTGTATCCTTTGGATCCACTTGTATCCTGTGAAGCTGTGTGAAACATTTTACTTTCTAAAAAGGTGCCGTAGAAATGCAAAGTTATTGGCATGAAAAGAGGCCATTTGGCCCATTATTCCTGAGATTACCCTGATGCAAGGGCGACGTGTTTTTAAAAATACAGACTGGCATCCGTGGCTCTTGCCCACTAGTGGCATAGATTGGTAAATCACAAGCAGTCCACCTTTGATTTCTTGATACACGTGGAATTGATGAGTCTCAGAAAATACGTGAATGAATGTGAAGTTGGATCTGATCTGGAGGTTGGAATCCACATCTATTTTATGCGACGCAACTTTAGACGTGAAACCATAATTACTTTAAACTGACGCTAAACTTGAGGTATAGTTGTAACCCCTTGAAAACAAAAGGCTAATTTAATCAGTAATTAATATTCCTACATCCCTCATCTCAACAGCTCCTTTTTAAAAGGTACCTATTCACCACCAAACAATGCCTTTTTCTGAGTGACCATTCTATGCCTCAGATATCACATGGGAAACAGATGTTTTCTAATCTCTAACCTTGTTTGAAACCTGCTAATTTAGTACTTGTGTTACTTTGCCCTGTCATCAGGAATTCTTGTTGTGTACACTGTAATAATACAATTGAGAAAAGATTACATAGCTGGGGTCAAATAGTCTGTAAAAAATTAGATACAATTAACAAATCGTACCTTTTGGATTGTTCATTGGATCAATTTCTCCTCTCAGAGTGCATGTCGCACTTCAGAGGTTTAAGCGCAGACGTCAAGGCTGACACTCTGGTACAGGACTGAGGGGGTACATCTCCACAGAGGGGCCTCTTTCTGATGAGACATTATTAAACTTAGTGATCTTGAACTAAGCCCCACTCTCTGCAACTGGATCCTCAAGTTTCCTGACACACAGGCCACAATCAGTGAAGATTGGGGACAATATTTCATCATCACTAACACTCAACACTGGAGCCCCCAAGGGTGCGCACTCAGCCTCCTGCTGTACTCACTGTATACCCATGACTGCATCACCAAATACCAGACTAATGCCATTTACAAGTTCACTGATGACCCCACCATAGTTTGCTGAATCTCAGATGGAGTTGAAGCAGACTACAATCGGGAGGTGGAAGACCTTGAAAAATGGTGCACTGAGAACAACCTAGCTCTCAATGCCAGCAAACCAAGGAACTCATTATTGACTTTCAGCAGGATGTAACTCATGCCTCCCTACACAGTAACAGCACAGAGGTAGAACAAGTGGAGAGTGTCAAGCTCCTGGGAGTGGTCATTCCCAAAAGCTTCTTTGGACTTTTCACGTGGATGAACTGGTTACAAAGGTCCAGCAACGTCTCTTTTTCCTCAGGTAGCTAAGAAATCTGACATGACGGCAAATACTCTTGCCAACTTTTATAGATGCGCCATCGAGAGCATTCTGTCTGGGTGTATCACTACCTGGTGTGGCAACTGTACCATTCAAGATCGGAGACGGTTACAGAGAGTGGTGAACTGGGCCTGGACAATCACAAAGGCCAACCTCCCATCTATAGAATCCACCTACCAGGCCCGCTGTCAAGGAAAGGCTGCAGCATTCTCAAAGATCTACCCCACCCTGGCAATGTTTTGCTACAACCTCTACCATCAGGGGGAAGGTACAGAAGCCTGAACGCACACATACACCAGCCGGTTTCGTAACAGTTTCTACCCTAATGTTGTTAGAATACTGAATGGACTCTCAAACTCTGAACATTCACCTGTTCTGGTGTTTTTATTTTTGCCGCTGTTTACCTATTATTTACGTTTCTATGCTACTTAACTCTGTGATCTGTCTGTATTGTTTGCAAGATGAAGCCTTGGTATATGTGACAATAAATTCAATTCAATGTAAGCAAGACACTGCCTATTCCCTTAGGTGGAGGTAAAATAGTTGAAGGTACAGTTTTGATGAGGAGTATCCCTGATTCTCTGGCCATTGTTTACTCCTCCATCAAGATTATGTGCTCATGCACACATTGGTGTCTGTGGGAACTCACCGTGTGTAAATTGGCTGCCAGATTTCCTGTTACAACAGATTTCCACATTCCAGCTCCATTTCAAAAGTCCCTCATCAGCTTTAAAACACCCTTGAATGTCTGGTGGTTGTGAAAGGTGCTATGTAAATGCAAGGATTTCTGCTTTTGCCTCTAATGTTAACTTTGGCTCTTGTTAAAGAAAGTTTCCAATTCATTGCCATGTTGGATAAAACTCTTTTCACTTTAAAATAGATCACACTGAATTACTTGTTGTTAGAATCATAGAATCTGTACAGTGTGGAAACAGGCTATTCAGCCCATCAAGTGTACACTGGCCCTCTGAACAGCATCCCAACCAGACTCACCCCTACCCTATCACTCTGCATTTTCCATGGATAATTCACCTAACCTACATATCCTTGGACATTATGGGCAATTTAGCACGACGAATCCACATAGCCCGTACATCTTTGGACTGTGGGAGGAAACCAGAGCACCCAGAGAAAACTCACTCAGGCAGTCACCAGAGGATGGAATCGAATCCAGGTCCTTAGTGCTGTGAGGCAGCAGTGCTAACTACTGAGCCATGGTGGTGCAGTGACTTCTTAAATAGGCTGGCAAGTTCAACACCAGTAATATTCCACTATTAATATTGCACTAAACGATTAGTTAATCTATTTGGTTCAATTGTGTTGGCTGAAGGAGGAATGTTGGCTAAGGAACTCAGGAGAAGTGCCTCCTCCAAACTAAGCTCCACTGAACCATGAGGGTACAGGCAGGAGAAGCAAAGGTTTTAATGTCTCATCTGCAGGTTGGTGCCTTCAATGAGGCAGCGCTCCCTCAGCACCGCACTGGAAAACTAGCCTGGATTATGTGCACAGACGTAGGACTCAAATCCATAACCTTCTGACTTGGGGACAGGAGTTTTACAGAATGAGCCAAACAGACACAGTTCAGTTTATCAATACAAGACCTCACTGTAAACAATGTAAAATATCCAACACATCTTCTTGCAGCATAGTTGTGTTACATGAATGAATATTACACTTCTAATTACATATTACAATGCTCTGCACAGTTTCTTTTTGTGCATGAAACTTAATATTCTCTGAAAGATGTGTTCAATTGTTTTGCACTTTACTATGAAGCTTTCACTTGGTGCCCAGCTCTGAAAAAGTACACAGGCCTGTTTAACAAGTGGATTGAACAACTACTGATTAAATAGCTTTAACTAGTATGATGAGAATTGAGACCTACTTACTGACTGGAAAACGACTGCCACAAGCCTTCAATAAGACTCTATCAGCTTGTTGAAAGTGAGGTTAACAGTGACACACAGTACTTGCTGGGAGCAAGAAAATGTGATTACAGGCTGGAGTATAACGGCGTCTACAGTTACAACCCAACCCCCTCACCGGCTCACGTCCAATTGCATCCAGACCGAGCTCACCAATCAGCAGCAGGTTTTGTTTCTTGTTGCATTTTTCTCTCTCGCACAAAGACATTAAGCAGTCAATCGCCAGGAACCAATCCCTTTGCAGAGACCTCAAGTTCCTTCAGAAACCTAGAAGTGAGGACAGTATATGATTGTTCACCCTGATTACAACTTTCAGAGGATGTACAATCAGACTGTGGTCTCCTTAAGTATACCCCTGCGTGTCTACACTCTGCCACACACGTACTACACAGAAACACTTAACCCTTTGGAGAATTAATTCCATCCAACAATTACCTCAGCAAGTTAGCTGTTTGTTTCATTTCCATGCTGATGACTTTGCAAAGTTAACTGTTGCATAATCATTGTTAATTCTCTTGTGGGGCCCAATTTGCATGCAAAAGATCAGCCCTGGCTCCTTGTTGGCACTTTGACTTCATAACCAGAAAGTTGTGTCTTTCGATGTCGCCCCTGGCTCTTGATGATGTGATCCAGCCTGATTACATCGCAGTACTCATGAGTGCTGCACTGTTGGAGGTGCCATCGTTTGGAGGGATACACTAAAACTAAAGGGTATAGAGTGACATGACTGTCCTTGACATTTTTAGTATTGTGCTAAAGAGCCCAAGTCAATGGGGATCAGATGAGAACCCTGTACTGACTGCAAACGTAAAGGATGTGGCATTTGGATGTAAATCATCGTAGTCCCAGGCCATTGCTTCAGGAATTCCTCAGGATAGATGTTTTCTAATCAGCCCGTTCAGAAATGTTGTTACACACCTCAGGAGCAGGTGGGACTTGACATGTGGGGGAGACAATGACCTATCAGTAATATCACAAGGCTACTAATCTAAAGACCCAAGTAATATGCTGGGGAGCCATGTTAGAATCCTGCTATGGTAGATGGTGGCAACTGAATTCAATCTTCAAAAAAATCTGGAATGAAGAATCTAATGATGACCATGAAACCGTTATCGATTGTCAAGAAAAAAACTAACTGGTTCACCATTGTCCTTTCGGGAAGGAAACTGCCATTGTAAAATGGGAATGTTGCCTGAACACTGCTTAAATGTTTAGCTGCATTCACAGTTCTTCAGTTAATGAGTAAGTATCTACCCCTCCACCACACCACCCATGCAGCAAGCCTTGTAAAATCCCCAAGCTTGGATAGCTGTGTGATCAGCACAATGGCTCAATCATTAGCCCTGCTGCCTCACAGCCCCAGGTTTGATTCCATCCCTAGGTGACTATGTGGAGTTTGCATGCTCTCCCTGTGTTGGCGTGGGTTTCCTCTGGTGCTCTGGTTTCCTTCCACAATCCAAAGATGTGCAAGTTAGGTTGGATTGGCCATGCTAAATTGTACAGGGATGTGCAGGCTAGGGAAATGTGCTAGCCAGGGCAAATACAGGGATGGGGCAGTGGGTAGGTCCGAGTGGAATGCTTTTAGAGGGCCAGTGAGACTCGATGGGCTGAATGGCCTACTTCCACACTGTAGGGATTCTATGAAATAATATTCAAAATACTTGAAAAAGTGATAGAAAATGCAAGTGAATGAATAACTCACCTCTTAGCTACCTTAGGTTATCCTCTAGGGTAGGAACTATGGCGTTCTTACCCAGTCTGGTGAACACATGATGCCAGACTCACAGCAATGCCATTGGTTCTTGCAGTAAATGAAACAATCTGCAGATGCTGGAAGTCAAAATAAACAGAGAGTGCTAACGAAACTCTGCAGGGGAGAGAAAGAGAATCTGACATGACTCAGAACTTCAAACAGATGCTGCCAGACCTGCTGAGTTTCCCCAGGATTCTGCATGTTTGATTGTTGACTGCACTCTGAAATGATTGAGCAAGCAGCTCAGCTCAAGGGCAATTAGAGATTGATTACCAATCCAGATAAGCCCCCATCCTATAGTAAATGATCACCACTCTATCACGTGCACCATTCCACACATTCTACACCAAGCAACGATGACAGATTGGAGAATTTGCCAGATGTTCACCAACCTTTAGTCAACAATTTCAAGGAGAAAACAGATTTCAGTGTGACTCCAACTGTATCACAATTCCAACTAGTGAGGTTAGGGGTTTTTGAACCATTTTTGCTGGAGATTTTCAATCACAAAAGAAAGGATCAGGATTTGAGGAAATGGCCGAATGCCCTAGGAACTGTCATCCTGAGATAGAGCTTATGATATCTGTAAGCTTTAGCCTGCTCCCATGCCAGGTCCTGTTTGCTTTATCTTCACTGACCTTTTGTAAACTGGTATTGAGGTAGTCCAGCGAAGGTTCACTAGATTTATCCCTGGGACACGTGGACTGACTCCAATCCAGTTTAAGGGAAGCAACAGAATAGCAAGGTAGGATCTGGAGTATGGCCGTAATCATGGTCTACACGCATTATGAAAGGAATGTTGTATTGGGTAAGGAGACACCATGTTGTAAATTTTATATGTCAAAATGTATGTAGAGATGGTCCAAGTTTCCATGCATGTAACAGGCTTTATTCACAGCTTTAAAATGTTTACTGCATGTTTCAGATATGGGTTCTCGTTCATTTTACAGTTGTGTTTACTTTTCCCTGAGTTCACACTCAGTCTCAACTAATCAAGTTCAGTGAGCATTGACAGCAAGCAGACTCAAGTAATCAAGCACAGAACAATTGAGTTCTATGCAGAAGGCAGTTGGAAAGAAGACGGGGGATAACAGCACAAAAGATCATCTAAAACCTTACTGCGTGTGTCTTGATGCTCACAAAGTCCCATTCATTCATTACCCCTGTGTTGCTGATCATTGCTGGTTCGATGTAATTTAACAAATGCCTCAATTTCAAAATTTTTACCCCAACTTTTGAATCTCTTTGTGTTTCATTCCCTCTCCATCTCTGTAATCTCTTCCACCCCTACAATGCTTGGAGATATATAAATATTCCAATTCCATCCTAATCGGCCCTGATTAGAATTTCTACAGTGTGAGGACAGGTCACTTGACCCATTGAGTCCACACGAACCTTCCAAAGAACATCCCATTCAGATCCATTCCCCTACCCTGCATTTCCCATGGCTAATCCACCTAGCCTGCACATTTTCAGATTCTCATTCTAATCACTCTACCACTGCCAGCATACCTTCTTTTTTCCTCACCAACCTGTTCAAACATGTTATTATACAGCTCTGGAGCAGGTGAGACTTAAAATTGGGCCTTCCAGTCCTGGGGTAAGGACACTACCACTGTGCTTAAACACATACACACTGGGATTTGAACCCAACAGCCTCTGTTTGCTAGGTAGGCACTTTAACCAACCAATCTGGTTGGCATGGATGAGTTGGACCAAAGGGTTTGTTTCTGTGAAGTACATCTCTATGACTCTATAAGCCACAGTACCAAATCCTAAACTCAAAAACATGCTTAAATCTCTGACTCTCGACATATCTCAGCTCCTTTAAACTAGTCCTTAAAACTTACAGACTTGACTTTCCCATTTGGTAATCTGCCTTAACATCGGGTATTTATTGTAAATACTGCAGTAGGGACACAAAACAATACTCTCTTTACAATAAACACTACTGAAAATATAAGGAATTGAGCGTCACTGTCATGTCAATAATGTGTAGTTGAAGAACAATTCAAGCTTAAAGGTTGTAGTATTGTATGTTATTACCACACTTTTTTAAAATAGGTTTTGAACCTTAATTAAGCAAATTAATATTTTTGAAATTGTCTATTCCTTCACAGCATGTAAATAATGGAAATTTAATTGTTTGTTTATATCAATTGTGAAAAAGGACAGTTTTATGGGATTGAAAAATAATATAATTGATAAATGGTGGTTTTGTATCTTAACTCTAGTCATCATTTTTTCCTTTGTTCAATGTATCTCCCATAATCCTTCAGAAACTTTTGACAATCCCCTTCTTAACTTCACCACTTCATTAGTGGCTTTGCCTTCGTGACTAGTTATGCTGTGAATCTGTACACACCAGGAAAGTTCCCATTATGACCTTCAGAGTGCAGTGTAAACTGCCCTTAATTTGTTTTATTCAACCTATTTTTTTCTAATTCACCTGTTCAGAGATGTTATTACACACCCCTAGAGCAGGTGGGACTTGAACCCGGGCCTGCTGGTCCAGGAGTAGGGAAATTACCATTGCACCAAGTGAACTGCCCTTGGTTGAACCAGCAGAACAGATCCCTTGATTAGCCTTTGAACATTACTAATTGCTTCAGGAGGAGGCCATTTGGCTCTTTGAGCTTTCTCTGCTATTCAATAGGATCATGAACGATTAACTGTTGGTGGTTGGTAGTGCTCTTATCTTTGACTCTGATTGTTGTAGGTTCAAGTCCCCTACTGATGAGAATAAGTACAGCAGTAAGATTGACATCGGAGTGTAGTATTGAGGCTATTCTACTTTCTGAATGAGATCTTGAACTGGACCTCTGCCTGCTCTCTCAAGGAGGTGGACAACATTTAACAAGGTCATGGTTGGTCATTTGCATGAGACTACTGCACTAACCTCATGTCACTTAATTGTCCAAATAACAGCACAATTTAGGCTGGGGGAGCTACAAATGGTAAACTAAGCTTAAATACTAGTTAGAGGTTGGTAGAATGAATCACCTTTCCTTTCTTTCCCCACACAGTTCTTTTCATTTTTGCTGTCATGTTGAAGGTATTAATTTATTGCGCAGCCCCCTGATACACTTACCCAGGTGGTCTTTTGCCTTTGGAGAGTCAGCCCAGTGAGCTGGCCAGGCTACAATTCCTGCAACAGTCCTTTGCTCGGCTTAAAAGCTAAACCAAAAGCATTTGTCTATAATATGTGAACAGTCTTCAGTTGGCCCCCTTGCAACTGCACCAAGTAAGCAGAACAAAGCTACCTACTGTGTGAGAAATTGTCCAATCTTGAAGCATCAAACACTTGGATAATCTGGAGCACCAATTAACGTAGGCAGAGGATTCCCCATAATTAATCTCATCTGGGACCAAATGATATCCTGTGTAAGTGGATGTTGCAGAAAGCAATTGGAGCTCTGTTACAAACCTGAGTTACCATCATTAGAGTCATAATATCCCTTTTGTCCAGTCATTGGGTATAAGCAAATGCCATTAGAATTAAATCTACTATCCTGAATTTGCTATGACACTGATAACGCCTGACTAAAGTCTGACTATATTAACAAATCAGCATTAAGTGGTAAAAGGGGTCATGTTTGCATACACTGATGCTTGGAAGGGGCTCTTGCAGTGTAGTGGTTGTGTCCTTACCCCTGAGACAGGAGACCTAGCTTCGAATCCCTTGTGGTCTAGAGGCATGTCATATCACCTATGAGAAGCTTGATTAAAAATACCTACACAGATACTTGCTACGTGTGAAAGAGACACCCAGTTATTCCAGAGGGACTATATTTGGCTCCCATGACCGGAATAAAACAAGACTTCATTCAATCTGTGATTGGAATTTGAATGATCTCAAACGTGCTTCAAGATTAAGCACCAATCCCAACTAGAGTCTGCCCCACATTTGGAAACATAATTGAGACTGGGAAGTTTTCCAGTGACTTTTGTACTGTGTCTATTGTATATCAACATGGATTTGAGAGTCTACGCAATTGCTCGAACTTAATTTCTTCCTAAAACTGGGGTGCTCACTGAAACCCATTGGTGATAAAATTACACAGCGGTTAATTAATTGCATGCAAATGAATGTGCACAGATTTAATGTATTTGCAACTGTGAATCCACCAACACTCAGATCAAACTGACAAGCCAAGCATACGTTAACACATGACGCACAGAATTGTTACAGCACAGAAGGAAGTTATTCAGCCCATGTGCCAGCTCCCTGCAATGAGCTAATTCACACTGTGCCATTCTTCTAGTTCCTCCCCAGACTCATACAGTCTTCCTGTTAGAATAATCATCTTTTGAATGCCTCAGTTGAACCTACCTCCAAAATACTCGCAGACATGCATTCCAGACCCTAACCATTCATGGGTTGAAAAAGTTATTTCTCATATCACTTTTAGTTCTTTTACTAATAGTCTTAAATATGTACCCTTTTGTCCTCAATCCTTTCTCAAGTACAGAAGTCACATGACACCAGATTATAGTCCAACAGCTTTATTTGGAATCACAAGCTTTTGGAGGGACTTCACCCAATGAAGGAACACCGCCCTGAAAGCTTGGGATTTCAAACAAACCTGTTGGACTATAACCTGGTGTCTAGGAGAAAGTAAGGACTGCAGATGCTGGAGATCAGAGTCAAAATGTGTGGCACTGGAAAAGCACAGCCTGGTCAGGCAGCAACTGAGGAGCAGGAGAACATTCCTGATGAAAGGCTTATACCCGAAACGTCGACTCTCCTGCTCTTTGGATGCTACCTGACCTGCTGTGCTTTTTCAATGCCATACTTTTCGATTATAACCTGGTGTTGTGTAACTTGTGACTTTTTCCACCCCAGTCCAACACCAACATCTCCACATCATGGCTTTCTCAACTATGCAATACTTTCTCACTGTTTACTCTGACCAGACCTCTCATGGTTTTGAAAATTTCTATCAGAAATCTCTTCTTAGTCTTCTCTCCAAGGCAAACTGTCCTAACTTCTCTATTTTACTCTTATATGATGCTTTTCATCCCAGAACCATCTTTGCATTTATCTTCTGCACTCTCTTCCATGCGTTCACATCCATCCCATGGTGTGGGGCCTCGAACTTCACATCATAATACTCCAGCTTAGACTGAACTAGTTATATACATGTTCAGTTATGCACTATACTCTATACTCCTATTAATCAAAGCTGGAATATTTTATTAACTTCTCTCTCAACCTGTCCTGCCACCTTTAATGGCTTTTACATATATACACCCAGGTCCCCTGCGCCCCCTTTGGAATTGTACTCTTTAGTTTATATTGTCCCTCCATGTTCTTCCTTCCAAAGTATATTACTTCACTCTTCTCCACAATGAACTTTATTAGTAACCTATCCAGCAACTTGTCCACATCCCTTTGAAATTCTGCACTGTCCCTGTAGTTCACAAAACTTCTGGGTGGATGAACATAGTCTTTGCTTTCATCAAGTGAACTGGATTTATTTCACGTGTCAAGCTCTTATAGTTGAAGGTAGTATGGCAACTGACTGAGTAAAGCTTCCATAATATAACCTCCAATCACTTGTTTCAAACACCCCCCCCCTTAAAAAAAAGCCTCCCCAGTGTAATATTTGACCATCCATCATATCCTGCATCTTTGATGATTAAGCTGCTTTTGCAGAACTGTGTCTGCCTGGAATGAAATGACTCAAAATTATTTAATTTCATGCAGAATCCTCACTGACTTTTATCTCAGACATTTGCGTGAGACTCGAACTCCAGTTAATATTTGCCCCCCTACATGATCTGAATTGATGATTAAATGCATGAAGGATTTGATAGGATGGATAAACAGAAACTACAATCACTGGGTTGGCTGTTGAAGTCTAAAGCAAGGGGGGGGGGGGGGGGGAGCAGGAGGAGGGTCATTACCTTAAAATGAAGTGAGTCTCATTGACGGTGATTGTGGGGATATGGGTTTGATGATAAGAAGCCCCTTTTACACCAGTGTGGTGGAAATCTAGAACTTCCACCATGTAGAAGCTGCTGGGTTAATTGAAAGTTTCAGAAGTGAGACTTGTTGACAGTTGTTATGGAAGCCAGATGTAGTGTAAAGGGTTAATTATAACTTTGCTGCAAGAAAAACATACTGAGCTCATGCAAAAGGAGCTTTGTCACCATGGTGTCAGATTACATGGTGCTGGAGCCTGTGTCTATGGGGTTCTTGAAGTTGACCTCCTTTAACTTCCCTGACATACAGTTATGTTTAACAAAGCCTTTTCATGTTAATTTACAAGAGTATAGAACTCATCTTACTACAGAAGCAATGTGAGAGAAATGAGTTGAGATACAGGTATCTAGCTATGAGCTAGAAGAGGCATCAGGGGCTGAATGGCCTCCTTCTCTTTTTAGAAATTGTGGTAAATTCTGAGTGGGTCAACCAATAATCTGAGAGAAAAGCACTAGTTAATGTTACAATTCTGGTGCAGGTTTCATATCAAAAATATGTCTTTTCTCCTTTGACACAAGCTGACAAAGCCTGTTTCCCACTTCTACTTCAAATCTCCATCATTTGAAAAGTTTTTGTTTTGCATTTATACAGAATCTTCTAATATCTCTTAAAAAGCTTTGCATAAGATGAAACATTTTGAATTGACATGGCTTATGTTTATGTCGGCATGGAGTGTTATCTCATAGTCAACCCCAGGAAGGAGGGCCATAGTCCTCTCCCATGCCCTCATCACCCCCCCCCCCCCCCCTCCCCCCCCACCCCTCATTCCTCCAACTGTTTTTTTTTTGGGTATTGGCCAAAGTAGACAGAGGCACCTCTGAATTTCATGGATCTCCCTCAGTATCTTCGGGAAATAACGGCCTACTTTATAGTTATATGTTCAACCCTCGGTGCTGGAGGTATTAAACTCATTATCTTCCGTTCTGGTCAATATTAATCCTTCAAACAATGTAGTCACTTTACTCAGAGCATTGTGAACTGTTGGAATTGTCTTCTGCAGAGGTTTGAGGAAGCTCAGTCTTTGAGTACGTTTAAGGTAGATATATTGATAGATTTCTGATTATGAGTAGTATATGAGGTTATGGGGATGGGGTGGGCCAAAGATATTGAAGTGCTTGATCAGACTTAATCGTGTTGAATGACGGGTAGGCTCAATGGACAGATTAGCCTACTCTTGTTCCAATGTTCTTCCTAACCACTTTAATGTTTGTGGGAGCTTGCTGTGTAAACATTCATTCCTCCTGCATTACACCAGCAAGTACAATACTTCAAAGTATGTTGCTGTGTGCCAAATACTACGGGATGTCCTGAGAAAAACCACTTATTAATGCAAGTTCCTTCCACCTTTTGCTTTGCAGGGAGTTTATGCTGTTTACCCTGAGTATCAATGGCACTTTGCTGATGTTACAATGGGCAGACAAGTGAACCCTCCACACCTCACCTTATGAGAACCGAAAAGCCGAAGAAAATGCTGGAGCTTTTGATGCCTGGTTTTCATTTATCTGCCCTGATTAAAACCCAGAAGGTCAGCAATCTTCTCACAGAGAGTGAAACAGATCATTCTGCTACAAGCAGATGGTTGCTTCTTTGCCCACATGCCTTCATTGCTCATACACTGCTGTCTCACATTGCTCCACGTCCCATCTGTGTTCACACACTGCTCCCGATGTCTCTTGTTCATGCTTAACTGCTCTGTCCCTGCCCAACCATGTCACTGCATTCCTTCAAATGCCTCTTGAGAACCTACCTCCTTCATACTGCCTTCTGCTCCTCAATTTAATCCCTCCTGATTCCCAACCCCAACATCATCTTCTAAAGTCCTCTGAATTATTCTAATGTGTGAGGTGTGAAGCTCAAAGGCAAGTTGTTCCTGCTCTTGTTAATGATTATTCCTGTGGGAGACTTGACAGTTCTTAGCATGTTACAAAAACAGCAAGATGTGCTTTACTTGCTGTCTTTACCTCAGTAACTTGCTAATATTTCAGGAAATGGAAAGCATTCATCATAGCTTCACCACTTAAATACAGTACGTAGCAGCAGTTTTTTGTCATGGACAGCAACAATGGGAAATGGTGATGAAGGAGCAATGGATTAGTTCAGGGAGGCCATGGCCTAGTGATATTATTGCTAGAACTTATTAATCCAGAGACCCAGGTAATGTTCTGGGGACCCAAGTTCAAATCCTGCCATGGCAGATTGAACTCAATTTAAAAGATAATTTGGATTAAAGAGTCTAATAGTGACCATGAAACCATCGTCGATTGTTGGAAAAACCCATCTGGCTCCCTAATGGCTTTGAGGGATGGAAATCTGCCATCCTCACCTGGTCTGGCCTACATGTGACTCCAGACCAACAGCAATGTGGTTGACTCTAAATAATTAAGGATGGGCAATAAATGCTGGCCTAGTCAGTGACAGGGTCTAGATTAGAGAGGTGCTGGAAAAGCACAGCAGGTCAGGCAGCATCCGAGGAGCAGAAAAATCGATGTTTCGGGCAAATGATTTCTGATGAAGGGCTTTTGCCCGAAACGTCCATTTTCCTGCTCCTCGGATGCTGCCTGACCTGCTGTGCTTTTCCAGCATCACTCTAATCTAGACTCTGGTTTCCAGCATCTGCAGTCCTTGTTTTTACTTAGTCAGTGACAGCCTCATCCCATGAATGAATAAAAAAAATGCTCTGGTTTAAATCCCTCCCAGGCAAATGGTGGATTTAACACTGGGAATATAAAACTCATGTCAGTAATGATGATTGCAACAACTATAATCAAGTGTTTTGAAAAACAAGAACCTCTTCTGCTGAGAGTCATTTGTGGTCCCTCCTCCACTACAGACTACTACAGAATATCTTAGACACTCACAGGAATGAGGATTTATTATTTAATATTATTGCCACATGTATCTGGGTACAGTGAAAAAGTTTTGTTTTGTGAGCAGTACAGGCAGATTATAATTTACAAAATACATTAGGGTAATACCCAGGGATCCGAGTTTGATTCCAGCCTCGGGTGACTGTGTAGAGTTTGCACATTCTCCCCGTGTCTCCCTGGGTTTCCTCTCACAGTCCAAAGATGTGCAGGCTGGGTGAATTGGTCATGCTAAGTTGCCCATTAGTTAGGGGAATGGATCTGGGTGGGTTACTCTTCGGAGGGTCTGTGTGGACTAGTTGGGCCGAAGGGCCTGTTTCCACACTGTAGGGAATCTAGTCTAATCCAATAGAACAGAGCTAGGAATACAATGTTATGGTTGCAGAGAAGGTGCACAAAGAGTGAGATCACATTATATTTAAAATTTGAGAGGCCCATTTAGAAGTCTAATAACAGAGGGGAAGAAGCTGTTATTGATTCTGTTGATACGTGTGTTTAAACTTTTGTATCTCTGGCCCAATGGAAGAGGGTGGAAGAGATTATAACCGGAGTGGAAGCAGTCTTTGATTACGTTGACTGTCTTCTCAAGGCAGCAAGAAGTATAGACGGAGTTCAGTCTCTTCCCCAACCACAAGCCATTTATATCCAGCCACTGCAACATGCATGTGGTGAGCAACAAATTGGATTCCATTTAGCACCTCCAGACCAAATGGTGGCAGTGTGGAGCATCAAAGCAGAATAAAAGGGAGTTGCCATGGTCTTTTCTCGTGTGAGTGTGAGTGTGAGTGTGAGTGATGTGACTGCTGGTGGTTTAATGTGAGGGTCACCACACCCTCAGGTGAAGATAGAGAAGGAGAGCCCTTCATGGTAACCTCAGCTGGTGGAAAAATCAAACCCATGGTGTCAGTCTTACTCTGTATTGCAAACCAGCCATCAAAGCTAACCAACCCTCAAACACCAGGACATTGTACGACAGGTAGCAGCATGTGTCTGAAATTTGTGGGTTTTAATGCCCCTCCTGAAACTTGAGCACAAACATCTCAAAGAACATTGCAAGGTTGCACCAATGGAGTACTGCACTGTGGGTGACCTTATCTTTCTGATGAGAAGTTAAATCAAGGCTTTCTCTGCCCTTGCAGGTCAGTGTAAAAGATGAACTTGATGCTATTTTGAAGAAAGAACAAGGCTATGTTTTCAGCTGTCCTCACACCTACAGTCTACATTTACATTTGTCACATAATAAAACAACCCAAAACATTAACTTCTCCACCTCCTAATGCTGCCTGGCTTGCTGTGTTCTTCCAGCCTCCTGCCTGTCTACTTTGGATTCCAGCATCTGCATTTTTTAAATCTCTAACCACTGGAACACCTTGAAATATAGACACCTCAGAATTGGTTAGATGCTCAAAAGCATGTTGAAAGAGATGGGGTTTTAAGGTGTGGCTTGAAGAAAGGAAGGGAGGAAGCGAAATGGAGGGTTTTATAGAAGAGAATCCCAGAGTTTAAGGTCTGGGCAACTGAAGGCTTAGGATGTAACAATTAAAACAAAAACAGAAGGAAAAGCTCAGACGGTCTGAAGAGAAAGCAAAGTTTTGAGTCAAGTGACCCTTCTTCAGAACTGATATTGCTAAGGAAAAGGTGGTCGTTATGCTGAAGATGGGCTGGGGAAGGAGTGAGCAGATAGACAGAGATGGGATTCAGGCCCTGAACTTATTGAACTCAATGTTGAGTCCTGAAGGCTGCAGGGTCCCCAAGTATAAAATGAGATGCTGTTGTTCCAGTTTGGGCTGAGCTTCACTATAGCACTACAGCAAGCCAGAGACAGAGATGTTGGCCAGGGAACAGGGTGGTTTGTTGAAGTGGCAGGCAATAGGAAGCTCAGAGACACAGCGTAGGTGACCTGTAAAGTGGTCGCCCACTCAGTGTTTTATCTCCCCGGTGTAGAGCAGACCACATGGTGAGCAGTGAACACAGTAGACTAGATTGAGTGAAGTGTAGGTAAGTCACTGCTTCACCTGGAATGTGTGTTCGGACCTTGGATAGTCAGGAGGGAGGAGGTAAATGGACTGATGTTTCACCTGCAGCGGTTGCATGGGAAGGGGGTTTGGGGCGGTGTTGGGAATTGAGGAGGAATGGACCAGGGTGTCCCAGAGGGAATGGGGATCCTGCAAAATGCTGACAAGGCAGCTGAGAGGAATATGAGTCTGGTGGTGGCATCCACTGGAGGCTTATGATCTTTTAGATGTGGATGCTGGTGGGGTGGAAATTGAGGATTGTTGGGGGGGGGGGGGCGGCGGTGAGCATACCCTATTGGTAATGTGGGAGGGGTGAGAGCAGAAGTGAGGGAAATGGGTTGGATATAACTAAGGGTCCTGAAAACCACGATGACAGGGAACAACTGGACGACTCTGAGGCGCTCCTGTGGAACACAGCATCATTAGAACGGAACCTGATGGAGCTTCATCTGAAATCCTCTGTCTTTGTCCTTGACCTACCCCCAGAGTCCAGGCACTATCATGACACTGGCTGGTTTCAGCACAGCCAACCCATTTTCACCTTCGTATGGTCCCCATTAGCGGCTCTTCTTTCTCCTGGGCTGACAATCATCCATCCCTTTTATCTGTCCACCCATTGTTCTCTTTCTCTGGATTCCATCTCTACCTATCGACTCACTCCCCATGCCCCACCCCTTCCTTCACCCCGTATCTTCAGTATAAATACCTTTTCCTAGCTATATCAGTTCTGAAGAACGGTCACTGGACTTTTTTTTCTTATTCATTCACGGCACATGGACATCGATAACCAGGCCAGTATTTATTGCCCATCTCTAATTGCCCAGGGATCAGCTGAGAGTCAGCCATATATTTCACATGTAGGTCAGACCGGGCAAGCATGGCAGGTTTCCTTTCGTAAAGTCCATTCCTAGTGAATGAGATGGGTTTTCCGACAGTTGGCAATTGTTTCATGGTCATCATTAGACTCTTCATCCTGGATTTTTATTGAATTCAAATTGAACTTGAAATGTTAACTTTGCTTTCTCTCCACAGTTCCTGTCAGAACTGTTGAGTTTCTCCAGCAATTTCTGCTTTCATTTCAGATTTCCAGCATCGCAGTTCTTTGTTTTATTATACTGGAGATATTAAAATTGGGGATGTAAAAAGTCCAGAATTAGCAAAACACAGGTATTTTGGAGGTTTTTATGACAGGGTTAGGGAAGGGAAATTCCATGAAAAGATTTGAAAACAAGATTGAGTTTTACAATGAAGATGTTTCTGATCTGATGTGTCGTGACCAATATTTATCCCTTTATTGTGTGCAAACTAGCTACTGTATTTCCTATATGACAACAATAACTAAACTTCAAATGTGTTTTCCAGTTCTGAAAAAGGGTCACTGAACCTGAAATGTTAACTCTCTCTCTCTCTCTCTCTCTTTCTCTCTCTCTCTCTCTCCATGGATGCTGCCAGAACAACTGAGTTGCTCCAGAAATTTTGTGTTTTCATTTCAAAAGTGTGGCTGAGGTGTCCTGTGGCCATACAAGGTGCTACATAAATACATCAATCCTCTTTGTAACTTCTTCAAAAAACTCTCCCAAGTTTGTGAGACATGATTTCCCACACTTAAAGCCATGTTGACTATCCCTAATCAGTCCTTGCCTTTCCAAATACATGTACCTCCTGTCCCTCAGAATTCCCTCCAACAACTTGCCCACCACCGTCATCAGGCTCACTAGCCTATAGTTCCCTGGCTTGTCCTTACCACCTTACTTAAACAGTGGCACCACGTTAGCCAACCTCCAGTCTTCCAGCACTTCACTGGTGACTATCAATGATACAAATATCTCAATAAGAGGCCCAACAATCAGTTCCCTAGATTTTCACAGAGTTCTAGGGTACACCTGATCAGGTCCTGGGGATTTATCCTGAAATGTTGTACCTCATGAGCTGGATTTGTAACATTATAGGAAGAAATTTGATTGCTACATGGAAATGTCACAATGCAAGTAAATTAAATATTAAACAACGAATGTTGTTGGGCTGTACCAGGAAATCAGGTGGTGAAGTTGCTGCTTTGCTGCCATCTAGTGGGACAGATGCTTTTTACATTGTTAAACAATCACACAACACGAAGTTATAGTCCAACATGTTTATTTGGAGGCACTAGTTTTCAAAATGCTGCTTTTTCATCAGGTAACTGTAGAGCAGGACCACATGACACAGAATTTATAGCAAAAGATTACAGTGCTACAATGATACATTGAACAAACCTAGTCTGTTCAGGTTTGTTCAATGTATCATTGTATCACTGTAATCTTTTGCTATAAGTTCTGTGCCTTATGGTCCTGCTTCACAATCACTGTTGAAGAAGCTGCGCTCCAAAAGCTAGTGCCTCCAAATAAACCTGTTGGATTACAATCTGGTGTTGTGTGATTTTTAACTTTATCCACCCCAGTCCAATGCTGGCTCCTCCACATCATGGCTTTTTACATTGTGATCTGTCTTTAACATTGAATTACATAGTATACAGGAGAAACTACGGTAATGCAGTGATGATGCCGTTACTTCTTAGGCTGGATACTCTGGGTTCAAGCCCGATCTATACCAGTTCTGTCCCAACACGGTTGAAAAAGTTGATTCTAAAATAGTTTAGGATGGAGCAGGATTTGGCCATTTAACCCATTATGTAAGATTCCACCAATCAGTGGAATTTCCTCAGGCACTGACCAAGATGGGCAATGGTGAGTCAGTTCAGAGAATACAGCAGGATCTAAAATATGTGATTCTTGATGTTGAAGAACACAAAGTCTGACCTTGGGTGTAAAATTTTAACAGCTAGATGAGAATTTCACTAATAAGTGACAAGGGGCCTATTAGTATGCAGTAACTTCTCATTAATACCTAACCTTGCCTCAGTTCAGTGCAGCTTGCTATCTCTCCAGGCAGTGAGAGAAATTAGATAATGACAATTCCCGACATGAAAGTCAGAGCAGTGACTTGGCGGCTATGCTTACTGACATTGTCTGTGGCAGTCCAACTCAGCCAATGTCCCTCAATTTCTCAGCGTATGCTCCTTGGATAGTGACCATCTTCATGCTTTCTCTGCAAAGGTTGACATTGTCCAAGAACCAGCCTCATCATGTCATCAGAGCACATCTCCGACTCACACATAATGCAGCTCAGATTTCAACACTGCACTTTGAAGCTCATTGAAGCCTTTCATTGCAATGTTACTGTCAGACTACTTTATTCACAGCAACCGTTTCACATCACATTGAGCCATAAAGATGTACAGCATGGAAACAGACCCTTCAGTCCAACTCGTCCACACTGACCGATATCCTAAATTAATCTAGTCCCATTTGCCAGCACTTGGCCCATATCCCTCCAAACCCTTCCTATCCAGATGCCTTCTAAATGTTGTAATTGTACCAGCTTCCACCACTTCCTCTGGCAACTCATTCCATACACGTACCACCTTCTGCATGAAAAATTTGCCCCTCAGGTCCCTTTCAAATCTTTCCCGTCTCATCCTAAACCTATGCCCTCTAGCTTTGGACCCTCCCTCCAGGAAAAAGACTTTGTCTATCCATGCCCCTCATGATTTTATAAACCTCCGTAAGGTCACCCCCCTCAGCCTCCAACACTCCAGGGAAAACAGCTCTAGCTTATTCAGCCTGTCACATTAGCTCAGACCCTCCAACCCTGGCAACATACTTGTAAATCTTTTCTGAACCCTTCACTTTGGTTGCAAAAACAAGAAGGCAGATTATTATCCAAATGGTAGCAGTTTAGGAAAAGGTAAGGTGCAATGAGACCTGAGTGTCATGGTGGAACAGTCACTGAAGGTTGGCATGTAGATGCAGCAGGCGGCGAGGGACGTTAATGGCATGCTGTCATTCATAGCGAGAGGATTTGAGTATCGGAGTAAGGATGTCTTGCTGCAATTATACAGGGCCTTGGTATTGTGTGCAGTTTTGGTCCCCTTATTTAAGGAAAGATATTATTTCATTAGAAGCAATTCAGAGAACGTTCACTGATATGAACCCTGGTGTGGAGGGGTTGTCTTATGAGCAAAGGCTAAATAGGTTGGGACTTGACTCACTGAAATTTAGAAGAGTGAGAGGTGCCCTCACTGAAACATACAGGATTCTTAAGGTGCTTGGTAGAGTAAAAGCTGAGAGGATGTTTCTCCTCATGGGAAAGTCTAGGACCAGAGGGCATAGTCTCAGAATAAAGGGCATGCCAATTTAAGACTGAGATGAGGAAGAATTTCTTCTTTCGGGGGTGATGAATCTTTGGAACTCCTTGTCACAGAGAGCAGTGGGAGCAGGGTCATTGTGTATGACCCTGCTGAGATTGATTCTAAATCAGTTCAGGAATCAAGGGGAAAGTGAATGTGAGGAATGTTGGGTCAGCCATGACCCTATTGAATAGTGCAGCTGGCTGGAGGGGGCCAAATGGCCTACCCCTGTTCCCCTTTCTTATGGCCTTATCCCAGGTCAGTCTGTGAGATGAGCTGCAGTTAGTCCTGAGGTCTGTCTACGAGAGGTTACATGGGACTGTCAGAGGCCACCTTGTTGGTAGGCAAGTCAATTGTGAGGATTGGAGGCAGAATGCTGGGATACAAAGGGGATAATAATTGTGAAGGAGGGTATCTTAACGTAAAAGGTTGTGAGACTGTGAGGCCCAGAAGGCAAGGGCTGCTGCAAGAGAGGAGAAGGTCAGCACCACTATCATGATATGGGCTCAGTGTGAACCAAGTTTGGTGAGGGTTTGGGGTTCATTGGGTAAAGTGGGGAGCTAAAGAGTTAAATTAAATAAAGTTAGGTGGGAACTTGGAGAAGATCAAAGCGTGGGCAGTGAGTGAAAGACAGAAAGGAACAAGGACGTAGACTGAGAGGCCAGCTTGTGTCACACTTGAGCATAATGTAGGGTTTATAATGATTATTTCAGAACAGGCCATACATACATCTGAAGTGAGCCAGGGTGGAATCAGGGAGATGCAAGCAAGGTATTCAAACTGCCCTTCGGAACCAACAGACTGTTATCCATAGGGTCTTCAGGTGGACCCTCATGGATGACAATTGCTGGTGTTTCTGACTTTGATTGACACGTGAACAAGTGGGCGGCACGGTGGTACAGTGGTTAGCACTGCTGCCTCACAGCGCCTGAGACCCGGGTTCAATTCCCGCCTCAGGTGACTGATGTGTGGAGTTTGCACATTCTCCCTGTGTCTGCGTGGGTTTCCTCCGGGTGCTCCGGTTTCCTCCCACAGTCCAAAGATGTGCAGGCCAGGTGAATTGGCCATGCTAAATTGCCCATAGTGTTAGGTAAGGGGTAAATGTAGATGTAGGGGTATGGGTGGGTTACGCTTCGGCGGGGCGGTGTGGACTTATTGGGCCGAAGGGCCTGTTTCCACACTGTAAGTAATCTAATCTAAATCTAAAAATATCAGAAGGCGCCTGACATTGTTCCACTTCACTCTGTGTCTCTCTGTCCAATTTTGGATGGTAACAGCATCCTTGAGGTAATATTTTGGAGGTAATCATTGCTGACTGGATTTAAACCTTTCTAAATTAATCTAGTCCCATTTGCCAGCACTTGGCCCATATCCCTCCAAACCCTTCCTATCCAGATGCCTTCTAAATGTTGTAATTGTACCAGCTTCCACACTTCCTCTGGCAACTCATTCCATACACGTACCACCTTCTGCATGAAAAATTTGCCCCTCAGGTCCCTTTCAAATCTTTCCAGTCTCATCCTAAACCCTGCTGGTAGTAAGGGACAGCTACAGGGTGCCACGCAAATACAGTTTAGACCTCTCCCTGGTAGCCTTTGTCATCATAAAGTTGACTGAACAAAAATGGAAAAAAAACTGGAAGCACTTGGCAGCACTTCTGGGAGAGAAAGCTAAGGTTAATATTTCAGGCCTATGCAGTATCAACATTATTTTGTATTATGCAGATTTAAAATATTGCCTGACCTTACAAAAGAGGTCCTACTGTATGCAAACACATCTTTCCTGCAGTGCCGCTTTCTAACACTAGATGTAGCTATTGCCTTTGAAAACACACAGCTTTAATTCCAAAAATTAATTTTGACATCCCTGCTATCGTTCATGTGAATTCTTGTAACTCTTGTGTTGATGCACTGTGCAAAGAACATCTGCAATGGAATTTTTTTTACTGAGGATTATTTGCAAAAGAAAAGCTTAATATTAATGCATTAGTTTGAAATATCAGCAGTAAAATATATCAGAAGACTGTAGATGGTGGAGATCAGAGTCAAGATTAGAGTGGTGCTGGAAAAGCACAGCAGGTCAGGCAGCATCCAAGGAGCAGGGAAATCAACGTTTCTGGCAAAAGCCCATCATCAGGAACCCTTTGTAAAGAGAAGAGGAGAACTTCTTCAAGGTAGGCAACCTTGCAAGAGCATTTGCAGTAAGGTTAAAATCAACTAGGCAAAAGTGAGGACTGCAGATGCTGGAGATTGGAGTAAAGATGAGAGTGATGCTAGAAAAGCACAGCAGGTCAGGCAACATCTGAGGAGCAGGAGAATCGATGTTTCGGGCAAAAGCCCTTCATCAGGATTCTCAGATGCTGCCTGACCTACTGTACTTTTCCACCACCACTCTAATCTTGAGTAAAATAAATCTGCCCATCCCTAATTACTGTTGAACTGATTGACATTCCAGTCCATTTAAGGCCATTACATATTAGCCAGACCAGGTAAAGATGGCTGATTATCATCTGTAAAGGAGTATTAATGAACCAGAACGGCGTTTATCCTAAATGTAAATAGTTTGCATATTCCAGCTTCATTAATGCAATTTAAATTCTGCCAGCTGTCATAACAGGATTTGAACGCACATCCTGTTGAGCAATAGCCTGTGCTATTTCTCTAGGGATGAGACCACTACATGATGGTGTACTGGAGCAATTTATCACCAGAGCTAGAAGGCAAATTAAATGTGAGTAATTACTGATGGGTTGATGTGGGGCTGTAACCCTGGAATGGGAAGGCAGGAGATCATGGCATTATTGTGGGCCAGGCTGACAGCTCAGCTTGGAACTACTTGCCAACAGGAACAAAAACAGAACATCCTGGAAAAGCTCAGCAGGATTGGCAGCATCTGTGAAGAGAAATTAGGGTTAATATTTCAGGTCCAGTGACCCTTCCTCAGAACTGATGGTTAACGTTAACCCTGCTTTCTCTCCACAGGTGCTGCCAGACCTGCAGAGCTCTTCCAGCAGTTTCGGTTTTTGTTTCTGATTTACAGAGTCCACAGTTCTTTCGGTTTTTAACAAGCCAAAAGTAACTTTCCACCTCTTGGGGGCCAACACCTTGTTAGGCATGCAACACAACCTCACCTCAATCTATTCCCGTATGCTATTAGTTTTCTGTCCATAACTCATGGTACAACCTTAAATGTAAATATACTCCTGCCTCAGCTCTAATGTTTTATTTTCCACATTCCCATACCTCTCAGGGAAGTTCAAAGTTAAAAATCACACAACACCAGGTTATAGTCCAACAGGTTTAATTGGAAGCACACTAGCTTTCAGAGCGATGCTCCTTCATCAGATGATTGTCGGAGCGTCGCTCTGAAAGCTAGTGTGCTTCCAATTAAACCTGTTGGACTATAACCTGGTGTTGTGTGATTTTTAACTTTGTACACCCCAGTCCAACACCGGCATCTCCAAATCATCTCTCAGGGAAGAGAATTCTGTAGCAATGCTTTTCACATTTCTCTGTGACTATTCCATTGTGTCTTTATAGAGTTTGAATTTCTATTTATCATTCATCCTGGGACCCGGGGAGTGTTGCTGAATGAAGAGATCTCGTGGTGCAGGTTCATAGCTCCTTGAAGGTGGAGTCACAGATAGACAGGATGGTGAAGAAGGAGTTTGGCACACTTGCCTTTATTGGTCCGTGCATTGACTATAGTAGTCGGTGGTTAGGCCACTTTTAGAATGCAGCTTTCAATTCTGGTCTCCCACTGGTAGGAAAGACGTTCTTAAACTTGAAAGGGTACAGAAAAGATTTACAAGGGTGTTGCTGGGGTTGGAGTGTTTGAGCTATAGGGAGAGGTTGAATAGGCTGGGGCTGTTTTTCCTGGGGCTTTGGAGGCTGAGGGGGGTGACCTTATAGAGGTTTACAAAACCAAGAGGGGTATGGATAGCATAAATAGACATGATCTTTTCCCCAGGGTAGGGGAAAACTAGAGGGCATAGGTTTAAGGTGAGAGAGGAAAGACCTAAAAGGGATCTAAAGGGCTACTTTTTCATGCAGTGGGTGGTACGTGTATGGAATGAGCTGCCAGAGGAAGTGGTGGAGGCTGGTATGATTACAACATTTAAAAGGCATCTGGATAGGTATATGAATAGGATGGGTTCAGAGGAATATGGGCCATGTGCTGGCAAATGAGACTAGGTTAATTTAGAATATCTGGTCAGCATGGATGAGTTGGACTGAAGGGTCTGTTTCTCTGTTGTACATCTCTATGACACTATGGTAAGAAAGCATTCAGTTTCCTCTTGCAAATAGAAAAATACAAGCATAGAGCTCCATTTCCAGGTGTTTTAAAACACATTTCCAACATCATACTGTTTAATAAAAGCTGTGATGTGGGTCTGTGTGGATGTTAAGTTGCAGATGACACACTGACAACATAGATAAACAGCTTTTGACAAGGATGTAGATATATTCACTTTGGTCAGTAAAGTAGAAAAGCCAAATACATTTTAAAAGATGAGAAACTTAAAAGTGAAACTTGGACATGGTTGTGCAGGCTTTGCAGGAATATAATTTGCAGAATTCAGTGAGCAATTAGGAAGGCGAAGGGCACGTTGGTCTTTAATGCAAGGGGACTGGTGTACAGGAACGAAGATATCTTGCCAGCGTTGTTCAGGGCTTTGGGAGTACTGCATGCACTTTTAGCCTCTCTGTTTAATGGAAGGATAGAAAAATGTGTTGCTGGAAAAGCGCAGCAGGCCAGGCAGCATCCGAGGAGCAGGAAAATCGACGTTTCGGGCATAAGCCCTTCTTCAGGACTGAGGCTGGTATGCCAAGCGGGCTGAGATAAAAGGTGGTGGTGGTGAATTTGGGGGAGGGGCACTGGGATTACGATAGGTGGAAGGAGGTGAGGGTGAGGGTGATAGGCCGGAGAGGGGGTGGGGGCGGAGAGGTCGGGAAGAAGATTGCAGGTCAAGAGGGCAGTGCTGAATCCGGGGGTTGGGACTGAGATAAGGTGGGGGGAGGGGAAATGAGGAAGCTGGAGAAATCTACATTCATCCCGTGTGGTTGGAGGGTTCCTCGGCGGAAGATGAGGCGCTCTTCCTCCAGACGTTGTGTTGCCATGGTCTGGTGATGGAGGAGGCCAAGGACCTGCAAGTCCTTGGCGGAGTGGGAGGGGGAGTTAAAGTGTTCAGCCACGGGGCGGTTGGGTTGGTTGGTGCGGGTGTCCCAGAGGTGTTCCCTGAAACGTTCCGCAAGTAGGCAGCCTGTCTCCCCAATGTAGAGGAGACCACATCGGGTGCAGTGGATGCAGTAAATGATGTGTGTGGAGGTGCAGGTGAATTTGTGATGTATATGGAAGGATCCATTGGGGCCTTGGAGGGAGGTGAGGGGGGAGGTGTGGGCGCAGGTTTTGCACTTCTTGTGGTTGCAGGGAAAGGTGCCGGAAGTGGAGGTTGGGTTGGTAGGGGGTGCGGACCTGACGAGGGAGTCGTGGAGGGAATGGTCTCTCCGGAACGCAGATAGGGGTGGGGAGGGAAATATATCCCTGGTGGTGGGGTCCGTCTGGAGGTGGCGGAAATGATGGAGGATGATACGATGTATCCGGAGGTTGGTGGGGTGGAAGGGGAGGACCTGTGAGGTTCTGTCCTGGTGGCGATTGGAGGGGTGGGGTTCAAGAGCAGAGGTGCGGGAAGTGGAGGAGATGCGGTGGAGAGCATCGTCGATCACATCGGAGGGAAAATTGCGGTCTTTGAAGAAGGAGGCCACCTGGGTTGTTTGGTAGTGGAATTGGTCCTCCTGGGAGCAGATGCAGCGGAGGCGAAGGAATTGGGAATATGGGATGGCATTTTTACAGGGGGCAGGGTGGGAGGAGGTGTAATCTAGGTAGCCGTGGGAGTCAGTCGGTTTATAGTAAATGTCTGTGTTGAGTCGGTCGCCCGAGATAGAAATAGAGAGGTCTCGGAAGGGGAGGGAGGAGTCCGAGACAGTCCAGGTAAATTGGAGGTCAGGGGTGGAAGGTGTTAGTAAAGTGGATGAACTGTTCAAGCTCCTCATGGGAGCACGAGGTAGTGCCGATATAGTCATCAATGTAGCGGAGGAAAAGGTGGGGCATGGTGCCAGTCAGCTGCGGAAGATGGACTGTTCCACATATCCGATGAAGAGGCAGGCATAGCTAGGGCCCATGCAGGCGTCCATGGCTACTCCTTTGGTTTGGAGGAAGTGGGAGGATTGGAAAGAGAAATTGTTAAGAGTGAGGGCCAGTTCAGTCAATCGAAGGAGGGTGTCAGTGGAAGGGTACTGGTTGGTACGGTGGGAAAGGAAGAAGCAGAGGACTTTGAGTCCTTCATGATGGGGGATGGAGGTGTACAGGGACTGGATGTCCATGGTGAAGATAAGGCGTTGGGGGCCGGGGAAGCGAAAATCATGGAGGAGATGGAGGGCGTGGGTGGTGTCCCAAACGGAGGTGGGGAGTTCTTGGACTAAGGGGGACAGGACCGTGTCGAGGTATGCAGAGATGAGTTCGGGGGGGACAGGAGCAGGCTGAGACAATGGGTCGGCTGGGGCAGTCGGGTTTGTGGATTGTCGGCAGGAGGTAGAAACGGGCGGTGCGGGGTTGTGGGACTATGAGGTTGGAGGCAGTGGATGGGAGATCCCCTGCGGTGATGTGGTTATGGATGGTCTGGGAGATGATGGTTTGGTGGTGGGAGGTGGGGTCATGGTCAAGGGGGCAGTAGGAGGAGGTGTCCGTGAGCTGGCGTTTAGCCTCAGCAGTGTAAAGATCAGTGCGCCAAACTACCACTGCGCCTCCCTTGTCTGCCGGTTTGATGGTGAGGTTGGGGTTGGAGTGGAGGGCTGCATGTTGTGAGGGTGAAAGGTTGGAGTGGGTAAGAGGGGTGGACAGGTTGAGGTGGTCAATGTCGCAGCAGCAGTTGGATATGAAGAGAACGAGGGCGGGTAAGAGGCCAGCACGGGGTGTCCAGGTGGATGCCCGAAATGTCGATTCTCCTGGTCCTCGGATGCTGCCTGGCCTGCTGCGCTTTTCCAGCACCACACTTTTCAACTCTGGTCTCCAGCATCTGCTGTCCTCACTTCCTCCTTAATGGAAGGGTATACTTGCATTGAAGGTGGTACAGTGAAAATGCAATAAATTAGTTGTAAGCTGCTTGGGTTGTCCAGTGGCTGAGAAAGTTGGGTCTGTATTTTCTGGAATCTGGAAGAGTGAGAGTCTATCTCAATGAGTCATTGAACAGTCTGATGAAAGTTGATGGGATAGACACAGACAGGTTGTTCCCTTTGGCTGGGGAAACTAAAACACAGGCACAGTCTTAGGATATGTGGCTGGTCATTAAGAGGGCACAGTGCCTCAGTGGTTAGCACTTGGGTTCGATTCCAGTCTCGGGCAACTGTCTGTATGGAGTTTGCATGTTCTCACAAGCATCTGTGTGGGTTTCCTCTAGATGCTCTGGTTTCCTCCCACAGTCCAAAGATGTGTAGGTTAGGTAGACTGGCCATGCTCAATTGCCCATAGTGTCCAGGGATGTGCAGTCAAGGTTGATAAGCGATGGGAAATACAGGTTTATGGGGTAGGGGAGTGGGTCTGGGTACTTCTTTGGAGGGTCAGTGTGTAGTAAATGGGCCAAATGGCCTGCTTCTACACTGTAGGGATTCTATGATTTGGTGTCAAGAAGGGGAGAAATTACTTCACTCAAAAGGTTGTGAATCCTTGGAATTCTTTCCCCCGGAGATTTGTGGCTGCTCCATCATTGAATATACTTAAAGCTGTTATAGAGAGATCTTTGGTCTTAGGAAGTCGGGGGTATGGGGAATGGGCAGAAGAGCTTTTGCCCGAAACATCGATTTTCCTGCTCCTCAAATGCTGCCTGACCCGCTGTGCTTTTCCAGCACTCTACTCTAATCTAGACTCTGATCTCCAGCATCTACAGTCCTCATTTTTGCCCGGAGGTGTTTAAGGCCAAGATCAGCCCTGATTATATCAAACAGTGGAGCAGACTTAATTGGCCAAATGACCTACTCCAGCTCCAATTTTCGATGTCTCTGTGTGCTGTGAAGTCAGCGAATGAAACACAGCCTGTGTAAACTTGCTTATGTTACAAGCAAAACAAAAGACGACTTTAATAGTAACAGAAGGTGCTGCAGCAATTCAGCCAGTCTGGCAGCATTTGTGGAGAGAGAAAAACAGAGTTAAAGTCTTGAGTTCAGTATGACATTTCTTCACATCTTTAACTCTAAGGAAGGTGCTTGAATCCAGGGCACTTTCCTGAATATGGGAAAACAGCTGAACGACCCTTTGAGATTTCACTTTATGCTTATTAATTTTTATTACCTGGAAAATATTTTATAGTGACATAATTAAAGAAAAGGCATTGTGTTCATCAACAGGCAGCAAAGCTGAAAGGTTTAGTGAATGGTTGTTGGAGTTGTTGCCTTTCATGTATGTTCATGTTTATGACCATTAAAAGGCAGGGTGCTCTCTGCTGTTGGCAGGATTGAAGACAAAACATCTTTAAACAACATGTAAAACATGGGGCCCTTGTTTATGCCTCTGTACACATTATTCCTGGTTGGGTTCAATCCAGATATAGACACTACTTTTGACTCATTGCACTAAAGTCAAAACTGATTTATTTTTACACAAATGAGTGGGGTTCAAAAATAGAGATGTCATTGAGTTTGTCAGGTTTAGCACAATTGTTGAGTGAGACTCACTTCTCTAGAGAAGACTAAAGGGTGAATTGATAGTATTTAAGATTACAAAAATGTTTGATAGAGTTAGAGATGTGTATACTTGGGGAGAGGCAAAACTGTTTTATGTAAAACATTTCAAAGGGATCCTTTCTTTGACATAGGATGATGGGAATGCAGCAAATCCATAAACAATGGGAATTATATGGGAAATTCAGGAAAACCTGCTTCATCCGGAGAGAGGTTAGAATGGGAAACTCAATTGCTACCACAGGAGCTTGTAAAAAAGACCATTGGCCCAAACAGTCCCTGTTACTCCACCTGACCTTGTCACACCTTTCCTTATGTATCATTCTAATCCTCGATCCTCTCAATGGCTTGTCTATTTTCCTCTGTAATGTGCACATATACTATCCACTTCAACCACTTGCTGTGAGAGAAGAAGGTTGAGAGGTGACTTAGTTGAGACATATAAGATAATTGAAGGATTAGACAGGGTGGATAGTGAGAGCCTTTATCCTTGGTGATTGCTAGCATGAGAGGAGATAGCTTTAAATTGAGGGGTGATAGATATAGGACAGATGTCAGAGGTAGTTTCCTTACTCAGAGAGTAGTAGAGGTGTGAATTGTTGCATCGACCTGTGGAACCATCAAGGGTCGATGGGTCTGTACTGCGCTGTAATGTTCTATGTTCTAAATGTTCTCAATTAACCAATCTTTTGTTACGTACATCTGGGGCAGGTGAGACTTAAACCTGGACTATCTAGCCTAGTGATAGAGGCACTACCATTGTCCCACAAGTGCCCCTAGATATTGCTTTTATATTTTTTCGCACATAGGAAGAAATGTGGGATTGGATGTGTGTGTTCCTGATATGGCCAGCACTTATTGTCCATTTTTATTGGCCTTTGCTAAGCCATTTCAGAGGACAACCGAAATTTAGCCACGCTGCTGTAGGTTTGGAGTTACTTTAAATGAGACCATATTGGGATGACAGATGTCTTTCTCGAAAGATTATTGGTGAACTAGGCTGTCTTTTTTTTAATGACAATTGATGTGGTCACCATTACTGAGATTACCTTTCAGTTAATCAATAATTGAATTTTAAATTAATCTTTTTCCCATGTTGGGATTTGAATCCTTTCTTCCCAGTGATTTAATCCTACAATACTGTTTAAAGACAGTCCCATTATACCACCATGTCTTCCAAAATGTGCTGCAAATTTTACATAATTCTGTTTCAGGAGTCACTCATGACCCTGGTGGTATTGTGCAGGCTCTGCCGCAGTCAACATCATTGACCCATCTGCTCCATTAAGAGTAAAAACGGATAATGTGTTCCCCATTGAGTTTCCCAGACATGTGTCTTATCAACTCACAGGCTTCAAATTAATCCTTGGGAGTAGCATAAGGATTCAAAAGCTTAGTATGTCGTGCAGTGAGAGTCAGATATTTCTAATTATTCAGATTAATGGATAAAAATGGACATGTTCCATGAATCAGGTGCCATTCCCCACACACACTCCTGTTGCCTAAAGCTCTGTGTTGATGGTTTCGAAGGTTTGTCGAAAGCCATAGATCCACATTCAAGGTGCAGTGATTGTAATTCCTGTTCATTCCTGTTAAAATACCGCAGCTTCATAAAATAGTGATGTAAACCAACATTAGTTTAACCAACACCCGCAAATCCAGCATTCAGTCTACCCAATATCAGCACCCAATACCAGTGCACATTTCCAGTACCCAACACACCCAATATTAGCACGCAATACACCCAATACCAGTGCCCAATTTTAGCACCCAGTACACCAAATGCACCCATTATCAGCATCCAACACAGCTAATATCAACACCCAATTTGAGTACCCCTCAATGCACTCAATATCAACACCCAATACACCCAATATCAGCACCCAATATCAACACCCAATATCAGGACTCAATGCACCCATTATCAGCAACTAACACACCCAAAACTAACACCCATTATCAGCACCCAACACCCAATATCAGCACTCAATGCACCCAATGTAGTCAAAACAGCTCCTAATAAACTTGTTATGGACCAGGCCAGGTCCCCTCAAAATATTTAAAGAAGGTAGCCTAGAACCTAACTTTTCCTTATTTTGAAGGTAGATGTGAAGTGCTGTGTTCCAGATGAAACACGACTGGTCAAACTACTCGATGTTAAGCAAAACATAATTTATTTAAACACTCTAGTTAAAAGACAAACAGAAGAATTTATAATAAATTTACGATTGGAAAACTTAACTAAATAATAGATGTAGGACCATTTACTAGTTAACCGTTCCAATGTGGTAAAATCCCATAAACAGACACCTGGGCAAAAAGGAGAATTCAGACACAGATTGTTACATACAATCCTCCAATTCAAGAGGAAACAACATCAAGAGAGATCTAGGGAAAGTAGCAGCTAGGAATCATTTACTGAAGCTTCCCACTCTCTGGGACCCCAAACAGCTTCTGATTGCTACAATGAGAAAAAACTGGAAAGCCTGCTCTCTGAGAACTGGCCACTCCACTTCCATTGTTACAATTTTTAAAAAGTTTGAAAAGCCTCATAAATTATTTACTCAGGCCACCTACTGTATCCAGTTCAGCACCTCTGCCTTTATAAGCTCTCTTCAAAATAAAACCCCAGGACTAAATAACCTTTTTAAAGTGACAGTATCTTCACATTCTTAAAACCAGCTGCTAATGCACTCAAAACCCACTCCTAATGTATTCAAAACCAGCTCCCCAAGCATTCAAATGCCCCTCCCAATACATCAAAAAGCATCACTGAATGTACTTTATTCCAATACCCTGAATACAACCAAAGAGTAAGGGTCGACAATTAACGGTTATACAGTAAGATAATGAAAAGTGGGCAGGATTGTTCTGATGACTGGTTGGACAGCCAATGAGGTTGAGGCAGTGTGATGGAACCTCCAGGAATATGACCATCCAGAGTTGGCAACATCAGCTGAACTACGAATGAATCTTAATCATCTTTAAGCAGTGATTTTATAAGGTCAGTTCACTAATATGCACAGTTAGTTTTGCACTGTATACTTTTCAGTAGGTGATCAGATGTCTCAGTACCTTGTGGAGTGTTCATAACAAAATAAAAACTTGCATTTGTGTTTGATTTATTTCAAAAAATCAATTGATTAATATTTTTACACAGAGGCAAATTAGGCAGTTATTCTGTGCACAATGAAATTGCATAACAGCGACAATTCAGATATCAATTGCTCTTTCAGATAGCTGCTGCAGAAAGATAGGGTGAATTACTTCCTTGTAAGGTGCCACATATTTTTCCTTTTTGAACAATAAATTGAAGTGGAGGTTGCATTACTACATAGATGAAAAACCAAAAGAGCTTTGCAAGTTGGAGAATCCAAGTGGTGCACATTTTTCGCAGTGCAAGACAATGTTGCTTTTTGGAGCAGTAAGAGAATAATTTGCTGCATACAGCAGCAAGAATCTTTCAGAGAGGAGAAACACTACCTGGATTCCCAATTCCTCCGCCTCCGCTGTATCTGCTCCCAGGAGGACCAGTTCCACCACAGAACACACCAGATGGCCTCCTTCTTTAGAGACCGCAATTTCCCTTCCTACGTGGTTAAAGATACCCTCCAACGCATCTCATCCCCATCCCACACCTCCGCCCTCAGACCCCACCCCTCCACCCTTCACCTTCCACCCTACCAACCTTCGCATAAACCAAATCATCCGCCAACATTTTCGCCACCTCCAAAAAGACCCCACCACCAGGGATATATTTCCCTCCCACCCCTTTCCGCCTTCCGCAAAGACCGTTCCCTTCGTGAATACCTGGTCAGGTCCACGCCCCCCCTACAACCCACCCTCCCATTCTGGCAGCTTCCCCTGCCACCTCAGGAACTGTAAAACGTGTGCCCACACCTCCTCCCTCACCTCTATCCAAGACCCTAAAGGAGCCTTCCACATCCATCAAAGTTTTACCTGCACATCCACTATTATCATTTATTGTATCCGTTGCTCCCGATGCGGTCTCCTCTACATTGGGGAGACTGGGCGCCTCCTAGCAGAGCGCTTTAGGGAACATCTCCAGGACACCCGCACCAATCAACCACACCGCCCCGTGGCCCAACATTTCAACTGCCCCTCCCACTCTGCCGAGGACATGGAGGTCCTGGCCTCTTTTACCACCTCTCCCTCACCACCAGATGCCTGGAGGAAGAATGCCTCATCTTCCGCCTCGGAACACTTCAACCCCAGGGCATCAATGTGGACTTCAACAGTTTCCTCATTTCCCCTTCCCCCACCTCGCCCGAGTTCCAAACTTCCAGCTCAGCACTGTCCCCATGACTTGTCCGGGACTTGTCCTACCTGCCTATCTCCTTTTCTCCTATCCACTCCACCCTCTTCTCCCTGACCTATCACCTTCATCCCCTCCCCCACTCACCTATTGTACTCTATGCTACTTTCTCCCCACCCCCACCCTCCTCTAGCTTATCTCTCCACGCTTCAGGCTCTCTGCCTTTATTCCTGATGAAGGGCTTTTGCCCAAAATGTCAATTTCGCTGCTCCTTGGATGCTGCCTGAACTGCTGTGCTCTTCCAGCACCACTAATCCAGAATCCACTACCTGGATTGGCTCAGTGGTAGTTTGCGACAAATCTGTAGGTGCAGGGCAGCTAGAGACATCTAGAGGCTGTGATCTGAAAACATTTCTCTCCGCCTCTCTTCCTCTCTCTGCAGATGAAAAGACAAGAAAATCTAAGAAAACTTAAAATAAAGAACTACTGCAAGGTAAGACCTAGTTCCACTGGAACAACTACCAAAGTGAAGACCAACCACTACTCTGCAGACAACCATGTGTGAGCTGTGACAATAATCAAAAGGAAAATGAGGGATACTTTAATCCACCATTAAAATTTGGGCTTTTAATCTTTGAAATATTGTTTTGCATGTCCACACTTTTTCCATCTATAACATCTATATCAAATTGTTTCTCTTCTGTCTGTCTTAATCATTAATGTGTGAGTAAATGGGGTTTTAAAGTGGTCCTGTTTCAGCTGCACAGCGGATGATTTGTAAATTTTTTTTCTGCCATTAGTCAATGTTAAGTTAGAATACATACTTATTTTCTGTTAATTGATGAAACCTGGTCTGATTTGTACTTGTCCTGAGTAGCATTTAGTGAGGAAATTGATCCTAGCGTCATAGAGCCACACAGACCCCTCGGTCCAACTAATCCATGCCAAACATAATCCTAAACTAAACTAGTCCCACCTTCCTGCTCCTGGCTCATATCCCTCCAAACCTTTTCTATTTGTGTACTTCTCAAACTTTTAAATATGTCCCCTCCCACCTTAAAAGTGTGCCCCATTGACTTGAAATCCCCCGTCCTTGGGAAAAAAACAACTACCACTAACTCTATCTATACCCCTCATTATTTTATAAACTTCCATCAGGTTGCCTCTCAACCTCCTACTCTCCAGTAAAAACGTTCCAGCCTATCCAGCCTTTTTTAGTAACTCAAACCTTCCATATCTGGCAGCATCCTGGTAAATCTCTTCTGACCCCTCTCCCACTTAATAATATCCTTTCCATATCTGGGCAAGCAGAACTGGACACAGTATTCCAGAACAGGCTTCACCAATGTCCTGTACAACCTCAACATGATGTCTCAACTCCTACACTCAACTAAATGTACAATTTTACATGATATTTTGTATGTTTTATGATGGCTTGTGGAGTATGAAGGGCATGAGTCTTGTCCCTGGTTAAGTTGTGACAACCCACTTGTGCTATAAGACTCTACACTCCTTCTTAATCTTTCCCTTTGCCTGACGTGTAGTCACTCTCAGGTTAAACTACCAACAATCATCTCTTCCTAACGAATGAGCAGCCCTATGGTGTGGCATAAGGTGATTGCAACTTTACCTGTACCTGTAAGATTCTGTGACTTTGTAACTATTGCACACTCTACAAAATTAAAGTGTTCTTCACCTTGAACATTGTCCTATTTCTATTGGCACTTCATTCTTCCTGCGGAGTGAGAAGCAATTGTCGTCACAGCTGAGCCACGTGCAGATAGAACAGTAGGTAAACTGTGGCTCACTGTGATTTCCAGGTTTCTGAAAGTCCTACTAAGTGATCCATTGAAGCAATGATTCCAGTTTTACACAGCGATTCTTACACATGCCGAAAGATATTTATCAAACCATGCATGGAGGCTAGCAATGACACTGCACACTGTAGCAGACTGATCTGGAGTAATAAAATAATTCAGCTTGCATTTCCTCACAAAATGTAGATGTGATCCTTTTCTCTCTAAATTCTCCCTTCCCATGTGTCAGCTCAGTTGGTAGCCAGTCTTGCCTGAGCCAGAAGGTCAAGTTCCAATTTAAATATCTTGAGTACGTAATCTAGGCTGACATTTTGGTGCAGTAATGAGGGAGTGCTACACTGTGGTGTGGTGGAGGGTGGGGGTGGGGTTGCTGTCTTTCAGATGAACCCTTTAAGTCAAGGCATCTCGGGCATACATAAACTAGCCCCTTGCACTGTTTTGAAGAGCAGGGTAGTTTTCTACGATTCCAAGGCAATAGTTATACTTCAAGCACGTCACTAATTTTCCAGTTCAAAAGAAAGGTCACTGGACCCGAAATGTTAACTCTGTTTCTCCCTGCTTTCTCTAGCAGTTTGTATTTTTGTTTCAGATTTCCTGCATCTGCAGTCATCATCACAGAATTGCCATTTCACCTTTAAATTGAATCAGTCAAACACTTTGGAAACTGCTTAAATCTGCCTTGTCCTGAGCTGTGATCATTAACCAGGTCACAATGCAAATTTATCCAAACTTCCAGTTTTATTGAGTCATTGAGTCATAGACTTGAACAGAACAGAACTAGACCCTTTGGTCCAACTTGTCCATGCTGACCAAATATTCCAAATAAATCTAGTCCCATTTGCCAGCACTTGGCCCATATCCCTCCAAACCCTTCCTATTCATATAGCCATCAAGCTGCCTTTTAAATGCTGTTATTGTATCAGCCTCCACCACTTCCTCTGGCAGCTCATTCCACATACGCACCACGTTCTGCATGAAAAGGTTGCCCCTCGGGTCTCTTTTACATCTTTCCCCTCTCACTTTAAATCTATGCCCTCTAGATTTTAATTCCCCGACCTTGAGGAAAAGACCTTGACTATTTCTTTCTCTTATTTCAGTAATTTTTAATTGATTTTCAAAGCAGCTCCTGGTTTCCATTCCCCTTTTGTGACAAAGTGCTTCCTAACCTCAGCCCTGAATGGCCTCACTGGAATTTGAAGGTTATGTCCATCAGAGGAGATAATTTCTCCTTATCCACCCGATCAACTCAACTCCTTTTACCATCTTAAACCCGTCAATTAGATCAACTCTTAGATCTTCTAAGTTAAAGGGGAGAAAAGCCCAGTCAGAAAAGTCAGAGTGTGAGTAAACTCTTCTGTCTGTGGCCTCCTACTTTGTTTAGATGAGGGTCAATGTAAACACAAGGAACAGAACATTATCCTTTGTACTGGATTTGCACCCTATGCTTTCAATATCATGTTATGCAACTTTCCCAGGAGGAAAAGATAAGTAAAACTAGCTCATGATATTTGGAAATTAAAGTACTGGTCTTCAATTTTAAGAAGAGTTGATTCATAGAATCCCTATAATGCAGAGCAAGGAGATTCAGCCCACACCCCTCCTTCCAGCAGTACTCCCCCATCGCATATGGGATTTTTAATCATGGCTAACCCACCTTGCCTGGCCACTATGGGCAATTTAGCATGGCTGACTCACAGAACCTACTTATCTTTGGACTGTGGGAGGAAACCAGGGAGCACCCAGAGAAAACCCACACAGACACAGGGAGAATGTGCAAACTCCACATGTACAGTTGCCTGTTGCTGGAATCAAACCCAGGTCCCTGGTGCTGTGAGGTAGCAGTGCTAACCACTGAGCTACTGTGCCACCCTTCTTAATCTGTGTTAGCCTCTGCTCTCATCTTGTTCTCTCTGTTTTGTTTTGTTTGTTTTTTGCTGCCTTATTTCTTTCTTTATCCCTTCATGTTGTATTTCGATAGTGGTTATACAGCACATCTAGATATTACTGTTGTTATTTTACAATGTACACCCACTACTATTGTGTTTGGCTTATGGAGCTGAATCTCACCTTTTTTTTTGTTGTGGACATTATGCTGAATCTATTGGAGGGTTTTCTACCATGAGGCCATATGAGATTTTCCGGCGTACCCTACCAAACCTGGCCCTACAACACTGACCACTGCATGCTCCCAGACGATGATCCTCATTGTGAGTGGCCTGAGCAGAGGACTGACATAGCTTAGACGGACTGGCCTAGTCCCAGAACTCTGTGTGGACTATGCCCATGACCGGTGGCACTGGGATTCCCGAAATGGACACCAGGCCCACCCTGGACTAGATTGGGTTGGGATATCAGGTTGGCATGAACAGGTTGGACCGAAGGGTCTGTTTCCATGCTATACATCCCTATGACTTTATGACTAGACCGATGATAAGATCCCACTTCCCAACATGGCCGTTTGGTTGAATGAATGTGTGTTTGCTGCACAAGCACTAGGTGATAGAATGATGCCTTGCATGGCGGCTCAGTGGTTATCACTGCTGCTTCGCAGCACCAGGGACCCAGGTTCAATTCCACCCTTAGGTGACTGTGTGGCATTTCCACATTCTCCCTGTGTCTGTGTGGGCTTTCTCCGTGTGCTCTGACTTCCTCCCATAGTCCAAGAATGTGGAGGTTAGGTGGACTGGCCATGGTAAGTTACCCATAGTGCCCATGGATGAGCAGACTAGGTGGGTTAGCCATGGGAATTGCAGGATCCAAGGGACGGGGAGGGGAATGGGTGGGATCCTTTTCAGAGGGACAGTATGGATTTGAATGGCCTGCTCCCATGCTGTAGGGAGTCTGTGAACATAATGGCTCCTTGCAGCCAGTGGTGATATCAAATTGCAAGGTATCTGCTCTGACTTGCCTGTTGAGAATTCTCAATATCTCAATATGTTTGGTAAGAGAGGAAGTTGGACATTAGTGAGGTAAATTGGCATAATTAATAAGGCATTTAAAAAATTAGGATCCATCTTCCTTGTGTATTTCCTGCTGCCTAGCAACAAACTTGCTTTGTCACTCAACAAATGCATAGAAGATGCAATAGGTTGCTTCGGACACTGGGATAGGCCTCGTGGGATTTCTCATTGGATTGTGCCACAAATCTCTTCAGAGCCAACATCACTCAGACTCCAATAACATTCTACCCTGGAAGTCATCTGAGCATTCGTGCCTTTCCCCCACCCTTCAACAATTCCATCTTATCACAGACTTTTGCTTTATTCTTCCCACTTCTACCAATTTAAAAACATTTCTAATCTTTCTGGGTTCTAGGATGAATGGTCATTGACCTCAAATATTCACTCTGTTTCTCTCCAAGGATGTGGCCTGACCCAGTCAATACTTCCACTGATATACTTTAATGTCATTAATGCTTTGAGAATTGGGTGAGCTATAATCTGGAAATAAATGGGCTACTTTCCTTCAGTTTGAACCTAACATTCTGCCTCTGTCCATTGGAATCTGCCAATGAGTACTCATAATTTCCTCTCTGGGCTTGCGTTCCATCACTATCACCAGTCCGTATGAGGTGAATCCCTAAGACATCTTCAAAAGATGGACTGAGATTTCTTTTCACAACACTCCCCCATTCATAATTTTTCAGTTGTTCTTTGTCTTTTCTTCAGGGTTAACCTGAGAGATGCCTCACATACCACTTTTGAATTTTGTGTATCTCTTTTCAGAATGTCCAATCTTGTAGGCGCCAGTCCTGTCTTTGCTGGAGTCGATAATCTCTTCATCAGCCAACCTGGGCTCACTTTCATTTAACCCTTTACATCCCTGAAGAGTCTTTAACACTGAAATGGGCAGCATCTCTTTTTAAAAAATTATGAACAAGCCCTTATAATTATAATAGATTTGGATAGATGATTGGCAATGTATTGGCTTGATTATCTAACTTGGATTAGAGATCACAATTTGTTAGCTTAGTTTTAATTCAAAGTTTGCCATGCAACATCTTTTACAAACCAACATCATGGTGACCAAAATGGCTGTGCTAGACTGAAGTTTGTTTTCCCAGAATAGGCTGTCCCAGAAGTAAGAGATTTGTACACCCAGAATCTCTGTGAATGCCAAAACAGGCTTGAGAACCACATGGCCTACTCAGAATCACAGAAGTGATATGGTGTAGAAGGAGGCCATTTGGTGTATTGTGCTTGCACCAGCTTATTAAATGAGCTCCATTATTGAGTGCCAATCTTTTCCATTTTCCACATACTCTTACTACACATTATTTGTATTGAAATAATCACCTAATACCCTCTTGAATACATCAGTTGAACTACCTTCTACCACCTTACCATGGCATTTCATACCATAATTACTCGCTGTGTTATAAAGCTTTTCCTCACTTCACCCTTGCTTTTTTTGCAGATTACCTTAAATCTACACACTCTTGTTCTTGTTCCTTTCATGGGTGGCTACAGTTTCTCCCTATCTACTTTATCCTGCTCGCTCAGGATTTGGATAACGTCTTTTGAGTAACCTCTTGCCATTCTTCTCTCCAAGGAGAACAGTCACAACTTCTTCAATCTATCCTCATTGCTGTAGTTCTTTGTCTCTGGAACCCCTTATGACATTCCTTTAATTTGACTGTATTCAGTGATGCAAGATGTGGGATAGCTGCACATGTTAGATATGCCACCTGTACAGGAGGATTTAAACTTTGAGGAAGAACAGAGATAGGGAAAGAAAGGGTATGCATTAAGGAACGGATGACATGACGTGGAGTGTACAACTCCTGCATCAACTCGCCCCAAGGCTTTGGCAACTGTGGGTTCCAAGCTACAAGACTTCTACCCTTTAGAAGCCCAAGGACAGGCAGCACATGGAAATACCATGACTTGCAAGTGTGTCTCTAAGTCACACACCATGACAACCTGGAAATATTTCCTCATTCCCCTGTCGTCATTGGTCTAAAGAACGCTCGCTAGCAGTAAAGTGGCCATACTGAGACTGCATGGTCTTTAGCACATCAAAAACACTATTCAGCACCACCTTCTCAAGGGTAATGAGAGACGGGAAGTAAATGCCAATCTTGCCAGTGGTATGTGCGTCTGAGAAATAATTTTTTTAGAAGAAGCTTGATGAAGATCAGGTTGACTCATAACACTTGTCTGAGATTTCTTCCTCAAACAATGCTGACAAAAGACAAAAGATTAACAGTTCATTTCTGTCACTGTTGCCAGTGAAACATTCCTGATGCTGGGTTTGCCTAGATTATGATAAAAAGATAAAGAAGTAATTATATTTATTATTTATTAATAATAGTAACAGTTTTCTGATGACAGAGGAGACCAAATGATTGCTCATCCAATCATTGAGCGTTTTTTAAAATTCACTTGCAGGATGTGGACATTGCTGACTGGGCCAGCATTTCCTGTCCTCGAGAAGGGGATGGGGAGTTGCTTTCTTGAACTGCTATAGCCCATTGAGCAATGGATTCAGATACATCAAGATTGGGCTCTTGATTTTTTTCTGGCATGACTTCCTCCACTACCTCAGCCTCCTATGGTCCAGTGAAAAATGTTTCAACCTATCCAGCTTCTCCTTATATCTCAAACCCTCCTGTCCCAGCAACATCTTTTCTGAGCCCTCTCCAATTGAATAATATCCTTCCTATAGCAGGGCAACCAGAATTGCACATTGTACTCCAAAAGTGGCCTCACCAATACCCTGTACAATCTCAACAAAATGTCCCAACTCCTATACTCAATGGTCTGAGCAATGAAGGCAAGCAAGCCAAATGCCTTCTTAACCACCCTGTTTACTGAGATGCAGCTATCAAAGAACTATGTACCTGAACCATAGGTCTTTTTGATTGACAATACTATCCATGGCCCTACCATTAACTGTATAAGTTCTGCCATTAATAGTAATAATAAATTATTATTACCAAAATAATCATGTCTCAATCTCTTTCACTCAAGAGAAAACACATCACGTGTATTGCCCTGTCCTCATCATTACATTAACACCAGTCATTCCTGATGAAGGGTTTATGCCTGAAATGTCAATTTTCCTGCTCCTTAGATGCTGCCTGACCTGATGTGCTTTTCCAGCACCACACTCTTGACTCTGATATCCAGTATCTGCAGTCCTCATTTTCTCCTGGTGACTCTGCAAGCCCTCCATGAGGGCTTTTCCAAGAGGCACAGTGCCCAGGTTTGTCCAGGATGGGCCCTGACCACATATCCGTACAATCGGGATATAAATTCCTTTCCATTTGTCATGCAGAGCCCTTGAGGTAAAGGACAAGGTTTCATCAGCCTTTTGATTATGAATCTTTTATCCTTTTGTTAAACCTGCTAAACTGGGAAAGCTTCATAGAAATGTTTATTATATTATCATAGCAAACACAGTACTCTGTGCAATCCCAAACCTCTGTCAAAATCCCCCACATGACAAGTGTTGTTCCCTTAGGCCATTGTATTAGATTATTGGTCTGGCATTAAATTCATTGATGGAAATTTTATCTGTCCTTGAGGGTTATAGCGACCTGAATTTTAGATTATTGATTGATAGCTTGTTGGAATTTTCTAGTGTGTTTTTTTAGAAATGCTTGGACAGGTTCAGTTGTCACCTTGACAGAATTAGGTTCGAGGTTTTCAGATTGGAAAACTTACTTTAACAGGAGGGTCGCAAGAAGTTTGCAGTTTCACTCCACAGGGAAAGCATCCTTGTTTAAGAACACCAATGGCAGAGAGTCAACGAACCACTCTCTTTGACATAGAATCTCACAGAGGAACAGAAAAATATGTGGTAATGACAAAACATTCCCTGGGAAATGATAAAGGCCTCACATTTAGTGTGAATCTGGTCACTACTGGGTTTCACTGGAACTGCCAGGAAATGGCTGGTGTGGTACAGAGTGAGAGAAACATGAGGCCTTCTTGTTTATAGAGTTATACAGCACAGAAACTGACCCTTCAGTGCAACCAGTCCATGCCAACCGTAATCCCAAACTAAACTGGTCCTCACCAACCTGCACTTGGCCCACATCCCTCTAACATTTCTTATTCATGCACCTATCCAAACGTCTTTTAAAAGTTGTAACTGCACCCGCATCCACCACTTCCTCAGGAAGTTCAATCCACACACAAACCACTCTGCGTAAAGAAATTGCCCCTCATGGGGCATATTTTTAAGAGACAGAAGAAAGATTTCGAAAAGACTTAAGGGGCGACTTATTTTTACAAACGATGTAGTTCGTATGTGAATGAACGTCCAGAGGAATGTGGGAATAGTTACAATGTTTAAGGTACAGTAGCAACTCGACTTACGAACTTAATCCATTCCGGGACCCGGTTCGCGAACCGAAAAGTTCGCGAACTAAATCAATTTTCCCATTGTTCGGATAGTGTAAAAATGCTTGGACGGCTGTTCACAGTGTACACGCCAAAGACGAATTGAATGAGATCACGCGGGGTCCGAGAGCTTTTGTGTTCAACAAGCGCGTAGGAAAGCAGAACAATGAAACCACGTGGTTGCACACGGGCTTTTTGCATTCGTACCTTAAATTTCGTATGTATGTTGAAGCAAAATTTTACATACAATCCTGTTCGTAAACTGATTTGTATGTGAACGGGGTCGTCGTATGTCGAGGCGCTACTGTATTTGGATAAGTACATGAATAAGATATGTTTGGAGGAATATGGGCCAAGTGCAGGCAGGTGGGACTAGTTTAGTTGGAACTATGTTCAGCATGGACTCCATGATAGTTGATTTTATGACTCTATGACGTTGACCTTTAGCGACGTTGTTGGCTTTTAAGTGCACTCTGCAATAGCCTGGCAAGCCAATTGGTTCAAGGGCAATTAGGGATGGGCAGCAAATGCTGCCCTTACCAATGGTGCCCACATCCCAATGAAGAAAAGAAGATTAATCACTATGTCTTGATTAACACAGGTGTAGTTTTTTTTAACCTTGATTATATGCTGATGCTTCAGATTATTAGAGAGTTTTCAGTTAGGTGGAGTTAAATAAACATTTTCATTTACATATAACATCTTGGTATAATGATGTGGAGGTGCTGGTATTGGATTGGGGTAGGCAAGCTCAGAAGTCACACAACACCAGTTTATAGATTAGAGTGGTGCTGGAAAAGCACAGCAGGTCAGGCAGCATCCGAGGAGCAGAAAAATCAATGTTTCAGGCCAGAGCCCTTCATCAGGAATCTGATTCCTGCACCACTCTAATCTAAACTCTGCTTTCCAGCATTTGCAGTCCTCACTTTTGCCTTACAACAGGTTATAGTCCAATAGATTTGTTAGATTATAACCTGGTATTGCGTGACTACTGACTATTTTCAAGCACTTCATAGTGAATTGCTTTTGGTCTCCTGTGATCTGTGTTAAATGAAAAAAAAGCAAACATTATCATCCAGCAGTGCCCCAAATAGAGTTGAGCGACCAAAAATTAATTGTTCAGGTATTTATAGAATATTTCTTCAGCAGGACAATTGTTTTGGTCCACAGAAGTTTGAACTATTGTGCAGTCTGCATGAGGAATTAAATTTTGAATTAGAGAATGATTTATTTAGCAGCAGAAAACCCAGTGCTGATTTTCCAATAGGGCATCTCATCCATTTATGATAAGACATTCAGCTGCAATGTTTTGTGTGGACAGTGTGGGGCTGACAGAGTCATAAGACAGGAAATGAGAACATTTAATTCTACACCGATCAACTAATGGCAAAAGTGCAATGGTCAAAGGGAACATGACAACAATTTCCATCATGGTTGCCAAGGTCTTGTCTCCACTTCCTTGCCTTTCCCACACCCCTCACAATCATTTCCAAATTCAGCTGGCTTATCTGTACTATTTAAAGGCAAATTCAGCCCAACACACAGTCTGTGTGGAACTGAAAACAAAAAATGCTGGAGCTCACAGTGGGTCAGGCAATATTCATAGAGAGAGAGAGAGAGTAAGCTAATGTTTTGAGTCACGATGACTCTTCATGAGAGCTGACGTGAAGTTTTGTGCATAACCCTCCAAGTTGACTTTGCCTACAACTGCACAGATGTGATTATGAGAACTGTACAGTACCAGTCATTAGCTATAGCTATGGTTGTTGTTTGTGGGACTTAGACATAGCAGCACACTCCTAAGTGGATACCAGCAACTTTATAAAATGTTACAAAGTGTCCTTGAATATCTTGCTGGACATATGAGAGTCACTGGCCTGGGACTGACTGAAGTGGAGAAAAGTCATTTGATATCCAGCTAAGAAATGTTTAGTGACCAATTGGGCTAGAACAATGTCTATTAATTATCATTCTTTTATTACACCGTAATTTGTGTGTTTTGTACTTTATGCACTTTATGCTGCCCTTTGTATGATGGTGTAGTTTGTGCTGTCCATGTGGCACCTTGGTGCTGAAGGAACCTGTCTCATTTTTTTTACTGTATCAGTTGTATATAGTAGAAATGACAAATAAAGTTTACTTTTTTCTTCCTGTTTGTCTTATGTAGTGTTTTTCACAGTCTTTGCAGGGTATCTGGTAGAGTTCTTTTCAAGAACTCTAAAAGTGCCATTAGATCATTCAATGTGTGTGACCAATTGGCTGCATTCTAATTGCCCAACACTGGCCTCTCTCTCAGAAGAGCACTGCACTGCACCATGGGAATACAGGACATGAGACCAGCCTGTGGGGAAGCAATCTCTTGGTGGGGAACCTAGGATCTTTTACCTGACAGGAGAAATCTGCAGTGTGACAAGGCCACCTCAGTCTCAGGCTGTTGTAGAGCACAAGAGTAAACGGACTGTTCAGATACTGTCAAGAAGCATCATTAGAATAGTCGAATGAGAATGCTTATGTTAATGTCATGATGATACGTCAGATGATATGATGCTGACATCAGCAGTAACAAAGTTAAAAATCATACGATACCACCTTATAGGCCAACAGGTCTATTTGGAAGTATAAGCTTTCAGAGTGCTGCTCTTTCATCAGGTAGCTGTGGAGTAGGATCATAGGACACAGAACTTATAGCAATAGATCATAGCGTCATACACTGATGCGATATATTGAACAAACCTAGATTGCTATTAAGTCTTCCATCTTTTAGAATACAGTAGATTGCAGGTTTTGATTCATTAATATGTAAATCCCAGGACTTCTTTCGAGTCACATTCCTGAGATAACTTAAGGTTTTATAAAAAAAGGTGACGTTTCAGCTCAGATAATGCATTAGAGGTGTGAGGTTAGAATCTGTTTGTATTCCAATCTTGAGTCAGACTGGTTTTACTTTCAAAGTAGGAATCTATAAAATGTCAAATGGATTATAAAAAGTATTGACTGTCCACAGATTATGTGCTTTTTGAACAAAATAGAATGTATCTGCAAATACAATTTTGCAAATTCAAATTCACCCCAGAGATCTATATGCATATGAGGGAGAGTGTGTGTGTGTATGTGTGTGTGTGTGTATATTTGTGTGTGTGTGCAGTAGCATGAGACTCTGAGAATAGAGGAACCTGTAGTAGAGAGCTGTATTACAAACATTGTTTTACTGTCTGTAAATAAAAGAGCTTGTGGGTTAGACAATAATTGCTCTTAGATAAAGCAGAGTGCAAGATGTACCATGTAAAGAGCAGAGTCAGTAAAGTGTAAAGGAGCAATCTCTTGGCAGTGCAGGCCAGAATCCTCAGTTCCAAATCTCATGTTAGCCAAATACATGTTGACTGCTCAACTAAGGCTCAGATCAGTAGAGAGGATCAGACCAGAAGGGTCCATTGGGAAGAATAGTGCTACAAAAGTGTAAGTCGAGTGCAACAGAATATGCATCATTCCTTGTTATTGGTGGAGATTGGAGTCAAATAGGAAAGGCTTTGGCTGGGTATGGTAGAGGTAAAATGGGCAGGTGTAGTATCATGCATTGGCAGGATGTTTAAAATGGGGGAGAAGGAAGTAAGGATTTTATTTTTGACAGAATGGGAATTGCTAAGATGACATGTGTTGTGGTTCCCCAGCTTAATTTCGATGGGCATGGAATCGTCATAAATTGGCCTGAACTCCTATCAATAGCTCAATATTTACATTCCATTTACTTCCAATTTTGAATAGATTTGCTCCTAATCCCCCTGTTCCATAGCATTTTTCACAACCTGGTTTTTGCAGCTTCCAGCATGTTTCTCTTTGTTCCCAGGTTCCTTAAAGAATAAACTTTCCTCAGGCTACTTAAACCCCTTGGCTACTCTGTGTTACAACCACTGTGTCTGATTCCTGCTCTCTACATGATACTCGACTCTGACCTTATTCTGTTTCCCACTCACTGCAGTACTGCACTGGAAACTAAACACTGCTATTCTGTTCTGAACAAGAATTATTGTAAGTAATTGGACACTAGCTATAGGTAAACTGGTATAAAACTTTGTCATTTAACGCTACTGATTAAAATTCTAATCCCTTTTAAACTTCCCCTTACACATGGACAGACAAACAAACAGATAGGGAAAATAATTTTTGGGCAGGGGGAAAGACTGAAAGATGGTTCGGTCATCTTTTTCAGATTTGTGGGTTAGATGTTCCTGATGATACTTCCATTGGCCTGCATGTTGCTTTAATCATCTTTCTCTGGATGCTTCCTCTGGTTGATCAGAGACACAGATAGCTGGTTCACTGGTCTCTGAGTTACGAGTTAAAAGTCACAGCTTCCAACAACCTTTACAGGAAAGGTAGACTGCTTTTCCTTCAAGTATTGTCTTTGACTACACAGAACAGCAAGGCTGCTGCTCAGCTAGGAAAGAACTGAACGCTTCTCTCTCTGTCACTTATTCCAGCTCCAAGCTGCTTAGTAACCTGAGAATCAAACTCATGCTTGCCGGCAGGGAAAAGGTTCCTGTCATTCATAACTAGTCATTAATCCATAGACCAAGCAACTTCTCATTTCCAACAAAAGCTACATCTGTACACCCCCTTGGTTCTCATCTGCAACTCAAGTTTAATTACTGCTTGTTCAAACAGTGGCTTACACAACGCTTGCATTGGGTGTTGATTAAATTAGATTCCCGACAGTGTGGAAACAGGCCCTTCAGCTCAACCAGTCCACACCGGCCTTCTGAAGTGTAATCCACCCAGACCTATTTCCCTCTGACTAATGCACCTAGCACTGTGGACAATTTAGCATGGCCAATTCACCTGACCTGCACATCTTTGGACTGTGGGAGGAAACCCACGCAGACACAGGGAGAATGTGCAAACTCCACACAGACAGTCACCCGCGGCTAGAATTGAACCTGGGACCCTGGTGCTGTGAGGCAGCAGTGCTAACCACTGAGTCACATGCCACCCTGGGTTACTTGCTTTTCAAAACTGCAGCCTCCCTTTCAAACAACTTTTAAAAAACGCTTTGAAAAAAAAACACAAAATAAAAAAGGCACAGTCCTTACAACTCTCACAGTGACTGGGAGAATTGCAGTTGTTGAACCCATTCACTTCTGGGGTACCACCTCCAACGCCAACATACAGGAGATGACCAATGAATCGATCATTTCCACATGCGCCATCCATTTAAGGACATTTGGGTGGAACAGCAACACACATTTCCAATCTGAAAGCCCCTGAATGGATTGGAGGGAGCTGTTATGCAGGCACTCTCAGAAGCATGCCCTATTTTTAGAAAGAAGGGAGGCTCACAGCTCTGAGGAGCATCTAGAATGGTTAGGGTCAAGTCTGTGCCCATTTCATTCTGTCAATTCGTTCGCTGAGTCTGTGAAATGGGAGGGCAATGGCTTTCCTGCCAACTCCCAGGACAGCGCTTCCAAACAGCCACTAGGTTGATAGTCTCTGCGGCTCAGAGCCCACCTTCAGCACTGAGGTAGCAATGTGTTGGGGAGGTAAGCATTTTTCCTGTCATAAATCTCCCATGCCCCACTTCCAAATCCTCTTCCACCCAAATTGTTTTCACCTGAGACATTAGTGCTATGGTGGAAAGCTAAAGCTGAATCTTATAAAATACATTAAGTGAAATTGTTGTTTATTTCAACTAAGCCCATTATCTGCCATACACGACAGTGAAGTCCCAACCAGGAGAATCGATGTTTTGGGCTGGAGGCCTTCATCAGGAATGATGACTAATCAGACTCTGGCCTGAAACGTCAATTCTCCTGCTCCTCGGATGCTGCCTGACCTCCTGGGCTTATCCAGCAACACATTCTCGACTCTGATCTCCAGCACCTGCAGACCTCACTGTCTCCATACACACAAAGACGATATGGACACCCACAGAATTCTACTGTGATACGGACAGCAGGTGGGAGTAATACCTGTTTTTGATGGGGGACACCATTCTTGGTACCCCTACAGCTTTATTCCTTGTTCCTGCAATGTACTCATTGACAAACAATCAATGTGTACATACTGTAGCTGCACAGCTGCAAGTAGAATAAGGGCTCCAGCAAGTTGTTTCTCACACTCCACCTGGGAGATAATAGCCCCGATAAATCTTCTTTTCCACAGTTGTCTCTGAAATATAAACACGTTGCACTCCTTGTTAAAAAATCTCCCAGCTTTCTGGTGCCTTGGGACCCTGGGCAGATTACAGCGTGTGCTGAGACCTACTTACAATATGGAGCAGCAATTTATTATTTCTGGCATCTTGTGCTCCCATTGTTTTCTGTGAGAGAGTTCTTGGGGACAGGTTATAAGGTCATTCAAAATAACTTGGAATAGCTAAGTCCACTGAGTAGCATCTCTTCTCTGTGGTTGACAAAACCTCGTATCTCTTTAGAAATATGGTTTTCTGCTTTTTATTCATATACATTGCTGGATTTTATGAGGTCATTTGAAAGTGACTTCCTGCCAGTGTTAATGGTCATAAAGTATGAGAATAGAGCGATATAATATTTCCTAATGTGTTGCCTTCAGCTTGGGATTAAATAGGATTTACAGCACATAAACAAGCCATTCGGCCCAACAGATTTATGCTGATATTCAAGCACCTCACAAGCCTGTTCCTCCCGACTGTCCCTATCGGCATAATCCTGTATTCCTTTCTCCCTCGTGTACCTGTCTAGCTTTCCCTAATGACACTGTAGAATCTGATCCTATAAGTACACAGTGGGTTTCATTAAAAGGTTTTGCTCCTACTACAATAGCATCTTTCACACAAAAAAGAATCAGGCTTCAGAAGAACATTTTAAAACTAAAAATGGCACCGAGACACCAAGGAGATTTTGGTCAGATGATCGAAGTCTGGTCAAAGAGATAGTTTCTGAGGCTTGAGGGAGGAGAGTCGAGAGGTGAGGGGTGTGGGGAGGGTGGAGAGGTGGAAGTGTGTAGGGAGTGTGGAGAGAGGTGGAGAGGTTTGGGGTAAGGTAGTGAGGTGGAGGGATGTAGGGAATGTAGAGAGGTGGAGGGAGGTGGGAAGAGTAGACAGGGTGAGGGATGTACAGCGGGTAGAGAGGTGGAAGGGGTTGGAGGGTAGAGGTCTTGAGGGGTATACAAGGGTATTTTAGAGCTTAAGCAGAGGCAACTGAAAGTGTGGTGGCCACTGATGGTACATCATTTAAAATAGGGGCTTTTGTAAGGTTAGAATTGGAGAAGCACAGATATCTCAGTGGGGGGTAGCCTTGGATGTGACCACAGAGACACAAAGAGGTGCAGCTATGAAGAAATTTGATAAGGAGGATGAGAATTTTAAAATCAAAGCATCAGGAGCTAATGTAGGTCAGTGAGCACAGGGGAATGGGACTTGATACATTTTAAGACACAAGCAGCAAAGTTTTGAATTACCTCAAATTGACTAGAATATGGGACACAAGCCAGAAGTCAAGATCTGAGGCAAAGAAGGCAATGAATAAGATGAATACCCAACAAGTTTAGAACAACTCAGTGTCAGAGAATTTGACATAGATGTGATAATTTTGCAGTCTAGAATGCTACGCAGTCATTTCCACACAGCATTATCCTTCTTTCCTCTTAAGCTTACATGAAGAACTATTTTCTAATTGAGATACTAGTGGTAATGCCCAGCTCAGGAAGCTCTTAGGATGAAAACTTTCAGAGATAAGACATGACAAAGAGAAAAAGAAATTCAATTTGTATTTCAGCCAATGTATTACTTTAGAAACAAAATCATTTGTAGGAAATGTTGTAAAATAGGAAATGCTGAAATGTTAATTTGCGTGTGTCAAACTGCTACAAGTGGTAATATGATATTGACCAGATAATATACCTTTTAGTGAATGTTGATTAAGGGAGAAATTTTGACCGTGATGCCGGGCTAACTCCTCTGTTTGTCTTCAAAATATTGTTCTGGGATCTTTTATGTCCATCTGCAAGAGCAGACGAGAAACATTCCACCTAAAAGACAGCGCCTTTGAAAGTGCAGGGACCCTCACTACTGGCAACGGAATGTCATCTTAGATATTTGACCTTGAGCCTTTGAAATGGGGACAATGAACACTCAACCTTCTGACTGAGAGGCAAGTGTGTTGTACCTAATGCGTGCAATGACAATTAGGGAACTGGTGATACCAAGACTGATTGCCAAAAGTCAAGACTCTAGGAGTAATGGGAAGAGCTAAAGATGTGTGGAGTCCCACAGTCTGGAGGTCTTGTGAAAGATTGTGATTGTAAAACAACAATGTGACAATTTATTACTCCATCTGATGAAGAAACAGGAAGAATAGATAGTAAGGAATTTTCATTCTTGCTATTGGAGCAGGAAATTGCTTTCTCCTGTCAATGATATTTTAAAAAATTATACAAAGACAATGGTGAGAAGTAATGTTAAAGTTTGACTTAAGAGACTTCTCTTCCAAATCAACACTCTGAATTGATTTAGAGGCATACTTTCACTATTCCCCTTCACAGATGTTTGCTCTCTCTTTCAGAAGTCTCAAGCCTTGTGGACTCCTTCTCCCATGGTGCTAACTCAAAGGGTTCACCAGCTGCTGCTGTACTTAGCTGGGGCCTGGGGAGAGCCAACCGACTGGAATACTGTCCTGAGTTTACTTGGAGAGTGTGTTTCTTCCTGTAAGCTGCCTGCACTGCAAGGCTATATAGTCCATATATGCATACACTGATATAGAAAACTGTTTAACTGTTTAATAGAGATGGAGTTGTAACACTCCTCTCCATTAGAGCCCGGCGCATGGTTGGGGGGGTGGATATCTCAAGGCCCAGTAACTGGGGCCCGCTAAGCTTGGATTGGGGGGCAGGGTGAAGATTGCTGTACTTGAGCCTCCCCTGCACTGAATCTTGATTTTTATGCTCATTCCTGGGAGTAAACTTTGAACCGACACCGTTATGAATAGGAGGACAAATGGAGCTGAGTGATGGAGAGCAGGTGCAGAAACCAGAAAGCCTCATGTTGTTCCTGGCTTGGGCTCCCAGTCTGGCCTCTCAACAGCAGCAGCAACCACTCCACTCCCCACCCCCCGTTCCCCTCCAGCCCCACATCATTCCGAGCATGGCGGGTTTGTTCTCGCCCTAATAACAGAGAACCCGGCCCCACCCCAAGCACAGCATCCAGCTCTCGGTCCCAAACCTGACCACCCCCTCCCCCAGTCCTGGCTGCAGCCCCCAACACAAGCTCCAAACTGTGGCTCCACCTCTGAGCTAAACACAGAACTCTACACTTCAGCCCCCAACAGGAGTCACCCAGCCCTAAGGTCTGCTGTCCAGAACGTAGCCCCTCAAATTTTCTAGAATTTTGGAACACCAGCCAGAAGAGTGTTAGAATTGTTAAGATCAGGGGCAAAGAAGGCAATGAATGAGTTGAAATCCAATACTTTAGAAGTTTCGAACAATTCAGTGTTAATGCAGGACTGAGGGAGTGCTGCATTATTAAAGGTACTTTCTTTGAAATGAGAAGCTAAATTGAGTTTCTGTCTGCTCTCTCAGGTGGATGTATAAAGTCCTGTGCTAATTCTGTTTTAAAATTCACTCATCGGATGTGTGTGTCTCTGGAAAGGCCAGCATTGGCCTAACCCTAATTGCCCAGAGGGCAGTTAAGAGTCAACCACATTGCTGTGGGTCTGGAGTCACATGTAGGTCAGACCAGGTAAGGATGGCAGTTTCCTTCTCTAAAGGAGATTAGTGAACCAGATCAGTTTTTCTCCCTGACAATTGATAACGGTTTCATGGTCATCTTTAGACGCTTAATTCCAGATTCTTTATTGAATTCAAATACAACCATCTGTCGATAGGATTTGTGCCCTGGTCCCCAGAACGTTAACTGATTTCTAGGTTAAAGTCTTGCAATAACACCACTAGGCCATTGGGTCCCCATTGCCTTATGACTTATGAAGGAGCACAGGAGAGTTATTCTTGATGAATTGGTCAATATTTATCTCTCAATGAAGCATCAGAAAAGAGGAAGATGTTCCAATGAAAAGCTGTACTAGACTCAAAATGTTAATTCTGTTTCTCTGTCCACAAATGCTGCCAACCCTGCTGAGCATCTCCAACACTTTCTGCCTTTTTGTCAGATTACCAGCATCCGCGGTATTTTATTTTTAATTATCTGCTCATTATTGTATTGCTGTTGTGGAGGAGTTTCACGTGTAGATGTTCGCAGTCCCATTTTCTACAATACTTCAAATGTTCTTATTTAGCTGTAAAATGGTCTGGGACATTCTGTGGTCATGTCGTACACCATATAAATGAAGAGCTTTTCACGACATTGAACTGCACCAATACTGCTGCGAAAGCATGTCAAATTTGGGGAGGCGAGATGTAACTGGCTACAAACTGGGATTACCTCTGCCTCTGAAACCAGTAAAAAAACCAAATGTTTGTCTTCATCAGACATATAAAATTCCCAGTCTGGAATGTGGCTGCACAAGACTGATGTATAAAAGCAAACACTCAAGAAAGTAGTCACTTAGCTGTCAACTCTGCAACATATTGAATTGCAACCTTCTACTAGACTTGTCAAGTTACATCCTTAAGTGGCAATCTTGGATTCCATGAGTGATGGACAGTTTCTTAATGAACAACTTAACAAATAATTCACAACTGTTGCCCAGACAACCTGATTTCGGAGGAGTAACAAGATAGGTTCTCCCTTTGCGCATGGTTTTTTTTTGTTAAATGGAAGTACCATAAGATTTCATAGCAAAATGTCAAGGTTGAGGTTAAGACTTATTGAAATTCCTTATTGTGGCATGCATTTCCTAATCAATTTTGTTAAATACAGGGGAATTCTGTGTTAGTTTCAAGCTCCATTTCAAGATTTCAGCACATGGTGATGCAGTGTCGCTGTCACAGGTTAGAGGGCTGGGTTAATTCTCTCAGGGCATGGGTTCAAATCCAACATAAATCTAAGTTTAATTCATAATGTGGAAGTGGTAACTAGTTAGAAATTATCATTGATTATTATAAAAGCCCACTTGCTTCATTAATGCCCTTACCTGGTTTCCCCTACATGTGACACAGAGCAAGGCGGTTGACTCTTAACTTCCCGATGGAACAGCTGAGCAAGTCACTCACTTCAGGGGCATTGAGAGAGGGGCAGCAATGTTGGTGTTAATTCTCAGGCAGGCCCACACTCCATGAAATAATTTTAAAAATGATCCAATGCTGAGAAAATACTGAACACTTTTGATAAGAAGATAATCAAGCCCCATCTACCTGCTCAGCTGGATGTAAAGGATTCCTTGGCTCTAATGTGAGGGAATATGGAGTGCTCTCACTGTTGAGCTCTCTCACCATTGACTCCTCAACCCCAAAGGATACACCAAATAATCACTTGTTGTGTAAGGAGCATTGACTGTGCATAGATTAGTTGATAACAAGTTGCAAAACAATTGTTATAGGGAGGATGTTATTAAGCTACAGAGGGTTCAGAAAGATTTACCAGAATGTTGCCGGGTATGGAAGGTTTGAGTTATAAAGAAAAGCTGGATAGGCTGAGATTTCTTTCACTGGAATATAGTAGGTTGAGAGGTGACCTTTTTAAGGCTTATAATATCATGAGGGATATAGATAAGGTTCATGGTGGGTGTCTTTCCTCAGGATAGGGGATTTCAAGACTAGGAGACATTTTTTAAGGTGAGAGGAGAGAGGTTTGAAAAAGATATGAGGGGCGATGTTTTTACACAGAGGATGGTTCGTGTGTGGAATGAACGTTTTGAGGAAGTAATGGATGTGGGCAAAGTCACAACATTTAAAATACACTTACATAAGTAGATGAATAGGAAAGGTTTGGACGGATACGGGCCTGGAACAGGCAGTTGGAACTAGTTTAGTTTGGGATTATGTTTGGCATGGACTGGTTGAACTGAAAGCTCTGTTTCTGTGCTGTATGACTCTATGACTCTACAATACTAGGATATCATAGCAATTACAGAGATGTGGCTCAGGGATGGGCAAGATTGGCAGCTTAATGTTCCAGGATACAAATGCTACAGGAAGGATAGAAAGGGGGACAAGAGAGGAGGGGGAGTGGTATTTTTGATAAAGGGTAATGTTACAGCTGTAATTAGGGAGGATATTCCTGGGAATACGTCCAGGAAAGTTATTTGGGTAGAACTGAGAAATAAGAAATGGATAATCACCTTATTTGGACTGTACTACAGAGCCCCCCCCCCCCCAATAATCAACAGGAAATTGAGAAACAAATCTGTAAGGAGATCTCAGTTATCTGAAAGAATAATAGGGAGGTAACGGTCGGGGATTTTAACTTGCCAAACATAGACTGGGACTGCCATAGTCTTAAGGGTTTAGCTGGAGAGGAATTTGTTAAGTGTGTACAATAAAATTTTCTGATTCAGTAAATGGATGTGCCTATGGATGAAGGTGCAAAACTTGACGTACTCTTCGGAAATAAGGCAGGGCAGGTGACTGAGTTGTCATTGGGGGAGCACTTTGGGGCCAGCGACCATAATTCTATTAGTTTTAAAGTAGTGATGGAAAAGGATAGACAGGATCTAAAAGTTCAAGTTCTAATTGGAGGAAGGCCAATTTTGACAGTATTAGACAAGAACTTTCAACAATTGATTGGGGGCAGATGTTCACAGATAAAGAGATGGCTTGAAGATGGGAACCCTTCAAGAATGAGATAACAAGTGTCCAGAGACAATATGTTCCTGTTAGAGTGAAAGGAAAGGCTGGTAGGTGTAGGGAATGCTGGATGACTAGAGAAATTGGGGTTTTAGTTAAGAAAAAGGAAGCAAATGTCAAGTATAGACAACAGAGAGTGGGTGAATCCTTCTAAGAGTATAAACCAGTATTCTTAAGAGGGAAATCAGGAGGGCAAAAAGGAGACATGAGATAGCTTTGGCAAATAGAGTTAAGGAGAATCCAAAGGGCTTTTACAAATACATTAAGGATGAAAGGCTAACTTGGGAGAGAATAGGACCCCTCAAAGATCAGCAAAGCGGCCTTGTGTGGAGCTGCAGGAGATGGGGGGAGGTACTGGACAGGTATTTTGCAATAATGTTTACTGTGGAGAAGGACACGGAAGATATAGAATGTGGGGAAATAGATGGTGACATCTTGAAAAATGTCCATATTACAGAGCAGGAGGAACTGGATATCTTCAAACACATGAAAGGAGATAAATCAGGTGTACCCGAGAACTCTGTGGGAGCTGGGAAAATGATTGGGCCCCTTGCTGAGATGTTTTAATAATCAATAGTCACAGGTGAGGTGCCAGAAGACTGGAGGTTCACTAACGTGGTGCCACTGTCTAAGAAAGATGGTAAAGTAGAGCCATGGAACTATAGACCGGTGAGCTTGATGTTAGTGATGAACAAGTTGTTGGAGGGAGTCCTGAGGGACAGGATTTACATGCATTTGGATAGGCAAGGACTGATTTGAGAGAGTCAACATGGTTTTGCGTGTGGGAAAGCATGTTTCACTAACTTGATTGAGTTCTTTGATAGACTGGTTAGCAAGGTAAGAACACACAGAATACGGGAGAACTAGTCATTTGGATACAGAACGGGCTTGAAGGTGGTGGAGGGTTGCTTTTAAGACTGGAGGCCTGTGACCAGTGGTGTGCCACAAGGATCAGTGCTTGGTCCACTGCTTTTCGTCATTTATATAAATGTTTTGGATGTGACCCTGGAAGGTATAGTTAATAAGTTTGCAGATAACACCAAAATTGAAGGTGTAGTGGACAGCGAAGGTTATCTCAGAGTACAATGAGATCTTGATCAGATGGGCTAAATGGGCTGAGGAGTGGCTTATAGCGTTTAATTTAGATAACTGTCAGATGCTGCATTTTGTAAAAGCAAATCAGGTCAAGACTTAGACACTTAATGGTAAGGTTCTGAAAAAAGAGACCTTGGAGTGCAGGTTCATAGTTCCTTAAAAGTGGAGTCTCAGATAGATAGGATTGTGAAGAAGGTGTTTAATATGCTTTCCATGATTGGTCAGTGCATTGAGTATCAGAGTTGGGAAGTCTTGTTGCAGCTGTACAAGACATTGGTTAGGCCACTTTTGGAATACTGCGTGCAATTCTGGTCTCTCTTCAGTAGGAAGGAGGTTGTGAAACTTGAAAGAGTTCAGAAAAGATTCACAAGGATGTTGCCAGGGTTGGAGGGTTTCATCTATTGTGAGAGGCTGAATAGACTAGGGCTGTTTTCCCTGGAGCGTTGGAGGCTGAGGGGTGACCTTATAGAGGTTTATAAAATCATGAGGGGCATGGAAAGGGTGAATAGGTAAGGTCTTTTCCCTGGGCTAGGTGGTCCAGAACTAGAAGGCATAGGTTTAGGGTAGGGAGATGAAAGGTTTGAACCTAAGGTACAACTTTTTAAACAAAGGGTGGTACGTGAATGGAATGGGCTGCCAGAGGAAGTGGTGGAGCCTGGTACAATTACAACATTTAAAAGGCATCTAGATGGGTACATGAATACGAAGGGTTTAGAGGGATATGGGCCAAATGCTGGCAAATGGGACTAGATTAATTTAGGATAGCTGGCCGGCATGGGCGAGTTGGACCGAAGGGTCTGTTTCCGTGCTGTACATCTCTATGATTCTATGACTCTATAACTGCTTCTTCACTGAACATAGTAATCTTTAGCTGCGAAGCTCTTTAGAATGTCCTGAGGATATAGAAAATGCAATACAAATATAAACTCTTCAGATCAGCTGGTATCATCTCCTTGAGCTTTTTGAAAGTCTTAAAGGATGGAACTTTCTATTCATGATAAGACAGTATTGGAGTGAAGATCTCCATCAGGGCAAAACTTCCACTTATTTTTCCTTGCACTTTCTTCTTCAGGTTCAGTAGGAGCCTCCCATTTTCAGTGACAGGGAAGAAGACTAGATTAGATTAGATTAGATTACTTACAGTGTGGAAACAGGCCCTTCGGCCCAACAAGTCCACACTGCCCTGCTGAAGCGCAACCCACCCATACCCCTACATCTACCCCTTACCTAACACTACGGGCAATTTAGCATGGCCAATTCACCTGACCTGCACATCTTTGGACTGTGGGAGGAAACCGGAGCACCCGGAGGAAACCCACGCAGACACGGGGAGAACGTGCAAACTCCACATAGTCAGTAGCCTGAGGCGGGAAATGAACCCAGGTCTCTGGCGCTGTGAGGCAGCAGTGCTAACCACTGTGCCACCATGCCGTCTATGAGGTGGCTTCCCATTGTCTTCATCCGGAACACCTTAAGGAAATTGAAGACCTCTTTCAACAGATCCTCTGCCTGGAAACAGCTGTTGTTGTTCTTGCTATCTGCTTTTCTGCTATCACCATCAAACTTTGCTGGTTCCACCGTTGGCAGTTACTCGAAGATCATGAGGAGGCAGGTACATCCAGACATTAATAAACAATGCGTCTACAACTGCATTAAGAAACCCAGAGTCGTAGAGTCACCTCCTCTTGAGACCCAAATGACCCTGCTACCCTAGACAAACAGCATTGTGAATGATATCAGTCCTTAGGAATGTGATTTCTTTTTCCTTTATTCATTTACAGGATGAAGGTGCATTTACTGCCCATCCCTAATTTGCCCAGATTCCTTCCCTGAAGGACATCAATGGATCAGATGGATTTTTCCCGACAAGTTGGATTTATAGTAGTCATTCGGTTGTTAATTCCAGCTGTTTATTGAATTCAAATTCAACATGCCATGGTGAGATTCAAACCCAGTCCCCAGAAGGTTATCTATGGCAATTGTTGACATCGTTGGCAAGGTCAATATTTATTGCTCTTCAGAAGTGCTCGTGAGTTGTCTTCCGCTGCAATCCATATGATGAAGATATTGGCATAGTGCTCTCAGAAGATGGTGAGTTCTAGGATTTTGATTCAGTGACAATGAAGAAGCCAATGATATAATTTCTAGTCAGCACAGTGCGTGACTCAGAGGGAAGTTTGTTGAAAGTCTAGTGAGGAGTTAATGCACTAATTTAGCCCATTTGAATCAGGCAGATGTTAAAATGGGCATATCCCAGGCTATTGGAAAGTCCCGAGGCTGTTTTGCAACATATATCCAGGACTTCGGCTTCTTGTAAGACACCAACAGTGATTTAAGAGAGGAATGGGCAAGAGCTTACAGTGTCTGTTGTTGTATTTTCCAGACACTATGAATCCAAGCTGGCAGTCCTTTTGGAATTGACTCCAAAAGGGCCAGTTTAATGGGCTTTTCAAAAAGAATTTTGTTGGACCAAGGAAGCGAGGGGGTCCTAAACCCCAATCCTACAGCCCACATGTCTTGAACTGGTTGGCAGACAGGAAACAAACAGTAGGAATAAAGGGTCTTTTTCAGAGTGACTAGTGAGGTACCATAGGGATCAGTGTTTGGAGCCCAGCTTTTCACAATATATATTAGATTATATCATTAGATTGAGATGAGGAAACTACATGTTATATCACCAAGTTTACAAAGCTGAGTGGGAGAGTATGCTGTGAGGATGATGCAGAGCAGCTTCAGTGCAATATAGACCAGTTAAGAAAGTGAGAAGATAAGTGGCAGATGCAGTCAAATGTGGATAAATATGAGATTAGCACCTTGGTAGCAAAAGCAGGCAGGCAGTTTATTATCTGAATGGTAATAAATTGAGGAAGGGGGGGAAGCAATAAGACCTGGGTATCCTTGTGCATCCATCGCTGAAAGTTAACATGTAGGTTCAGCAGGTGATGAAGACAGCAAGTGTTATGTTGTCTTTCTTCATGAAAAGATTCGTGTACAGGAGCTGAGATGCCTGGCTGCAACTTCCCACCGTCAGGTGACTGTCTATGTGGAGTTTGAACATTCTCCCCGTGTCTGCCTGGATTTCCTCTGGGTGCTCTGGTTTCCTCCCACATTCCAAAGATGTGCAGATTACGTGGACGGGCCATGCTAAATTGCCCAAAGTGTCCAGGGACGTGCAGGGTGGGATGATAAGCCCATGGGGAATGCAGAGTTAGAGATATGAGTTGGGGGGGAGGGGGGTGGGCAGGTCTGGATGGGATGTTCTTCAGAGAGTTGATGTAATCTCAATGGGCTGAATGGCCTGTTTCTATACTGTAGGCATTCTATAAACTGTAGAGTGCATTGATAAGACCACATTTAGTGAATTGTAAACAGTTTTCGTTTCCTTATTTAAGGAAGGAAATTCTAACTACTGAGGGAGAGCACCAAGGGTTTACCAGACTGATTCCTGAGTGGCAGGACTGACTTATGAGGTGAGACTGGATTGGTTAGGACTATGTTCACTGGTGTTTAGACAAATAAGGGGCATTAGATTGGAATTAGATAGGGTAGGTGCAGGTATGGTGTTCTTGAAGACTGGGGAGTGCGGGCAAAGTCTAAGGATAAGGGGTAGGCTTTCTAGGGCAAAGAAGAAGGGGAATTTTTTCACCCAGAGCGAAGTAGAATTCTCTGCCACAGGAAACTGTTAAGGTCAAAACATTGAAGACATTCAAGAAAGATGTAGATATAGTTCTTAGGACTAAAGGGGTCAATGGGTATGCAGAGAAAGTGGGAACAGGGAACTGAGTTGGATGATTGGCCATGATCATATTGAATGGTGGAACATGCTCAAAGGGCCGAATGGCCTAGTCCTGTTCCTATATTTTATGTTTCTAAACAGAAAGGGTCTCCGTTATAAGATGGTAATGAGGAGAAATCTTTTCACTTAGATGGTCATCAGTCTTTTCCCCAGTGAAGTGGAGGCTAGGTCACTTATTTATTTAAGGCTGAGTTGGACTTCTGGTTGAGAAGGTGTGAAGGGTTATGGGAGACAGACAGGGAAGTGGTGTTAACACCATAAATTCATTGAATGACAGAGAAGGCTAGATGGGCTGAATGGCCTACTCTTGCTCCTGTCCCTTAAGATCTAATGAGCTGTGTAGAAGTGAAGGAGATTAAGAAATGGTTGCCATGTTCAACACAAGCCTTTCCAAATTCTAGATTTAACCTATAAATACATAACCTTTGCAGGGATGAGAAAAATACAACATGATACACAAAAGCTGAAAGAATGAATCTGAAGATTTCTAAATCAAATCTGATACATAAATAAAACACAGAAATGGCTATGGTCTAGAGAAAAGCAAGTATTACCTAGCATTTAAGAATCAGTGAGCAATGAATCTAGGAATTCCAGGCTAGTCAGCTTCACATCTGTGTTGGGAAATTGCTGAAGACCAGGTTACAGGATACAAAGAATGTACATCTGAGGATCCTTGAGGGAATAGAGACTTGTCAGCAAAGATTTAGGAGCTGCAAATCACAACTGACAAATCCACTGGAGTGGAAAAAGCCCAGCACTTAATCTCCTCAACGAAGGTCAGTTTGGCACAGGGGTCTTTTAGCATTCAGGAGGCAATCTGAGATATCTGAAAAATGGGCTCAATGAATGTATGTCTGTCCCACCATCCCAGTGTGGAATTGCTCCCTAATGTACTTGTTTTGTATCGAAAATCATTTGTGATTCAAACCTATTTGAATTCCACGTGTTTTAATAAGTTTTTATAAGTGCTTTAATAAGTCTTGTACATTAGTCAATGAAAGCAACCATGCAGGTACAACAGGCAGTGAAGAAACCTAATGGCATACTGGCCTTCATAACAAGAGGAATTGAGTACAGGAGCAAAAGGTCCTTCTGCAGTTGTACAGGGCCCTGGTGAGACCTCACCTGGTGTATTGTGTGCCATTTTTCTCTCCAAATTTGAGGAAGGACATTCTGGCCATTGAGGGAGTGCAGCGTAGGTCAATTCCCAGAATTGCTGGACTATCATATGTTGAAAGGTTGGAGCGTTTGAGCTTGTATACATTTGAGTTTAGAAGGATGAGAGGGAATATGATTGAAATGTATAAAATTATTAATGGATTAGACACACTGGAGGCAGGAAGCATGTTTCAGCTGATGGGTGAGTCCAGGACCAGAGGACACTGTTTGAAAATAAGGGGTAGGCTATTTAGAACAGAGCTGAGAAGAAACTCCTTCACCAGGAGTAGTGGATATATGGAATGCTCTGCTCCAGAAGGCAGTGGAGGCCAAGTCTCTGGATACTTTCAAGAAAGAGATGGATTGTACTCTTAGAGATAGTGGAATCAAGGGTTATGGGGATAAGGCAGGAACAGGATACTGATTGTGGATGATCAGCCATGATCATAATGAATGGTGGTACTGGCTCGAAGGGCCAAATGGCCTACTCCTGCACCTATTGTCTATTGTCTATAAGTGCACATCTTGTATGTCTTAACGTTGCAAGTGCATATCTAAATACTCCTTAAATATTATGAAAATTTCTGTGTCTATCACCCTTAAAGCCAGTGACAATGACCTCAGTAGGTATGTGATGGACCTGTGCTTGGAAACTGGAACATGTATAACTGAGACCATGTCACTGTATAGGCTTGCTGACATGTACAGATAAACAAGAAATGTTGTTTAAAAGTCATGTGGAAATCTGAACCTGAGCCTGGATGAAGGTCAGAAGGTTGTAGACTGAAACATATACCACTATCATACTGATTCTGTTATAAACTGCAACAAAACCAGAAAGTGCTGGAGAAACTCAACAAGTTTGCCATCATCACTGGAGAGAGAATCAGAGTTAAATGTTATGAATTCAATACGGCTGTCCTTTGGAATTAAAGGGGAAATGATATTTTGTTTACTGTTGACAATGAGGGAGCTGTAGCAACTGGAATTGGCAAGGGTGTCCAGCTGAAAGGACAATTTGAATGCTAATGGTAGTAGAGGAGATGCAGAGATGCAGAATAGATGTTAATGGCAGGTATTAATACCTCTGCTGAAAACAAACCTATGCCAACAAGGCACTGCATCTGCATCTCTTCTCTGCTACTATAATCACTCTTGTTGCCTTTAGCTCTGAGCAATGTCACCATCTGCTCTATTTACTCTTCCTCTTCCTTTGTCAACTCAATAAAGGCATCAGTTTCCAGCCCTCCTATGTTCTTAAGAAGGTTCATATCAGGATCAATATGTTAACTTTATTTTTCTCTCCACAGATGCTGCCAGACCAGTTGAGTTTCTCCAACCCTTCCTATTTTTATTCCAGATTTCTAGCATCCACCAAAATTTGCTTTCGCCCGACTGCTACAAACAAGTTATTTTCTCTAAAATTATGTTCATTGCTACAGTTATATACAAAAGATCTTGCAAAAGAAACGTATGCAAGGTGAGACAAACCGTTTTCACACAGTGTTTGGGACATAATGTCTGGAAGTGTGGTGGGGGCAGGTTTGATTGAGGAATTCAAGAGGTCATTGGGTGATTGTTTCAATAGAAATAATGAGCAAGTCTAGGCAGAAATTTTTTACTGTTAAAATGCGCAGAGGGTAATAGGCCAAATGGCCTCCTTCTGCACCCTAACAATGTTGTGATTTTGTAATTCTATATGTAGTGCAGAGAGTGAATTTGGTTATACCGAAAAGTCTTGAGTATGAAAATATTGGACCTCTTTTAATTTTGGATGACAGTGACAGATGCATATAACAATTCAGCGTCCTACATTCCTGGCCCACGTGGATCTCATATTGGTTTAGCTGACGTACGTTCTCTCTCTGCAAGCACAACCCTCTGCAGAAGGCTGCCAAGCACTGTTCCATTTTTAAAAGTCTAGACAATTTCTTTCAGAATTTAGTGGCCAGGTCAGAATTGCTCACTCTCTTCAATAGTTTGTTTCATGCTGGACCAGATTGATTATGGAATACATCTAAAACTAATTCAAATATACACGGTTTAGCAATGACAGCATATGACTCAGAGTACCAAACTCTCGTTTAGATTCTCAGGGACGTACTGATTTAATAGATTAACATTCCAATTATATATTAAGACTGCTCTGACATAAATGATTTGATAAAGATGAAAAATTAGAATGGGATTATTATTGCAGTATGTAAATCCCTTCCACCTGCTGTTTGATTTGGGTCTATGGCTATGTTATTTGCAGATCCTTCATGCAAGCACACATATGGTTTCTCACGTTTTATCATAAAAGGAATTGTAAGTAGGGCACTGTGCCATCACAGATATTTACAGGATGGAAGGAGGTCATTCAGCCCATTATGTCCATGCCTGTTAAGAAGGAGCCATCTAGCAGAATTCCACTGTCTGGGTCTTGGTCCATAAACAGGTAATTTGCAACATTTCAAGTGCAATGTACTTTTTAAATGCGACAAGGGTTCTGCCTCTACCACAGGCTTTTACACATTGAGTTTTAGATCTCCGTCACTCTCTGGGTGAAAACTGTTCCCCTCCAAACCTCTCTAAACTTCTTTCATCTTATCCTCAATCTACGATCTTGAGTTATGAACCCCCTCAACCAAGGTAATAGGGCCGATCCCCTTCATTTACACCTTTCAGAGTTATATACACTTCAGTTTGTACTTCCTACTCTGTTCCAAAGAAACATTCCTAGCAATCCAATGTTTCTTCATAACAAATATTTACCAGTCAAAGGTCTCATGAAACTCCTTTATGCCTTCACAGTGCAATTGCATCTTTCTCATAGTGCAGTGACCACAACTGTACACAATAGTGCAGCTGTGGCCGAACTAATGTTTTTTTACATAACAGTTCCAGCATATTCTCTGTGTTCTTATAAATTACGACTCAGCTAGAATCCATAGTGTGGAATCAGGCCATTCGGCCCATCATGTCCACGCTGACCCGCCAAAGAGGACTCCACCCAGACCCAAACCCCTCCCTATCCCACTAACTGTGCATTTTCCACAGCTAATCCACATCCCTGGACACTTTGGGGCAATTTAACATGGTCAATCCACCTAACCTGCACAACTTTGGACTAGCAAATGCAAGAATTTAAATGCCTTCTTGACCACCTTATTTATCTTTCAGGCCACCTTCAGGGACCATGCATCCTAATATTTATTTTGCATTTTGTGGCCTTGTTTGCTTTTCCCAAATGCATTTCCTCACACTTCTCTAGACTGAACTCCATTTGCCACTGTTGTATCCATGTGACTATTAGTATTGCTTTCAGTCTACAGCTTTCTTCTTCATTATCAAATGCACAGCCATTTTCTGGATGATCTACAGACTTCAGATCGCCCACATTCAAGTCCAAATCTTGCAAATATGGGAAGGAACAGGAATCCCATTGGCATCAGATTTACAGTCACTGAAATGGCCATTAATGTTTGCATAATTTCTCTGAGCCAATTTCAGATCTGACTTGCCAATGTACCTGGGAGCCATTGTCCTTTTGCATTTCGGAACGGCAAACAGCACCATATCTGATTTTAAGGTGGAGGGAACGTCATTGTTTGATGCAGCTGAAGATAGTTTAAGCCGTGGAATATGGACTGAGGAATTCAGGAGGTTATACTGGGGCTAAAATCATTGACATCAATTGACCACAAGCCTCATACTCTGTGTCAGTTATGTCTCCATCCACCATTTCCTTTGATCTGCATTAACCTCTATTTAATATAGGCTCTTCAGGATGTGGGTAAATACTTCCTCAACATGAAGGTTATTAACTTTTATTTCACTGAGCTCTTGGACCAAAATGTAACCGTGGCCACAGAGTGAAGTGAATTCTTACAAGGTTCCTGGGAAGACACTTATTTTTCCATTTGGCAATACAATCTGACAAGGAGAGGAGTAACCAGTAGAATTGTAGTAAAGAAGGCACACGGTATGCTTGCCTTCATCAGTCGGGGCATTGAGTATAAGGGTTGGCAAGCCATGTTAGATCAGATTGGAGTCCTGTGTGCATTTCTGGTCACCACATTATAGGAAGCATGTGGAAACTTTGGAGAGGGTGTCAAAGAGGTTTACCAGGATGTTGCCTGGCTTGGAGTGTATTCACTACAAGGAGAGGTTGGACAAACTTGGATTGTTTTCACTACAGCGTCAGAGACTAAGGGGTGAGCTGATAGAAGTCTACAAAATTATAAGAGGTCTGGACAGAGTGGATAGTCAGAGTCATTTTCCCAGGGTGGCAATGTCAAATGGCAGGGGGCATAAGGTTTAAGGTGAGATGGGAAAAATTTAAAGGAGGCGTGTGAGGAGAGTTTTTTACACATGATAGATGCCTGGAACATGCTGCCAGGGAAGGTGGTAAAAGTAGATATGATACCATTGTTTAAGAGGCATTTAGACAGACACATTAACAGGCATGGACTAGAGGGATCTGGGTCACGCACAGACAGATGGGAATAGTTAAGAATATCATCATGGTCAGCACAGATATAGTAGGCCAAAGGGCCTGTTCCTGTGCTGTTCTATGTTCAAATTGAAATTACAATGGGTTCTGTAAAAGGTGAGAGTTAAAATCTGTTAGATATTCACCTAATTAATGATGATAAACATTACTGTGTTTGGCTCTGAAAGTATTAATACTGAGGAGTGCCATAGGCACCTGGGGCAGCACAGCTTTGCAACATAGAAAATAGGAACAGGAGTAGGCCATTCGACCTTTTGAGTTTGCTTCATTATTTAATTTCATCTTGGCTGACCATCCAACTCAGTTATCACATTCTCCCCAATACCCTTTGATCCATTTAACCCTAAGACCTATATCTAACTCCTTTGTGAAAGCATTCAATGTTTTGGTCTCAACCATTTTGTGTGGCAGAGAATTCCACAAGCTCAGGGTGAAGAAATTTCTCCTCCTCTTGAAGGATTGGGACTGAACCTCTAGTTCTTCTCAAAGTCTCTGTCACAAAGTTTATCATATCAAGGTGACTGGTAACTGCTTGCTATAAGCCATATCTTGTTAACTACAAGAGATTTTTCGAGTTAGACCAGGAAGTAGTCTTGTCCAACTGCATGAGACCAGGCAGAACCTGTGGTATCTTTCATTTATAGAGGATGGTGATAACAATCTTCATACAGTGCAGTGAATTGACATACCCACATTGATGGTCAATATGAATTATCAATATGTTATCAAAATGGGATCAAAATTGATCCTTACTATGCAGGCAAATTGACAAAACAAATCCATATTTTTGGTAGAGTCCTCAAACTTCACATTCGCAAAATGAACTACAGAGCGTCACAAATGAAAGATTTCCTTACACTAAAGTGTTGCCTCATGTGCTGTTATATCACGCAGAGCAAGAATATTCTTGACCTGTGCTGAGTTAACTTATTTCTGAAGAAAATGGAAAAAAGCATGAGTGTTTGAACTCTTTGGGATTTTATAACATACAAAATTTATGGAGTGATCACATTTAGATTTAGATCAATCAAGTGTTCTGATCGGATTACAATTTGCAGAGTGGTCTTTGCAGGATCCGGAGGTAGCGATGTTGATGTATAATTACATCTTGAACTAGATTTTGGATGCTCGATTTTATGGCACATTCAATACACGTTCCGTCATTCTACATATTTGTCTCTTTGCCCTACATAGCATTAAGTGTCTAAAATGCACAACAAAACATTCACTTCATAGTCAGATGATAAGCGAAAGAAAGCTGCAAGCTACATTCAATTGCTTTGGGGTCATGGTTAGAATTGCAAGGATATGGTAACACTCTGTAGCGTCAATCATGCTATAACAAATAGCTACTTAGCGTTTTTAAAATAACAATTTTAAAAATATCAAAAATGAAATCACAAACCTTACCTGTTCCTTTCTCTTTGATGTTTAGGTTTTTATCCCTTTTCCGCTCAGACTCCTGACATCTCCTCACTGCAGGTAGGTACACCTGGCACACTTACACTGCTACCACCTATAAATAGCTCCCTAAAAGCAATGCCATTAATTTGCAGAATGCCCTGCCTAGTGCTAAGAGTGAAGATCGCAATGCTAGAAAATAACAACAATTAGTTCAATTTTTATTTTGTCTTTTTTAATACCGTTATCTTCAGTCAATTTTCAATTAGTAATTGGCCGTGATTGCATTTTGTTGAGCTATGTGTTACTCCTAGATAATTAAAACACGAGAAAATTAGCAATCTCCATCGTAACAGCCATTAAAGATTACTCTATAAGTCCCACATTCCGTCTCAAGTTGAGATATTTTATATTGCCCTGTTACAGTTTAAATCATAAAGGATTAGCCAACTCAAGCTGCAGTAACACTAACTTGGGAGTAAATTTGTGAATGTCGATGCATAAATCCGTATTTAATTTGCATATCTCCATGGAATTGCTAGGGAACACAATAAGGCTAATTTGAATACGTATAAGGAGGCATTAACCTTTTGAGAGCTCACTGCAACTTGACGCTTTCAAACTAAGAAATAGTTTGCAGGAGGTCTGTCTTTTTTAAAAAAGACATTTTCTGTATGCTGCCACTGTTAAATGCTCAGGAGTAGATTGGAAAATGAGCACACCATGAAAGTACCTCATAGAATCATAGAGTCATAGAGATGTACAGCACGGAAACAGACCCTTCGCTCAACCCGTCCACGCCGACCAGATATCCCAACCCAATCTAGTCCCACCTGCCAGCACCCAGCCCATATCCCTCCAAACCCTTCCTATTCATATCCCCATCCAAATGCCTCTTAAATGTTGCAATTGTACCAGCCTCCACCACTTCCTCTGGTAGCTCATTCCATACACGTACCACCCTCTGTGTGAAAAAGTTGCCCCTTAGGTCTCTTTTATATCTTTCCCCTCTCACCCTATACCTATGCCCTCTAGTTCTGGACTCCCCAACCCCAGGGAAAAGACTTTGTCTATTTACCCTATCCATACCCCTCATAATTTTGTAAACCTCTATAAGGTCACCTCTCAGCCTCTGACACTCCAGGGAAAACAGCCCCAGCCTGTTCAGCCTCTCCCTATAGCTCAAATCCTCCAACCTTGGCAACATCCTTATAAATTTTTTCTGAACCCTTTCAAGTTTCACAACATCTTTCCAGTAGGAAGGAGACCAGAATTGCATGCAATATTCCAACAGTGGCCTAACCAATACAGCCTGTACAGCCGCAACATGACCTCCCAACTCCTGTACTCAATACTCTGACCGACAAAGGAAAGCACACCAAACGCTTTATTCACTATCCTATCTACCTGTGACTCCACTTTCAAGGAACTATGAACCTGCACTCCAAGGTCTCTTTGTTCAGCAATACTCTCTAGGACCTTACCATTAAGTGTATAAGTCCTGCTAAGATTTGCTTTCCCTCAATGAATAAACAGTAACTTTTCTTTCCAGTCAAGGAGTTGGGTTATGTCTAGACAGAAAAAAGTTTGTACTGATGGCAAGATAAACATGAAATAATCACAAAGACACAACAATAGGAAGGAATTAATTCACCTCTTACAGACATGGTGATGATGGAATAAAAGATTTTGGGCCAAAATCTTTGAATTCTCCCCCGAAGTGGGTCAGCCCAGAGCAGGTGGGACTGCAGTGGTTCAGGGAGGCAGCTCACCACCACCTTCTCAAGGACAGTTAGGGACAGGTAATAAATGCTTGCTCAGCCAGCCATGTGCACATTCCCACAAATGGGAATGTTACTAGATGAGTAAACCACAGGCTTGGACTAACTCTCTACCAAGATCCTGACTCTAAACTGGTGGAGCTTAGAGTTTAATGAATAAATCTGGAATTAATGCTTGTCTCAGTCATAGTGACCATCATGTCACTGGATTATTGTAAAAACCGAAGCTGCTTTCTTTGCTTGGCTGAAGTGCTCCAGACCAACAGAAATTTGCTTGACTCCCAGATGCATTCTGAAATGATTCAGTAGGACACTGTGTGGCTCACTATCATCTTTTGAAGGGCAATTACAGATGGGGTGGCATGGTGGCTCAGTGGTTGGCACTGTTGCCTCACAGCACCAGGGATCTGGGTTCAATTCCTCAGGCAACTGTCTGCGCAGAGTTTGCATGTTCTCCCTGTGTCTGGATGGGTATCCTCCCACAGTCCAAAGATGTACAGGTTACCAAGATTGGCCATACTAAATTGCCCTGCAGAGTGCTGACTAGGTGGATTAGCCATGGGATATGCAGGGTTACAGAAATGGGGTGGGTCTGGACAGGATGCTCTTCAGAGGGTCAGTGTAGACTTGATGGGCCAAATGTTCTACTTCCACACTGTAAGGATTCTATGGGCAATGAATGCTAGCTTTTGCAAAAGACAGAGGACATCTGGAAGATGACTATCTAATTCCATCTCATGAACTGAATGCCACAGACATCGTGCCTAAATGGGACTTTAAACAAAGGATAGAACTATGCTTTTTAGACCTAGTCATTGCAGAACCAAGTAATCAAGGGGTGAAAAGCCAATGGGAATGAAGGTTACATAGAATCAGCACTTCAGGCATGTCTGAAGAGGATAAGGGAGGCTCTGATAAACTGTGAAATATGTTGGAAGATGTGCTTCATGTAAAAGTTAACTTCTGATTTCACATTTTGGAACTGATGTCTTACAGCTAGCAGGCACAAGAATCAGTTGTCAGTTTTTCAATCGGTGCTGTGGCAGGGCAAGGACTGTGAATGTCAGAAGATGAGCCATCTGAGAGGATAATGGAGCTGACTATAGCTTCAATACCATTCAAAACTTTTCGTAAAGATGCCTGGGTGAAAAAGAGAGGCACAAAATCAACTCACTGCTGTATGAAGAAAATATAATGTCCTTGTTCTTTGGACACCATTGTCTGCAAGTCAGCTGCCAATACTGATGTAGAAAGTGAGCAAGCTGTGTAGAAAGTGTAGTTTGTCGCACTGACTTCAAAGTTGTCTTGCCTTCCAAGATCTTTGAGCGTCATGGCTGATGAAAGGACCCATGTGGAAGAAATCCAGAAATATAACCAGATGATACAACAGGAGACAACCAAACAAAAAACATAAGCGGCAAGAATAGGAGGTGCTCTAGAGCTCTGCTTTAGCACAAGCACAGACATCAGGTGAGCTGCAGGACAAAAGACCAGAGTAGAGGGTCAGGTGAAAGAAAGTAAACATGTTTTCCACAGTGTGAATGTGACACATCATGTGAATGACATGTTAGAAGATTTTGCCACCTTTAGAATGATACAGCCAAGTAAAAGCATCAAGAGTGCTCATAACCAAGTGTCTATATTGGGACAATTGTAAACATCCTTCAATGCAGAATCCTGAAGAATATGTATCTGCATCACCGGCAGTCAACAATAAAAACTACAATAGCCAAATTAATTACATACAAAGGTTTACACACTGCTTGCATTGGTACATTGGTAATGAAGTGTACCTCTGACAAGTCTGCATGAAAACTGCAAGTATTCAACATGGTGGAATATAGTGGACCAGCAATGGCATGGCTAGTGATATTGGTCACAAGGTTCAATGCCTAAAGCAAACAATTTATTGTGGAAACCAATCACAAAAGATTAGGAAAGATTTGGGGCAAAGCGCTGGTGAGTCAACTAGCTAGACTACATTGAGATCTGGTAAAATACAAGGGTCTGACTTTATCGTCTGTTACAAACACGGTAATAAAGTGGTTACCTGGGATATAATAAGCACATGACTAAATTTCTAAATATATAGATGTTCCACTAGACTTACAAATAGACAGAATAGATCTCAAGGTTGATGTCATTCACCAACCTATTGAGTTATGGTTAGCACATATACAAGAAAGGAGAAAGTGAGGACTGCAGATGTTGGAGATCAGAGTCAAAAAGTGTGGTGCTGGAAAAGCACAGCCAGTCAGGCAGCATCTGAGGAACAGGAGTATCGACGTTTCAGGCATAAGCTCTTCATCAGGAATGTGATGAAGAGCATATGCTTGAAAAGTCAACTCTCCTGCTCCTTGGATGCTGCCTGACTGGCTGGGCTTTTCCCGCACCACTCTTCTTGACTCTGACATATACACGAAACAACTGTACCATGAAACATATACACGAAACAACATTCAATGGGAAGTGAGTAGGGAAGGCTAGTCTGATACAATACAAAAGGTGCATGTACCTAATGTTCTCACAGGGACATATTGTCACAGCCATATCAGGGATATTTGGACATTGAGAGAACAAGACACCTGGCAAAGAATACTTTGGGTTGGCTAGGGATGATATTGAGAAGGCAGTGAGGATATCATAGGTATGCCAGAATCCCTCATCACAGCAGTGCAAAGAAATACTACACCCTTATGAGATTCCCCTGTAACCTTGGTCTACAGGAATATCATACGCACTTACTACACATGGCAATAGTTTTCTCCTTGTCACTGACTGTTTTTCCAAATTTCTACTAGCACTCCTTCTGGGGACATCTATGGCAAACATTGTGGTGACCTCACTGAACTGTCCCAGATCCAAAGGTCTCACTCAAATAAGTCGTTTAAAGCACAAGTCATGAAATAAAGGCAATAACAGCAACATCGCTACATCAGGGCTCAATGTCAAAGCAGAAATTATGCTCAGAAGATAAGTTAGGAAAACCTTGTTGGGCCATTAGCTGTCCAAGTTCCTAGAAATTTGAGACAGACATCTCAGAAAATGAAGGAGAATGAAGATGGTACATGCCCAACATGATGGTGCAAACTCCCTAATCTATGTAGGATAAGAAGTGGAGAGTCATGCATATCACCCAAGTACCTAGCCATTCACACAGGTATCCAGATGGATTTTAGACTCTACAAAGTCACAACACTTAATGGTGTGATCTTCAGGAGAACCAGAAGCCAATTGACGGAATTTTGCAAACCAAAAACATCCAGTACATCAAATATGCATTAAACATATCCAAAGATAAGCCCAGAGTGAAATTGTGGCAGACCAACACAAAAGCAATTAGCTCTTTAATAATATGCAAGATACCAATACACCGACAAGTCATGAATATGCCATCACAGTACATGGAAGGATAGTTAAACGACCCATAAGTTATATAGACTCTTACACTCTTAAATCAGTGCTTCCCAATATGTCTGGTTGGGAGGTAGGGTTGCAAGCTGAAAGTTTGGGGATGTGAGCTCTGAGGCAGTAATGTCCAACCTGGAATTCTAACTAAGTCATAACAGCTGTATTCCCTCTTTAACAGGCCCTGGCTCTCACTAACACATTTCCCCCACCCCTTGCTCTCACAGTTCTCACTGAGAGGAGTTGTGACAATTTGAAACCCTCAAAATGGGGTCACAGTGGGAAAAGGTTTGGGAATTCTAGTATTAAATTCTTCAAAGCTTACTTTTGCGCACGTAGTTTTCACAGCTGTCCTAGTGTTCTCACAGTTTTGTTCTTAGGATCTTCAGAATCTTGTAACTGAACTCCAAATAAACCGAGCCAATGGCCATTTGGGATGGAAGTGGACCATACCTGAGATCAAAGACCTGAGGAGCTGTTGAGATCTCCTGGCTAATCAGAAGCTGGAAGTTCATCACTGCTCAGCAGCACCACCAAAGTCAGAGGCTGCTGCTGAGACTACCACCTGAGGCACAGGATTGAGAATGGACCCAGGCACAGGTGAGTGGTGGTAGGAGGAAGTTCACAGGATGGAGATGGTAAGGTAGGGGTGTACACAGAAATGATTGTGGGTGGTTCTCACCTTCCTTTGCAATACTAAGTCCCTCAATCAGACACTGTGAACTCTCTACATGCTATCACTTTATTTCTATTAAAACAAACATATTAATAGAAACACTTGCTAATGTTACAGTGCCTGCTATTTGAATAAGGGTTGTCTCAGACTATTTCCAGCTGAATGTGACAAATTCCTTAAAAAGATGTGATTTGGAGATGCCAGTGTTGGACTGGGGTGTACAAAGTTAAAGATCACACAACACCAGGTTATAGTCCAACAGGTTTAATTGGAAGCACTAGCTTTCAGAGAGCCGCTCCTTTATCAGGTGGTCAACCACCTTTGAAGGAGCGGCACTTTGAAAGCTAGTGCTTCCAATTAAAGCTGTTGGACTATAACCTGGTGTTGCGTGATTTTTAACTTAAAAAGATGAGCAGAGGCACAGTCTGAGAATATTCCTTGATTAAAATGAACAGATGAAGAGTCTCAATCTGACTTTAAATATTACATTACATTGGAGCACCATTGAAGTATATTTGGTCGAAGCAGATTTTCCCTTTTATTACACATGTAAAAACAAATAAAACTCGATCTTTGGCAACATTGCCTTATCTATCTTTAACGAGTAAATTGAAAAAAAAACACAATTCCCTGGAAATTCAAGTTCAGTATCCGGATTTAATGTTCTAGCTACGACTTGGTTTATCTTTAATAACTCAAGCCATGTTTCCATATCAGGTCTTTGTGTTTTTTTTGGAGATGGATTCTTTGGACCAGGCCTGAGGTATAAACATTTCTGCTGATGCATGCTGTTTTGAGGAACATTAGGAGGGGTTGGAACTTTCCACTAAATCAACCGGTTTGAAATTGCAATATTTTAAGATTATATTATTTAATGAGAGATGGGTGCTGCTGGTAAGACAAGCATTTGTTGTCCATCTGTAATTGGCCTTGATCTGAGATGGTCTTTAGGTCATTTCAGAGGACAGTTAAGTGTCGACCACATTGTTGTGAGTCTGGAGTCGGATGCAGGCCCGGTGTGGTAAGGATGGCAGATTTCCTTCCCTAAAAGAAATTAGTGAACCAGGTGGATTTTTAACATTATTGGAGAGTCACCAGTACTAGGCTAGCTTTTTTAAAGCTGTATTTATATTCCACCAGCTGCCATGGAGGGATTTGAATCTACACCCAGATAGCATTAACCTGCACTCCTGGTTTACTAATCCAAGAATAATACTGTTACTGCCACTTCCATAAAAAGACTGTAATGAATTTTTTTATGATAATGAATGGAAATTCTCTCTTTCTGTGAGTAATAGGGAACTATGCATTTTCTTTTTAGCCCTCTGAGGGCAACAGCATCAACACAAAAAACTGCAATTGCTGGACAAGCTCAGCAACTTTGGCAGCATCTATGGAGAGAAATCAGAGTTGACGTTTTGGGTTCAGTGACCCTTCCTCAGAAATGGCATCAGTAATGTTGGAATTTCCTAATTCTGAGAATGCTAAGCTCTGGTTACAATAGCAATGCTCTAAACAAACAATGGAAGATCGTCTGTGGCCAATATTCCAGCAATACGTTTTCAGAATACTGTTACTACTACGCCCGAAGTACTGAACAGAAGTAATTTTACTACATAAAACAAAAACTGCTGGATGCACCCAGCCAACTGGTGATCATCAATAAGACAGTAAACAGAGTTAATGTTTCAGGTGAATGTCCCTTCATCAGAACTGTAGAAATCTGAGATTCCTGGGAGAGAAGTGACAGTGACTTAAACAGCAAAGGCCAAAGAATCGTCACTCATTTGCTTCTGAGGTCAGTATGTGTAACAGCCAGAGAAACTCATCTGGCATGGTGCCAGGTCATGGCTGGGCCCAGGTGCCTGATGGTGAAGTTGGGGGGTGGGCGTATGGGAGGACTCAGGGTATCTGAATGTTCACAGACTGAGGGCTGGACTTTGTCTCTTTGTTTTTCTGGCAGCAAGGACTCATGGCAGAGGCAGGGGAGTGATCTGGCTGTTTCTTTCTGCATCTATTTTCTAATCCTGTCTTTTGTGTTCTAAAATGGCACCATAAAATGGCCACTTGTGTACTTTTCACTAAATTCCTGTACTTGAGTACACGTGACAATAAGTCTAATTCTAAAATTTCTACTTTATTGATACAAATACAGAAAGTGCTAGAGAAACTCAGCAGCTCTAGCAGCACCTGTAGAGAGAGAAAAACAGAGCTCATGTTTCGTGTTCAGTTTGACTCTTCTTCAGGGTACAGAAATCCTCCATTTGTTCAGAATCATAAGTGTAACTTCCCAGTTAACCTCCAAAAGAAAGCTTCCACCATAAATTTGCAGGAAGAGGTGAATATATTCAGGCGGACCAAGTTACAAAGCCAGCCTGCTCTGGCTAGGACAATCAAAAGTCCTCCCTTTACAGGTATTAATGAACTCTGAATTGCAAAGTGCCCCATAATGCTCCCATTCTAAACTTATTTTTGTCATGCTTCCTGGTTTAGCAGTAATCACCTACATTTCACATTTTCTGTGTTTTATCTGATGATCTGTTCCCCTGATTCACTGAACAATCAGTGACAATCTTTGCTTTCTGTCCTCCTCTATGTTCTGACATCATGCTGCCCTTGCTTCCTCTTCATCCTTTACCTGTTTACTATATTCTCTTTTGCTTCTCTTTACATCTATGTCATTGATCCAATGTTCAATACTCTTCAGTGCAAGGTGGACAATAGCGATGAAATGTTTTATGTTTTCATTACTGATGTAAGTGACCTTGCATGTTAACGTGAAATGATACAGAACAACTAAATACCTTCCCACCTTGAAATAATGCTGAATAAGTAGCTTCTCCAATCTCTATAAATGGTTTGTTTAATATTTTACTTTTTTAATATTATTACTTTCAAATTCTCTGTTATTCCACTGTTTTCATTATACAGGTCTTTGGTCAAGTAAAGTAACATCCTGTTGTAACCTTACAGATTTTGCTTTCAGTTGATATTCATAAGTTTGAGATGGTTGAGCATTAGTGAATGTCAGAGGTGAAATGATTCAAGGTAATTAATGTTTGCCAATTTTAATGACAATGTACAATAAAATTCTTTAAAATGTCTTTGATGCTTAGATACATAATGTACCATGCAAAGTGATTAGTGTCAGTATACTAGTGAGATACTTAATATATGTATTTAAATAAATGATATAAAATAATTGGCATTTACTAATACTTCACCCAAAATTCAGAACATGCCAGGTATAATACAGAATGCCTGTCCTTAAAATAACATAGGATCATGCAATGTAAAACTGTCCAAACCTGGGAGCATCCTTCAGGGAATAGATGTCCCAACTACATGGGGAGAAATTGTTACAAAATAATGAAGTGCATTACTTCCAAGGTGCAGCAGAAAAGTTATTATTGTGCTCCAGTCACAATAACGTAATATTGGGTTGACTTGTTTAAAAATATAGATTCTGTTACCATCAACAAAATTGGACATCATGGCACCTTGCACATCAAATAGTTCATCATAGAGAACATTCCTTACAGAAAAACCAAACACTGTTCAGACTGACCACATATAAACTTCTGAAAGCTTCCGATAATTGTTTCCAATATGAAGACATATTTCTTCATTTCAATTAAGCATGGACAAAGCAGCCACATTAACTCATTTCCAACAATTCATTGCCTTGACCCACAGAGTCATCTCCAAATAACTCCTTCCAGGTACTGTTCTTGGTGGCTTAGAAAAAGGAACTTATTATAAGCGGTGAGTGGTTGCTTAATAGGAGATTTGCACATAATTGATGGAATGATATGGTTTTCTATTGCAATGTCATGGGCTCTTCCCAAATACTATCCAATATTGGACCGAGTTGTAAAATGCTTGTATCATGTTAGACTTTGCTTTATGAGTACCGGTGGCAATATTTGTCTATGTCTCGTAGCATCAAGTCTTCCTTTGGCTGCCAGAGCCTGACGAAACTGTTGTGTTCCAGTAGAATTCGGTTCAGAGTTTGCTCAAAGTTCACGTGTCGCTTTGCCATCATGATGTACTCTCGCTTTTCTAAAATATATGGACAGTCACATGTGTTTGGCACCCAGATGTATTCCCTGTGGACAATGGGATATTTGTTCTTGTACGTTTGCCTGATTTGTACATCGTATCGAGTCTCCGACCCCACAATTGCCTTGCTGAGGACTCTTCCACGAAAAACTGGTGAAGAAGGAAAATAGAAACATTTATGGACCAATGTAGAGCGTAGGGTTTTTTTTTGATGATTTCTTCCATGCTCCCTACTCTGTAGATTCCTTTCTCAAGGAAACAAACTCTGCTTTTCACAGTTGGGGGAATTCACACTTTTCTAACCATGGGTTTCAGCATTTGGATAAATTACTGAAGCAAGGTGTCCTCAGCCTGCTTAAGGAGAAGCTAAGTGACCTATCGCATTATTTAATAAGGATAAGGTAGTTCTTCAGTTGGCCTTGACAACATTCCTTTCCCAACCAATACAACCAAAATTGATTATCTGTTCACTTATTTATTGATAGTCGTGGGACTTTGCTCTAGTCGAAATGATTTGAAGAGTTGGCCTACTTAGCAATTGGTATCAATGCCAATTAAAATCCATGATTGCACATCAAAACATTATGGTGTGGAGATGCCAGTGTTAGACTGGAGTGAACAAGGTCAGAGGTCACATGACACCAGATTATAGTCCAACAAGTTTATTTGAAATCACAAGCTTTCGGAGCACTGCTCCTTAGTCAGGTCACCTGGTGAAGGGGCAGCGCTCTGAAAGCTTGTGATTTCAAATAAACCTGTTGGACTATGACCTGCTGGTGTGTGACATCAAAAAATGATTCAGTGGATATGAAGCACTTTGGGATCTTCGAAGATATGATTTGATGTTCTCTAAATGTGATGTTCTTCCTGGCAGTTCCATTCTGAGAAATCAGAGGAACATTTAGAGGGCCAAGGACTGACATATAAATTCTCCCTTTATCCCTGTTGGAATGGACTGGCCATTACCTGTTATTGGTAACCTGGATCTGTTCAGGTGGATCCACCAACATTTCAAAAATTACAGCACATGGCATTGTTGCTGCATGTGCATTGTTTTTGTACCTTATCTGGTTTTAAGGTACTGGAATTTTATTTGCAGCTGGGTCAGCTCCATGAGCCCTGTTGTGTGACCCTGTTATTCCCTCTTGTCTTGGAGTGACAATGCTAAGAGCAGAGATCGATGTGATAGAAGCATAAACAGAACGTTACACGTTCCTGCTATGTTGATGGTTAATGTTTTTACAATGGGAGCTACTGATGTCAAACACACACATAATAAAAGATGAGAGTGACAGCTGAATATTTAACCACGCAGGCATGATTTAACATCATTTTGCAACTTTGCATAATTGCTAAGCTTAAGTCCATCGTGCACAGATACAGATTGCATAGAAGGTATTTGTAATCAACCTGTTTAGAGATGTTATGACACACCTCTACCGCAGGCAGGATTTGAAGCCTGGCCTTCCGACCAAATGCAGCTTCTGTTGATTTTCTTCCCCAAACTGGCTCAAGGCCACTGAAGCTAATTGTAACAGCTGTACTGACATCATTGCTGAGACTAGCGTGAACCAAGACTGATCCCAATATTTTCTTTATCTTTGTGGGCTTTAGTGCACATTGGGCAATGTACTTATGTCCACCAAGGAGCATTCATGCAGCTTTCCTGTTAGTTCCTCTGAAACAGAAAGGCAGATTCACTGATCCCACTGACTGAAAAGGAGCATGGATAAGGCGAAAGCTCAATAGTGTCAATTCTATAACCTGTACTCCCTATGGGTCAGGCTTCATTTTACAAGCAGTGAATACACTCCACAGAGCTGACCCCTGCTGTAAAAATAAACATGAGAAAATTTGTAATGCAGAGATGTCGCTGCAAATTAGAATCAGCACTTGTAATGGGACTGAGAAATAAATTCATATACCTTGGAATTAGTTCCTATTATTGCTAAAGTAAAGATTTTATGTTTTATTGATGTCTTACCAAAGTCTTTCTGGCAGTACTGTTTAATCCTTTGAGATTTTCCTTTTGACTTCTTACACTTTCTACAGTAACCTAAATCAGAGATAGATAATGATTACTTAAATGCACCAAATCATCTTAATGCTCTCCAACATGCCAATTAATGCATACCATCTATTAGAAGGAGTTATTTTTGCTCAGGCAGCAAGTAATAAAAGCTCCCCCTGCTGTGCAAAGCTTTATTAGACAGTCAGCAGATTGTTCATGAAGGATGGTCAGCTTTTCATGTAAGTGACTGGGAGAAGCTGAAGGAAGCTTTAGGTCCAGCCTTAAAATAAATAAAGAATACCCTTTCCATTGCCTTGGACTGAGCTCCATGGACATTTCATTCAGATACAAGTTGTTTGTACTGAAAAACCTTAGACTGTGCTTCTCCAACACACCCCCTCCTTTGTGCTGGAAATCTCTCAAACTTGTTTGTGACCTAAAGGATCTGGAAATTGCACCCCCTTCCTCACATTTTGCTTCTTCCCACTCCATGCTTTTCAGCCTGCCATCAGTGGCTCAGTTAGTAGCACACTTAACTCTAAATCATAAGGTTGTGGGCTCAAGTTGCACTTCAGTGCTTGAACATGACAATCTACGCTGACACTCCAAAGCAGTACTTAGGGAGTTATGTACTGTCCCAGATATTGCCTTTCAAATGAGGTGTTAGACCAAAGTACTATCTGCCCTCTCAGATGGATACAAAAGTTTGAAGAGGAAGCTTTCTTTGGTGGCCTGGCCAATGTTTATCCATCATTCACTATCACAAAAGCAAATATCAAGTCATTCTCACATTGCTCTTTGTGTAAGCTTGCATATTGCAAACTGGCCACTGTGCTCTCTATATTCTGACAGTTCTCCATTATTTGGGATATCTAGTGGCCACAGAAGGCACCATATAAATGCAAATCTTTCTCCTTTGGTATCTGCATGTGGCAATTCTGAAGAGACCCACACTTGGCAAAGGAGCAAGCTGCCCCGGCGGTGCAGTTGGCCGGGAGTGAGACCAGAGTCAGAGAGACACAGTGGAGAGATGACAGGAGGTTTAACATTCATTATTTCTTTCTAGATGTTAACAGTTCAGCAGCTGACAGGAAGCTCACTCACAGGGATACTGATCTCCCAATGCTGTCAAAGATGACAGATGAAGGAATGTGTTTTGACTGTCACAAGTAGTTTTGTGTAGACATGCTATTGCTGTTGAGATTTTATCAGCAGATCTGTACCATTTAACACATAATGTAAGCATTTCCATGGCACATCGTTCAGTGACTGTTCTGCTTAAGTCATGGAAAGCCAATGCCGTTGTTACATGAGTTCTTTTCCACTGCATAAGCACAAAACATTGATTTCATTAAAGCAACTCAAGCTCAAGCTTTGAAGGAAGTAAAAACATTGTTGATCTAGCATCTTTGATTGATCTTCGTTGATCTAACATTGGGTGTGAGATTGTGCAGCCATCATTTGTAGTGAAACTGTAAATAAAGAGCTTGTTTGCTTTGGCTACAAAGAGCAAATATAAGGCAGTGTGTGTGGCTAATCCTATCTCAACATTTAAGCTACTCTGTTACCAAAAACAATTGCACCATTAAAGGACATGATTTGGATGAGCCGGTGTTGGACTGGGGTGGGCAAAGTTAAAAATCACACAACACCAGGGTAGAGTTCAAAAGGTTAATCTGGAAGCAGTAGCTTTTGGAACGCTGTTCCTTCATCAGGTGGTTGAAGGAGCAGCGTTCCAAAAGCTAGTGCTTCCAAATAAACCAGCTGGACTATAACCTGTTATTATGTGATTTTGTTTTGTTTGTAAATATATTTATTAGCAAACACAAAACTTGTTTTTTTTTGACTTTACAAAAATATAAAGTTATGGAAAATATAAGCAATGGGTGTTGTGTGATTTTTAATTTTGACCATTAAAGGTGCCTCAGGTCCACTAATTAAATATCAGTATACCAGTTTGATCATTGAAGATTCACTCTGTTGAGCTCATTGAAATATTTTGCTGGATTGAAAATACACTGTGCTTGTTAGGAACAAACATATTAACTGTCCATCAGAACAAGATTTGGCCATACAGCCCTTCAAGCTTTCAAGCTTCAAGCTTATGCCGAGCACGGTGGGAAGTCTTTACCTAATGCCCGTGCTTTATATTCTGATGAGTTTTGGAGAAAATCATTGGATTTAATTTTCACAAAAAATAGCTGTCAGACTGGGATTGTGCATTCTGTAGGTGATTTGAGACTGGTTGAATAATGATTCAGCCGGCCGGAACTGATATTTTACTGTTTCAATCCAATTCATGGGTTCTTTCATTGTTGAGGTGTTTTGTTTTGTATTCTGTAGTCCACATGAGGCCTTGGCTATGAAATGCTCCTGGACAATGTTTCTAAAAATTCATTCACAGGATGTGGGCGTCATTGGCTGGACCAGCATTTATTGCCCATCCCTCATTGCCCAGGGGACAGTTGAGTGTCAACCACATAGTTGTGGGTTTTGGGGAATCATATTTAGGCCAGGCAAGGACAGCAGATTTCCTTCCAGATAGGCCATTTGTGAATCCAATAGTTTAATAATCCCAATAATTTTGTAAGGTAAGATGTATTTTTCCCTATTGTATATAAAATATATTTAAACGTTGTAGAGGAAAAGCTTGTCCATTGAATTTATCACAATCCCAACATCCATTCCTGACCCCCCCACCATCCTCTCACAGCTGTGTCACTTTCTGGTAAAGGCAAATAAAACAGATGCTAATGAAAAACAAAGCTTGTTTCTGGTGGTCCTTTGACGGTCTCACTCACTGGGCTCATGGCGGGTGGATTGGATGGGATCCCTCGGTAATACATTTTGAAAGTGATCAATTTGAGGAGGGTGTACTGGTGTTCGCTGTGCAGGGTGTACCCAGCCTGAAGAGAAAGAGAGAAAACAATTGAAATCTGTGTTTTGCTCATTAACACAAGAACCTGATAACCTTGTCTCAATCCAATGCATCTGAAAGAAACATCTACAATGAAGACCATTCCTCTGACTCTCCTAGCTGGTAAGGTCTTTTTAACTGTGTCATTGCCTAGGAGGCTCCCCGTGAGCAAGATAGCAAAATACACAATTATCTGTTACCTGATGAATCAGAGAATGTGAAAGTTCCTGTTAGGCCACCAGGAAGCCTTGGATTTGATCTTTGTTCCTCTTTCCCAAGTCTTTTAGAGATTTCCTCCGTGTTTGCTCCCACCTGATTTTCCACGCAGTACATTTTGGCATGTTCCTGTTTTTATGCATTATACAGGCAACTTTGTTGTCATCTAGAACTAGGGTGGGATTTGAACCTGAGGTTTCTAGCTGAGTGGTGTGGATATTGCTAACTGTTCCACAAGACCATCACACAGAGTCACAGAGTCATAGAGACGTACAACATGGAAACAGACCCTTCGGTCCAACCTGTCCATGCCAACCAGATATCCCAACCCAATCTAGTCCCACCTGCCAACATCTGGCCCATATTCCTCCCAAACTTCCTATTCATATACCCGTCCAGATGCCTTTTAAATGTTGCAATTGTACCAGCCTCCACCACTTCTTCCGGCAGCTCATTCCATACACGTACCACCCTCTGCGTGAAAAATTTGCCGCTTAGGTCTCTTTTATATCTTCCCCCTCTCACCCTAAACCTATGCCCTCTTGTTCTGGACTCCCCCACCCAGGGAAAACACTTTGTCTATTTACCCTATCCATGCCCCTCATGATTTTAGAAACCTCTATAAGGTCATCCCTCAGCCTCCGACTCTCCAGGGAAAACAGCCCCAGCCTGTTCAGCCTCTCCCTGTAGCTCAAATCCTCCAACCCTGGCAACATCCTTGTAAATCTTTTCTGAACCCTTTCAAGTTTCACAACATCTTTCCGCTAGGAAGGAGACCAGAATTGCACACAATATGTTGACAGGGCCACTTACAAGACACTGTTAGTCATAGTCATAGAGTCACACAGAGGGTAGTTCATGTGTGGAATGAACTGCCACAGGAACTGATAGATGCAGGTACAGTTACAACATTTAAAAGATATTTGGACAGATGGATGGATAGAAAAGGTTTAGAAGGATATGGGTCAAATGCAGGCAAATGGGACGAGTTAGTTTGGGAAACTTGGTTGGTGTGGACGAGTTGGACCGAAGGATCTGTTTCTGACCATAAGTTTTCATTGAGAAATGGTACGAGAACAGGTCTCAGTTTGGAGATGGTGCTGCAACATGCAGGGCATAAGGTGGTAATCTGTTTATGTTTCCCCTCATCACCCCACACCCCATACACCTCCAGAAACACAGTCTCAGGATCATGTACAGATTAGTGTTTGTCTAAAATCCATGTGCTGCCCCTTGAAACCTCAATGCCATCTTTAACCCCCCCCTCCCCCAATCCCTCGGACCGGGCATCAGCAAGAACACCTCCTTTTATTGTTCCCTTTTAACTTCATTAACTGCCTCCTAAAGGGTCTCAGTTGACTGCAGGATAAGAAAGGAGAAAGTGAGGACTGCAGATGCTGGACGATCAGAGCTGAAAATGTGTTGCTGGAAAAGCGCAGCAAGTCAGGCAGCATCCAAGGAGCAGGAGAATTAATGTTTTGGGCATGAGCCCTTCTTCAAGAATGAGGCATGCAAGAAGGTAGCTCACCATTACCTTCTCAAGGGCATTACCTTCTCCTGCTCCTTGGATGCTGCCTGACCTGCTGCGCTTTTCCAGCAACACATTTTCAGCGCAGGATGGGAAAGCCTTCCATGGTCTTTTTGTTTGAATAATGATGGTGCCCCTCATGCAGGTGGAGTTGAGTGTCACTTCCAATCTTCCAGCCCTATTGGTCTAAGGACTTGTGTTGAAAAATGAACCACAAAAGAAAAGTCAGCGGAAGAGTCTTTAAAACCTAGACCCTCCAGAGGGACTTGACCTGGCGGATGTGGAAAGGATGTTTCCTCTTGTGTGATAACTACAGGTCATAGATTAAAAATAAGGGGTCGCCCATTTAAAACATTTTTTTTAACTCTCATAGGATTGTGAGCCTTTGGAAGTCCCCTCCTTAAAGGCAATGGATGCAGAAACTTTAAACATTTTTAAGACAGAATTAGATAGATTCTTGATTATCAAGGGGATGAAAAGTTATCAGGGATATGCAGGAATATAGATTTGAGACTAAAATCATATCAGCCATGATCTTATTGTATGGCAGAACAGACTCAAAGGGCCCAGTGACCTACTTTTGTTTCTTATTTATATGCTCGGCTCAGATTAACCATATCCCATCCATTACTTTAAACTACACTCCTAACGGCATTGTGGATCTGCCGACACTAAATGGACTGTGCAAAGGTAGCTAGGAGAAAGTGAGGACTGCAGATGTTGGAGATCAGAGTCAAAGAGTTTGGTGCTGGAAAAGCACAGCTGGTCAGGCAACACCCAAGGAGCAGGAGAATCGATGTTTCAGGCATAAGCCCTTTATCAAGAATGAGGCGTGCAAGAAGGTAGCTCACCATTACCTTCTCAAGGGCAGCTAGGAGTGGATAATGAATGCTCGCCCAGCCAGTGACGCCCGCATCCCATGAAGACATACAACATAAAATTCTGCCAAGGCCTTAATCTGACTTCGGGTGGAGGGTGAGGGGGTTGGGAATGGGTGGATTGTCACCATGAACTTTCTATTCCACTGGATTAAATATCATTCCCCCCCCGCCCCCCCACCACTGCCTTCAAACTTACCAGGGTGGTCACTGTCGTGTAATGAGCTACCTCAGTCTGCTTCACTTCGACCCTGAATGCTAAGCATTGGCACAGCAGAGATCAGGCACTAGGCTGGCCATTCATGGTCATAGCTTAGAAAAGTGTAAGGGCCATGGTGGAGGGGGGGGGGGGAATGATTTCACATCAATAAGGAAGGAGGATCAGCTTTGGAATATCCTTCGTCCTGAAGTTGAAAATTCACAATCAATCTAGCGAACATAAACAAACGGTTGTGTCATACCTGGGTAGACGACTGGCTTTCTGACTGGGCTGGTGGTAGTCGTGGTGATGGTGGTAGTGGAAGCTGTTGTGGTCTGGGTCCAAGGCAGGTAACTGAGAGGATGGTCGGCATCTATAACAGCGATCTCAGGCTGCCTCAGTGGACTGTGTCCTCCCTGGTAATGGCTATAGCGCTCATTAGGAAGCCAGAACTCATATTCAATACCCGAGTTTTCCTCTTGTAGAAGAACCTACAACACACATTGAGCTTGTTCAGTGCGAGATCCCATTGTGACCACTGTAACCTATATCGTTATATTGAAATGGTAGGTACTGCACTGATAACTTCAGCTACTCTTTGAGTAATTAGGGTCTGGAATGCACAGTGTGGAAATGTGGTGTGGTCAGGTTTGGTCGTGGACTCAAGTGAGCTTTACATGATTAGTCAGATAGAAAAAAATGCGTAAAAGATTGGCTCCATATCACTACATTATTCAGAGAGCTAGTACAGGTATTATAGGCAGAATGACCTCCTCCTGCATTATAATGGTTCTGTGATTCTGAGTTATTTTGTTTGGTATTAATGTCCTTTGGTAAAGACCCATAAATAGATATAGACGACTGTAAAAATATTGGCTAAAATATTTTATGTAAATGAGAAGGAAAGACTTGCTGTATAAAGCCTTTCACAATCTTAGGTCATCCCAAAGTGTCCTACAGACAATGAAATACTTTCAGAATGCAATCATTGTTGTAATGTAGGAAACCCAGTGGCAGCAAGTTGCCACAAGCAACAAAATGATAAATATTGGTAATTAGATTTAATGATCCTGTTTGAGAATAAAGATTGGTCAGGACCGTAGAGAGAACTCCCCAACTCTGTCACCATCATGTCTTGAAATAAGACCATAAGACCATCCTGAAATATAGGAGCAAAATTAGGCCATTCAGCCCAAAGGGTTTACTCCATCATTTGATCATGGCTGACATGTTTCTCAACCCCATTCTCCTGCCTTCTCCCTGTAACCTTAATCCCGTTACTGATCAATAACCTCTCTACCTCTGACTGGGCCCCCACAGACCTCTGCCGCAGTGAGTTCCACAGATTTAGTGATTGAAGAAATTCCTCCTCATCCCAGTTCTAAAGGGACAACCCTTCACACTGAGGCTGTACCCTTAGGTCTTAGTGTCTCCAACCAATGGAAATATCTACTCCATGTCTATTCAATCTATTCAGTATTCTGTTAAGTTTAAATCGACACCCCCATATCTTTCTAAACTCTATCGAATAAAGACTCAGCATTCTCAACCATTCCTCACTTGACAAGCTGTTCATCCCCAGGATCAATCTTGTAAACATCCTCTGGATCCTCTTCAAGGCCAATATATCCTTTCTTAGATATGGAGCCCAAAACTACTTACAATATTCCGAATCTGGTCTGACCACATCCTTATACAGCCTCAGCAGTACATCTCTGCTCTTGTATTGTAGCTCTATTGAAATAAATGCTTACACTGCATTCCTAACTGCCAATTGAACCTGCATGTTAACCTTAAGAGACTCCTAAGTCCCTTTGTGCTTCAGATTTCTGAAGCTTTTCTCTATTTAGAAAATAGTCTACACCTTTATTCTTCCTACCAATGTGCATAACCTCACACTTTCCCACATTGTATCCATCTGCCATTTCTTTGCCTACTCTCCCAGTCCTGTCCAAGTCCATCTGCAGCCTCCCCACTTCCGCAGCACTATCTATCCCTCTACCAATCTTTGTGCCTTCTGAAAACTTAGAAACTCAGTTCCTTCATCCAGATTGGTAATGTATATTGTGAATAGTTGTGGTTTCAACACTGACTGCAGCAGAATTCCACTAGTACTTTAATTCCACTTGAAAAAGAATCCTTGATCCCCACTCTCTATCTTTTGTGAGTCAGCCAATCCTCTCTCCATGCCAGCCCCTAACACCATGTGGTCTTATCTTATTTAGCAGCTTCCTGTGTAGAACCTTGTCAAAGGCCTTATGGAAACCCAAATAAATCACACGCACTGGCTCTCCTTTGTCTAACTTATTTGTTACCATCTCAAAGAATTCTAACAGATTTGTCAGGCATGACCTCCCACTGACAAAGCCTTACTGACTCAGCCCTATTTTACCATGCACTTCCAAGCACTCTGCAATCTCATCCTTAATAAATGGACTTTGAAATATTCCCAATAATTGAGGCTAGGCTAACCAGCCTATGGTTTTCCATGTTCTGCTTCCCTTCCTTTTTAAACAGGGGTGTAACATTAGCCATTTTCCAGTTCTTTGGGACCTTCCCTGACTCCAATAATTCCTAAAATAAAATCACCAATGCCTCTACAATCTCAACTATCTCCTTCAGAATTCTGGGGTGTAGTCTAGCTGGTTTGGGTATTAATTTTCAGACCTTTAGGCTTCCCCAGCACCTTTTCCTTAGTGATGGCCAGTACCCTCACCACTGTCCCCTGACTCTCTTGAAAATCTGGTAATGCTGCTGGTATCTCCCACTGTGAAGACTGATGTGAAGTACCTGTTCAGTTCCTCTGCCCTTTCTTTTTCTCCCCATTACCACTTCTTCAGCCCCATTTTCCAAAGGTCTAATGACCACTCTTGCCTCTCTCTTACAGTTTGTGTATCTAAAAACATTTACAATTTTCTTTTACATTACCGTCTATCTTGCTCTCATATTTCACCTTAATGCATTTTAGTTGTCCTCTGTTGATTTTAAAGGTTTCCTAATCCTCTGGCTTCCCACTAATCTTCACCACATTGTAGGCTTTTTCTTTTGCTTTTATGCTGTGCCTGACTTCCCCTGTCAGCCATGGCTGCCTTCTCCTCCCCTGAGTTTGTTTCTTCTTTCTTGGGATGAATTTCTGCTGCATCTTTCAAATTATACCCAGAAACCCCTGCCATTGCTTCTCCCACTGTCTCCTCCATTCTGCTTCTGGCTAGTTCCTCCCTCATGACCTTTACTCAACTATAATTGAGCTTAATTACAAATTGCAATACTGCAATGCCTGATTCTGGCTTCTTCCTCTCAAACTGCAGGGTGAATTCTACCATACTGCCTCCGAGGGGTTTCCTCACCTTAACTCCCTAATCAAGTCTGTCTCAACTATTTTTCTGAATCAAGCTGTTCAGAGATATAATTACAAATCTCTGGAGGAGGTGGGACTTGAACCTTGGTCTCTCGGTCCAGGGATACGGATACTACCACTACGCCACAAAAGCAGTCCCTCAAGCCTGTTTCATTCCACATCTCCAAAGTGCAAATTTCCTGTTTCTGAATGGGCTCCATCACAAGCTGCTCCAAAAAAAAATCTCTCACACGTTCCACAATTTCCTTTTCTTGGGATCAGCTTCCAGTCTGATTTTCCTTATCCATCTGCATTTTGATTATTGTAATAGTGCCTTTCTTCCAGGCCCTTTCTATTGCCTGGTTTAGTTTTTGCATCACATCCTGACTACTACAAGGAGGCCTTTACATAATTCCCATCAGTGTCTTTTTCCTTTTTGCAGTTTCTCAACTCTACAGCTTCCACCCTTTATCGCTTCATGTTAGCGATTTAATTTGATTTCTTATCGGTGAGGTGACCCAGGCCCCTCTGCCCATTTGCCTATCCTTCCAATGGTAGTATATCCTTGGATATTCAGTTCTCAGTTTGATCCCCTTGCACCCATGTCTCTGCAATGTCCACGTTATCATACCCACTGATTTCAGTCTAGCCACTATCTCATTTACCTTGTTTCATATACTGCATGCACTTAACTATAACAACCTCAGTCCTGCATTGATTAGCTCCCCCATCTCATAGTAATCCCCTTATCTGAGCTAAATGGAATTAGAACCTGACTCTATCTTATGATTTGTTCAGGAAACTTTAATAACATCTCCTGAGCCCTCCCCACCCTCACCTAGTTTAAACTCCCAGTGTCCATCCTATTTAACCTTTCCACTAGGACCCCAGTGCTAGATCAAGTAGAGCTGATGGTTTCATTCCTTCCTGCCCTAATACTGGTGCCGGCGCCCCACAAAATGGAACCCTCCTTTGTTCAGTATTTAGAAGTAAGATCATGTATAATTGTTAAAAAAAAGATGTTTACGATTTTGTTTATATATAGTTAGCAGGAAGGTTCTACATGCCTAGAGACTATTCATGGGATTAATGAATAAATATGGTTTAACGGATGACAGTTGTTTGTGAAGCTTTCTTTCATCTATTGAACCAGAATCATAGAAGTCTTACAGTGCAGAATTATGCCACTTGGCCCATCACGCCAATGTTGATTTCTTTGCAAATCTTTAAGCTGAGAGAACATTGACTTCAAGTAAACATGCTGGGTGTTAACAATTATTTTCTCTTGTAAATTGCGAAAGACAACAGAGGACAGTCTTGGAAATTTTAGTGAGAAAAGGAATGTCCCTGCAATGGCGGGTGGGGGGAAATATGAAATTGTTGAAAATTTCTATGAAAATCCTGCCACATTTCCATTCATACTGTTACCTTCCCCACTGTGAAAATACCACTGGCAGGAAATGTGTAAATAATGACAGATGAAGAAAAATTCCTTTAACATAAGAAACATTCACCACACATTTTACATGAAGATTTGTACCATCACATGGAGGTCCTCTCCTGTTGGTCCTGTAGCCTCAATTGTCTCGTGGTTACTAGAAGAACGCTTGTACAGTACTTTGGTGCCAGCAACATCATATTCTCCAGGCCAGTCTATTACCCAGTTCCCATTAATCACATAGTGATTTTTGCCATTTATTAGGGCTACAGGCAGAAAAACAATTGTTACAATTAGAAATGCATTTGTCCACAATCAATGCAATCAAAAATACAATGATTCATAATTATAGAATTAAGAGTCCAATGATGACCATGAGTCCATTGTCAATTGTCGAAAAAGCCCATCTTGTTCACTAATGTTCTTTAGGGAAGGAACTGTAGTCCTTACCTGGTCTAGTCTATCTACATGTGATTCCAGACCCATAGCAATGGGGTTGACTCTAAACTACCCTCTGGGTGTTTAGGGATGGGCAATAAATGCTGGCCTAATCAACAATGCTCTCATCCTGTGAACGAATAAAAATAAAAATGAGCACTGTATCCCAATCACTAATCTGCCACATTATGGGATTGGACAGCATTTGGGTCATGGACTTAAATGAAGAGCAGTCTGATGGAATAAAAGTTCTTTCTGTTTCCTTGCTCACAGCACAAAATCCGTTCATAACTTCGAACAAAATTGCCAACGCCTTCTCAGAAAGATCACAGGTTACCTTGTACAGGAAATGGGGAGATGCCAACCAAGGTGGAGGTTGTCTGAGGTCAGAGGTCAGAGGTTAGGTACATGCTTGGTGTGATTCCATAAATACTGTACCTTCTTAACATCAACTCTCACCTGAGGTGTGGTGATCCTTGGATTAACTTCACTACCAGTTGTCTCTTTCTATGGTCCACTGAGACTGTGGTGACTTTACCTTTTTACCTTTATATGTTTGGTACAAGGCCTTTCTCTACAGCTGGATAGTTTGAGGGTACCTGGCAATATTTTGACTGAGAGTGGGGTCTTAATTGGAAATTATATCCAGAAGGATTCACACTTGGATCTAAAGCTGGGTTATCTTGAATAAAGCCAAAAGCAACAAAACAGAAAGCAGGTCTGGCAAGATCCATGGAGAGAGAGTTCACATTTCGAATCAGATATGATATTATTAATGTATCCACCTCAACCACTTCTGTTGGCAGCTCATTCCACAGGCATACTACCCTCTGTATAAAAAAGCTGCCCCTCAGGTTCCCTTTTATTCTTTCCACTAACCTTAAACTGATGCCCTCTGGTTCTCGAGTCCCCAACCCTGGGAAAAAGACTGAGTGAATTCACCCTATTCATGCCTCTCATGATCTTATAGCTCGTATAAAATTCCACACTAATCTTCTACATGCTGAAGAAAGAAGTCCTGGCTTGCCCAACTTGTCCCTACAACTCAGACCATTGAGTGCTGATAACATCCTTCTAAATTTATGATGCAGCCTTTCCAGTTTAATAACATCCTTCCTATGGCAAGGTGACCAAAATTGAACACAATACTCCAAGTGCAGCCTCACCAACATCCTGTACAACTGCAACGTGACTTCCTAACTTCTATATTCAATGCCCTGACTGATGAAGGCCAGTGGGCCAAAAGCCTTCTTCACTGCCCTGTCTACCTTTGACTCCACTTTCAGAGAACCATGTACCTGAACTCCCTCTGTTCCTGTACACTCCTTAAGGCCCTACCATTCACCATGAAACTCCAAACTTGATCTGACTTTCCAAAATGCCAGACCTTACACTTGCCTATATTAAACTCCATTGCCATCTCTCAGCCCACTTCCCCAGCTGATCAAGATCCTGCTGCAATTTCTGATAACCTTCCTCACTGTCCATGATACCGCCTATTTTAGTGTCATTTGCAAACTTACTAATCATGCCTAATTTGGACATTCTCATCCAAACCATTGATATAGATAACAAATAACAATGGGCCCAGCATTGACCCCTGAAGCACTCCACTAGTCACAGGCCTTCAGTCCGACAAGCATCCTTCCATTATTACCCTCTGCTTCCTACCATCAAGCCAATTGTGTATCCAATTTGCCAGCTCGCCCTGGATTCCATGCGATTTAACCTTCCATGGTAGGCACCTTATCAAAGGCCTTACTGAAATCCATATAGTCTATGTCTACCATCCTGCCTTTATCAACCTTCCTGGTCACTTCATCAAAGAACTCTAACAAACCTGTGAGGCATGATCTCCCAAGCACAAAGCCATTCTGACTATTCCCAATCAAACACTGTCTTTCCAAATGCATGTCTATCTTATCTCAGAATCTTCTCAATTAACTTACTTATGACAAATGTTAGTTGAGGGGAGGAATTATAGTTTTCTCATATACATATTGAAAACATGAAGATTCTTGAAATTCCGTTGTAAGATACACCACCCTATCCCACAAAAAGACAGTCCATCCCCTACTCTAACCCACCATTTTTAATTCTACAGCCAATGGACAGATGGTCCAACCTGTGATTGCTTCCATGGGGATAACTAATCTCATCTTGTAGATGAACTGAATAATGCTCTTGACTTAGAAGGGGTTCACCATGGTTTAGACTTACTGTCCTGAAAATGTTTTCATTCATTTCAGATTATTCCACTTTCATTAATGAACCAACTTAGAAATGCCAGGTAAAACATCTTATTTGTCAGCCCATACACTGGTAGTTGAGAGGAATGAGGCTGTTATTTTCAACCTCCGAGGCTCCCAGTCTCATTCCTGATGAAGAGCTCCGGCCCGAAACATCAATTTTCCTGCTCCACAGATGCTGCCTGACCTGCTGTGCTTTTCCAGCAACACACTCTCAACTCTGATCTCTAGCATCTGCAGACCTCACTGACTCCTATTATGACTGAAAGTCTGTTCCCAGCAGAAGATTCCTATGCTGCACAACAGAACCTACGCATTTTCCCAGGTAAATCTTAACTGAAGATCATATGTTTCGTTATCATCATTACACCATCTCAGATATCTGATATTTGCAGTTTGTGAAACTAAAGTTGTAAATATTTTCTCTGAGCTGTATTAAATCATTGGAAAACGCATGAAAGCTGCACCAAAGCCATCACGAATCCAAACTCTAGTGGCAAGAACTTGCCAAATGCTTTCAACATCTGCCATTATTTTGTTCCCAAGTTCAAACTTGTACCAGATAATGATGCAAAGGTGCCCTTGATGTGGAACAAGAGAGTGTGGAGATAATCTGCTGTCTGAAAGAACTAATAAATTAAGACTACACGCAACACCTATAATTCTATTGGAGTCATCCTGAGGTAAAGTAGCCTCTTACATTTTTGGAATTGTTAATGTGTCATGGATCCACATTGAGGAGACCCAGCCAGTGCGAGTGAAAACAATATTCCACACTTGCAAGCATTGCAATGATCTGGAAATGCTCCTGAGTGCTGACACGGCAAAGAAAAGGTTTTATTGTCTTTTGGGTGGGTTTAACAGTTCTGGAAAAGACTCGTACGGACCTGAAACATTAACTCTGTTCTTCTCTCCGTGACTACTGCTAGACCTGCTGAGTTTCTCCAGCTGTTTCTGTTTTCCTTTTGGATTTCTTCCAGCATCTGCAGTACTTTTCCTTTATTTGAATGTTCAATCATCTGTGAGTTACTCCTTTAATTCACCATCTGCATTTGGTGAACCTCTTCGCATTCACTTCCCATGGAACAATTTAAGCCTGGGGCAAATCTATTTGGGCTTGATTTTGCCCAAACTACCTTTTGGGGTCATGCCACCTCAAAATTAAAACAAGACTGTTGACAGGTAGTTTGAGACCCCAGCAGCAGACTGCGATCATAATACAGCCAACATTATTGGGAAAAAAGGGCCACCAGCCCAGACTTTGAAACTATCACTGCCCATTGCCATGAGATAAAGGTAAAATCACCCCCAACTCCACTCTTAAATTGGCAACATAGTCGTGCAGATGCATTTTAATGGGTTAGTGACATAGTCACAGGTTTGGTACAGCTCCAATCCCACTACATAATGCATTTTAGATTTCGAGCACAATGATAAAGGAATACAAGAACATGTTATTTGGCCTTTTTACAATGATATAGATTAGATTCCCTACAGTGTGGAAACAGGCCCTTCGGCACAACAAGTCCACACCGACCCTCCAAAAAGTAACCTACCCATACCAGATCCATTTCCCTCTGACTAATGCACCTAACACTATGGGCAATTTAGAATGGTCAATTCACCTAACCTGCACATCTTTGGAGTGTGGGAGGAAACCAGAGCACCCAGAATGGGGAGAATGTGCAAACTCCACACAGACAGTCCCCCAAGGCTGGGACTGAACCTGGGTCCTTGGTGCTGTGAGGCAGCAGTGCTAACCACCGAACCACCATTCTCTCAGCTCTATCTCCCAACTAATGCAAGCATAGCACCTAAGAGGATGCATTAACAAAGGAACATATATGCCACTATGTTGTGGGATATTTCAAAATGTTAGATTTACAAGTCTGAAGGACATGCCAATCAGGTCTTTTTGTCCAACTTCAAAAAGATCCCAACCCTGGCACCCTCACTTTTCTCATCTGTAGTTCCTTTGAGATTGTTATTTTTTGCAGTGTTTTTTAAGTTAAATACACTGGATGCTTTGTCAACTTACTTTCAAAAACAGAGACCAGACAGGAATAGCTAATGAAATTGCCTGGAGGCAGAGGGACCAGAACCCAATAATAAAAGCAAACAACTTTATCGCTCTCCACAAATGCTTAGTGGGATTGTTTACATCAGGGCAGCAAAGTATGAGATAGATTACAGAACCAGTGCTGACCCCTGTGATAAATCAGCCGGAGAGAGCAGGGATTCTCTGAAAACCTCATTCAACTAATGGCTACATTAAAGGAGTGGACCCCACAACGCTGAATATGTCTGGCAGGAAATGTATCCAGGGAAACCCCAGCCAGTAGCCATGATTTTACATCCATGGACGCAAAATCAGAAACTCCATTTTCTCCATCCCACTCCTTGTACCTTACTACCAGCTGGGAGCTCTGGATTGTAAATTTTACTGGCAGTTTACCCCCTGAGTTCTAAGATATGCAAGCAAGGTGGATTATCAGTGGTAAATGTGGGGTTACAAGGATAGGGTGGGGGATGGGGCAGGATGTTCTTCGGAGGGTTGGTGCAAACCTGACGGGCTCAATGGCCTCTATCTGCGCTGTAAGGCTTCTATGATTCAAAGACTCTGTCAGTCTTCAAACAGTTTTGAATATTTAGTGATGGGGTGTTATGGGTTGTGCCAAGCTGCTAAGCAATCTTCACTTTTCCATGTGAGTTATAGACTGGAGCACATGCCACCTGCTGCTCAGAAAGCTGTTATTCACCCTGTTTAGCTGTGTATTAGTCATCAAGTCCTGAGGTGGTACTTGAGTTACTGGGTCAGAGGCAGGTGTGGCCAAGAGGCTAATGACCGAAGCTACTAAATCCAACATAAAATTGACGAAACAGTTTCTGCAGGCAAGGCCTAGTGGAATGTAAAGTGGCCGAGGTTACCACAGGTCAAAAGCAAACAAGGACCAGCCCAACCCTGTATTGCATATTGAGTAATGAGAGAGTCATTATGACCCGAAACATGTGAAGAAGTACTCAGCCCGAACATAATATTTTGTGTATTCATAGAATCCCTACTGTGCAAAAAGGGGCCATTTGACCTATCACCCAGAGCCAGACCCAGCTCCCTGATCCTATCCCCATAACCCTACATTTACCCTGGCTAATCTAGTTATCTTACACATCCATGACATTACAGGGCAAATTATCATTGCCAATCTACCTAACCTGCACATCTTTGGACTATGGGAAGAAATCCAGCAGAAACCCACACGGACAAGGGGGAAACCCACACAGACAGTCACCCGAGGCTGGAATAGAACTTGGGTCCCACTGGGAACCAATGCTAACCACTGAGCCACCGTACTTCCTCACAGCAGTACTCCGCAGTTTCGGCCTGACCACTTGGCAACATGGAGTAATCATATCTTGGAAAGGCTCCCCATCGCCTGAAGGCAGAGAACATTCCAGAAGGAGTCAGAAAGGATGGATAAGAAGGGACACTTGGCAGCCATTCTCTTAGCAAATACTCAGCTGGCGAAGCCTCCTTGAGAGACCCAGCTTCGCACTAACAGGACCCTGAGTTGACCCTGAGGTGACAGAGCTCAGTGAATTGAATCCAGCAGCACCAACAAGTTCACCGGAGTGGGTAGTATGTGTATTTTTCATACAAGCAACCGAGTTTGGGAAAAGTTAGCTTAATATGTCGGAATTGTTTTCTTCAATTTACGAGTGCTTTAATAAAACTAGGTTTGTACTGCAATCCTTTCTCACATACAGAAGGAGCACCAGGGGGTCAAAAGGTGTGGTGCTGGAAAAGCATAGCATCCTAGAAGCAGGAGAGTCAACGTTCCTGATGAAGAGCTTAGGCTCAAAACGTCGACTCTCCTGCTCCTCGGATGCTGCCTGACCAGCTCTGCTTTTCCAGCACCACACTTTTTGACTCCTTAGTGCTCCTACTGTATGAGAGAAAGGATTGCAGTTCAAACCTAGTTTTATTAAAACACTTGCAAGTTGAAGAAAACAACTCCAACACATATTTAAGTCCTCACTTTCTCCCACTCGGTAAGTGTGTTTTATGAGTAATTAAACTGGTCAAAGTGTCTGTATAGAATGTTGCACAGGCAACATGGGGAAGCTATTCACTGGATCATAAAAGTTTGTCCTGAATATTTGCCCGCAATAAGATCATAACACATCGCAGAAACCTTCTACTTCAATCAGACTGTGGAACTCCTTGCCTTCCTGAAGCTTTTCTCCCCCTGTAATAATGCTAATGTGTTTTACAAAAAGATATACACTTGCCTATGTAATGAACTACCCCATCACAGAATTACAGAAGCGTAATGGGAGAAGAAGGCCATTCGGCCTATTATGTCTCACCAACTCTTCAAATCAGCACCATTACCGAGTGCCAATCTCTGTCTTATCCCCATACCCTTGGTCATTGTTTTTACCCAAATTATCGTCCAGTGCCCTCTTGAACTGCTCAAGTGATCCTGCCTCCATCACACCTTTAGGCAGTGCCTTCCAGACACTAACTTCGTCGTGTGAAAAAGCTTTTTTTTCAGATTACTTTCAGTGTGGAAACAGGCCCTTTGGCCCAATAAGTCCACACCGACCCTCCAAACAGTAACCCACCCAGACCCATTCCTCTACATTTACCCCTCCACCTAACACGAGGGGAATTTAGCATGGCCAATACACCTAACCTGCACATTTTTGGACTGTGGGAGGAAACCAGAGCACCTGGAAGAAACCTACACAGACACGTGGGAGAATGTGCAAATTCCACACAGACAGTTGCCTGAGGCAGGAATTGAACCTGGGTCTCTAGTGCTGCGAGGCAGCAGTGCTAACCACTGTGCCACCATTTTGCTGATATAGTCCTTGCTTTGTTTGTAACTCACTTTAAACCTATGCCCTCTTGTTCTTTATCCTTTTACAAGCGGCAACAGTTTCTCCCTATTGACTAAATCTGGCTCACACATTATCTTGAAATCTCCATCAGATCTCCTCTTAGCCCTGCTTTCTCCACGGTGAACAGTCCCAAGGTCTTCAATCAGCCCAACGTCTTCAATCAATTCTCTGAACTGAAGTTTCTCATCCCTCAACTGATTCACACCCATTCTCTTCTAAACCAAAGGGGTTAATCCTGTACGATAGGCCTGAGTCTTTCATTGATGTTTCATTGTTGAAGAGAATGTCCAACATTAAATTAACTTGAGAATTAGTGAATTTATTCATCCGTAACAAAAGCAACTTGAATTTATGTAGCACCTTTAATGCAACAAAACATTACATGGCACTTCACAGGAATTACATCAAAGACTGAGCCACATTAGGAAAGGAGGTTAGTCAAGGAAGTCTGTTTACAGGACTATCTTAAAGGAAGAGACAGTGGCTTAATGATCATCTTAAAGGAGGAAGGAAAGATTTACAGGACCATCTTAAAGGAGGAGCTTTTTTATTCATTCATGGGATGTGGGTGTTGTTGGCTCGGCTGGCCTTTGTTGCCCATCTCATTTTCCCTGGAGAAGCTGGTAGTGAGCTGCCTTATTGAAAAGCTGGAGTGTGTGAGTGTAGGTACACGTGCAGTGCTGTTACAGAGGGAGTTCCAGGATAGTCAGCTGCCTTATTGAATGGCTGGAGTGTGTGGCTTTAGGTACACCCGCAGCGCTGTTACAGAGGGAGTTCCATGATGTTCACCCAGAGACACTGAAGTGACACAGAAAGACTTTGAGACTGAATTGGTGAGTAAGGGACAAAGGCAGTGACAGACTCCAGTATTATCAGGGCTTCTTGTGAATCTAAACTGCAGAGTTTCCCAGTCCTGAATCTTGTCTCTTATTTCAGAAGCATCTGAATTGTGGAGGAACTGAGTTAGACTTTGGAATGCACAATGTATGATCACTTACTTCACTGACAACTCTGCAATGTACTTCACAACAGCCCCTTTGTACTGGCAGTAAGAAATCTGACTTATTAATCATACGTATTTCAAAACTACTAATTACTGCTTCGTTAAAACAACATGATTTTTAGCTGGTGGTCTGATAGCTCACGTGGCTGAGTGTTGAACCCCTAACCAAAAGAGGTCAGAAGTTCAATGAGTGCTGTTTAAATTCTCAGTCTGGTTTATGCTAATATTGTCAGCGTGTAGCATAGAGAAGTCAGGTATTTTCTTCCCCAGTAATGAAAACTGTATCACTCTCTCTGTACCATGGTTTACAATGTCACATTGTCCCCGACTGCTGATTATTTGTCATGTAACAGGTTTTATGCCTAATGTACTCTATTATCGGTTAAGTAATTGATATATATTTTAAAACATCATTTAATTTTTTTTTAAATGCTTGTAATTCTATAAGATTGCATCACCACTGCCAATGGGATACTCTTGAAAATGTGATTACTGCTGTGATTCAGCAAACACAGCAGTTGACTTGCACACAGTAAGCTCCTACAAGTGGTAATGTGGTGATGACCTTATTATCTGTCCTTACTGCTAAATCTTGACCAGGGCACTGGGGAAAGCTCCGCTATTCTACTTTGAATTAGTGCCATGGGATCTCTCGCATCCACTCACACAGGCAGATAGGGTCACTGTTCAAAGACAACGCCGCTGACAATGCAGCACTCCCTCAGTATTGCACTGGACTGTCAGCCTTGAGTCTTCTGCTCAAGGGAGAAACTGTGTCCAAAGTGAGATTTGAACCCACAACCACTTGATGGAGAGATAAGAGTAAGCCATGGCTGCTGGTATTTTAATTAACATGAGTGAATGGAAAACTCCTGACATGGCTAAGAGTTAAATTATCCAACTGCTTTTCAATGGGACAGCATAAGTTGGTAAGAGATATGGTTAGAGGTAAGGGCAGGGACAGAAATCACAGGCCCCAGTGCTGCTCCCTAGATCCCCACCAGAAACATTGGCCTTGACTCTTAACCCTGACCTCAGCATACTGGCTTGAACTCTTGACTCTAAGACAGTCGTGTGATCCTTGACCCCAGCATGGTTGCCCCAAACCTGGACAGCAGATTAGCTCAACCCTTGATCTCAGCACAGCAGCCCTGTACCTTGACCCTCAATCCCAGCACAGGGGCCCTGACCCTCAATCCCAGCACAGTGGCCCTGATCCTCAAAACCAACACAGCAACTTTCTCCTTGTTGAAAAGGTGGGTCCTGAGGAGGTTTGAAGGTGGGGGAGACGTTGCAAAGGAAACGCATTTAGGAAGGTAAATCCAAGTGTAACGGTGTAAGAGAAGAAGACTTTACCACTTTGCTTAGAAATCAGGAGGGCAACCATGAGCTGGACCAAGTTGCTGAGGCAAAGTGAAGTGAAACTCTGAAGGTGCTTGTAAGTGAGGATGAAGATTTTACAATAAATGAGGTAAAGACATGGAGTTGGGGGGGGGAGGGCGAGGGGGGAAGGAAGACTGGTGTGGACTGGGGTGGTAACTGAGTTCAAATTGGTGTGAGACATGAAGCAAACAGGGTTTTGGAACATGATAAAACTTCCTGAAGAGACTGTGTCAGCCTGATTTTAACCCTGTATAAATGACTATGGTTTGAGTGAGTTAAAATTTTAGTCATTGGTTTAATTTTACCGACTTTGGTAAACTTACCACCACCTTGATGTTAGCAAAACTCTAGCAAAGTATATCTTTAGTACGAGGAAATGTACTTCTGAAGTGCCTTACACCTCTTTGGGAAATCTTCAAGAGCTTTAATGGTAGTAGTTTAGTTTTCAAGTGCAGTCACTGATGCTTTGCAAGAAGCAGATAGTGCAGGAAATCTATTGTTGATGTTGTTCACCAGGATTGTACTGGAGGCAGAGTTTTCACTACTCTGAGGCCATAACATGGCTTTGAAGCCTTTCCTGCCACTGACCCTTACTGTGTTTAATGGGCAGTGGTCGTGGTTAATGCTGTTTCACACCCAAGCTTTAATAACTTCTCTCTCTAAAAAGACAGCAACTAGATCAGCAGTCACTTAACTGTGGAAAGGCACAGAACACAATTGCACTTCTCCAAATAAACGCCAGCATTAGAATTCTCAAACCATCTATGGATTGCCTATTCCCTGTTCTTCAGTTCTTAAACTGTCCTTGTGAACTCTATTTCCAATATGCTATAATTATGTTTCCTCCTCCTTTCATCCTGTCATTTGTGGCCATGACTCCTACACTTTAGTGGCAGTTAAGGGAGGGAAATCTGCTGTCCTTACCTGGTCTGACCCACATGATTCTAAATCCAAAGTAATGGGGTTAACTCTTAAGCGCCCCTTGAAATGGTCCAGACGGCACTCAAAGAGCAATTAGGGATGGGCAAAAAATGCTGGCCTTACCCACAGTCCATGAATGAATAAAAAAAAACTTTGGGATTCTTTCCCAAAACCCATCCATCTGCATCGTTTCTTTAATGACCACCTTTCAAACTCACCATATTTCAGTTACCCTTCTTCTACTCCCTTGCTGCGCTCAGTATGCAATAATTTCTGACTACAATTTTGCCAAGTGCATTGGGGTGTTTTGTTATTTGACTATGGGGACATCGCATCTGAGCTTTCGTCTCCACCTCTGTGTTGGATTAGGCAGAAGAGTCTTTGAAGAGTCAGGTATCTTACTGCCATAAGATCAGAAGGAGCCAAAGAAGGTGTCACAATGCTGATTGAACCTTTTCTGCCATTCAATGAAATTACGGTTGATTCGGTAATCCTCCATTTTTCTGCTGTAACCTTTGATTCCTTCACTGATTATAAAGCTGTGAATCTCATTCTTGAATACACTTAATACCACACCCTCCACAGCCTTCTGTGGTAAAGCATTTCACACATTAGCTAAAAAATTTCCCCTCATCCCTTCTTAAATGTTCAATCCCTTATTCTGAGATTCTGTCCTTTGGTCTTAAGACTCTCCCACGAAGGCAAACATTACTCTGTCAAATTCCCTAAGAATCCTATATGCTACAATAATCATCCCTCATTCTTCTAATCTTTAATGAGTATAGAACCAAACTACCCAATTTCTTCTCATAAAATAATCTCTCAATATTCAGAATAAACTGAGTGAACCTTCACTGGACTGCCTCCAATGACAGTAGATAAGGGGATCAAAACAATTCACAGTATTCCAGGTGTGGTCTGGCTAGTGCCTTGTATAGTTTCAGCAAGATTTGCCTTTTTTTGAACTCCATTCCCTTTGAAATCAAGAATCATAGAATCCCTACAGTAATCAAGCAGACCATTCGGCCCATTAAGTCCACATCAACCCTCCAAAGAACATCCCACCCAGACCCATTTGCCTACCCTATCCCTGTAACACTGCATTTCTGATGGCCAATCCACCTAACCTGTACATCTTTGGACTGTGGGAAGAAACCGGACTCAATTTGCGTTCCATATTTCCTGCTGAACTTGTGTGCTAGCTTTTGGTGTTTATCAATGTGTGCACACAAAGCCCCCTGAGCTGTAGCTTTCTCCAGTCTTTCCCCGTTTAATTAAAGTTCAACTTCTCTATTCTTCCTCCAAAAGAGCATAACCTCACATTCTCCCATTATATTTCAACTGCCAATTTTGTGCCCACTAGCTTAATTTGTCTCTATCCCTCTGCAGACTGTGTCCTCCTCACCATACATCTTCCCATTTATATTTGTGATGTGGAGGTGCCAGTGTTGGACTGGGGTAGACAAAGTCAGAATCACATGACACCAGGTTGTAGTCCACCAGGTTTGTTTGAAATCGCTGCTCCTTCATCAGGTAAAGCAGCACTCCAAAGGTTTGTTACTTCAAATAAACCTGTTGGGTTCTTATGTTCAGCACAGACTGGTTGGACCAAATGGTCTGTTTCTGTGCTGTACGACGCTATAACCTGGTGTCATGTGACTCCTGACTTATTTTTGTGTCATCTGAAAATTGGTATTAGCACATTCACTTCCATCATCCAAGTCATTCAAGTATGTTGTAAATAATTATAGCACCAGCAGTGATTCCTGTGGCCACTGATCCATCCTGAAAATGCACATCTTATCCCAACTCTTGGTCTTCTATTAGTGAACAAATTATTTATCCAAGCTTGAGGATTGGCTAGCTCATTATACCCAGTGCAACACTGACAGAAATCAGCTAACTCAGCACTAGGGAGATGGTAGCTGACTTGACAATATGTTACTGCAGTAACCTTTGAACCTGTATAGCTGAGAGGTTCACTTACCTAGGTAGTTCCTGCTGTTGTCTGTAATTTTAATGTTCGTGGCTCCTGCTGGGATCACAGTTACATTATTGTAACCAAAGTAGCCTGGGATAGGTTAAAAAAAACACTCATTACCAATTACAATGAGTATCGCTGAGATTTGGAAATATTAATAACAAATATCAAATATGCATTTACAGAACTGTGTAAAACATTTAAATCTTTTTAAAAACCTGACATTTCTATTGCGGCATCATAGAGTATGATCGAAGAACCTAGAATATATAGAATATCGTGTGAAAATTTACAACAGTGAAAGAAGCTATTCAGCTCATGGCCCATTGCATAAGCAGCCAAATCTAGAAGTGCTACATAATGTGAGAAAGTGTGAAATTGACCATTTTGGTGAGAAAGAATAAAAAAGTATATTATTTAATTGGTAAGAAATTGCAGAGCTCTGAGGTGCTAGGAATCCAGATGTTCAACTGTATCAGTGACACAAGGTTGGCCTGCAGATACAGCCAGTATTCAGCAAGTACATAGATCCCTCAAAGTTGCCACCCAAGTGGATAGGGTTGTTAAGAAAGCATATGGTGTTTTGGCTTTCATTAACAGGGGTATCGAGTTTAAGAGGCGCAAGGTTTTGCTGCAGCTCTACAAATCCCTGGTGACACCACACTTGGAATATTGTGTCTAGGATGCTGCCTGGACTAGAGGGCTTGCCTTAAGGAGAAAGGTTGAATAAGCTTGGACTTTTCTCTCTGGAGAGAAGAGGAAGAGAGGAGACCTGATCGAGGTGTACAAAATAATGAGAGGAATAGATAGAGTCAATAGCCAGAGACTTTTCCTCAGGGCAGGATTGACTGGTGCGAGAAGTCATAGTTTGAAGATAGTAGGAGGAAGGTATAAAGGAGACGTCAGAGGTAGATTCTTTACACAGTTGTGAATGCACGGAATGTGTTGCCAGCTGTGGTGGTGGAAGTGAAGTCATTAGGGACATATAAGCGACTGCTGGACATGCACATGGATAGCAGTGAGTTGAGGGGTGCGTAGGTTAAGTTACTCTATTTTACATTAGGATTAAGTCTCGGCACAGCATCGTGGGCCTAAGGGCCTGTTCTGTGCTGTACTTTTCTATGTTCTATGTTCTAATAGAATGTTACTGTTCAGTGTTAGGGGAAACTGAATAAAAATGCAGGGAGATTATGGTTTGGTTATACACAGCCTTTATGAGAACACATTTGGAATACTGGTAACAGTATTAGTTAAGGATGGATGCACATTAATTTTGTTTTAATTTACTCATGGGATGTGGGCATCATTGCTTGGGCCAGCATTTATTGCCCATCTCTAGTCGCCCTTGAGAAGGTGGTGATGATCTGCCTTCTTGAACCGCCACAGTCCATGTGTTGTAGGTAGACCCACAATGCCCTTTGGGAGGGAATTCCAGGATGCTAACCCAGTGATAGTGAAGTACCAGTGATATATTTCTAAGTCAGAATGGTGAGTGGATTAGAGGGGCAGTTGCAGGTGGTGGTGTTCCCACGTACCTTCTGCCCTTGCATTCTATATGGAAGTGGCTGTGGCTTTGGAAGGTGCTGCGTAAGGAACTTTGCTGAATTTCAACAGTGCACCTTGTAGATAGTACACACTGCTACTACTGAGAGTCTGTGCTGGAGGGAGTGGATGCTTGAGGGTGTGGTACCAATCAACTGGGTTATTTTGTCTGGATAGTGTCAAGCTTCTTGAGTGCTGTTGGAGCTGCATCCATCCAGGCAAATGGGGAGTATTCCATCACACTCCTGACATGTGCCTTGGAGATGAAGGACAGGTTTCAGGATGATGTCAGGAGATGAGTTACTCACCGTAGTATTCCTAGTTTCTGATCTGTTCTTGTACCCGTTGTGCTTTTGCAATGCTGGGAAACACTGGAGGAGGCCGAGATGGATCATCCACTCAGCACTTCTAACTAAAGATTGTTGTAAATTCTTCAACCTTCTATTTTCAACTTCTATTGAACTCTTCCATCGTTGAGGATGAGGATATTTGTGGAGTGTCTTCCACCAGTGAATTGTTTTATTCTGGATTAGTGGTGCTGGAAAAGCACAGCAATTCAGGCAGCATCTGAGGAGCAGTAAAATAGACGTTTCGGCAAAAGCCCTTCATCAGGAATACAGGCAGAGTGCCTGAAGGGTGGAGAGATAAATGAGAGGAGGGTGGGGGTGGGGAGAAAGTAGCATAGAGTACAATGGGTGAGTGGGGGAGGGGATGAAGGTGATAGGTCAGGGAGGAGGGTGGAGTGGATAGGTGGAAAAGAAGATAGGCAGGTAGGACAAGTCATGGGGACAGTGCTGAGCTGGAAGTTTGGAACTGGGGTGAGGTGGAGGAAGGGGAAATGAGGAAACCGTTGAAGTCCACATTGATGCCCTGGGGTTGAAGTATTCTGAGGTGGAAGATGAGTCGTTCTTCCTCCAGGCATTTATGACTGGATGCGGCAGGACTGCAGAGCTTAGGTCTGGTCTGTTGGTTATGGGATCGCTTAGCTCTGTCTATCATTTGTTGCTTATCCTGTTTGGCATGCAAATTGTCCTGTTTGGTAGCTTCACAAGGTTGGCACCTCATTTTTAGGTATGCCTGGTACTGCTCCTGGCATGCCCTTCCAGACTCTCCATTGAACCAAGGTTGATCCCTTAGTTTGATGATAATCATTGAATGGAGGGTATGCTGGGTCATGAGGTTGCAGATTGTGCTGGGGTACAGTTTTGTTGCTGCTGATGGCCCACAGCACCTCAAGGATGTCCAGTCTTGAGTTACTAGATTAGTTCAAAGTCTGTCCCATTTAGCTAGGTGACGGTGCCACACAACATGATGGAGGCTGTTCTCAATGGTCTGAGCAGTGGTCATCCTTACCGATGTTGTCATGGACAGATGCATATGCAGCTGGCAGATTGGTATGGATGAGGTGAAGTATGTTTCTCCCTCACTACCTGCTGCAGACCCAGTCTAACAGCTATGCCCTTCAGGACCCGACCAGCTTGATCAGCACCACTGCTGCTCAGCCACTCTTGGTGGTGGACAGTGATATCCCCAACTCAGAGTATATTTCCTAACTTTGTCACCCTCAGTGTTTCCCTAAGTATTGTTAACATGGAGGAGTACTGATTCATCAGCTGAGGGAGGATGGGTACATGGTAATCAGCAGGAAGTTTCCTTCCCCATGTTTAACCTGAAGCAATGAGACTTCATTGAGTCCAGAATCAATGTTGAGGACTCTCAGGGTAACTCCCTCCCATTGTACCATCACTTCTGTTGGGTTTCTCCTGCCAGTGGGACTGGATATATCCAGGAATGGTGATGGCGATGTCTGGGAAGTTATAAGTTTTGATTCTGTGATTGTGTCAGGCTGTTCCTTGACTCGTCTATGAGACAGTTCACCCAGTTTGGCACTAGGCCCCAGGTGTTAGTAAGGAGGACTTTGCAAGGTCAGCATGGCTATTCCTGCTGTTGTCTTTCCCAGTGCTTAGGCCAAAGCCAGGTGATCCATTTAGTTTCATTTTTTTTGTTGAGACTTCACAGTGATGGATACAACTGAGTAGCTTGCTCAGCCATTTCACAGGGCAGTTCAAAATCAACCACAATGCTGTGGGTCTGGAGTCACATGTAGGCCACATCAGGTGAATTTGGCAGATTTCCTTCCCCAAAGGACTTTAGTGGGCTTGTTTAGAGACTATTTACAAGACTAAACCTGGAAAGTGCATATTGTATTATGAGGCAAGGTTGCACAGGCCAGGCTTTTGGAGTTTCGATGAGTAAGAGCTGACTTGGTTGAAACATATAAGATCCTGAGGGGTCTTGCCAAGATGGATGTGGAAAGGATATTTTCTTTCAGAGGAGAAATTAGAATCGAGGTCATTGTTTCAAATGAAAGAATCACCCATTTAAGAGAAGATAAGGAGCATTTTCTCCTCAGTAGGATTGTGTGTCTTTACAAACTTCTTCCTCAAAATGTGGTGAATATTTTTTAAAGTAGTGGTTAAGAGGTTCTTGATAAGCATGGAGGTGAAAGAATATTAAGGGTAGGTAGGAATGTGGAGTAATCAGACCAGCCATATTTCATTGAAAGTTAGAGCAGGCTTGAGGGGCCAACACCTGCATTCAGTTTGCTTGTTCATAATGTAACCACCCAATCTCTCCCCCTTGTCCTACATTTTCTCTGCAGCTGACATTTATCCAATTTTGCTTTGTGAAATCTCTGCCTCCATCTTTGCCTGTAACAAAATACTCAATGCTACACTCTGCTGCGAGATCGTCATAGATTATCAGAACTGGTTAATAATAATTGACCTTTAATCTCAGCCATTCTGATTTCTCTGATAACCCTTTCCAGGTCAACTGACTTGCAGAAAATGAAATGTAGCCATTTTGTTTTTCCGACTCTTTTGGAAAATTCAAATTACTGGCCCCAACTACAGGAAATGGTCTTTATTTAACTACTCCATCAGTCTTTTGCTTAATTTTGTGTACTATTAACACATTTCCTGATGGCTTTCCTCACCCTATTGGAACTAAATCCAGTCTGTCCTTCTTGTATCTGAGAAAGCTAGCAGGAGATTTAATTATCCTCTTGAACTCTACCCCAAACACTTTCCATGCCATTCCTAACTTTTCTATCAGGGGACTCATAAAGTTTAGATTGTTTGATAGTTTTTATTTCATATTTTTAAAATAAATAATTCCTTTGATAAGATAATAAGTAGAATTATTTGATAAGAGGAAGTTAATGGTCACAAGAATATGTTGCAGGCAATCACCTCTGGACTGAAAACTACTGGGTGGTGAGTTCTTAAATTGTGCAGCTCTGAAATCAGTCATAAATTTGAAACAGGGCAAAGATTATAAGATAACAGATAAGATATGGAGCAGAATTAGGCCATTTGGCCTATTAGGTCTGTTCCACCATTTGGCCATGGTTCATATGTTTCTCAATCCCCTTCTTTTGCCTTCTTCCTGTAACCCTTATGCAAGAAGAGACTACTTTTAGGTAATTGGAAGTTAATATTCCTTACTTTTTGCAAGTCAGGTGATCTGGAAAGGTTTATTGGAGATGACTGAAATTAATATTAATGAGTCAATTATTATTTATCAATTCTGATAATCAATGAAAATCTGGAGACACAGTTACATCATTCTGGAAAGGAAACGTAACTAGAAAGACTGGAAACGTAGTAGGTCCATCAGCAGCTGTCAAGAGAAAAGATTCTGACATTCAGGTTGCATGATCTAAAGTTTTGTGGTTAAAAACCCATCCTTATACTCTCCACGGGCTTTATTAATCATGTCGGTGTAACTGTGGGCTACCATCACCGATGGCAATTTCAGCTAATGTTTTAGTCAAGACACAAGGCATTCACTCATCGGCAATGTCAGGGCAATCACCAGAGGAGGGGAACGCTGAGCGGTAAACTCTCCGGACCAGGATGCACGAGTCATTCCGTCCTCCACAAACACCGCAGACGTCCGCTCTGGCCTTTGAGCCGAGGATCTTGTCGCAACCTACTTTCTGAGAAGTGAGAGAAAGTGGAAACAAAAACATAGATTCCCAGTGATTCGATATGGTTACAGTCAGCCGGCAGTGAAAGAATCTTACATGAAAGGTGATATACTTGAGAGGCATGTGTATATGCCTCAGTTACACTGAAGGGCCTGTATTACATTTTATACACAAGGTTCATTTGTAGGAAATGGGTTCCCCCCTCATCCTTCTCAATGGAAAGGTTCTTGTTTACATTTCACTCAATGCTTAGTATTGTTTGAAGAATGTAAAAAACATACATGCAAAGGCTAATTCTGAAACTTCAACAGGAAGCTATCCTTACGGGAGTACAAGGGAGAGAATTAGATTCAACATGTTATTGCGCTAACTCTGCCCTGTTTCCAGTCTCTCCCCACCATCCCATTGAAAGCATATGGGATTTTTGGATTATCCCCACTCAAAGGGTTCCAGATTCAATCTAGTTTAAGATTGGCTAAACTTGCATCGAGCTCAAGTCAGACACCCAACCCGCATCTTCACAGAGTTGGGTGTTCTCAGTAATGGATAGGGCCAGATTTCAGTGCAAAGGAACCAGCCCGGCTCCCTGGTGGTTGTTCAGACAATCATAATGGAGACAATATGTGCTTTAACTGTGCTGCCTTGATGGTTGTATAGCCTAGCAGAAAGTGGGGACTGCAGATGTTGGAGGTCAGAATCGAGAGTGGGGTGCTGGAAAAGCACAGCAGGTCAGGCAGCATCCAAGGGTTTATGACGAAGGGCTTATGCCCAAAACATTGATTCTCCTGCTCCTCAGATGCTGCCTGACCTGCTGTGTTTTGCCAGCACCCCACTCTGGTTATATAGCCTGTGGAAATTCACATCCTTGGCTTGTCATACCATCCTGACTCCAATACACAACACAGAAGGGATGTGAAACACTACGTTAATCAATGTCCCTTTTAAGTCTTTTTTCCACCTTGTTCATTTCAAGACACAGTTTTTAATGTGGCCATGCACATATTCCATCTTAAAGGGGACATGCTATCTCACGTACCAACCCCAAGTTACTGCATGACACCACAAATACACAGTTTACAGAACATTAGAATTCCAAATCTTTGGGAAAAGGTTAGGGACGGGAAGGTGGAACATTGATGATTAGTCTCTTAAGCGAGGCTTTGAAATAAGATGTTTAAATCTTTGATTGCATGCAGCAAAATACTTTAGCAGTCAGTAAAGTGTTTACACATCCTGCTTCCTTTAAGTGTTTTTGATGTTTTAATTTGCTGGGGGCTTTCCACATAAGTCAGAATCAATCTCTGAGAACATTACCATGCTATTAGCTGCTGCAGAAGGTTCCACTACTGGAGAGAGAGAAATGACATGCTGTATTATTGCATGGATTCCAGGCCAGAGAGGCCTGTTACCTTTAAGGCAGTTACATGATCTCACAACATGCAGCATGGCAGTGCAAAGGTGCACCGCCTTGTCTTCAATCACTCTCTCTGTGCAATGAATGTGTCAGTCAGTCAGTCCTGTGCGTGTAATGTACAGTAACATCAAAATCACTGAATTCAGACTTGACTATGGAAGGATGAACCCAGTGACAAATTTAGTCATGAAAATGGGAATTTTAAGCTTGAAATGTTAGTAGTCTAGGAAACAATGAGTACAGGGTGAATAAATGGGATGTTGTAGGAGATAGGATGTATATGTAAGTCAGTGATATTATAGCTGTGTAAGTAAATAGTGTTGTTAACAAACCTCAAGACATATGTCTCAACAAGAACCAGATTCTTTGTGATATAAGTTATGCAAACTAATGTGTAGAAACATATCCTAACACTGGCACTTTTAACTGGTGATGAATACACATGTAGAGAATGGCAGTGTAATGTGTACTGTCCCTCTAATCTCAAGCAGCCCTCACTGCTGATACTCCACTGACAATGATGTAACCTGTCTGGCCTCAGTCTGGTTAGCAGCTGTTTGCTCAACATGTTCGCAATGCCAGTTTTCTGTTTAAGTTATTTTCTGGGGAACTGCTTACCAGACACTGCCCATTAATGCACATATCCGATGAGTCAGGGCTGCATTTTGTCCCATCCAGTACACGACCAAACATGTAGTAGAAATTCTTCCCTTTGGCAAGGCAGTTGAGGTCACATTGATTGGGAGCTGTTAAACAGAAGAAGAAGGGAGCAAAGTTCAGGGTTCAAGCCTACATAAATCTCTGTAACTACAGCAATGTGCTAAACCAAACCCAGGCAAATCCCCAATTTAGCAGATAGATCAATGATGCACACGAAGCAACAATTACTCTTCATTTTTTGAGTCCTGAGTCTTGACACGGTGAAAGTCAATTGATCAGACACTATTAGGGAGCTCACTTCAGTTTTGTGTGTCTCTACTCCTGGTTTAAGGTCATTAGAAAAGAAAGTAGGAGAATCAGACGTTAGCAGATTTTAAAATTTGTTTGGCCGGGGGAGATGGAATGCCCGAGAGCTGAGTTTTGCTTATCTTTTGCTATTCCTTCTGCTCTTCTCATGGGGTCAAAATTCCTCTGGTCATTGCACGTTGCAACATCGTAAATGTGCCTGTAAAAAGATTTCCTGTGCTGCAGATTTTTGGCAAAATTGTAAACGTGTTCTTTTCTAAAGAGTTTACAATCTTGCTCGAGATAATGGTCAGAGGAAAACTTCACTGCTGCGTTTACGATCTTGTTGGAGAGGGGGTTGTTGCCCCAAGTGAGCCAGCTGTAAGTTAGTTAAGTGTAGGGTACATAGTCACTAGGCCAGTTATTCTGTGAGCTTCTCCATCTCTCTGAAAACTCCTTGCAATAATTTAAGATTTTGTTCTACGATTATTAGGAGGATTGAGTCTTTTTAACCAACATATGTACAGAAACATATCGTTGTTACTTGTGCAATAGATTAGATTTAGATTCTCTACAGTGTGGAAACAGGCCCTTCGGCCCAATAAGTCCACACCGACCCTCCGAAGAGTAACCCACCCAGACCCATTTCCCTCTGACTAATGCACCTAACACTATGGGCAATTTAGCATGGCCAATTCACCTGACCTGCACATCTTTGGACTGTGGGAAGAAACCGAAGCACCCGGAGGAAACCCACGCAGACAAGGGGAGAATGTGCAAACTCCACACAGACAGTAGCCCGAGGCTGGAATCAAACGTGGGACCCTGGTGAGGCAGCAGTGCTAACCACTGAGCCACTGTGCCTCCCATTAGGTGTATAAGCATTATACCATTATTAGTTGCACAGGAGTCTGGAAACAAGAGTTGGTCATTCAATCCTTTGAGGTGAAAGTAAGGACTGCAGATGCTGGAGATCAGAGTCAAGGTTAGAGCGGTGCTGGAAAAGCACAGCAGGCCAGGCAGTATCCAAGGAGCAGGAAAATCAATGTTTCGGGCAAAAGCACTTCATCAGGATTCCTTTGCTTTTCCAGCACCACTAATCCAGTATTCAATCCTCTGAACCTATTTCACCTTTTAATTATATCAGAGCTGATCTATATCTTGCATTTTGGTTCCATATCTGTCAATACCCTGAGCAAAAACCTACCATTTTGTGAGACAGAATTCCACACTTATTCGATCATTGCATGAAGATGTGTTCCTTAACTTATGTCCAAAACTCTAGTTTCAATTTTCATTAATGTTGTCCCAATTTTAAGGACATGTTCCCCTGGTCTAGGCAGCCTAAAGAAAATTATTCTCTCTATCTACCCTATGAATTAATTCCAAGATCCCAAATTCCTGAGCTAATCACTCTTAACTGCTTATATTTTGGGGAATGCAAGCTGAATTTATGCAATCCTTCTGCATAACTAACCATTTGAATCCTCATAACATTCTGGTGAACGTGCATTGCATTCCTTCCAAGACTGGACGGTCTTTGCAAACATATTGATGTTGTAACTTATATTAAGGTAAAGTTGCCACAATCCTCGTACATTATAGAGGTGCTGACTCATGAGTGAGAGAGACGACTGGTCAACCTCAGCGTCACTACACCTCGGACGAGGGGAGAGGTTGAGAAGGTAGGACCTTCATGGTAACCTCAGGTCACACAGGAATTGATTCCATGCTGTTGGCACCACAAACCAGCTATCCAGCTACCTGATCCCAGGGTTGCCAGACAGAAGCTAAGTCAATAATATTAGATTAGATGTTTGAAGTTTTGATAAAAACCAAGATGTCCCATTATTCTGATAGCATGTAATAAGAGCCTGTTTGAGAAGCAGTATATTATTTACTAAATTCTTTTTAACAAGATGAATTGATTCCAGATCGGTTGAATTACTAAGAAGCAGGAGAATCGAGGTTTTGCACATAAGCCCTTTCATTAAGAATTCCTGATGAAGGGCTTATGCCTGAAACGTTGATTCTCCTGCTCCTCGGATGCTGCCTGACCTGCTATGCTTTTCCAGCACCACACTCTTGACTCTGATCTCCAGCATCTGCAGGCCTCACTTTCTCCCAGTTGAATTACTATCCAAGCTCACATGATGTGGATCCCAGTGATTCCACTGTGCTGTAATTGGGGAGAATGTTCTGTACGTACCCCCGTAGAATGGTAGCCACTGGTGGTTCATCAAACTGCCCTGGATTGGCTTGTTGTTGTAGAGTGAACATTGCATCTTTCGGAAATCGACAGATCCTGGAGGACAGTCCTGTGAGAATTGTCAAATCACTGTTTTGGTCATTTAGAATTGGAACTTGGTCATCCAGCCACACAGTAAAAACAGCTTGCAGTTTATGTTGAAAACTACCCCACAGCTAGTGACAAACCCAAACTGACCTTGAACCATTGAACGATATATTAGGAAGTGTGATTAAAAGCTTGATTGAAGAGGTGGATATAAGTGAAGTTATAAATGGAAGGATTGGGAGAGAAGATGGAGGAGGAAGTGGTTAAATAACCAATTCCAGAGTGTGGAGCCTGGACCACTGAAGGAATGGGCACCAATGGTGAGAGAAAGGGGAGAGCGATGTCAGAAGAACCGAGAATTTGGTGATGGGGGAAGGAATGTCAGTCAGTGAAAGCAGAATACTGTTCATTCTGGATGATTGTAATCTGAAATAAAAGTGAAAAGCTCAGCAGATAATGACAGCATCTGTGGAGACAGAATTAATGTTTCAGGTCTGTGACCTTTCAACAGAAATGGAGAAAATGAGAAATGAGGCAGGAAGTGGGATAAGGGAAGAGGGGAGTTCTGTGAAAGGGTGAAAGTTCATTCAGTCTCCTGGGCTGTTAAATATTGAGTTTAACAATTTCAGATCATAATCTGTTTTTATTTTTGTTTTCCTTCCTTCGCTTGCACTTTTGAATATTTTCATATAATTAGCAGCACACCCAGATCAGGCTAGGACTCAGGATGGGGTGGGGGTACAGAGCCCAATAACAGAGTCTGGCCTCTGGGGGGCAGCTATGCTCAGACTGGGGGCAGGGAGAGAGGTGGGTACCATGGACCAGGCCAGCGGCAGCACTTTATGACTTCTGTCCTTGCTCTGGCTCCAGGCACATCCTTTGTATCTTTCCCTGCCCCAACATCATTACCTTTGGTTCTGGAAGACTAACTGCTCATTATTTTATTTATTCATTGACGGAATGTGGCATCTCTGGCTAGGCCAACATTTATTGCCCATCCCTAATTACCCAGAGGGCAGTTAATTGTCAAACACATTGCTACGGGTCATGGAGGCCAGACCAGGTAGTGATAGCACTTTCCTTGTCTAAAGGACATGAGTGAACCAGATGGATTTTTGCAACAATCAACACTGGATCATGGTCATCCCTAGACTCTTAATTCCAGATTTTTATTGGACTCAAATTCCACCCTCTGCCATGGCAGGATTTGAACCTGGCTCACCAGAATGTTTCTTGCGTTTCTGAGTTAATAGTCCAGCAATAATACCACCAAGCCATTGCCTCCCCCACTATCATCCATTCTCTCTTGTTTTCCACCCTATCACAGCCCTTCATCTTATCCTTGTCTCACCCACTTCTTGCTCATAAAGTGCTGTACAAACAAATCAAGGGAGATGAAAGATCTTTTCACACAGTGAGTTGTTAGCGTATGAGCTGCAGTGCTTGGAAATGTGCTGGAGGCAGGTTCAGCTGAGGCCCAGGATAACTTTTTTTGTGCAGGGATATAGGGAAAAGGCAGGAGATTGTCCCTAGATAATAGAACTGGCACAGGCACAATGGGCCAAATGGTCTTCCTTTGCAGCGTAACAATTCTGAGATTCTGTGAAAACCTATTGTACTGCTAACTTGCCCCATTTTTGAAGAAAGGTCACTGTCTTGAAATGTTAACTATTCCTCTCTCCATAGGTGATGCCAGCACTTTCAGATGTGCAAGCAATTTCTGTTCCTAGTTTAACATTGATGGCTATTGGAGAATGTTTCTGGGATATGGAAGGGTGAATTCAGGCAGGGATGCAAACACGAAGATAGGAATTTTAAACTTGGAATGTTAACAGACTGGAAAACAATATAGGACAAGAGTAGATGGTGAATGAATGGGATTTAATGGGGCTTAGAATGAAAACAGCAAAGTCTTGGATAAGTAGCAAGTTCCAGAGTGTTAAGGCTAGAACAGTAATGGAATTATTGAGTGTGGGAGTGACAAAGGTACAGGTGAGGGCTTTCGCAGCAGTTTGGCTGGGATAGAGTTGGAGGCAGAATATGTTATTGTGTTGTAATTGGGGTTAGATAACTAAATCACAATGGTGTCCTTTTGAAAAACATGAAGAGTATTCAGTGCTGCAGATGTTCCCTATGAAACGTACTCACCAGAACGCTACAAACTTTGTACTGTCTCGGATCCCCTGGGCAATCCTCTGTGTTCACGTACCTGCCAGCACAAAAAACAAACAAGCTAAGGACCTCTTCGATACCTCAACATGGTTGATGCAAGAGAACATCTCAAATGAGGAAAATGAGGTGCTAAAGTGGAGGGAGATAGTAACTGTATTCCAGAGCTGGGCAATCCTAAAGCTGGATCCATCAATGATGAAGTGAATAAAATTGGGGATGCTCAAGAGGCGAGAACTCTCGAAGATCCATCGCACCCTGACAATGCTTTTCTACAACTTCTACCATCGGGGAGAAGGTACAGAAGGCTGAACACACACAGCAGCCGGTTCTACCCTACTATTGTTAGAATACTGAATGGACTCACAAACTCTGAGCATTTGCCTGTACCTGTGTTTTGGTTTTTGCCACTGTTTACCTATTATTTACTTATCTATGCTATTCAACTCTGTGATCTGCCTGTATTGCTCACAAGACAAAGCTTTTCACTGTGCATCGGTACACGTGACAATAAATTCAATTTAATTCAATTCAATTCAATTTCAGGGCTGGAGGAGATAACTACAATGGGGAAAGGTAAGGCTATGGAGAGATTTGAGGACATAGATGCAGAAGTCGTACAAGGTAAAGGATGCAAAGAAAAGAAAAATGAATTTGTTTAGAGAATAGAATCCCAAATAGCTTCCTTATGTTTGATCTGCTTCTGTTGACAGATAACTTTCTTGAGTGTTGAATGTTGATCGTTGATCCAGCTTATAATGATGGAAGGATTCAACCAGGTACACATCAAGTAGTTTTTTCCGATGTTGGGGGAATCCTGAACAAAGGGGTACAATTTCAAAACCTGAGGAAGATCTTTAAGGGAATGGTTTGTCACTGAAAGTATACGGATGAAATATGAAATCCTTTCCTCCAAAGGTTTGTGAACGCACACCATATAATGTTTTATAATGTGACTGCTTGAATTCCCATCTCATAAAACATAAATTCCCTAAAACTTGTTTTTATTTACCTTATTTTTCTAATCAACCTACAGGCGATGTTATTACACACCTCTGGAGCAGGTGGGACTTGATCCCGTGCCTCTTGGTCCAGGGGTAGGGACGTGACCACTGTGCCACAAGAGGGCCTCCCACCTCAATTTCCTTTTGAGCAGGTGGGACTTGAACACAAGTCTCTCGGTTCAGGAGAAGGGACACTACCACTGCATCACAAGAGGGCCTTCTGGGTCTGATTCTTCTTTTGCCTTTTTTCCTAGGGTCAAATAATGACCTTTCTTTACTTTTTTCACAATTATCCCTGGTTATATTTTTTTTACATGCTGTGAGGCAGACAGAGAAGACACGGCTGTGAATAGCCTTTATTATGTAAATGTTTCACAAGCAGGAACATACCCATGTGCTCAATTGTGTATTAACAAGTAAAGTGTTAAGGACAATGTGGACATCAAAAAAAAAGTGAGGGGCAGTTAGGGAGGGAGAGGGTGAATCAAAATGGAGTTGGAGGGGGATATAAAGCATTCTATCCCCCAATGGTGTCCATCTCTCTCTCTCTTTAGGCATTTGGAGATACAGCGTGCTCCCTCTCCAATGACACCCGGGCTTGATTGCCTCAAACTTTTAAACTTTATGCTACATTTGGGAAACCTGTGCTCTATTTCTATCTTACATGGCCAGCAATTCAAAATGCTAATTTGAAAACCTGTTTCTTTTCTACTTCAATGAAGAGTTTTTAGGATCTCAGGATCTGAAACACCTGGAAAATTGCTATGTCATTGGGTAAGATTACATAACACCAGGCTATAGTGAAGGAGCAGTGCTGCAAAAGCTGGTAAATCTAAATAACCAGCTGGACTATAACCTGGTGTTGTGTGATCTTTAACTTTGCCCAACACTGGCACCTCCACATCATTAGGTAAGATGACACAGAGGAGTAAAGTAGTTGTCAACCAATTGAACAATGTTCTGATTATTGCATTTCTACATCTTCCTTTGTTGCAATATAAGTTACGTAAGTCTGGGTTGCACCTAATTGGTGGTGGAAGAGTTTGCAGCTGATATAAAGCTCAACAGGAACCAGTGTCTCTTCCTTCTATGACTCCTTCAAAAGTCACACGAGAGTGTGTTGCTAGAAAAGCACAGCAGGTGAGGCAGTATCCGAGGAGCAGGAGGATTGACATTTAAGGCATGAGCCCTTCATAAGGAATGAGGCTCCTGATGATGGGCTCTTGCCACAACATCAATTCTCCTGCTCTTCGGATGCTGCCTGACCTGTTGTGCTTTTCCAGAACCACACTCTGGATTCTGATCTCCAGCATCTGCAGTCGTCACTTCCTCTTGAATTCTGACTTTGTCCACCCCAGTCTAACACTGGCACCTCTACTTCCTTCACTCCAATGTACACCTGTTAATTGAACAAAAATATTGAAAATGTTGCAATACATTGCCTTAACCTTCGTGATTATTGGTCAAACATCCATGTCCACTTTCTCACTTAGTTTCTAAATTATTGCAGTACACAATTTCTACCATGACTGAACCCTGCTGTGTAAAAACACCAGTCGGTTTCCAGTGAATGGAGTGCACCAGTGGAGCTCTGCAATGCATCCTGGAATTGGTTAAACATCAGCCTGAATCAACACCAGTTAAGCCCAGTGCAACACTGAGAACTTTGCATCATACAGGTTAAGGTTCTCACCACAGACCTCAGACACCTCCTGGTCCGGAAAGATGCTCCCCCACCACACGTACTGGAACAAGCACTCCAACTGCCCCACGGCGACCACTCGTTGGACCAAATTTGACGGTGCTGACGCACTCTGTTCAGCCATTGAGATCTTCTTAGCTTCTGAGGTGCAGTCTACTTGAGAAAAACAGCCATAAATAAATTGCCTTAGTCAATCCACACATCCAAGGTGACACTTTCATTACATCAGTGGCAAGTGAGCTACCAGAGTTAATGAGCCCTCTAAAAGTCACAGTCTTGTGCCTGTTGGGGTGATGGTGTGTATGAGCTAAACCTTTATCTTTTCGCACCCAGTATCCACCGTCAGATGAGGTGGAGCATGATGAAGGGCAGACCACTGAATCTTACATTGCAGAAGGAGGCCTTTCAGCCCATTGTGCCTGGTGCTGGCACTTCGAAAGATTTGTTCAATTGGGCCCACTTCGCTGGTCCTTCACGCTAAGCTGTAAAAATTTATTTTTCAATTTCTTTTAACTATTTTTTTTTCCGGGAAATGGATAATTTCCCTTATACCTGGACTTTTTGTCAAAATTGGAAAATTCGAAGTTAGTCATCCAGGAAATGTTAGAGAATTAAAAAAACTTTTACTAACACCGGCCTCAAACTCCACCAAAACCCTGCAAACCCCGTGCCTCCCACTACCACCAAACTGGCACCCTTCAGTCTTAACCAACTGACACACTACCCACTGACCTGCCAACTTGTCCCTCACATACCCCTGTCGTTGTCAAAATAGCTTTGGTAACTTTAAACAATTTAACTTCTGAAATACCACAGCAAGTGCTGGAAAATAAAGAACATGCCTTGGCCCCCAACACTGTTGAGTGGATCTCTCTCTGGTTTTCTTTGATGGACACATTTAGCACATGCTGGACTCAGAACTCTGGAAAAATCGCTGACAATTACGTGGGCCATCTTAAAGAGGATTCCTGTCCATTGAATCCACTCTGATGGGGGAAATCTGTACCATTCTCTCTTTATTTACTCGGAGCAAAGTGAAGCGAGTTTGGTAAGATGCAGCAAAAAGTCTTGCTCGGTCTTGCAAAGAGAAGCATTCCGAAATGCCTAGTCTATCTCAGACTGAGTCCAAACCGTAAGATTCAGATTTCTCTCTCTGCTCCTTTCAATCAGAACAATCATTATTTTACTGATTCTGAGCCTAGTGCTGAAGCAATGTTCAGCAGCCTTCTCCAGTACTTCAGCTGACATCTTCAGATTGTTTCTGAGGGAAAAGCACTGGAGCATTTTATGTTGATATTCACAGCATTGAACATCAGGGTACGAGATGCTAAAGTTAACGGCTGAGGTGTCTTGTCCACAGCCCAAATTTTGGAAACGCTGTGCAAATGGATAATCATTGAGATGGTTACGTCAAGTTGGAAAGGGAAACTTTTGAAAAAGCATAATTAAAAAACAAAAGTAGCAAAGGGGAGGAAATCTGCCATTCTTATGCGAGTCCAGACACACAGCAAAGTGGTTGATTTTTGCTCAGTTCAAGAGCAATTATGGTTGGGCAACAATTGCCGGCCTTCTAATAATGCCTACACCCCATGCAAGCATAAAGAAAAAAGTAATTTGTTCCGAATATTCTATTTAATCTTGGTATTATGGAGTTCATATTACATTGTGTTAATTCTGGTGTTGGAGGATGTGCACCAATAAAAACAAAATGATCCTTACTTGTTTTTGGCAAGGTATGATCCAAGAATGTTCGATGGCAGTTCACGCAAACACTCAACAATTTGCACTGATAGCAATTTTCTTTTTAGCTTTGTAAGATATCCAAAAGCTTTTCAGAGGCAAGTTATCAGACTAAATTTGACACCAAGCCACATTAGCAGATATTAGAACAGGTTCTTGCTCACATAGGTAGGCTTTAAGGAGTGTTGTAAAGAAGGAGAGAGAGAGAGAGAGAGGGATAGAGGTAGAGATACCTTAAAGTTCAGAGAGGGAATTCTAGTGGTTTTGACATGCCTATTTTGCTTTTCTTTCTCCTAAGACAGCATGTATTCTGAGATTCCCCACCTCACTTGCTGTGTGGAGAATTTATTGTCTGCTGCAGGATTATGATATGGAGGTGCGGGTGTTGGACTGGGGTGGACAAAGTAAGAAGTCACACCTGGCTATAGTCCAACAGGTTCATTAAAAATCACAAGCTTTTGGAGCGTGTTTTTTAACCTAAGGAGCAGCACTCCAAAAGCTTGTGATTTTAAGTAAATCTGTTGGACTATAACTTGGTGTCGTCTGACTTCTGACTTTGTCCAGGATTATGAAACCAGCATCTTAAATTCATGATGCTTCACCTTATTATGAAATGAGGTTTATAAATACCCTGCTGTTCCCTTATAATTCTTTTTAGCTTTAAGTCATATGTAATGGATCATTAACACCTCACATTACACAATGTGATGTAGTCAGCTGATAACAAGCTTTTAACATCAATAACCCAATAAAACAGGAAACTCAAGCACCTATCCCCTCCCCAGGAATGAGGGTGAAATTGAAGTGTACCAGATGGACGCCACTCCTCAATCATCCACCGAACTGCAATCCTTGTCACATGCACAGTCTTTTCCTTATCAGACCAAATTATCAATTACTCTTTTTAGTGCCCCAGACAGTTTTATTCACCCAAGCATGGCTTAGTTAGAGAAGCCACTTGTTTGACAGCCACTTCAGTGCTATAGTGCAAATTCGTATTTGATTTGGTTACGTCTATGATGAATTCCCCTTAGATAAACCTTCAACCCTGAAAATGAGGTGCAAACCTGATAAAACCACAACACATATTTAAGCCTCAGTGGAGGTAGCATGTGATAGAGTAAAATGATCTCACAATCAATGAACCAGATCAAGTATCCACAGTCTGTCCCATCCAGTAATGAATGGTAGTGGACGATTAAACCACTAATCGGAGGGAGCTCCACAAACATTACCATCCTCAACGATATGTGATCTGAGCACTTTAGTGCAATAGACAAGGCTGAAACATTTTCAGTCTTCTTCAGCCAGAAGTGTGAAGTGAATGATCCATCTGGAGGGAGGCAGAAAGCAGTAAACTACAGGCCATTTACCATTGAGCAGAAATTGAATGGAACTAGCCATATACAGTGGCTACGATAGCAGGTCAGAGGCTGGGCATTTAGCAGCAAGCAACAGTTGTGGCAAATGATTGTTTGTCTCTTCCTTTTGGGAGTCCAGGGCCACTTGCCATTTCAGGATATTTGCCAGTCATCGCACAGAATTTACTCATTTATTATCGGGTAGAATAGTGAAGCTTGTGGGCAGCATGGTGGCACAGTGGTTAGCACTGCTGCCTCACAGCGCCAGAGACCCGGGTTCAATCCCGCCTCAGGTGACTGACTGAGTGGAGTTTGCACGTTCTCCCTGTGTCTGAGTGGGTTTCCTCTGGGTGCTCTGGTTTCCTCCCACAGTCCAAAGATGTGCAGGCCAGGTGAATTGGCCATGCTAAATTGCCCGTAGTGTTAGGTGAAGGGGTATGGGTGGGTTGTGGGTCGGTGTGGACTTGTTGGGCCGAAGGGCCTGTTTCCACACTGTAGGTAATCTAATCGAAAACAAAGCAACTCCAGCTTTGAACACTGAATAAATGCCTTCTCCAATGGTACAGAAACTGACCAGTGCATACATGCAGAATGTTCCAAGCATGTCTATGGAAAATACATTCTCAAAATTTCCATTGACTTACGCAGATAACATTCAAAGGACATGCACAGTTAATTGCTATTTATGTTCCTTCACAAACTTATTGATATGCACAGTAATTGTCAGTTGTGAGCCTTATCTATAAGTAACTGTACATGTGCACAGCATATTGTGGTTCTGTGACATTTTAAGCCCAGACAATATTTTAGTATACTCAAGGAATGGACTTTCATTGAACTGAGAATGGGGGCCAAGAATTCTTTTCCTGTTTGTCCGTGTACATATGACTAACTTGCACATTGTGCACAACATGCTACTGCATTTGGGTGATGTCTTTTTGAAAACATTTAACCTATTTTTCTAAACAACCTATTCAGAGATGTTATTACATATTCTGGAGCAGGTGGGACTTGAACCTAAGCCTCCTGGTCCAGGGAAGGGACACTACCATTGCAGCACTAGAGGGTAGGTGATGATTCTAAACTTTGATGAGAAATTGAATCACCTGCATGTAATCTGATGAAGAATATTGTTGGCTATTTCAATCAGCTGAAAAATGTGTTGCTGGAAAAGCGCAGGAGGTCAGGCAGCATCCAAGGAGCAGGAGAATCGACGTTCCGGGCATGAGCCTGAAGAAGGGCTCATGCCCGAAATGTTGATTCTCCTGTTCCTTGGATGCTGCCTGACCTGCTGCGCTTTTCCAGCAACACATTTTCAGCTCTGATCGCCAGTATCTGCAGTCCTCACTTTCTCCTATTTCAATCAGCCGTCTACCATCCTCATCACATCACTGAGAGCGTGGGTATGGGTATACTTTCAATCTTCAACCTTTTAACCATCTATAAATTGCTGAAAATCTCATAACACAGACTTGATGCCCTTAAATCTTATTCCTTGTTGCCATGCTTTTTGATTATGCTCTTCTTTCAACATTCCTAAGTAAGCATTTTTAATTCCATTTTGTTATGCCAACTCTAAACATCTACTTGCAGACTCTGGTTAGTAAGTAGCTCTTTAAAGCATAATTCTGAAGTCAACTCAGCTACCAAGCTCTCTACATGCGTTAAATTCCCTCATGTTCATTGACTGGTTGAGAAGGTTTGCAGACATTTTAAGAAACAAAGAACTTCAACTGAAACATCAGAAGCCCCTTTTCCTCATCTGCACTGTTTGGACGGTACACCAAAGGGAGTGATTGTTGTTATCCACCCAATTGATCCGCCTTCCCAGCTACCTTTCCCCCTCCCCCACCCCCACCGTTCTATTTATCTCTCAGCACCTTCCCCTTCCCCCTCAACATTCCGGATGAAGGGCTTATGCCTGAAATGTTGACTCTCCTGTGCTCCTTGGATGCTGCCTGACCTGCTGTGCTTCTCCAGTGCCACACTTGTCCATTCTGACTCACCAGCATCTGCAGTCCTGACTTGCTCCTATTTGCACTGAATTGAAAATTAGATAGGATCTAAAATGGGCAGTTATTACTTGTCAACTTGAGGCATGTGTTTTCCCATATAGTACCATGCCATCTTACAGCATTTTGAAGTTTCAAAATGCTTTGCCAACACATGAGGAGAAGGAAACTCTATTCCTTATTTTTGAATAAACGAAACTATGAGAAAAACACCAACGCAACTGCCATCAATCTTATATGGGATCTGCAAAGGAAACTCAAAACAATTTTATTTGGCCAGCAGCTGATTCCTATTTTTTTCTTTGGATGACTTTGCTGTTTTCTTTTAAATACTGATTTGATCAATCCACCAGAATCCCGCGAGGATTGATAATTTAGCACTCACATCGCAGTTTGTGGTCTGTTGATAAGCTCAGACTACAGCGAATTTGCTGGGAAAAAAGATCATATGCCAGCCCGACAGGCATGGGAAGCAGAGAAGCCAACTGGCAATTTAAAGAATACCTGACAGCTACATTACCTGAATTATGACAATCTGACATTAAATGGCCTCATTAGTGAAGCCATTCTTGTAATGCCAATGTGGTATCTAACACAGAAGAAGACAGTGGGGGCTGGTAAACCAGGTGATCTTTTAGGATCCAAGTATGTTTTTGTCAAATTAGAACAATGATATCTGACAGATTCTTTTTCCTTTGTGCTCAGGATGTAGACAGCATTGGCATGACTGCATATCTCATCCACCACTTGTTGAGGAGGTGGTGCAATGGCCTTATTCTTCAAAGCAATTGTTCGTATAACAGTGTGACTCACTAGGGTGGCATGGTGGCTCAGTGATTAGAGCTGAAAATGTGATGCTGGAAAAGCGCAGCAGGTCAGGCAGCATCCAAGGAGCAGGAGAATCGACGTTTCGGGCATGAGCCCTTCTTCAGGAATGAGGAAAGTGTGCCCAGCAGGCTAAGATAAAAGGTAGGGAGGAGGGACTTGGGGAGGGGCGTTGAAAATGTGATAGGTGGAAGGAGGTTAAGGTGAGGGTGATAGGCCGGAGTGGGGGCGGGGACGGAGAGGTCAGGAAGAAGATTGCAGGTTAGGAAGGCGGTGCTGAGTTCGAGGGTTGGGACTGAGACAAGGTGGGGGGAGGGGAAATGAGGAAACTGGAGAAATCTGAGTTCATCCCTTGTGGTTGGAGGGTTCCTAGGCAGAAGATGAGGCGCTCTTCCTCCAGCCGTCGTGTTGCTATGGTCTGGCGATGGAGGAGTCCAAGGATCTGCATATCCTTGGTAGAATGGGAGGGGGAGTTGAAGTGTTGAGCCACGGGGTGGTTGGGTTGGTTGGTCCGGGTGTTCCAGAGGTGTTCTCTGAAACGTTCCGCAAGTATGCGGCCTGTCTCCCCAATATAGAGGAGGCCATATCGGGTGCAGCGGATGCAGTAAATGATGTGTGTGGAGGTGCAGGTGAATTTGTGGCGGATATGGAAGGATCCCTTGGGGCCTTGGAGGGAAATAAGGGGGGGGGGGGGGTGTCTGGGCGCAAGTTTAGCATTTCCAATGCCCCTCTCCAAGTCCCTCCTCCCCACCTTTTATCTTAGCCTGCTGGACACACTTTCCTCATCCCTGAAGAAGGGCTCATACCCAAAACGTCGATTCTCCTGCTCCTTGGTTGCTGCCCGACCTGCTGCGCTTTTCCAGCAACACATTTTCAGCTCTGATCTCCAGCATCTGCAGTCTTCACTTTCTCCTGGCTGTGATTAGCACTGCTGCCTCACAGCAACAGGGATCTGGGTTCAATTCCACCTTTGGGTAACTGTGTGGAGTGTGCCTGTTCTCCTTGTGTCAATGTGGGTTTCCTTCAGGTGCTCCAGTTTCCCCCACAGTCCAAGATGTGCAGGTTAGATGGATTAGCCATGGAAAATACAGGGTTGTAGGGTGGGATGCTCCTTGGATGGTTGGTGTACACTTGATGGGCTGAATGGCCTACTTCCATATTGTTGTGATCCTAAATCATGAAATGATCAACCTGAGTCACGGTGAGGTAGACCTGATAGGAGTACTGCACTCACTAACCAGAAAGGAATTGTATTCCCTTGTGGATCAAGACATTTTGTTACCTTCTTGTCTTTTCCAGGAGATGATGTATGAACAGTGAAATGAGCAGGAAGTATCTCATCATGATACCCAGCTCTCAGAAATGTAGAGTATAAAGAAAGATAGAATTTGTCTTTCTAGTGCCATTCATGCTATCAAGATGTGTCAAAGCACTTTATAATCAATAAAGTATTTTTCAACAGTAGCTACTGTCTTTAGGTAGGTAAATGCATAATATTAATGATCTGGATGAGGGAACTAAATGTAATATCTCCAAGGTTGCAAACTGTACAAAGCTGGGTGGGAGGCTGAGTTGTGAGGAGGATGCAGAGATGCTTCAGTGTGAATTGGACACACTGAGTTAGTGGGCAAGTGTAAGGCAACAGAAGCATAACGTAGATAAATGCGAGTCATCCACTTTGTTAGCAAAAACAGGCAAGCAGATAATTATTTGGACAATGGTAGATTGGGAAAAGTGGAGATGCAAAGAGATCTAGGTGTCCGCGTGCTCTGGTCAGTGAAAGTAAGCATGTAGGTGCAGCAGCTGGTCAAGGAGGCAAATAGTATGTTGGCCTTCCTAATGAAAAGATTCAAATACAGGAGCATGGATGCCTTGCTGCAATTGTAGAGGGCCCAAGTGAGAGACACCTGGATTATTTTGTGCAGTTTTGGTTTCCTTATCGAAGGAAGGATGCTCTGGCTATGGATGGAGTACAAACAATGGTTTACCACAGTGTGATTCCTGGGATGGCAGGACTGACATATGAAGAGAGACCGGATCATTTAAGAGGAGTTTAGAAGAATGGGGCAGGATCTCATATAAACTTATAAATTCTAACACAACTAGACAAAATAAACACAGAAAGATGCTACCAATGACTGGGGAATCTAAACTCAGGTAACACACCTAAGAAAACTAAGTAGGCCATTTAGGAGTGAGATGAGGGGAAACTTCTTCACTCAGACAGTGGTGAGCCTGTGGAATTCTTTGCCACAGAAAGCGGTTGATGGCAAAACATTGAACGTTTACAAGAAGGTGATAGATACAGGGACCCAGGTTCAATTCCACCCTTAGGCAACTGTGTGGAGCTTGCACATTCTCCCTGTGTCTGCATGGGTTCCCTCTGGGTGCTCCAGTTTCCTCCCATCGTTCAAAGATGTGCACGTTGATGGACTAGCCATGTTAAATTGTCTATAGTGTCCAGAGATGTGCTGGCTAGGTGGGTTAGCCATACATAAAGAGATCAAAGGGTATGTGGAGAAAGTGGGAACAAGGTACTCAGTACATGATCAGATTGAATGGTGGAGCAGGCTTGAAGGGCTGAATGGCCTACTCATGCTCCCACTTTCTATGAATACATGTTTCTAACAGGAAGCTCCCATGAAACAGCAGTGAAGTAATAACTAGACAATCTGTTCTTTAATTGGCAATGAATGAGCTGGGACATCAATGCAAAATCCTGCTCCCTTACAATACAGTCAGAGTCATACAGTACAGAAGAAGCCTTTCGGCCCATCTATGCCAAATGATTTTGAGCATCCAGCTAAAGGTGTAATAAAACCTTGGGTCACTGCCCCTTGAAAAGGTCATACCTCCAGCCATTCATGTGGCTCCCTCGTTGCTGTTCTGAAGTGCTAGCCCTAGAGTCTTATGATCAATTCTCTATGGGAGTTCTTTAACACACAACCTAGGACTCAGAGGTAGGAGTGGCACAGTGGGCTATGGTGTAGCACAGTAGTACTGCTGCTTCATAGGTCCTGGGTTCACCTCTACCTTTAGGCAATTGTCTGTGCAGAGCTTGCGCATTCTTCCCATGTCTGCATGGTTTCATCTAGATGTTCCAGGTTCCACCCACAGTCCAAAGATGTGCACGCTAGGTCATGCTAAATTGTCCATAATGTCCAGGGATGTGCTGGCTAGGTGAGTTAGCCATGGGAAATACAGGGGTAACAGGGACGGGTTGGGTCTGTGTCCGTGTGGACTTGATGGGCTAAATGGCCTACTTCCACACTATAGGAATCTTATGAGTGTTATTCACTGCCTGACTCTGATGCACGAGCTGTTTTTCTCTGCCAGTCAATTTCAAATGTGCTGTAGGGTAAGAAGCATTTTTCACAGTCTAAAATTATTAGATTAAATTCAATTTTAGAATCAGTCACAGTGAGCTTAGAACTCCCAAAAACAGAGAGGTTCGTCCTGTACACTAATCACTGCTACCTCCCTGACGTTTCTATGGACCACGCAAGTATTAAATATTAGCTTCTCATTACATTTCCCTGTGACTTCCTCATTTGAAATGTATTGTTTCCATTAATTGAATTTACTTCTTGGACACATCATCCTTCACTCAGAACAGAACCATGGGGAGGTTCTCTGCAGGTAGAATATCTGTAGGTGAGAAACAGAATTGACATTTTACATTTTGCCTGTCAATATGTCAACAAATTGGAAATGAAAGCTGTTTCTTGCTGCACAGATGGTGCCAACTCAGCCCAGTATTTATTTCTGGTTTTTATTTCTGATTTCCAGCATCTGCCATAGTTTGCTTTCATTAGGGCTCTGCTCCCAGTGCTGCTCAGCAGCAGGAATACCAGATCATCCAAGCCTGTTCCTCCTTCTGTGGCTAAGCATAAACTTGCCAGGGGGTTGGGTGTCAGAGCTTGAGGCATAGAGTCATAGAGTTGTACAACACAGAAACTGGCTCTTTGGTCCACCTTGTCCAGGCTGAGTAGATGGGCTACATTAATCCAGTGGTGGGAACTGGAACTTGGCACATGCTCCTAAGCATGTGGGAGACATAATGGAACAGGTGGCTCTGAGATGTATGGATGCAGAGACAGCCAATTAACTGCAGTATTAACACTGGATTCTGGCTTTAACAGGCAACACACCAGTTTCCCGGATTGTCTGAAACTTGCCAGGTTCACCAAGGAGTGCACCTCAAAGACTGATAAAAGATCGAGTAGTCAATGGACTGAAAAGTGTTTAGACACAAAGCTTTCTTTGCCTGAATGAAAAGTCTTTTGGTAACAGGCTTGTGGTGCTTTCTCTGCTTTGGAGGTGATGCTCCAGAGCTTTGAAGACCGTTTCCCAACTGTTAGCCTTCAGAACAGCAGGGCAGCTGCCGCTCTACCTTGAATGATTGATGAGCGGCCAAAGGAGGAGTATCGGCCACATGAACAGGAGCAGCAGTTACCATCTTCTCGACTATTTGCTGCGTGACAGGTAAGATCCCTCACCTTCACACAAGGTCGACAGGCAGAGGATGGCCACCTCGACGTGACTGAGCACAAGTGCCTCAGGAGGCTCCATTTCCCTGGTTGGTTGTTGCTGACAAGGTCGAGGGTAGGTCACTAGTGCTGTTCCTGGACCAGGACCTGATTGGACTGACCACAATGATACCCTCATGGACCTGAGCATAATAAGCCCTAACCCTCAAACTGAATAAACCATCCCTTAGACCCACAGTCCCCAGTAAAGGCAGCTGATCTCTGCCCTGTCCTGAACACTGTTGCTGAAACCTGCAGTCTCCTGGAATAAATGGATGTACATTGAATTAAGAATCCCTTCAGTGCAGGTGGAGGTCATTCAGTCCAGCAAGTCTTCACCCACCCTCTGAACAGTCCGTCACCCAGGCCCACTCACCCACACCCTGTGCCCGTCACACTGCATTAACTGTGGCCTGCACATTGTCAATGGTGGTCAAGATCATCACAGCCCTTATATTCTTCACCTCCAGCTCCTTCCTGGGATATGCTGATGACATCTACAGCATTTCGTGTTTTGCCAGGTACAACCAAATGTCTTTCCAGAAAGTTCTTTCAAAAGCTTAATACTTCCTGTGCTTTTTAAATGAGGGCCAGCAAAACTGGAGTTAATTTTATTATCCTGCTCTCAACAAGTGTTGCACATTTATCCTTAACACACACTCCCCTCAAGTGCAACCCCTTCACTGGGAGTGTGGGATTGTGGAATTAACCTTGTGTGAGCTATCCACAATGCACACTGTGTTCGTATTCGATGGACTGGAGTTGGAATGTGGTGTGTTCACTATCATTTCATTAAAGACCACCAAATTCAAGTCAAATCAAATAAATTCCTGCTTTCTTCCTCCAATTTCTCCTATTCCTTCCACTCCTTACATTACTTAGTGTCAGACATGGCTACATTGATGACATTCCAGCCTCAGCATCACAAAGGCGTGGGTTCAAGTCCCACACAAAGTGTGGTATTTAATGGAGGAAATGGGGGTTTCAACCTCATCTTGGGTAGCAGAACTGATGCATGAAGGGAGACTGGATCTGTAAGGACTATATTCTCTGGAGTTTAGCAAGCTGAAAGGGCATTTCATAGACATCTACAAAATTCAAGCAGGACTAGTCAGGGTTAACAGCGGAAGGATGTTCCCGATGACTGGGGAGTCCACAACCAGGGGTCACAATTTACTGATACAGGATAGTTCATTTAGGACTGAGCTGAGGAGAATTTTCTTAAACCAGAGAGTGATGAGCCTATGGAATTCTCTGCCATAGAAAACAGTTGACGCCTAAAATGTTTTCAAGAAGGAGTTAGTTCTTGGGGCTAAAGAGATCAAAGGATTTGGGGAGAAAGCAGGAACAAGGGACTAATTGGGTGATCAGCTATGATCATGTTGAATGGTGGAACAGCTTGAAAGATGAATGACCTACATCTCCTCCTATGTTCAATGTTGCTATGCCTGGCTGGAGAACCAAGGACAGACTCAAATAGTCTTGGCACAGACTTCATAGGCCAAAGGGCCTCTATTGTGTTGTATGAATCTTGTTTCAGGAATGACAACTGAATTAAGGACCCATCAAGGACTTGGCTGAGGCAGGTCTTCTTTGGGATTGTGGAGCTTGAGGCCAGAAATCCTGATTGCAATCAAAGGCTGGCACCTCCTAATTGCTCAATGATGCCAATGGGGAGATGTTGGCTGCTACTGTTAGAGCACCCACATGTGACCCACAATGACCAAGGCACCCAGTCCACAGGCCAGTGAGAGGGGACATACTGAGGTGAGAGTCAAGGGGAAAAGGTGAAGGATAGGGGTTGGCAGAAAAGGCTCAGGGGTGTCTCTCAGGTAGCTCCCTTTCTCTGTTCTTGATCAGTCACTGAGTGCCTCTGAAACTGGAACCCTCCCTCGAAGCTCAAAGTATACCCCGACAAGGTTTGGTGAGTGGTGAGTTCTCTACCCACTGACAGATGAAGTAAGGATGACGCCAATGAATGGCCACTGATTGCCCACTTAAGGATCTCGATTGAGCAGTGGCTATAGAGCCAGAATGGAGACAAGATCAGCTCCTCTCCCATCTGATTAAATGCTCTACACTGCCACATACACTATCACACACCAATAACACATCGTGGAGAGGTCACTAAATTCCACCCCAAGTCTTGAGTGCAGATTTATCAATTGATAGTCTGTGCTGGATTGAGGGAGTGCTGCACTGTTGAAGATGCTTTCTTATGGCTATGCCAAGGCAACTTCTGTCCTCTCAGGTGGGCCTAAAAGATCTCATGGCACAATATTGAAGAAAAGCATCAGAGTCCTCCCGATGGCTTGGTCAATAGTTATTCTCCAATTACAAGGATTATTTTGACATGAATGCAATGCTGGTTCTGGGAGCTTGCTGTGCACAAACCAAGTTGCTGTCATTCTCACATGACATTTCAAAATGATCTCATTCTTGGTAAAGTGCTTTGGGACACTCTGAAGTTGTGCATGTTGCTATACAAGTCGACATTTTTCCAACACTGGAACCCTTCATGGGTGTTATACAGGTACAAGGCACATTTGGTTGCCATGCCAATGGTGCCATTATTCATCTTGAGTATTGATACTTTATTTAACCACGTGGGCATCAGACACTAGCTTCATTCTATCCACACATAAGCAGGAATGTGAAATCTGGTCATTTATGGTTTCACTAATTCACTAATCTATGGGGATCTGTGCCTAAAGGCTTTACCAGGATTGCTGACTCCAAGCTGAGATTAGCTAACTTAGATCAAGGCAGGGCTGGAATCAGCTATGTACAGGTATAGTAATAATTAGCTAAACTAGGCACCATGGGTTTAATTCCCAATGTGAAACTAATTTTAATAATCTGGTCATTCGTGTGCTGTGCTAGAAAACTTGTCATCAAGAAAAATTCAAACGTCCTTCAGGAAAGGGAACCCGACATTCCTAACCCAGGACCTAACATGCACTTCCAATCTTGTGGTTAGTGCTTTATGAATGGGAAACAATCACTTAAGATAATCAGAAACGGCCAACTATATTTGGTATTCCTGGCATTCTCCAAACCCTGTGAAGAAATGAAGGTGAAACACCAGAACATGAGAAAGAAGAATAGAAGGAGGTTATTTGCTTGAGCTTGCCCACCAATTACAAGGTCATGGCTGGTGCTAATTCATCTAATAGGATGTTTTATCTCATGTGGCAATGGGTATGTTGTCTCCCATTACATAAGAAACAGGGTGTAGTTATCATGGTATTAAAGAATCCAAACATACATTTATTACAACTCACAATTAACCATAAACATTAGTCCTCAGGTACATTAGTGCCTGGGCTTGTACTAAAATACTAATTCATACGGAGGAGCATCCAGTGGAGAGTCATGCTTCATGTGAACTGGAGTAAGATGGAGTGCGAGACCTTCATGTCTCAGGTTACATACATTGACAAAGTGGATGATTTTTTTTTTACTCACTCCACAGGATGTGGACGTCACTGGCTAGGCCAGTATCTATTGCCCCAGATGACGATTAAGAGTCAACCAAGTTGCTGTGGGTCTGGAGTCACATGGAGGCCAAACCATAACATAAGAAACAGGTGTAGGTATCATGGTATTAAAGAGACCAAATATACATTTTTTACAACTCACAATTAGGCCACTTTAGCAAACCAGGAGGGATTTTTTTTTAAACAATCAACATCATTAAACTCTTATTTCCAGATTTTTATTACATTCAAATTCCACCAGCTGCCATAGCAGGATTTGAACCCAGGTCACCAGAAAATTAACTAAGATCCTGAAGTAATAGTCTAGCAACAATACCACAAGGCCATCACATCCCCCATGCTGCTTGAAGGTATATTCACATAATGACCAGGAGACATAACAGATCAATGGCTAACCTTTGACCTCAGCTGCACCTTTCTGCGCTATCTCAACATATCTTCATTTAGTATTCCAGTATCTACTGATCAACGTTTTGAACACATTCAAATGATTTCTTTCTAGCGATATCAGTAAGAGCTGTTCATGTCACCTCAGATGTGATATTGTCTTGGGTGAACGACCTGGCAATGTTCTGTGAAAGAATTTAGATCAAAGCAATAGACATTTGGCAAAAGAATTTCCAAACAGATTTTTCATGAAGACAATGCTTATTTAATGTTAGTTACATTATACAGTTTCAAATTATATCTGTATCCCTGATATTCTGTCAATTTCTGACCCAGATATTAACCACGCTGGAGAAATCTGATGCTTCAAACCATTGTAGTGACTGAAGAAATTATTCACCACAAGTATGCCTGGAGTTTTCCAAGGGTTATGAGTAAAAATGCAGGGGAGGGTAACTAATCTGAAATGTTTAATGTAGAAACATTTGCTTAGCTTTTATCTAATACTCAGGAGTATTATTTTACCGAGCCACATTCATGCAGCTGTTTGCAACATTGATATTCCACAGAATCAGCAAACTGCTTCATTAACCATTTGATGACTGCAGTTGGAGGTCAAAACTGCTATGTTTAAAACAGACATTGACAATAATCATGCAACAGGGAATCATTATCCGAAAGGTGAAGGATAGAGAAAGACTATATGGAAGATGATGGATATGAAAAAATGATCACACAGCAAGTGATCAATGGAGAGAATGTCTACACAGAAAGTAACAGACAGTATATTGTGACCACACAGAGTGCTGTGAATGGAAAAGAGGAAATTCAGACACTGATGGACACGGGAGAGAGTGATCACACTGAGATGCAAGCGACCTTAAAGACAATGACAGGTTAGTAGTTAATTAAGTTGCTTTTCCCTTTAGGGTTTCAGTCACTTGAAGAATTTTATGACCATAATTAACTCAAAGAAATAGCCTTTAAATGATTCCCTTAATGTGAGGGAAGGTAATCCTGCAAGGGCACTTTCATTATACATGCAAATTCTCCCAGTGTTTCTCACTTCCAGAATAAAGCTGCAATAAATAGTTTTACACTGTTGATAATAACTGCCATGGGAACAGGATTTATCTCTGGTCTGAAGGAATGCATTCTCAGTGGCCTGAGAGCTCAGACTGGCTTTGGCCCACGTTGAGTGCTGCAACAGTTTACAAACAGCTTTAGTAAAGTATTTCTTATTGCAAAGCAAAAATCTGCAGCACAACAGAGAGAAAGACCATGCCCCGCATATTGTATATGAGATGACTGACATGGATATATATCTGTGCGTATGTATTCACGATTGCCTCTGGGCTAGGGAGTAACTGAATAGAGTAGCCATAAGCCATAGTGAAGCCCCTCAGCTAAGTAGCATCTCATGGTCATCTATGTTCAGCAGTTCCCTACAATATACTCAAGTTCCATTTTCTCCATTGTGTGCACACATGGAAGAAGGGTGGCAGTGTGCCAAGGATTAGTGAAGTGAGGAGATGAAAAGGCCGTTTGTAACTGTGGACAATGGGTGCATGACATTCCAGGTACAATGGGACAATGGTCATGCTGACAAGTAGTAATAGCAGCAAATTAATCTAGCTGTTCTGATCCAGAAACATACAGTTTGTACTGACATCTCCTTCACACACTCCAGGAGGTTGAAGTACCAGTCTACTCAATTTAATGCCAAGGTCAAAGAAATCTTGCTTAATGTGTTTTATTCTAGTTTCTCTTTGCGTAAAGATCACGTTTAGTGTTTTTGCCTCTCAATTCACGTAATTACTCAGTTCACAACAATTGAACAACACGTGGGAAATTTATGTTTTATACATCGAATGAAGTGTGGTTTTAAAGTAATCTGCACTTAACATTTAATCCACTTCAAACTGCATGGCAATGTTCCCTACTAAAATCCAATGTGAGCAGTAGCAGGAACTCAATGTTAAGAAGAACATATAATTCAGCTATTTCATTGCGTATTCCGTCAGCTCTGTACTGCTGAATAAATTGCTAACCACTTCATAGCCAAAAGTGTTTTATTTCTGTCTTGCCAACAAAGTGAATTAGAATTTTGCCACCAGCAGTTGTACAGAAATGGCACGGTGGCTCATCGGTTAGCACAGCTGTCTCACAGTGCCAGGGACCCAGGCTTGATTCTTGCCTTGGGCCACTGTCTGTATGGAGATTGCACATTCTCCCCGTGTCTGTGTGGGTTTCCTCCCACAGTCCAAAGATGTGCAGGTCAGGTGGGTTGGCCATGCTAAATTGCCCATGGTGTCAGGTCCATTAGTCAGGGGTAAATGTCGGGGAATGGGTCTGGGTGGGTTACTCTTCAGAGGGTTGGTGTCGACTGGTTGGGCCAAATGGCCTACTTCCATGCTGTAGGAGATCTAATCTAATCAAGATATGTCAGGGTAGTAGAAATATGGAAATCATTCCATACAAAATAATAATTTTTAAAAATTGGCAGTCATTATATTCACAAGAACTGTGTCAAATTTCCACTTGTAAGAGGCAATTTTCCTACTTTGCACTCGTGTTGAAAGGACTGCCACCATGTATCAAAATTTGGGCAGAGAGGTTATCATTGGTAGCAGATATCCCTGTATGCAAAGGTAACATCTACACATGACTGAGTTTTAGCCCTTGGTGTTCATGTGACTGAGCAGGACAACTCCTGACCCACAGGTTTGAGCCCATGGGGCAGGATGTCACACAAAGTAGTGGAATCCGGAGTGTAGGAATGACTTCCTTTTTGTTAATTTTCCTGTTGCTGCTCTAGCTCATCATTAAGGTGTTAGCACTCAAAGCATGATGGACATACAGCAGCAATTATGAATGTTTTATAGGAAGCTCCCGCCAGTCATGAATGCCAACGTTGCTGTGCTTGAAGAAGGGCTTCAGAACATCCTTATTGCACTTTCCTTGACGTCCTTGGAGTACCGGCCATTTGGGAGTTGAGGAGGTTGGGCAGAGATACTCTTTGGCCACCTGTACACAGTGTCTGATCTATCATTGCTGATCCTGCAGGAGCTTGGCCTGAATAGTTATGGAGCTGCCTTCAAGAAGGGCATTTGTTTCCTCCATGGCAACACATTAGAAAATCTTGTATTTATTGAGCACCTTTCATGGCCACTAGTCTCCTCAATGCACTGTGTGGCCAATACTTTTGAAGTGTACTCTTGTAATGCAGGTAATATGGTGGTCTCTTGCATGCAGCCAGCTCCAACAAACAACAATGTGATAAGCATCACACAACTTGAGATGTTGATTCAGGGATCAGTATTTGCATGGGTGCTAAGGGTGATCCCACTGTCCTCCTTCTTGTATCATGGGATTTTTACAACCCCAAGAGGCACGGCCTCCAAACGATAGCAACTCTGACAGTCCAACATTCTCTCAGCGTTGCATTGGAATGTCAGCCTTGATTTTACACTCAGGTCCCAGGCTGTGAATTGACTCCTGAATCTCCTGACTAAGACGTGAGACTGCTATTAACTGAGCCAAACCTCAGCTGGAAGAAGTCAGAAGAAATACAAATCATTCATAGTTGTTAATACTGAAAGTATTTTTATGCAGATCTTAACGAATGCTGCTTGGAATGATTTCCAGGAAGTTTGTCAAAAATCTTGGACATTTTTGCCAATTTACTTAAGTGCGAGTGAACACTATCAAGACGGCTTTAATGCAGGTATCTATTCTTTCTTTTGTACAAAGTGGTTGCTCCTCTTTATTCTTGGGGAAACTTGTTTAGTTAATGAAGTGAACAAGGTAAGTGATCCTGATGAAGGGCTCATGCCTGAAACATTGATTCTCCTGTTCCTCAGATGCTGCCTGACCTGATGTGCTTTTCCAGCACCACACTCTTGACTAATCTCCAGCAACTGCAGTCCTCACTTTCTCTTCCAAGATAAGTGTGACAGCCAAGTTCGGTACTTTGCAGGTCCTAATAGGAAGTAACCCGTAAATTGGTACCACGTATACAATTTACAGTAAGGGTTCCTGCCTCAGGCGACTCTGTGTGTGGTGTTTGCACGTTCTCCCCGTGTCTGCGTGGGTTTCCTTTGGGTGCTCCGGTTTCCTCCCACAATCCAAAAATGTGCAGGTTAGGTGAATTGGCCATGCTAAATTGCCCGTAGTGTTAGGTGAAGGGGTAAATGTAGGGGAATGGGTCTGGGTGGGTACGCTTCGGCGGGTCGGTGTGGACTTGTTGGGCCGAAGGGCCTGTTTCCACACTGTAAGTAATCTAATCTTTCAATTACTAAGAGAACAAAGGGTGTGGGGATAACATAGGAAAGTGGAGTTGAGAATTATCATATCTGCCATGATGCCAATATGGGGCAGAGCAGACCTGCATGTTATAGTTTTATAAATGAAGATATAAACTTCATCATTGCTTAAAAGTAAGTTTTTTTGTGATTGCTAACTGATTAAAACTGGTTAAGCTGTGTTATCCGTGCAAATGTGAGTGAATGTGCCACAAGCTGTCTTTAAATTACTAGGCATTATTCGGATGTATTTTTGTTTGCTAATATCTTCATGGAAAAAAAACATGAAATGGATAAGTGAGACTGAATCTATTGATTCCATTGATATTCCTGTGTTTCGAATGCTCATGGGACTTACATTTCCCTATGTGCATGACATCATGTTTATATGCTGCCTTTTACATATTTGGGCTGCTTTACATCCAGTTAAGTAGGTTTGAATTTTGAATCAAATTTAATGCACTTCCCACAGAGGTGAGTTCTGAGGCGGTGGGAGCAGGAGGGTGTGAGTTGGGGGCAGGAAGACCTGTAGGCAGCCTTCGTCCCAGATTCTAACTGAAGCCCTTAAGGGCTCCCGGCATCGTGGAGAGAGAGAGAGGTTTCCTTTGACTCCTCCTGCCTGTGACTTCCACCCCGCCGGCTCTAACAATAATCCCTCGTGAATGCCCAAGCATACCACAGTTACCACTCCAGCTGACTCGGTTGGCAACAGGGAGCTGCCAAGCCTCTGAGACGCCTCTTTGAGTAGCTCACAAGGATGGGATTTCGGCCCCAATGGGGGCATTACAGCAATTAACAATTCCTTGTGGAGTCTGGGTCTGGGCTGCAGGATTTCCACTGCCAATCAGAGGCTCAGTGCACTTAGGGGGCTTCCCAGACATTGGGTCAGTGGGGGTGTCACCAGTTTTGGTGGTGGACATTGGGCGGTTCAGAGCTGTCATTAAATAACCCCCTGTCATTGCCATGATATAATGGAAATATCACAGCCAATACGCACATGGTAAGCTCCCACGATAAACACTGTGATAAAGATCAGTAATTTTTTTCCAGTGCGACTGGCTGTGGGAGTAATATCAGCTAGGGCACTGGGGAGAACAACACACACTATGCAACTTGTCTGGGCAGACAGAGCTGGGGGCAGTGGGGCCCTTTTCTTAAGTCCTTTATTATAATTCCTACAGCAGGTTTTGCCAAGGTTAGTCACTGTAGAGTTAAAGAAGAGAGCACCTTTTCTGACCTTGGAAGGGGGGGGGAGCACCAGAAAATAAATCCTGCTTCAGAACTCAGGCACTTGTGCCAGGTTATTTTAAACAAGCTCCCAAATGCCAGTTAATTGTGGGCGTAAATATTGTGCAGGGTTGAGCTATTGTGCTAACAAGGAAGATTGGAGGCTGAACTTTAACTCCCTACCCCGTCTCTATGGTGTCCCTCATGTCTGATTCTAGCCTCATCCTACCAGATACCATTCCTGGAACAACTCACCATTCACCAGATATGAGCAAAAAGACTGGCATCCCTTTTGCCTGTGCCATCTTTAAGATCAGCTGTGTCTGAGGAGAAGTCCATCTGGAGCTGCCCTGTACCACTCCTGACATATGCCCCAGACGAGGCAGACGGGGTAACAGGCATCCTTTGAATAAAGCATTGTCCCACGAACTGGCAAGTGATAATGAACACACCGTCAGCTTTAGCATTTGTTGCTAGTCGATGGATAAATATCGCACTGGGGAGAATTGACCTACTCTTTCTCAAAATGGTGGCATGAGATCTTTGTCCACCTGTGAGGTAAAGGCGGCACTTCTGTTTAAATGCTGTCATCCAAAAATCGGCATGACTGACAATCCAGGACTCCTGCAGCGATAGATGTGTCAGCCAATTTGTACCCTCTAATCTCTGAAATGATCACCTTCAGACAGGCTGACTCCGAGGAGAAAGAGACAGAGTTACCACCAGGTTATGACTGACCCTTTATGATGGAAAACATAGGGTGTACTTTTACAATGCGATCATTGCCTGGTGCTGATGCTTTCAAGGGCACTGTCACTTGCAGTAAAAATAAAAGCAACCCTGGGAGAAATGGATGACTTCTTGACCCCAATAGAAGAATGGGTAAGAGCTGTGAAGACCATTTATTCTAAAATGATTGTGGGCTTGTCTTCTGCTATCATTCAACATAATGCTGGAAATAATTCTTACTTTGGTCTGTCACATTCCCTTTCTGTGAATTGCACTATTGGAACTGGGAATATACTGAATTGATAGGAATTCAATATAAATTGCAGTACACAAACTATTGAAGCATGTTTGTTTCGATGTAGGAGAGAATTGTAAAGACCCAGATTTTACATAAGGTCACAACTGACCTTTGAAAACTTCCACCAGGTCACTGCTAGAAAAATGGTACGATTAAACTTAGTCAGTGAAACAAAGTGATTGATAACAATGATATGATATTATTCTCATAGTGCAGGGAAATGTCTGATTTTGGCTCTGAGCGCCAAACCGTGGCTTATTTTGGAATGCTGTTTTATGGGAGATCATTGTGATAAATGGAGCTTTTCATTCCTTAGTCCCGTGTGTTAGTGCAATAATGTGCCCCACCTTTGGAACTTAAGGAGGATGGAGTAGACCATTTGGTTGCTCAAGTCTATATCACTGGTCAATAAGATCATGGCGGATTTGATATGGCACTAACTCCACTTTCCTGCATAACCCTCACACCTTAGATTCCCTTGACAATCAAAGATCTCAGCATTGACAATGTTCACCGGGTGGGACAATTCCAAACACTAACTGCTTTATTGTTTCCTATAAGTTCCCCAGGTCTTGGTATAAGCTCAGGCCAGATTCTGAGTAACTGTTAACCTCTGCTTATTGTTGCACTCCACGTGATGGTAAAGATACACAGCCTGTGACTCCATGCTGTGCTGGTTCCAATTTCTCAGTGAACAGTGTCACATGGCTACTGATATCACAGTGACATCACGGATTACCTCAAGGGCTCATCGACATATTCAGTAAACCCTACCACTAAACTGAGGGCCCTCAAAGTGAAGAAATTTCTCCTTATCTTTGCTCCAGGGGAATCCTATGAGATTCTGCATGAAGGGCAACACCTATTCTCAGTATCTCACCTGTGCACATTAATAATGCAACTTGAAATCCATGGGTATTCTATAGCAGTGTGTGACTCAGTGCTATCTGGCCTCTGAGACAATCAAATGTGACTTCTACCATTGCATTTTGGTCAAACAAACAAGAACAGGACTTATAGAATTAAAAGTAAGGCCCTTTGTAGTGTTGTAGAACAGAGATCTAGGTGTCAGCTACATAATTCTTTGATGTTTGCATCATGTCAAGGCAGGATGGTTGTGTTCATTGCTCAGACCTTTCAGTATAGGAGTTGGGATGTCATGTTGAGGTTGTACAGGACATTGGTGAGGCCTCATCTAGAGTACTGTGTGCAGTTCTGGTCACCCTGTTATAGGAAGGATATTATTAAAGTGGAGAGGGTTCAGAAAAGATTTACCAAGACATTGCTGGGAATGGCGGGTGAGATATAAGGAGATGCTAGATAGGCTATGATTTTTTCACTAGAGCACTGGAGGTTAAGGGGTGATCTTATAGATGTTTATAAAATCATGAGGGGCATAAATAAGGTGAGTAGCAGGTGTCTTTTCCCTATAGTGGGGGATTTCAAGACGGGGGGGGGCTATTTTTAAGGTGAGAGGTGAAAGATTTAAAAAAGGGAATTTGTTTTATACAGGGAGTGGTTTGTGTGTGGAATGAACTGCCAGAGGACGTGGTGGTTGCAGGTACAATTACAATGCTTATAAGACACTTGGATAAGTACATTAACAGAAAATGTTTTGGAAATATATGGGCCAAGTGCAGGCAGGTGGGACTAGTTTAGTTTGGGATTACGGTAGGCATGGATTGGTTGAACTGAAGGGTCTGTTTCCATGCTGTTTGACTCTATGACTCTATCTTTGGGGTGGAATTCTTTAGAAACTGTAAGGTCCTGGGTTAAAAGAGTACTCACGAAAAATAATGTGGCTATCTCGACACACTTTCTTACTGAATTGGGCATACTGTACTAAACTGGAGCTAATTAACATTAAATTGCAACCTTATTAAGAGAGCCTACATTGACAACTGGGAAATGAAAAATGCACCAGGGACTCCCTTCTGAGACTGGAGCTAAGGCACATTGTTGGGGAAACCTGTAATGATCTAAGCTTTGACCTGAGTCTGCTTGGTGCTGATGATGGGAAAGTGATCAATTCCCCGGGATTAACATTCCTCATTGCTCAAAACTTGCCAAGAAAAGAAGTGAAATTGTACACAGATTGACTCTTCCCAAGATCTCTTGATTGGAAGTTTCAACACATTAAATAGTGAAATATAAAGTGAAACAAAATTGGCAGCAAGTATACTGATAATCTCCTTTTATATGTTTTTAAGATATGCGGCAGTTCAGACAAATATTCTAACCTTTCCGCAGTTAAATTTAAACTAAAACATGTGTCAAACACATCACCACTGGAGATTGTTAAATGCTGACCACTCATTCCAGAGTTTAAAGAATTAATAATTGGCTGGTAACCAAGACTATACTTATAATCTTTCCGCAAATTTTTACAAAATGCTGCAATTTTGCATTAGCTCCTGCCACAATATTCTGTATCTATCATTAAAAGTTAGCTTCGTGGCTATTGAAAGATTTATCGTGTATTATAATGTTAGATTTCTCCAGTCCAAGATGAGAGACCAATTATCGACTGATGATATTCCTGGAAAACATTGTAAAACTGTTTATGACCCTCCAGACATGTGGCATTGCTTATGGAATAGGTTTGTTATACTCCACTTGTGCAGAGGAAAGAAAAATGTTTTTCTGTGGTCCAACTTATTATAACTCATTGGTAAACCTCCCCTTCATTTGTAATAGAAGTGGTACAGGGAAGTAAGTTGTGATATTATCATCTCACATATGCACATCATCAACATTGTAGTGGGCTGTCTGGTTAAAACAAATAAACAATATAATGTTTACACGCAATAGAAGAAGTGCAAGTCAAAAAGAGTCTTCTTTTTCCATGGACCTTGCTTCAGTCTGCCAAAAAGCCATGTTCAAATTGAATATGGGAATAGCAAATGAAGTACAACATAGGTAATGTGAAGGAGAAAAAATTCAATTGGATTCCTTTGGTTCATGTGAGCTTTAACAAACTTGTCATATGCATTTGGGTGGTCTTGATGCCCCCTGATGCACCACTTCTGGGAATTGCTCTGGGCCCAAGGTGGAGTTGGGGAACTGACACTCTCCCAGGTGTCACTATTTCCAAAACTACCTATTCCATTTGCATCCAGGTGGAGGTTCAAAATTCAGCTTATTAAGTTTTATTTTCTTCTCTGCTGATACTGCCAGGACAGCTGAGCATTCCCAACATTTTCTTTGTGTGTCTGATTGGAGTATCAAAGCATGCAGTTGGTACATGTAATTCACTCCCCCTGTTGAGATGCACAACAATCTAGTGTGACACTTTTCTTGACTCAAGCCAACTGGTGCATATTTCCATTCTCAACAATTTCACGCCTTTAAGTACATCAGCAGCTTTACTGAACCTTGGTCATACTGCCCTCAAAAAGGGCTAAGCAGTCAATATATTGACGCACTTCTGTCTTTCTTGTGCTTCCAAATGTATGTCAATCATCTTGACTTTTGTGACTGTATGAGGTAAATAAGTTCTGCTCAGTGAGTCAGCAACAAATATCTTCTCTGTTGTAAAGAATATCAAATTCCACAAGAGCTGGAGAGAGTCCAGAATGTCCAGACAGCCATCCGTTTCTCCCAAACCGTGTGAGAAAATTTGTTGGGGGACTTAATAATTTTCAAGCTACTATGATGTATGAAACCCATTCATTGTACATAAAGCAACAAAAAGATTTAGTTTTGCCTGTTCAAGTTAGGATCTGGTTAGGGATTAGACTTAAGGGCTGTGTTAAGTGTCTTTCGATTGATACACAATTCTCAGTTTCATTACCAACATCACTGAAGCGAGTGAAGCAGTTAGAATATTGAATCACGCAAGATCTTTTATGCCACCCTGCTCATTAACGATAGGCAATTTTATATTTGGAGATCCACTGTCTCAAATCGCATATGCTGATTAACTCAAGAATCTAAAGCATTCACATTTATTCCTTACTATTTGATGCACAGTACAATCCCACATGTTGCTTTTTGCTGAGTTTTTCCCTTGTGAACATGAGCACAGTAGTTGTAGAGATGTACAGCACAGAAACAGACCCTAAGAGTGTTAGAAGCCTGAAGTAATCAGGACTAAGAACTATCCCTAAGTATTTATTCTGGGGTAAAACACTGACGCATCATCAACACAACTTAGCTGAGAACTAATGTGCCTAATATATTTATGAGCATATTATAATTATTAATTTTCCTGCTTTTCTTCACATCCAACAAGTCCAAGTATAAGAATGTCATATCCACCCAAATTACAAGTAGCTTTGCCAACTGCAGGTTGCCTTTCATCAGATTTTAGAATTTTGACCATTTGATTAGGTTCCCTACAGTATGGAAATAGGCCCTTCGGCCCAAGAAGTCCACACCGACCCTCTGAAGAGTAACCCACCCAGACCCATTCCACTACCCTGTATTTACACATGACTAATGCACCTGACACTATGGGCAATTTAGCATGGCCAATTCACCTGATCTGCACATCTTTGGATTGTGGGAGGAAACCAGAGCACCAGAGGAATCCCAAGCAGACAAAAGGAGAATGCGCAAACTCCACACAGACAGTTGTCCAAAGCTGGAATCAAACCCAGGCCTCTGGTGCTATGAGGCAGCAGTGCTAACCACTGAGCCACAATGCTGCCCCGAGATTTGACAGAGATACAATGCTTTTCTTTATAAGGTTCACACGTCTGACTCCGACCGGGACAGGTTTTTGTTCTTTCCGATAAAACGCTTGCTGTCAATTTCAGAAACTTCCTAAATTTTCTCACTGATTTAATTAGTCTTTTGATAGCAATATGGTTTCATCTCATAAAGAAGTATCTTTACATCAATCTTCTCTTCATCCGCCAACAAACCGAAGACTATCAAGCATTTCCACATCTCAGGACCAGATGGATAACTACTATTTCCACTTATTTTGCTTGTTTAATAAGCTATGATACATTCTTGCTAGATCACTTCTCATCAGTAATTTGGCCATAATTGGTACACTTTGCAAATGAGATGTTCTTGTAGCACAGTGGGGGTGTCTCTGAACCAAGAGGTCTAGGTTCCAGTATCACTCACTCCAGAGGCGAGTAATAACATCTCTGATCAGGTCAATTAGAAAATATCAGAACTTCCCTTCTCAACCCCCGACCTCCTTCCCAGCCCCTTCCACTCCTCCCTGCCACCAACTGGATTCAGTCCTCCCACTGACCAACCTGGTCGTACCCTCTACCTGTCTTCACCTATCCCTACTTCACCACCCTGCCCCCGCCACCCCCTTTATCTGCAGCTCCCCCCACACCCACCCCCATTCCTGAAGAAGGGTTACACCCGAAACGTCGACTTTGCCACCTCCTGATGCTGCCTGGCTTGCTGTGTTCTTCAGCCTTCTACCTGTCTATTATGTGGTCCTAGGCCAAGGGGTGGTTGATGTAGTTCATGACACTAATTATCTCTTGTCTATACAACATCTCAGACCTATCTAATGACCAGTAGTAAAAGACAAACCACTGGTGAGTCAAAACAGAAGAGGCACTTGTCTAAGTTTATTGCACGATAGCCATAAGCATGGTTTATGTTACTAGTCTGGCTTAATTACTAGGACACTCAGGAGCTGAATAGCATACATTGGCTCCATTTGGATACTCAGATAGAACTCACCAGTCTCCACCCAAAATCTATGAGACATCATCAGATTTCAATTTAACAATTAAATAAAAATAATTCAGGATTAGTGTTGAATCGGGCAGATACAGGAAGGGAAATAATAACTCAGTTGAAGAGTGTGTGTGTGTGTGTGTGTGTGTGTGTGTATCCATGTGTGTGTTTCATTCTGATTGGATCTGAATGAATGATTTCCAATTCTAATACCTTGAATTATCTGTTGTAAAAGTCAACTGTCGGTGAGATCTGAAGACTTTATACCTGAAGACCTTTGCTGTTTGTTGTGTAGCCATTTTCATTGACCACATCCAACAGTAAATTGTACAGGCCAGGTCTCCCATTGATATTGTACAACACCAGGTTATCGTCCAACAGGTTTATTTGCAATTACAAGCTTTTGGAGTGCAGCTCTTTCATCAGGTAGCTCCGAAAGCTTGTACTTCCAAATAAACCTGTTGGACTATAACCTGGTGTCATTAGATTTTTAACTTTGTCCACCTCAGTCCAACACCAGCACCTCCACATCACTGATATTGTAAGCTTGGTTCAGTGGGCAACATATTTGCCTCTGAGTCAGAAAATGATGGGTTCAAAATCTACCTCAGAGACATGATCACATAAATCTAGGCTGATATTCCCAGTGCAGTACTGAGAGAGTGTTATACTCTTGGAAGTACTGACTTTCAGATAAACTGATGAAGGTTCTTGTGATGCCCATAACTCTGGGCCAGAAAGACTGAGTTCAAGTCCTGCCTGCTTCATGTTTGACCAGGTTGATTGAAATAACTACAGATCTCCCCAGCACTGTTACTGCCTCCAGCTCCACTACACTCCAAAATTCCTGTGGTCGACCAATTCTAGTCTGCTGCACATTTTAGTTTTTAAATTGGGCACTACGCCTTCAATGTTCAAAGTTCTCTGATCTGAAATTCCCTCCCTAAATTGCTCTCCATCTCTAAAACAAAACAAAGACTGCAGGTGCCGGAGACAGAAATTGCTGGAGAAACCCAGCAGCTTTGGCAGCATCTGTAGAGAGGAAACAGGGTTAAATGTTTCAAGTCCAGTGACCCTTCTTCCGAACACCAAAGAACATGTTCTGATGAAGGATCACTGGATTCAAAACGTGAACTCTGTTTTCTCTTCACAGTTGTTGCCACATCTGCTGAGTTTCTCCAGCAATTTCTGTTTGTGTTTATTTTTCTCTCTCATTTATTCTTTATTTTTTATTCTTTTCTTCTTTTTACTTCCTATTTAAACCTAGTTCTGCAATCACCTAAACTATTTTGTTTGATAATGAGAGTTCCTATAAGAGCCATGGATCATTTTACTGTGCAGAATGTGCGACATAAATGCAGTTAAAAATCACACAACACCAGGTTATTGTCCAACAGGTTTATTTGGAAGTACTAGCTTTCCGAGCACTGCTCCTTCATCAAGTAGTTAGCTTTGACGTAGCAGTACTCCAATTGCTTGTACATCCAAATAAACCTGTTGGACTATAACCTGGTGTTGTGTGATTTTTAACTTTGTCCACCCCAGTCCAATATCAGTACCTCTACATAAATGCAAGTTGTTGTTAAAGGCAAAGGTAGGAACTTGCATTGATGCAACATCTTTCATGACCTTGGCGTATTGTACAAGAAATTTCTAAAAATAAACACTATCTTTTACTTCAGTTGCAGGTAGATAGGATAGTGAAGAAGGTGTTTGGTATGCTTTCCTTTATTGGTCAGGGTATTGAGTACAGGAGTTGGGAGGTCATGTTGCAGCTGTACAGGATATTGGTTAGACAATTGTTGGAATATTGCGTGCAATTCTGGTCTCCTTCCTATCAGAAAGATGTTGTGAAACTTGAAAGGATTCAGAAAAGATTTACAAGAATGTTACCAGGGTTGGAAGATTTGAGCTATAGGGAGAGGCTGAACAGGCTGGGGCTGTTTTCCCTGGAGTGTTGGAGGCTGAGGGGTGACCTTATAGAGGTTTACAAAATCATGAGGCATGGATAGGATAAATAGGCAAAGTCTTTTCCCTTGGGTGGGGGAGTCCAAAACTAGAGGATATGGGTTTAGGGCGAGAGGGAAAAGATATAAAAGAGACCTAAGGGGCAACTTTTTCATGCAGAGGGTGGTACGTGTATGGAATGAGCTGCCAGAGGAAGTGGTGGAGGCTGGTACAATTGCAAGAGTTATAAGGCATTTGGATGGGTATATGAATAGGAAGGGTTTGGAGGGATATGGGCCGGGTGCTGGCAGGTGGGACTAGATTGGGTTGGGATATCTGGTGGACATGGACGAGTTGGACCGAAGGGTCTGTTTCTGTGCTGTACATCTCTATGACTCTATGATTTTTCTTTGGGGTTTGCTGACAGCAGAAATTAATCCCTAATCCCTGGAGACTCCAGCTTGCTACAGTCTGAGTTCTAGGCCCAACAATGGTTGGATTAGGTTGACCTTTTATTTAACACATGAACATTCCTTTTGTTGGGAAACAGGTTTCGGGCCCTGTGGGTGCCCTGAGCTGATGCTTGCTACTATGGAGTCTAGATAGATACAGGCTTGTAGCTCTGGTTAAAGTCACTGAGGAAGATGTTTGCTGAGATGAGACTTTGAGGAACGAGGAGGAATGATTAAAGGTAAGAACCACATGCTTCGCTGCAGGTGGCCTGGACTGGAGTGGAAATACATCAAATGTTCCCTGTCACCTCTTGGTTGTCCTCGGAGCAAAGAATGCAGAGAGAAACATGAACACAGTTTTTTTTTTAAAATGTCAGAATATATTTTCTTTTAATTAAAACCATAAGTACATGATGCCTTCTTTTTGCCAATTACTGATCAACATGCAGTATTTAGTGAAAGCTAAGGTCGGGGTCTGATGGAATGGCTTTGATTATATTTGCAAGACTTTAATGAACCTCTATAACCCCCACCAATATGTTTTTGATGTGGAGTATTTGGCTTTTTGTATTTTCAGTTCAGTGCCTCTTAGAAACCGGCACAATGTTTCTAATGCAAGTGTTGGATTAGGTACAAAATGAAAATGCAAGACTGCTTGTCCCCATCTAGAAACTGAGGCTGTGCAACGTGCTTTGGAATGAAGAGACTTGACTCTCCTGGTAAAACCTATCTCTTTTTCATCAGCTTTTGAGAGGAGGCACACTGTCATCACATACCCATTAGAATGTTAGGGAGGAAATGATCGAGAAATCTAAATGACATCTTGGAAGAACTTCTAAAACAAAAGGCCGCCTGAATAATACCTCTGACGTGGGCTAAAGAGCCAGGATATAGAACACTGTACAGGTGAGATGAGCAGCTCTGAGTATACAGAGAACCAATTAATATCAAAACGAAGGTTGTGAAGATGCATTTTCTTAAGGTTTGTCTGTAGAACCTCGAGCAAAGAAGACTGCAGGGAGACCCATTAAGTGTTCAAAGTTATGAAGGTCATCGGTAGGGTAGATAGAGATAAACTTATTAATAACCACGGGCACAGTTTCAAAATAAGGAGCAACAAGTTTAGAGGGGATCGGAGGAAAAGATGTTACACCCAGAAGGTCATGGGTATTTGGAACTCACTACCTAAAACGTTAGTTCAGGTTCAAGACATTTCAGAACTATACAAAGTTATGAGTCAAACATGGAAATGGGATTAGAACAGATAGATTGGCACGGACATGATGGGCTGAAGGGCCTTTTTCCATGCTGTGAAACCTCTGACTGTATGTGTCAATGAATTGGTTGCACCTGTGTTCACATGTTTGTGTATCTGTGCTTGTTGAGGAAAAGTTGACAGAATAACGGAACAGAAAACTGCACCACTGTGCACTCAATGATCCATCACACACTCTCAGGTTGGAGCAGTGCAGCTGAGATATAGGGTACAGCTTCCCCATCTCGCATTCTGGTATGTACCTCCTGCTGCATCATTGCCAGACAGACTGCAAGGTTCATGAATTATAGATAAATTTGAAAAGCAGTCGTAAAAATAGGTAGATAAGTGTCTGAGGTAAGCAGTGATGCACTGCGACCTCAGCGATCTCCTGCTAAAACCATATATAACTCGGCACATATAACTCTGTAGCTTCCAATCATATAGGGTGTATTAATAAATGTTCTGGCCTGAACTTGTCTGAAGAGCCCTGAAGCGACTGCATACAGGCCAGTATGCCATGGTCAAGTCACCCTTTATTCACATATGCCCAACACATGGACTTTAACCAGCCAGCTCACAGCCAGTGCCAAGCCTGAGGGGATCACTGAATCTGTTTAATTTTTTAAAAATTTTATTAAACAGTACAGTTGACAAAATAGTTAACATTAACAGTAGTATACAGAAACATAGCAATTTAATCTCTTGTTTAAATCTGCCAATCAGGGCTCCCTGATTGGGGTTGTTAACCTGGGCCAATGAGACAGTCAACGAGATCCACCTGGCTAACCTCATTCCAATCACAACAAGGCCAAAGAACCCACATTACAACATGTTGCAACATGTTCTTAAGGAGACCTAGGGGTGGGGAATAAATGCTGGCCCAGCCAGTGATACCTATGTACCATGAGTGAATAAAGAATAATGAGTGAATACCATGGTGGCAGCACCAAAGACATCAGTCTAAAATGCATGGTATATTTTTCAGAAGAAGCTGAACAGACACGAAGCAAGAGGATCTTCCAAATATAGTGTTAGGTTACTTACAGTGTGGAAACAGGCCCTTCGGCCCAACAAGTCCACACTGACCCACCGTAGCGCAACCCACCCAGACCCATTCCCCTACATTTATCCCTTCACCTAACACTATGGGCAATTTAGCCTGGCCAATTCACCTGACCTGCACATCTTTGGACTGTGGGAGGAAACTGGAGCACCCAGAGGAAACCCATGCAGACAATGTGCAAACTCCACACAGTCAGTCGCCTGAGGCAGGGATTGAACCCAGGTCTCTGGCAGTGTGAGGCAACAGTGCTAACCACTTTGCCACCGTTCCACCCAATGGTTTACCTGAAGTGTAGTAAAGTTAGGTTTACTGAAAAACAGAAGTGTGTCCATTCTAACTCAGCCCTTTCCAAGGCCCTTCGATGCTGTTGAGGGACATCCCTGAGTGAGCTCTTGGTCGGGACTTGTGGAAGTCACACTTGCACAAGCAAGAGATCAGCTTTAGGTCTGCATTTCAAGCAGCAGTAGCTCTAGGCCAGTGGGAACTTGACTGTGGCTGAACCCCATTGCTGATGACGTGTTTATCAGGAAAAGTGTTGGGGAAACCACACCAGATTTTCAGCCACTCACAGCAGCCTTTAAAGGCTCACTTCAGTCCTGAGCACCTTGGGTTGAATTTTCGGAGTCCACCAACAGTCCCCAGCAACTAGTGATCTTGACATATTTCACTGAAGATTTATATTGTACTGCCAATTCATGATAGGATGTGGAATTGTGTGATGAGCTCATTTGAATTCCAGACAGAATTTTTTTTCAAGCTAGAGCAAGGACTGACCTTTGAAATTACAATCCTACATACAAGGCAGGCCTAGTGATTACAGGGGGAGCTTTGATGCAAGGCATAGGCCTGGTCCAGTGAGCCAGGCCCAAAGATGGCGAGCTAACTCTACAAGATGAGGAATAGATGGGAATTACCATATTCCTAAGCAAGGTCATGGTGGTGAAAGGAAGCATTGTAAAGACAAGATTGTCCAACAAGGGGTGTCCAATAGCTTCACTGTGGCAGATTTATCCAGGCTTTTGCAGCTTATCAATATATAGGTCAGCTCCAGAACAAAGGGGAGACTAGGACCCAAAGGCACAGGGTTAGAGTAAAGGGAAGGCCCATTAAAATGGAGGTGAGGAGAAACTTCTTCAGCCAGAGAGTGGTGAATCTATGGAAATCACTGCCACATAAGGCTGTGGAAGCCAGGTCATTGAGTATATTTAAGACTGAGATAGATAGGTTCTTAACTGTTATTGGGATCAATGGTTATGAGGAGAAGGTGGAAAATGGTGTTGAGAAACATATCAGCCATGATTGAATGGTGGAGCAGACTCGATGGGTAGATTGGCCTAATTCCTGCACCCATGTCTTATGGTCTTATAGGAGATCAGCAAATTGAACAAAAAGACAAAGATATGGAAGTTACATATTTGTTTGGTCAAGTGGATACTGTTTAGTCTACAGTAGATGCTGATCTGGGCTACAAGTATTGGTCAGTAACCTTGAAAGCCAAGAGTTTTGTTGTTAATTTCTTTTTTTATTATTCAGGAGCAACTATGACTATGTTCCCTTACTGGGTATTCTGCTGGTTTCATACCATATGCCTTCAGTCATCAAAAGTCAAGATTCTGAGTCTGGGAGGCCCCACACTTTCATTTAAACATCATTTCAAAGTGACACTCATGTGCAATGGCAATAGTATTAAAGAGCCTATTTAGATCTTACAGAATTACAACAAATCTTGGTTGTGTTGGCAATCACCAGTCCCAGTTGGTCTTTTACTGAGGCTAGATGTTCCAGCCCAGGTAAAAGACATTCCATGCCAAGATGACTGCATTTCATTCTCGAGTATTGATAAAAAAGATGACATTTTGTCAAAACTTTTTGTTTTACACCAATTTTCAAGAATACCAATATTCCCTTTATACTGTGTGGTAAGGAAGTGCTAATTGGTTATAAATAGGCACTGATTGGTAAGATGTTGCAATGGAAAATGTATCAGTTAAATGATGACTGATTGTTAACTGCCAGGATTTGTTTAAATTTTACTATTGGGCAAATACCAGAAGAATGAGGAAACAGCAGAATTTGCTATAATCACATTTTTAGATTAGATTCCCTACAATATGGAAACAGGCCCTTTGGCCCAACAAGTCCACAGTGACCCTCTGAAGAGTAACCCACCCAGACCTGTTCCCCTACCTAATGCACCTATCACTATGGCCAAATTCACATCATTGGATTGTGGGAGGAAACCAGAGCACACCCATACAGACACAGGGAGAATGTACAAACAGTCACCCGAGGTTGGAATTGAACCCGGGTCTCTGGTGCTGTGAGGCAGCAGTGCTAACCACTGAGCCACCATGCCACTTGAATTGATTTCATTATTACATTGCAATACATAGCATGCACAACAATGCAACAGAAAACGGTCACTGCAGACCTAACATAAATCCCACAACACCTTGGTGGGGTCAAGGCATTGTCCTGAAAAATGAACCAGAGAATGTGTGCCATCAATTTTGTTGAACTGAAACATTCACAGTGCATGTACATTGTTGCTGTGTCCACAAAGAACGGGGCTCTGTCTATTAGTGTATGTAACTTCCAGTACCTGTCGGTTTACTATTCTGGATTGCTGACTGACAAATCTGATTGGTTGTTTGCATGATTCTTCACACACCCTGGATTATTTAGCAAATGCTGTCCAATTAAGGAATTACACCAAATGCTGTGTTTTGAGTTTTTGTAGCACAATCTGGTTGGTAGAATCAGTACCTTGCCAATTGCGAATATGAAACAGAGAAGATAGTAACAAGAATACACCACTCAGCCTTTCCAAACTGCTCAGAATGAGCAATGTGGTAGTCACAAATGAATACGGTGAACTGTGGGTTTCAGTGCTAGCATGATACTAGGTTTGTGGGTAATACATCCTAAAACTGATGGATAGAATCAAATGGCCATATGCCTTCGGCTTTTCAAAACAGTTGGTCAAGTCGTCTTGCATTCAGCAGCACACAGGTCTGACTGTGTTATCATCACATAAATGTTTCTGACAGCCTCAGTCACCTCTGACACTGCTTTTCCAACATCTTCAGCCAGTACTCATCTTGATTGATGTAAACCCTGGTAGCCTTCCCATCTGATGCTGCCAGCTGCTGGCACCTTGCTGTCTGTTATTGACTGGCAAAAGGCCTCCTCTGTGCATCATTTCCTCTTGCACCAAAATCCACTTCTGCCCTTTCTTGGAAATCTCTTCTACACCTCCATGCCCCAGCTCCACCCTTACCTAACCAAGGGCAGGAACCTAAAGGACCAGGCCCCACTCCTGACCCATCATCCTCAAACCCCACCCAGGGCCAGGGACATAAATCAGGGGACCCCAGGAGCCATAGTCCTGTCTCTCTGTCAACCTGAATGTAGTGGCCACACTCAGGAGCTTAGCACAGGAGACCCGTAGACCCCTGGCCTCAGTTATTGGGCCCTGATTTACATCCCCCCCCCCCCATCATCCTCAGCCCTGGGCCCATTTCCAACCGCAGCCCAGTTCACCTCTAGTCACCCTTTGCCAGTTCCTGAGGCTCCGTGAGAGCTGCCAATCAGCTACCACCTTTCCTGGTGCTGTAAAATGCAAACAAATCTCAGACACAGCTTTACAAGGTTGTGTTGTTGTCACAGCTTTACAAGGCTGATTGTTACCACTTTTAAAACAGATGTGGAAACGAATGCCAGAAACATACAAACAAGGTGTAAGAGGAATAAGAAATAAGCCCTCCAACCCTGCTGATGTAATTTTTAAGCTCAACTCTATATTCCTGCTTATCCCCAAAGATTTTTCATCCCTTTGGTAGTCAAGAATCTATCTACCTCTGCCTCAAAAATATTTGAAGATTTTCCTTTTGAGGAATTCCAAAGACTCAAAACCCTCAGAGAAAGAAATGTTTTCTTATCTCTGTTTTAAATGGATGATCTATTTTATTCAAATCGTGACCTTTGATTTCTCCCACAAGAGAAAATATCCTTTTTACATCCCCCTCAGGATCTTACATATTTCAGTGACAGACTAACGCCTCTAAACTGCACGGGGTACAGGCCTAGCCTACCCAGCCTTTCCTTATTAAGACAATCTGCTCATTCCAGGTATTAGTTGAGTAAACCTTCTCTGATTGCTTCCAATACATTAACATCCTTCTGTAAGCAGGGTAACCAGTACTGGACACAATACCCCAGATGCATTCTCACTAATGCCCATATAACTGAACAATAACTTCCTTACTCTTGCGTTCAGTCAGTAAAACATAACATCCTATTAGAAACAAAAACAAAAATTGGTGGAGAAACTCAGCAGCTCTGGCAGTATCTGTGGAGAGAAAGTAGAGTTAACATTTTGGGTCCAGTCACCCTTCCTCAGAATTCAATTCTATCAGCTTTCCTGGTTACCTGCTGTACCTAGAAGAAGGTGAGGAGTGCAGATGCTGGAGATTATAACCGAGAGTGTGTTGCGGGAAAAGCACAGCAGATCAGGCAGCATCCCAGGCGCAGGACAACCAACGTTTCAGGCATAAGCCCTGGTGAAGGGCTTAAGCCCGAAATGTCGAATCTCCTGCTCCTCGGATGCTGCCTGACCTACTGTGCTTTTCCAACCACACTCTCCACCTGCTGTACCTGCACACTAATCTTTAGTGATTCATACACTAAAGGTGCCCAGACCTCTCTGCATGCCAGAGATCTTGAATCTTTTACCATTTCGACAACGTGCTGCTTTTTTTGTGTTTCTGCCAAATTCTGCTAAGATTCTTGTGTGCTCAGGATGTAATCATAAAACTCTTTCATATAATGAGTATTCATGGCATAGAAGTATGTTATAAATCAGAACCCAATGTAGGCTGGTATGAGGCCCAGTCCACTGTCCCTCGCCAAATCTCTCCACCTCATGTCGGCAAACCAATATTTTGCCTCTCACACTTACAGGCAATGAAATCTCATCTATACCTTCTACTTCTCACTTCACAGATGCTATCAGCCCTGCTATGTATTTTCTGTTTCTGTCCCAGCCCTTTCTGTATCTTTTGGTTAAACTCTGCATTGGTTTACGTACAACAATCATACAGCACGGAAATAGACCCTTCGGTCCAACCAGCCCACACTGATCATGCTCTTTAACTAAACTGCCTGCTTTTGGCCCATATCCCTCCAAACCATTCCCATTCATGAACCTAACCAAATGTCTTTTAAACATTGTAATCGTACCCGTATCCACCACTTCCTCCGACAGTTCATTTCACACACGAAATCTTCTTCTGTGTTAAGGAAGTTGCCCCATAAGTCCTTTTTAAATTTTTCCCGTTATTCCCGTTGAACTTCCCACCCAAGGGAAAAGACCCTTGGATTTCACCCTATCTATGCCCCCCCTCGTGATTTTATGAATCTCAATAAAGTCACCCCTCTTTACATGGAATGAAGTGATCACTCCCTTGTCAAGGACCCTCTTCTGGGAGAAATTAGGCCTGAGGTACAGTGTTTATAATTAAGGAGCCTTCCATTTAGGATCGAGATGGGGAGAATGTATTTTGCTGACAGCGGGGTATTAGATTGTTGAATTCTCTTCCTTAGTGTGTCATCACTGAATATTTTTAAGGCTGGGTTATGTATAATCTTGATTAAGATGGGATACATAGGGGTAGACAGCAAAGTAGTTGAGGTCAAAATTGCATCAATCACAAACTTATCAAATAGTAGAAGTGCTTGAGAGTCCAATGGCCCACTCCTGCTCCTAATTAATTTGTTCACGTGAACTTATTTAATGGGACTATTTCTTTGTTAATTAAGTTTCAAACTGCCTCCATTTGTTTTCCATTATATGCTTTAAAATGCATTCTGTTCCAATTACTCTTTGTGTGTGAGTAATGAAACAGACCTGGGATATCCAAGACCTGACCCTAATCCTACCTGAGGTCTCTGCTCTGACGTGGCAGGAGTTGAAGCTGCCACTTGTCAGTGCCAGAGAGCCTGGCCTAGGGGGATATTTCAGACAACATTTAAAAGGTACAGAGATAGGAAAGGTTTAGAGGGTTTTAGGTTAACGGGAATAATTCCGTTTCGGAAACCTGGTCAGCATGGATGAGCTGGGCCAAAGGGTCTGTTTCTGTGCTGTATGATAGTACGACTCTTTGACCCTATGTGTCCTACCCCACTCAATATCCAGCAGCTCCTGCTGGTGTCCATGACCAGGTATTAGGGCTGGGCAATGGAAGGATTTTAATGTCCATTTAATGGCTACTTCCAGACTTGCCCAATGATGGGCAGTATCTCACTGAAGGATAAGATGCCCAAAAAGCAAACTCTGGGAGCTCCTGGGTTATTGGTGCCTGACCAAAGGATCTGACAATTGAGGGTTTGTGTGGTGGGGGTGAGGGTGGGGGCGGGGGGTGGATAGACAGCTGACAGCCACTCCACTGCCCTTTCTGCCCCATCACTCATTGCTCCTGCCCAACATTCCTCACCTGAATCTGGGTCCATGAATGGTCCTTGACCTCTTGAGGGGAGGAGTCATCCTGACAATAGCCACTGTCTCACTGGTCATGCTACCAAGATGTGCTGGCTTTGATTGGCTGCTAGCTCTCAGTGGGTGGGACTTCTGCACACATGGTCCTTGCTACACAGGGAAACCGTCCTCTGCCCAGTGCGTTCCCTGATTGGCACTGGCCTTCCTGAAAAGTGGCAATATGACATTCTCACTGCCTTTCCATCTGAACCATGAGATCTCCATTGCTTCCATTAAATGCCATCAATGATCAGGCCCAGCTTTGACATTCCTGGGTTGGACATCCTGCCCAGGGTGAGAAACCATCCCAGATTTTGTGGTGCTGTCTTGTATTCTTGGTCCTTCTGTTTTGCCTCATTTGCTGTCGAGTATTTTTGAAAAAGGAATTCCCAAAGCCTTTGTGTGTATTCTTGGTTTCCAAACATTTTGATTTGCTGTTGCAGGTATTATGTACAGAGTATACAACCTCCCCAACATTTGCCTCCTCCATTGGTGTGGACATCAACCCCAGCCCTGGCTCCCAATGTTTAGACAGTATTAAGCTATTTCCTGCATGGTCCCCATGCCAAAATGTTCCTTAGTACACTTCGCCAAGAGTTGGTTGCCCTTATCCTGCCACTACGCACTGTCAAGGTTCACAACATTGTCTTATGTCTCATGGTCAGTGCTATGTCTCATGGTCAGTATGTCAGTCTGCCTTTAAAAGACAGCTCAAGATATTATCACTGGAACATAGATTTTGATCTGAGGGTATAAGTATCTTATACTCTTTTTTTATATTCATTCAGACAATGTGGGCATTGCTGACTGGACCAGCATCTATTACCCATCTCTAGTTGTCCTTGAGAAGGTGGTGGCAAGCTGCCTTCTTGAACCACTGCTGTAGGTTAACCCACAATGTATTAGAAAGGAGGTTCTGGGATTTTGGCCCAATGACACAAAAGGAATAGTGATATGAGAGATCTTGGGATGCAGGTTCATAGTTCATTGAAAGTGGTGTCACAGGTAGACAAGGTAGCGAAGAAGGCATTTGGTACACTTGTCTTTATTGGTTTGCACATGGAGAATAAGAGTTGAGAAGTCATGTTGCGGCCGTACAGGCCACTTTTTGAAAACAGCGTTCAATTCTGGTCTCACTGCTATAGGAAAGATGTTGTGAAGCTTGAAAGAGTTCAGAAAAGATTTATAAGGATGTTGCCATGGTTAGAGAGTTTGAGCTACAGGGAGAGGCTGAGTAGACTGGGGCTGTTTTCCGTGGAGTGTTGGAGGCTGATGGGTGACCTTACAGAGGTTTATAAAATCATGAGGGGCATGGATAGGATAAACAAGGTCTTTTCCCTGGGGGTAGGGAGATCCAAAACCAGACAGTGTAGGTTTAGGATGAGAGGGGAAAGATTTAAAAGAGACTGAAAGGGCAACTTTTTCACGCAGAGGGTGGTGCATGTATGGAAAGAGCTGCCAGAGGAAGTGGTGGAGGCTGGTACAATTACAACATTTAAAAGGCATCTGGATGGGTATATGATAGGAAGGATTTAGAAGAATATGGGCCAAACGCTGGCAAATGGGACTAGATTAATTTAGGATATCTGGTCAGCATGGACAAGTTGGACATCTCTATAATTCTATGACTGTATGTCAGGGTGGTGAGTGGCTTGGAGGGGAATTTATAATTGGTGGCATTCACAAGTATCTGCAGTCCTTGTCCTTCCAGATGGCAATGGTCATGGATTTGCAAAGTCCTGACTAATTTGATGAATTCTTGCAGTGAATCTTATAGATGGTACATACTGCTGCAACGGAGCACTGGTGGTAGAGGGAGCAGATGTTTATGAATGTGGTGTCAATCAAGCAGGCTGCTTTGTCCTGGGTGGTGTCAAGCTTCTCGAGTGTGGTTGGAGCTGCACCATCCAGGGCAAGTGGGGAGTATTCCATCACACTCTTGACTTGTGCCTCATAGATGGTGGACAAGTTTTGGGGAGTCAAGAGGTGAGTTACTTGCTGCAGCAGTCCTAGCTTCTGACCTACTCCCACAATCATGGTCTTCATATAGTTCGTCCAACTCAGTCTCTGGTCAATGGTACCCCCAGGATGATGATAGTATGGGACTCAGTGATGGTGCCATTGAATGTCAAATTGTTGGAGATGGTCACTGCCTGACACCTGTGAAGAGCAAATTTACTTACCACTTGTCACTCCAAGTCTGGATATTGTCCAGATCTTTCTATTGACATGGGCTGCTTTAGGATCTGAAGAATGGTGAGATGCTGAATGTTGCTGGCTTGCATTGTGACCCTTGAATCAAAGCATGGTACAGGAAGCTTACTGTTGGCCCAGATACTGATGTGCCTGTAAATGTAATATTTGTGTATTGTAGCTAGGTGTTTTAAAAGCTTATTGAATTCTTCAATACCATGAGGTCCTTGTCCAGTTTCTTATCATAAGCATTGCCACTGCATGCCAAATATCCTGTTGCAGACAAAAATCACATCAAATAAGGAGTTCCTGAGGTAATACAGTAATAAGTCCTTATGTGTTCAGGAGGTGTAGGGATGTGGAAGAACTACAAGGGTAAGAACCAATTGCAGGCTCTAGGGAAACCTGTAAATTACATTGGTGCAGGTATAACTAGTAGGAGCCAGCTCCTGCTCTGAAGGCAGAAGGGGAGATGATGCATTACACTTCTTCCTGGGTATGTGGGAACAATGTAGAAATGGGTAGTTCAGGAAAGGAGCCCTGCAGATACATTTTCTTTTATTATGAAGCGCTCATTTGAAAATATCCTTTGAATTGCACATATTGTTTGCATTTTAATGGGGCTGGGCTTCAATAAACTGATTCCAGATCATCTTGGAAAGGCACCAACTAAACTCTGCTAGGTTAATTTGCGGCTGTGGTTTGTGTGGACTGCCTGAGGTGGGATCACCAGACTCTGACCTTGGCATGAGATGCCAGATTGGCTCGGTTGGTTTGTGTTATTTGCAGAAACTCTGAAGTGAGTGTTTAATAGGCCTTTTCCATTTATGAGCTATAAATGCTACTTCTATCAGAGGATGTGGCAGCGAGTGGTGTAATAATAAAGAGGAAAAAAAGAATTCAGCAGTGAGTCTACAAAAATCATCAATGGCTTGCATTCATGTAGCACCTTTAACATAGTAGGACATCCCAGAATAGCTATAGAAGTGAAATTGGACAAATAAAAATGACAGTGAGACAAAGAAGAGGATATGGAGAGAAGTTTCTGAAATCTTCGCCTTAAGGAGGAAATGGTGAAGAGATGTAGGGAGGGGGCTTGCGAATTGGAAAAGATTGCAAGCACCAGCAATGATGGGATAAGGAAGGGAGGAATGAACGGAAGGGCAGAGAGATTTATTGGGCTGGCGGAGTTACAAGGAAAGCCAGCCTGGGGAGGATAGAGGCCATTCATAGGTTACTAATTCTATCAGACGTCATTCATCTTTTGAGGAAGCTGCAATGATCAGTGTGCATTTCCCCTTTTGCTTTGAATGAAAAGGATACTTATTATCATCAAGTTAGCAGTCAACAGTGAAGGGGCTGGCTCCCATAATCAGCTGAAAGCCAATTCCTGTCAAGTCTAAAGTAGCAGATTATTCGCACCTTCTGTTCAATAACTAAAGCTTGCTGTGAGTCCATGTTGTAAGAATTAATGTGTGCAGTTCCACTGACCCATAACTCAAGCTGATAAGAATATTGTTAGAGTGATTATTATCTCGCTGCAATCAGACAAGGTTTAGGAAGCATATTAACAGTGCATGCAGTGCATAAATAAGCAGCAGACCAGCTTCCAGTCTTGCAGCGTGACTTACAGGAGTGAAAAAATGTCCAGAATAATATTGCACAGATTGTTTATAAAGGTCCAGTGGCAATCCTGCTTCACTAGCTGGCTCCAGCAGAAACAAATACATGTCTTTTCTGATATCCTAAAGCCACTCTGCTTCTCAGCTTTGTTACTGCTGTTGCCCCCAATGCCACCCACAGACTTGGATATTTCACATTGGCTCATGTTTCTTTCTTGCTCGGTGGTAAGGGCAGTGGTGATGACAGCAGCAGCTGGCCGGGCCCAGACCGGGGACTTTGGCAATCAGCCGTGAGCCAGTCGGTGTGCCCGAGCACACCCTGGTGGTCAGTGGGATTGTGGAAATGGCTAGGGGCCCGGTTCAGCACCAGAGCGGGAATCTGGTGGCCTATGGCTATGTGGCCCGTGGGCCCAGATGGAGGCACGGGGATTGAGAGATCGAGTCCTCGTCAGGAGAGCCAGTGTGGAGCGACTGCAAGCCTGCGGCTGAAAGAGCATTAGAACATAAGGACTAGGAGCAGGAGTAGGCCATCCAGCCTTTTGAGCCTGCTCTGTCACTCAATAAGATCATGGCTAATCTTTTCGTGGACTCAGCTCCATTTTTACCCACATTTTCACCATATCCTTTAATTCCTTTATTTTTCAAAAAAGTATCAACCTTAGCTTTAAAAGCGATTACTGAAGTAGCGTCAACTACTTCCTTGGGTAAGGAATTCCATAGATTCACAACCCTCTGGGTGAAGAAGTTCCTTCTCAGTTTAGTTCTGAACCTGCTTCCTCTAATCTTGAGGCCATGCCCTCTTGTCCTGGTCTCACCTACCTGTGGAAACATCCTATCTATTTCTATTTTATCCATTCCCTTCATAATTTTATATGTTTCTGTAAGATCCCCCTCATTATTCTGAATCCCACAAATATAATCCCAGTCTGCACAGCCTCTCCTCATAAGCCAACCCCCTCAACTCTCGAATCAATCTCGTGAACCTCGTCTGCACCCCCTCCAGTGCCAGTAAGGAGACCAAATCTGCACACAGTACTCCAGGTGTGGCTTCACCAGCACCTTGTACAGCTGCAACATTACCTCTCTGCTTTTAAACTCAACCCCTTTAACAAGGAAGGACAAAATTCCTTGTTTTACCTGCAGACCAACCTTCTGCGATTCATGCACAAGGATAACCTCTGCACATCAACCTCTGCACATGCTCCCTCTGCACATCAGCATGCTGCAACCTTTAACCATTCAAGTAATAATCTATTTTGCTGTTACTCCTCCCAAAATGTATGGCTTCACATTTATTAACATTGTATTCCATCTGCCAGACGTTTGCCCACTTACTCAATGTATCTATGTTCCTCTGCAAAGTTTTGCAGTCCTCTGCACCCTTTGCTCTACCACTCATCTTAATGTCATCGGCAAATTATGACACCGTACACGTGGTCCCCAACTCCAATTCATCTATATAAATTGTAAATAATTGTGGTCCCAAATCAATCCTTGAGGCACACCACTAGTCACTGATTGCCAGCCAGAATAGCACTCATTTATCCTCACTCATTGCTTTCTGTCGGTCAACCAATCCTCTAGCCATGCTAATACTCTACCCTTAACAACACATATCCTTATTTTATGCAGCAGCCTCATGCGTGGCACCTTGTCAAAGGCCTTTTGGAAATCTCGGTTCACCACATCCACTGGGTCCCCATTGTCCATCTTGCTTGAAATGTCTTCATAAGAATTCCAAAAAATTTGTGAAGCATGACCTGCCCTTCATGAACCCATGCGGTGTCTGTACAATGGGACAATTTCTTTCGAGATGTGCTGCTATTTCTTCCTTGATAATAGAGTCATAGAGTCATAGAGATGTACAGCAATAGACTCAAGCATCTTCCCCACTACAGAGATTAAGCTCACTGGTCTATAATTCCCCATCTTTTGTCTACTTCCCTAAAGAAGGGCTGTAATTTGGAATTTTTAACTTTCGTTCTTATTCAGTAATTTATACTGACAAGAATTGTAATATTGAACTTCTAAATGATTTCTTTATTTTTGTACTGTTTACCTTAAATTTTGTATCTAAATACATTGTAGCTAAGATGGCGCTGCGAATGGCGACATTGTAAACTTTTCACTGTACTCCCATATCCTTGTACTTGAGCACACATGACAAGAAAACCTTCTTCTAAATCTAAATGGAGCATTTGGAAATGACTGATGGAGCAAAATCACAGAACTATCATGGTGCATTAAGAGGCCAATCAGCCCATTGAGTCTACACTGGTTGTCTGAGCGTTATAACTAGGTACCAATCTCCTGCCTTTTCCCCACAACCCTGTCCATTGTTTCTGTTTAAAGAATCATCTAATACCTCTTGACTGCCTCATTTGAACCCGCCTCTGCTGTGTTTCCACGCAGTGCATTCCAGTTTCTAACTGGACTTTCTAAGCCAGAAAGTCTTTTCCCACCTCACTAAATGCATTTTATAATTACAGGTGAATCCCAGCCCAACCAACAACACTTCCATTTATAAGTAAGCAAATAGCCCACAAAGGTCCTGAAGACTAACACCAAGTTTGTGCCATTAGTTCACACTCTGAACTGACGTGGTATTTAGCTGTTGTGTTCCTGCCTTAAGAAAGTGTGGAATGATGTAGAAACAACAAGTCTCCTTCTCTTGATCACAGTCCAGCGTTGCCCTTGCATGTGAATATTAACGGAGGACAGTGCAGGATAAAACTTGACCATGATGCCTTTGGTTGTGTAGCCCTGTTGACGCTGGAGTTACTCCCATCTCAGTACCTACAGCAATGGTACCAGAACTGCTCCAAGGAAATTCCAGTCATTTGTCCACAGTTAAAGAATGGTCATTGGGTTACTTGAAGCCTGCTAGGGAATCATATGCTAACCTAGCCTCAGGAAAAGAAGGGAGGGTACTGTCAAAAGAGGCCCATTTCATCAAGTCATAGATTAATACAGCATGGAAAAAGGCCCCTTGTTTCATCATGTCCACGCTGGTCATCAAATACCCATCCACTCTTTTAAAAAAAACTACAGATGCTGGAAATTCGAAACAAAACAGAAAATGTTGGAGAAACACAGCATGACTCAGACCATTTGAGGAGAGAAGAATGTTCTGGAGAAGGGTCACTGGACTTGAAACGTTACCTCTGCTTTCTCTCCACAGATACTGCCAGACCTGCTAAATTTCCCTATCTGGTCTAATTCCATTTCTCAGCACCTGAACCTTGTATGCCAAGGTCATGTCAGTAATTCTTCAATGTTCAATGTCCCAACTCTATCACTCTATCAGAAAGTGAATTCCAGATACCCACCACTGTCAGGGTGAAAACATTTCACCTCAAAACCCGTTTAAAACACTTGCTCCTTACCTTAAAACTCTGGTCCTCCAAATAATTGACTCCTCTATGATGGGGAAAGGTTTATTCCTATCTACCCTATCTATACTCCCCATAATTTTGTACACTTCAAATCAGCTCCTCCTTCAGCCTTCTCTTCTCTGAAGATAATCCCAGACTATCTATGTTCACAGCTGAAAGGTTGCAGCCCAGGCCACATTCTGATAAATCTCTTCTGAACCCACTCTTGTGCAATCACATCTTTCCCGTAGTGTGGTGATCAGAACACTGCACAGTACTCTAAAAGTGACTAAACTAACATCATACATGACTCCATCATAACCTCCTACCTCTGTCTTCAATGGCACAAATATAAAGGCATATGCCTTCAATCCACCTGTTTCAAGGAGCTATGTGTACACACACCAAGATGCCATTGATGGTCAGTGTTACTCAGGGTCCTAAATTCATCCAAGTACTCCTGTGCCTTAGTCCTTCCAAAATGCATTACTTCATAGTTTCACGATTAAATTCTATCTGCCATTGTTCTGTCCATCTGACCAGCCCATCTATATCATCCTATAGTCCAAAGCTTTACTCCTCACTCCCTATCACATAAGCAATTTTGTGTCAGTTGCAAAATTCCACTGGAGTCAGGCTTCCAATTGACAAAACAATCTTCAATCAACACAATCTGCCACTAAAGACAATTTTAGATCTAATTTTCCTTGGATCCCAAGGACTTTTGATCAATCTCCTATTTCCCCTATCAACTAGCTAGTAGCAGGTAAAGACAATTTAATGATTCAACCTTCTCCCATGGTAAAAACAGTTAATAGAAGATCACTTTAATTCAATCTGAATTATAGTTAATGAAGTATGATGTACCTAATAGTGAGTAATAGGTCAGTCTCTCGACTAGAACACACTTATACTACTAGTCTGCTTCATCAGACAGTGAAACCAAGGCACAGACTGAGAAAATGACAGTGACGGACTTACTTCGCTCCCTGCAATTCCTGGCCTCAGTCTGGTCTGGCATTGGCCAAGCTGACTAATTCATGAGTGAAGCCACAGTGATTAAAGCCAGCAAACCACATCGCAATTCCTTCTAATTGATTGTTAAAGCAAAAAAAAAGAAACAGTATTTAAAGACCTGCTGCTAAGCCTTTCCAGAATGGAAACGGTTATGTCATAAGAGAGATTGCCATCTTAAATCACATGCCTGGCAGCAGAACTTACCTCACATCTGTGCAGTTACAATTAAACAGACATGTACTGAGCACTTCACATTACTGAACGTGGCTGCAGTTTAGAGGATTCAGACACTGTGGATTCTGAATGTAGGTTCTGCCAAATTAAGTCATTTAATAAGAATCTTTCAACCTGGGGCTAACCTTTGTCATAAGCCTCTCTTTTCCTTTTTATCTCTCTTCTTTTCTCCTCCCTCTCTCCGGAAGGGAATGATATCTTGCTGAGATGCAGTTCCCCATGATGTGTGAGCCAGGCATTGACTTGTGACTCACTGCTTCCACTGGGGTCAAGCAAACCATTGGATTTATGCCCATCCAATATTCTCCCCCTACGGGACACTAAAATCAAGACGAGTACAAAACCAATATCCCTCCTGACTCTATCAGTTTCCTGACAATGGGTTGATTAGAATTACCCCACAGATTACAATATTCAATTTAATTGCAAAGGACAATACGAACTGCATATTCACACATGCACAAAGGGGTAGACTAGATCCCAGCTTAACTTTCCATCAAAGTACCAATTTGTAAATCTGCTTTTACCACTGCAATGAACAGTTTATAAAACACAATACCTCACATCCAGAGTAAGAAACTGTTTCCTTTGAGAAAAGCTACTCTGTCCAATAATTATGTGCAAGTACTCAGAGAGGCCACAGCTAACTGACTCCCAGCCAAACCAGCTCTTTAATAAATAATGAGGTCTTTGAAGTTTATCATCACCTGTATAAGGAGAGCAAAAGCATTGCAATCCAAAGGGAATAAGGGAGGAGGTATTCAGTATGACTATCAACATGACTTGTACAGAGATCCTAGATATTGCCGTTGACATATAATTATTATTTGCACCATTATCTTGAGCCTAAAAATCCTAATAGAAGGAGTGAAGAGTCAGTATTTATACAACTGTTGAAACATTTAAAAGAATTAACAGTCCTTTAGTTAGGTAAAAAATTGTGCTTTTTTATTTATTCATTTTGTGGGACGTTGAAAAATCAGATCCAGCAAATCCTTTGGTTTGATTGCAAACATGAATACATTTGCTTGTTTGTTGTTTTTTGCTGTGGATTTACTGCATGTGTAGGAGGTATTGATTGTTAAACACTGTGATAAGCAGCTTTGAAGTCACATTGAATTATTTTTCTTAAAAGGAAGCTTCGCAAAAGGTGCTTTAAAACTGGAAACACAGTTCTGATGTTTTGCTTTCATGTAACCGATCTTTATTGGGCTGGAAAGCAAAGATATTAGAGTAGCTTGCATTATTTAAAAGCCTGAGCAGTCTGAAACAATTTTTCTGGATTACAGGTAACCATTTCTCAATCTCCTGGAAAGTGATAGGAGCAATAGAGAGTTCTGAGGAAAGGTTGCTCGACCAAAACATTAATTCTGATATCTTTCCACCGGTGATGCCAAATCTACTGAGCTTTTCTTAAATCTCCGTTTTTGGAACAATAGAGAGGCCTATTTTGTGGTTAGCTCACCTGCAACCTCAAAGAAAGCTTTCCACAAAGGTTTACCATTAGTTTTAACCTTTTGCTTTATTTTATTTTGACATCAGCCGCACGTATCTGGCAACTGTGATATCATCGAGCAAGCTAAGCAACCAATCACATGCAATAATTCTCACAGGCAGCAAGCCAGAAAATATTATAACTTAATTTTTATAATTTTACAAGTAAGTGACATAAAGATTGAGATGTACACTTGGAATCAAACAGAAACTGAATTATAAATAGCTTTTTGGAATTAATTATTATACTTCTAAAAATACAATGAAATTTATCATCAAGGAATGTTTCAATTTTACAATTCAGAAAAATAGGACTAATTTTTCACAGCATGGTTGTTCATCAGTAATTTTGAATTAACACATGTTTATTATTCTATGTATGACGTATAACCTTTTCAAAGGTTTTTACGCTGAGAAGACAGAATTAAAAAGTTGAAGTTCACATCAACTCATTGATTTCTAACTGATTTTCAATTGTGAGAATTCAACAGTGAATTGTGTGCAACAGTGGTGAATCACTGATAGCAGCTATTTGATTTCTGTGTTTAATAGCACATGCATAAATATCACATGCACAAAAGTTTGGATGTTTTGCAGGAATCACTGCTTCTTTAAAATATCTATCAAATACAATGAAAAAAATGCAAGATGACATTAAAACTAAAGTTGTATGGCAGTGCAAAGATTTGTCCACAACAACTAACGCCAACGCTGAGGGTCAATGATGTAATTCCATCTCCTGCCTGTGTATGTGCAGTTAAACCAAGTCTGCATCTCCTGCCTGCACCATCCCCTTTAACCTTAAGAATCAATAAGGTCTGCTTGATCTAGTGTGATGGAAGGAAACCACTTAGTGGTCTAACTAGAAGATGTTCATGTATTGGGCAAGGCGTAGTTGATTGTAGTTACTGGTTACATTGATATGTTACTTTCTAAAATGTCTATGAGGAGGATCTGGAAGTTAGGTCTTACTTCTAAGTTGTTTTGTCATTGGGGGTCTTAGTCACAGAGATATATGGCATAGAAACAGAACCTTCAGTCCAACTTGTGCATGCCAACCAGATATCCTGAACTAGTCCTAGACAAGATCTTCTAGTCCCATTTGCCACCACTTGACTCATATTCCTCTAAACACTTCCTATTCATGTACCATTCAAATGCTATTTAAATGTTGCAATTCCACCCGCCTCCACCACCTCCCCTGGCAGCTCATTCCGTATCTGTACTCTGCATGAAAAAGTTACCCCTTAGGTCCCTTTTAAATTTTTCCCTCTCACCTAAACCTATGCCTTCTAGTTCTAGACTCTTCCACCCCAGGGAAAAGACATTGTCTATTTATCCTTTCTATGCCCCTCACAATTTCATAAACTGCTATAAGGTCACTTTTATCACCAGAGGTGTTTGACATCATCTGGGTAGAGCTTAAGGCACTTCTCTGTATTAACTCCTTCAGAGCCTTATGCCCTGATACAACACTGCTTACAAACCTCTCATTTCCTTTCCTTCCTCTTTCTCCTTTTCCAGCAGATCACTGGAGCCTGGAGCTCTCTCTGCTATTTTGCAGAAACGGACCAACCTTGGGCCGGGGGGATTTGGTGGTGGTGGGTGGGGCAGTGGTGAGAGAGCTTTGGGTAATGGCAAGCTCCTGGAATGTGCACCACTCAGCCCCTTGTCGCTGTGGCCTAAAGTTCAGATGGCACCAAGGGCAAACTGCAACCTCAACTGAGACCAGCTAACTCAATAAGGAAGAAAGGACTCAATCAGTGTTCTCTGTCAAAACTTAGATAGGTCATTAGTAAAAACAAACAGGTGAGGCAGAGATTCCCAAACTGTGGGTTGGAACCCCGAGTACAGTGACAGGATGAAAATTGGGGTCATCAATTCTGAAGCTGTGGGACTTGGTTGAAATTTGACAACTGAAGCCCCTTTAAATGCTCATTTGCATTTTGTTGGTGGGTCTGCTTAATTGCCTGTTCTCTGAGTCCAATTGTCACAATATGTGAGAAGGTGGGTCCTTAGGATTTTTAGTGTAAGTCCTGCAGTCTTAACTCCCTGTCTCCCAACAACAAAAACAATCCCAGTTACAAACCCCATTTACCTCTAATTTCCAACCAAGTGGTCACATAAAGCCTGAAATCTGGGGTCCCATGAGGAAAATATTTGGGAAACACAGAGTTGGAGGTTTCACTATGTTGAATTGCTACAAATGTCCTGTTTGCCTGTTAACATATAAATGCTCAGGAGCGTGGTGGAAAGGCACCACAGGCAAGGGTTTGGGCAATGGACAGCAACTTTCCACTTGCTCTTTGAATCCAAAGTCCTTTTCTGATCTACAACCCATTGAACTACTCAGTGAACATGGAGAACACACACAGAAGCTCTTGGCTTATGATACGAATTGTGAAATGCAGAAACATGCTTTTCTAAATGTCTTCCAGACCAAAGTTGAGATGATTTAAGCAAAAATTATTGGGCAGTAGGAATTAGGCAGGGATATGAGAGCACCATTTACCCATCATCCTAGAGCCTGTGACCTACATTGATCTCTAGTTCAGCAATGCCTTGATTTTAAAATTCACATTCTTTGTTCACAAATCCCATCATGGACTAACCTCTCTCTCTTTCTTTCTCTCTATCTTTCTTTCTTTATGTAAACTCAATTAGTCCTTAAGTTACCTGCAAAATCCTGGCATTTTGTACAAAGATAGAAGACAGAGGGTGGTGGTGGAGGGTTGTTTTTCAGACTGAAAACCTGTTACCAGTGGAGTGCCACAAGGATCGGTGCTGGGCCCTCTACTTTTTGTCATTTACATAAATGATTTGGATGCGAGCATAAGAGGCACAGTTAGTAAGTTTGCAGATGACACCAAAATTGGAGGTGTAGTGGACAGTGAAGAGGGTTACCTCAGAGTACAACAAGATCTGAAGCAGATGAGTCAATGGGCTGAGAAGTGGCAGATGGCGTTCAATTCAGATAAATGCGAGGTGCTGCATTTTGGGAAAGCAAATCTTAGCAGGACTTATACATTTAATGGAAAGGTCCTAGGAAGTGTTACTGAACAAAGAGACCTTGGAGTGCAGGTTCATAGTTCCTTGAAAGTGGAGTCACAGGTAGATAGGATAGTGAAGAAGGCGTTTGGTATGCTTTCCTTTATTGGTCAGAGTATTGAGTACAGGAGTTGGGAGGTCATGTTGTGGCTGTACAGGACATTGGTTAGGCCACTGTTGGAATATTGCATGCAATTCTGGTCTCCTTCCTATTGGAAAGATGTTATGAAACTTGAAAGGGTTCAGAAAAGATTAACAAGGATGTTGCCAGGGTTAGAGGATCTAAGCTACAGGGGGAGGCGGAACAGGCTGGGACTGTTTTCCCTGGAGCATCAGAGGCTGAGGGGTGGCCTTTTAGAATTTTACAAAATTATGAGGGGCACGGATAGGATAAATAGGCAAAAAGTCCAGAACTAGAAGGCATAGGTTTAGGGTGAGAGGGGAAAGATACAAAAGAGACCTAAGGGGCATTTTTTTTCACTCAGAGGGTGGTACGTGTATGGAATGAGCTGCCAGACAATGTGGTGGAGGCTGGTACAATTGCAACATTTAAGAGGCATTTGAATAGGAAGGGTTTGGAGGATATGAGCCGGGTGCTGACAGGTGGGACTAGATTGGGTTGGGATATCTGGTCAGCATGGACGGGTTGGACCGAAGGGTCTGTTTCCATGCAGTACATCTCTATGACTCTATGACTCCTGATTTTCATCTCATTACCATTGGTTGTTGTGCTTTCCATCACTTCAGCCCTATGTTTTGGAATACCCTTTTCTAACCTCTATAATTACTCTTTCTTTAAGATGCTCCTTAAAACTTACTTCTTTGTCAACCTAATGGACAATAGTCCTACTATTGCTTGTGTGAGTTGATATGTTATTTTGTTTGGTCACACTCCATGCTCAAAATCTTTGTAGCATGATTGTCCCTTCTGTTTTGTCATATGCATAAAATCTAACTCTAATCAGTCTCAAAGAATGGCTTTTCAAGTTCAATGTACACTGGATTCCCTACAGTGTGGTAATAGGCCAGTCAGCCCAACAAGTCCACACCGACCCCCCGAAGAGCAACCCACCTCCACCTCTGACTAATGTACCTTACACTATGGGCAATTTAGCGTAGCCAATCCACCTGACCTGTACATCTTTGGGTCGTGGGAGGAAACTCATGCAGACATAGGGAAAATGCGCAAACTCCACACAGACAGTCACCCGAGGCAGGAATTGAACCCAGGTCTCTAGCACTATGAGGTTGTAGTGCTAACCACTAAGCCACCCCTTTCTGGGAGGTTAACAGTTATGGTGGGGGCAGATAGGAAATTGAAGGTGAGGGAACATCAGATTAATGATGATCCTACTGACTAGTATGACAGGCTCAAGAGGCTGAATGGCCTCCTCCAGCTACTATTTCTAACATTCTTACGGTAGCACGCCACTCCCTCATCCTGACAATTTTGTAGTTGGAATTTGTACAAACTTTATAGCTATCCGGTACAGGCTGATGTTTTTCCATTGTGCAAACTTGTCTCTTCTGTAGCAAGCTATGCAGACTAATCGAATCTAATCTAGCATAACATGTGAATCAACAGAAGATTAAACAATAAACAGAGACTCTTATCACTGAGCCAGGTGCTATGGATGTGGTATGGCACTTAGTCATTCAGATCTTGCGTGCAGACAATTGCTGACAACACTGTGATAACCAGGACAAGCAATGAAGTGTGTGCTCAGCAGGGACAGACAATCAGAATTCAGCTTTGCTCTCAGTCTCAGTGCAATCAACAGAGTTACAGGTCAAATCCCCAAACGAAACCTCTGGTGCCCTCAGTTAGTTCAGGTTCCAAATACTTCTGTGGTTGGAGAACAGGAGCAAGAAAACATATTTCTATCCTTCATCTCATTCACTAGGTACCTTGCAGAAAGTGAAGACTTTCTTTTTATACACACTCACGGGCTGTGGACATCATTAGCAAAGTCAATATTTATTGCCTGTCCCGAGATTCTCTTGAACAGAGGTGACTGTGAGCCAACTTCTTGAATCTTTGCAGAACATGTGCAGGTACGTCCAAAAGCTTGTTATTTTAATTAAGACATATAATCATATAATGAGAGGTTACAGCATGGAAAGACAGCCATTCAGTCCATTGTATCTGTGCTGGTCCTTTGCAGAAACTATTTGCCTAATGCCTAATGTATGGTGGCTGAGTGGTTAGTACTGCTGACTCACTGTGCCAGGGACATGGGTTCAAGTTCAGCCTCAGGCAGCTGTCTGTGTGGAGTTTGCACATTCTCCCTGTGTCTGCGTGGGCTTCCTCCCGGTGCTCTGGTTTCCTTCCACAGCCCAAAAATGTGTAGGTTAAATGGATTGGCCATACTAACTTGCCTCATGGTGTCCAGGGATGTGCAGGCTAGGTGGACTAGCCAGGGGAAATGCAGGGTTACAGGGATTGGGTGGGATGCTATTTGGAGGTGTGGACTTGATGGGCTGAATGGCCTGCTTTCATGATGTATGGATTCTATTATTCTCTCCTGCCCTTTCTCTTTAGCTCTACACAATTTCTTTTTGCAGAAACTGCTCTGATGCTCTTCAGTTGAACCTGCTACCACCACACTCCCAAGCAGCACATTACTTGCTGAGTTCAAACATTTTTTTCCTTTTGAATCCATTGCCTCTTTTGCCAATTACTTCAAATCTTGGACTTCTGGTTTTCCATTCTTTTACCAGTGCGAACATCCTCTCTATATCAACACTGTTGTGACCACTCATGAAGTTGAATGTTGTCAGAAATTTCCTCTCAATCTTCTGTCCAAGGAGAACATCCCCAGCTTCCCCAACCTACCCATGCACCTAAAGTTTCATAACTCTATTCTTCTGATCATATCTGGGCCATCTCAGTGGAACAAGGAGCAACTATAAATCCAACAAAAATAAGCAATAAAGCAAACTGTTCTCCTTAACTAGTGGATAAGGGGACACAGATTCAAAGCATAAAAAGAATTTTTTCACAACGAGTGGTGATGGCCTAAACATCATTGTCTGTGAGGGTGATGGAAGTGGAATCAATGAATGACTGTGTAACCCTTGGGGATAGAATGGAACAGATTATATTACTCTGTGGCAAGGTGACTTATTGAGATAGGTAGAATGGCGTTTTTCTTTGCCATAATTAAGCTAAGGCAGACAATCTTAATAAAGGGCCTCCTGCTTGTTGTAAAACTCTTTTAATTCCCTTTTTTAAAAAAAATTATTTATCCACAGATATGGCTGTCCTGGCTAGGCCAGCATTTATTGACCATCTCTAATTGCCCATCAGGCAGTTGAGAATCAAGCACATTGCTGTGATTCTGGAGTCACATGTAGGCCAAACCAGGTAATGGTTAGAGACAAAAAAAAACTGCAGATGCTGGAATCCAAAAGTAGACAGGCAGGAGGCTGGAAGAACACAGCAAGCCAGGCTGCATCAGGAGGTGGAGAAGTCGATGTTTTGGGTGTAACCCTTCTTCAGGTCCTGGGGTGGGTGTAGCAGCAGGGCATGGCGGGGACAGGGTGGTGAAATGGGGATAGAGGAAGACAGGTAGAGGGTACAATCTGGTTGGTCAGTGGGAGGAATGAATCCGGTTGGTGGCAGGGAGTGGGAGGGGCTGGCAAGGCAGTCGGGGGATGGGGAGGGGGTTTATTTGAAATTGGAGAACTCAATGTTGAGTCCTCCGGGCTGTAGGCTGCCCATGTGGAAGATGAGGTGTTGTTCCTCCAATTTGCGCTGTGGTTTGTTTTGCCAATGGAGGAGGCCAAGGATGGTCATGTCAGAAAGGGAGTGGTTGGGGAATTGAAATGGGCAGCGACTGGGAGGTCTGGTCAGCCCCTGCGGGCCCGGCTGTGATACTCGGTGAACCGTTCCTTAAGTTTACATTCAGTCTCCTCAATGTAGAGAAAGCCGCATCAGGAGCAATACAGTAAACTAGGTTGGAAGAGAGGCAGGTGAACCTCTGTCTCACCTGGAAGGACTGTTTGGGGCCCTGGATGGAGGTGAAGGGGGTAGTGTACCAACAGGTTTTACAAGGTAACGACGACAGATTTCCTTCCCTAAAGGACATTAGTGAGCCAGATGGGTTTTTCCCCTTAAAATCAACAATGAATCCAACAATGGTCATCATTAGATTCTTATTTCCCAGGCTATTATTGAATTCACTATCTGCCACAGTCAAGTTTGAATACAGGTACCCAGAATCCAATGTTCTGGATTAATAGTCGAGTGATAATACCATTAGGCCATCACCTTCCCTGCATTTCCATTACCTTCAATGATGAGAGTTCCAATCAGTTACCTTCAGTATTTGGTTCCTATGTATGTTTTAGAATTCCATTTGTATTTTAAAACGGCCTACCTGCAGTCTGAAAGATGAAGGCTCTTCAACCTTGCAGAGTTAGGCTCTTTTATGTGAGACAACTATCGCTGGTAAAGCTACACAGAGTTCTGTCTGAGGCCATTTTTTATCCAATTAACATCAATTTCAGCCAATAAAAGTCAAATCTTACATTTGATTGCAAATTTAAATTTGAATTGTGCTGCTTTCTTGCATGGTTTGAATCATTGGATAAAAAAAATAGCTGAAGGAAAAGCCCTCTCATCTATCAGGAGATGAAAGACAGTTCCCAAGAATGATATTACAATGGCATGTAATCAGTGCTACACACATTAATCAGTACTTTGATTAAGCCTATTCTCCATGAAAAAGGTTGCTAGTTGGCTAACTTGGATCGTTGGCTCGTGATGCAGAATAATGCCAACAGGATGGGTTCAGTTCCCACACTGGCTGACATTACTGTGAAAGTCCCTCCTTCTCAAGCTCTCCCCTCTCCTGAGGTGTGATGACCCTCAGGTTAAACCACCACCAGCTTCTCTCTCTCTCTTTAATGAGTGAACATCCTATGGTCTAGCAGCACTATAGTTACTTTACTTTCATGGTAGCGCGGCTGAGCAGTTTAAGGTGATGGATTTAATTTCTAGTCTTGATCAAGTTATGGGCTGGCACCAAAACTATTACATACAATGTGCCTCATGCAGTCCACTCCAAGCTGGACAATTTGAGGTTAGTGGAAGATAATTTGCTGGTTGGTTAGCACTGTGGGCTGGCTGGGTGGTTTACAACGTAGAATAATACCAACAGTGTGGGTTCAATTCTCACACAGGCTGACGTTATCACGAAGGTCCCTCCATTTCAATCTCTCCCCTTATCAAAGGTGTGGTGACCCTCAGATCAAATAACTACCAGTCATCTGTCTGTAATGAGAGAGTAGGGCTGTGTGACCTTACTAATCTCCATGAAAAGCAAGTTGACAATAAGAATTAAGGTTAATTAAAGCAATTTGAATAGATTTATGCTATCTATCCTGTTGAGCAAATCTCAATTTGGTCCAATAATCATCTCTTGTACAAATGAACAATGAAGCATTGTGTTATGAAAACAAATATGTTTATTCCTGGAAGATTCAGGGACAAGATTTTGGAACGCGTGAAACACTGTAATTTAGAACTGATCTTATGTTTGATATGGCTATTGCTTCTTTAGTATAAGATTTGCTTTCACACAATAAATCTATTGCATGCCCCTGTGATATGGCAATGCTGCTAAGTCGGGTGGGTGCAGAGCAAAACATGCCTGGGACCTCGTGTGTTTTTTGTCCAAGAAACCATATTAATGTGGTTTTATCTTGTGCTGTATGCCAGTGACTTAGTCATATTCACTCATCAATTCATTCATTGTCTGCAATTGCGCTAATAATCTTTCTGGAATGCTTAATTTGTGTTCTTGTGTCAATACATGATAGAAAAACATTTGATTTTTTTTTGTTATATTCTTAATTCAATGCTTCACATTGTTCTTACAACCAACGAAAGAAGATAGCTGCAATCAAAAGTGCTTCATCTTTATATAACTCAACTCACTATACTCTCTCTACCAAATGAATAGCTGAATTATAGAACAGAATCCCTATATTGCAAAAGCAGGCCATTCAGCCAACATCAACCCTCTGAATAGCATCCCACTCAGACCCACTCCCCCGTCCTGTATTTCCCCATGGCTAACCCACCTAGTGTACACATTGCTGGATACTATGGGGAATTTCCCATGGCCAATCCACCTAAGCTGCACATCTTTGGACTGTGTGATGAAACCAGAAGCACCTGCACAGGCACTGGGAGAACTTCCAAACTCCACACAGACAGAGTCACCCAAGGCTGGAATCAAACACAGGTGCCTAGTGCTGTGAGGCAGCAGTGATAACCATTGAGACAATGTGTCACCCATTAGTGTTGGGAGAAAGCAGAGGAATTTGGCAATACAAGTTCATGGGATGTTAAAGCAACCACTTTGATAAAACATAGTAAAAAGGAGAATGCTAGGCTTATGGTGGGACTGATAGTATTTAAAGGTCAAGAGAATGATGGACTTATATAAAGTCTTAATAAAACCTTGAGCAAGTTAAGGCTCCATTTCTCTTTACTGGATATTTAAAAATATTGGAAATGCTGAAGGAAAAGCTGGTTGGCTCCTGGTCAAGCATTATCCCATTGAGTAATGAGTCTTTTTTTTCCTGAATGATGTAGGGAGGCAGTGTGTCACAAGGATGGATCGTTATTTCAAATGGAATGGAATATGAAAGGAGGACGTTTTCGCTAAAGCTTTACAAGATGCTAGTCACAAGACCCCTAGAGGACTGTGTCGAGAGTATGCTGCTGGAAAAGCACAGCAGGTCAGGCAGCATCCAAGGAGCAGGAGAATCGACATTTCGGGCATAAACCCTTCTTCAGGAATGAAGCTTGTGGGCTGAGGAGCCTAGAGTACTGTGAATAGTTTTGGACATCTTATCTAAGAAAAGATAAGGCCGTCCAGAGAAGGTTCATTATATTGATACCAGGTATGGATGGGCTGTCTTATCGGGAGAAGTTTAATAGGTTAGGCTTGTACTCATTAGAATATGGAAGATGTTCAGAGGGCTTGACAGGGGAGATGTGGAAAATGCATAGTGTTGTGTGGATAAGTCAAGGAACAAAAGGTGGGCAATAGATCCTGGGACTTTATCTCAATAAAATGATTTATTTCCATGTCCACAGACTGATTCTTTTTATATGGTTGTCATAGATGTATGTATGTCTAAGGAGTGTGACAAAACCCAATGGAGTCACAAGAAGGGTCACGTATAAATTCCAAAGTCAGGATTTGCAGTATTCATTTGGAACTATGAAACATAGATACTGCAACCATTCTCCATATCTGCATGTAGCAGGCTAAAATAATTTACACTTAATTAAACAACTAATATCAAAAATATAATGTCACTGTGTTTGAACAAAGCATCAGAATAAACACTAGGCTTGCCGGTGATGCCCTTGTTCCATGAATGAATAAAAACTGTAACAGAACTGCAAGGCATTGTACTGCTTCTGTACAGTATACATTTTGGGAGCATGATATGGCAATGATTTACCTGACAAAGTTCATGCACAAATACATTTGTGCATCTTTCAGAGTAATCTTTTCTTCATACTCACTGGCAATTCAAAAACATAATTTTGTTTCCCATTTAGCTGCTGTTTACCTTACCTAACATTAAAGTAAATTAATCTAAATCTATTCTTAATGAATTGTGATAGAAAACTTAAGTTTATATTTATTTAAAGGATCACGGCATTGCTGGCTAGGCATTTGTTGCCCAGAGGGCAGTTAAGAGTCAAGCACATTACTGTGGTTCAGAGTCACATATAGGCCAGACCAGGTAAGAATGGAAGTTTCCTTGCCTAAAAGACATTAGTGAACCAGATGGGTTTTTCCAACAATAATTAAACTCTTAATTCCACATTTTTTTCCTTTTTTTAAATTAAATCTGGATTGTTACTATCAACTGATTTACTCCAGTTGATTTGGTTACTTTTAACTAAACCTTTCTTTAACTTGTCTCTTCACACTGAAAAACACAAAATCCTCTCTGATGAAGCTAGCTCACTCCATGTCCGTTTTTGCTGTGAGCTGTTATTATTCTTATTAAAATAAATATGGGAAAATGAATACGCCCGATTGCAATCTGCTGCCTGTCTCTAAGCCAAACATATTTTTTCAGTTTGATTTTGGCACCTAACCTACCCCAACAGTGTCTCCGCTTATCAAGGAACTCCTTAAAACGTCACCTACTGTCATTGGCAACATATACTCTGTGTTTGTAACAGAAATTAGTTTTGTTTTTCTTTAAAGAATGATGAACTGCACAATTCCAACTAATTACTCGTTATGCCAACTACAATGAATGAGGATTGCAACAATCACCAAAATATATATGCCTACACATTGTCTGAAACTTGTTGCCATATAGAATATGACTGGAGGTGTGGTAATGCAGTGGATAGTGTTCCTGCCTCTGAGTCAGAAACTGAGGGTTCAGGTGACACTCAGGACGTAAGGCCAAGTTAAGGAACTATTTTAACATGGCCAAATACACAGAGTATCAATCTGTACATTTTTCCACTACACAGTAAAGGCAGGGAATAAGACCAGGAGACATTCATGGTCAGCCATGTGCTGGAAAGAAAATTAAGCCTCTACCATCTCTATTCATAATTCCAGACTACAACATGCATGAAAAAGTACATGTTACCATGGCAACTCAGACTCCTTGAATGAACTGTAACACACACAATGAGACTGCAGTATTTCCTGACTGACTATTAAAGTGTTAAAACTACTAAAATTGAAAAAGAACCCAACTGGGACCTTGCTGATGGTTATGTTGGAGAAAACTATGTAACTACAGAAATACTGGAAGATATTAGTCTTGGATTTGCAATGCCGTTGCATTGTAGCAATGGGTTAGGGAGGGTTAATTGAGGGAGCTAAAGAGTTTCAAACTTGGAAGCCTCCGAATGGAGTGAGTGAAGGGAGGAGCCCGAGTTGAGCCTTGATTTCAACACACAAAAACGCAAGTTGGAGGAATGATGTATACAAAAATGTATTTAGAATTTGAAACCATACAATAGGGAGGACCAGAGGAACAATGACCATTGGAACTGTAAATAGAAGTTTATACTCACCTTCCAAGAGACACTCCTAGAACCTATTAAAACTGCAAACTCTTCAATACTGTTAAAACTTAAACAGGGAGCCTCACTCTTACAAGTAAGAAAAATCCTCATTAATTGATTAAAGAAGAATCAGGATTAATATAACAGTTCTCTTTTTTTTGATTTAAAAAGGAACAATGGGTTCTTGATATCATTGCAGCAGCTGTGTTGGAGAGGTCACTCAAACTGACAGCATGTGGGAGTATTAAGTTAATAGGGATGCACTCACTACGTGTGAGTATTTCAGAGATAATGCCATTTTAACTGTGCATGCTAATTAGGTTCCTTCACATGACTGGACTCAACAACCCCTCCCAATTACTCAAGTTGTGCAGAAAAACAAACACAGCTTTACCATTCATTATCGCCCTTTTTGTTTGTTTAAAAAATATAGTCAGGGGTGGGAGTCTGTCTTAGTAGTAACAGATTTCACACTCAGTGTGCTAGTTTTTGCAGTTTCTCACAGGGACCCTGCAGTGTAACTTGAAGTCCATCAGTTGCTTGCTGATCCCTTCTTCTCATCTTCTGATACATGGGGAGTTGATTGGCAGGAGCCCAGGGGCACTGATGGACAGAAAGCACAGTTGCAGAGTTCAGTCTCCTGTTGGAAAGTGTAAGTGGCTGTCAGAAGAAATGTCATCTAAAATCCTAAACGACCCAAGTGTCACTGAGTTTAAACAATAAAGAAAACCATGGTTGAAGAAGGGGGTAGCTTAATAAAATCCTGCAGTGAAGATGATCTTTATTGAAGGGCTTCTATGACCGATGTACTAAGGGATAGATGAACCTCAACAAGAACCATGTCCAATGAATGAAGTGGCATGCCACAAAGCAGACATGGTTATACTCTATATACTTTTATTACTAGGAAACAGACCAACAGCAGAATATAAAATGGACAGAAGGTAAAGTAAGTGCTTAAATAGGAAGTTTCATTGACCAATAGATTACAATTCAATTTCTGGGTCAGAGACTCTGGGTTCGAGTCTCATATTAGGACTTGTTGATGATGGAAGGTGCATTTGCAATGTGGCTCAACAGGTTGTTTGTCAGCCTGTAAATCCAACCAGAACATCTGGTGACAGGCAGAAAGGGTTGGAAACCTTCCTGGTCAGCCATAACGGGGAAACAATTGCCTAGTGGTATTATTGCTAGACTATTAATCCTGTGTGGGAGATAACACCTTCAACACATTGTCTAGCTAACACCAATTATTACAGCTAACCTGAGAATGCAACTTTTTAAAAAAAGTTTTGGGATTTACACATGAAAGAAATGAAACTATCATGGTATTCGAACAGATGAAAGACTCAACAAACAATCAAGGTATTTTTCAATGTATAATTTCAGTTACATCACATTGTAAACTTTTGCTATAAATTCTGTGTCTTCCAATTGTGTCCTCCACAACTACCTGATAAAGGAGCGGCACTCTGAAAGCTAGTGTACTTCCAATTAAACCTGTTGGATCATAACCTTGTACTGTATGGTTTTTAATTTTGTACACCCCAGTCCAACACCAGCATCTCCAAATCATAACTTGGTTTCAGACAGCATTAGTAGTTTATACTAAACATGAGGAGGATTAGCAGAACAAAAACCATGATAACATTCACAACGTTGCTCTGGAGCTGACTGTCTGGGAACTTGGATTAGTTAAAATCTGTTAGAATCCAGTTAACAGTACAAAGTCACTCAGGAAGCAGTTCACCTCACCCACCACCTTCTCAAGGGTGACTAGCATTGGGTAATAAATGCTGCTTGGGCCAGTGATGCCTACATCCAATGAATGAAAGAAAGAAGTATTGCTGTGTTCACTGCTGCTTAAAGTGCCTGGGGCTTGTCACAGAGTACGATTTTCCTGCCTGTTACCCACCAAACATCCGCTGAAGGTTAATATTAGTCCCAATAAATCTTATTCAACATTGAAACACAAACAGAAGTTTCTGGATAAACTCAGCAGGTCCAGTGAAGATAAAGTAGTCAATCTTTTTGGGCCAGTGACCTTTCTTCCGGACACCCAGTTCTGAAGAAGGGTCACTGGACCCGAAATGTTAACTCTACTTGCTTTCTACTGATGTTATCAGACATGCTGGGTTTCTCCAGTAATTTCTGTGTTCATTTCAGAGCTCCAATATCCTCAGTTCTTTGGTTTTTATTCAACACTAGTGATGCTTGAGCAAGTTCATGAGGTCAGTGATGACATTTGGTCGATGTTACATGCCATTATTTCTGGTGGCCAGAATTTTATTGAGGACACCAGCAACGAGCAGCCAATTTGGCTTGAAAATATTGGCCCTTTTTGGGTGTGGAACACAAAGCAGAAATCTAAGCAAAATAATTCATGCAGGGCTGTAAATCATGGGAACCAGAGCATTTTATTCATCATTTGAACCTTAGTTGGACTATTGCGCAGTGACATGGCATCTGATATTATTTAGATCACATGGAGCTCATCCTTGCTTTGATCAAGTGTGATTCTTTTGATAATGTCGGTTAGTGTTCGGTGACTTGGGACCACACAAGATTTCTGGCTCTGATACAGGACCTCACAGGATACTTAAGGTTTAGATGGCAAGGAGCTCAGCATCCTCCCTGGAAAATTACTCCTAATTCTCCTTTTGAGCTCATCAAGAACAAAGACTTTGAATGAGATCACCACTACAGAGAAGTGTGAAATTAGACAGCTAAGCAGAAGCCATTCAGCCCATTGCATCAGTTCTTTGAGAGAACTGTACAATTACTTTCACTCACCTTCTCTATCTTGATAACTCTGCAAATCTTTCCCTATCAACTATTTATCCAACTCCCCTTTGAAAGCAATTGCTTCCAACATCCATTTGGGCAGTGTACCGCCAGACTCAACTTGCTGAGTGAAACACATTCTGTGTCTTCCCTCATAGAAAGTATTTTGATGGCAAAGGGATGGTGGGCTATGGGAAGGTAGATTCAAATTCCTGTATAAAGCCACTAAGTATCATTCGCGTCCCATTGAATAGAGAGACTGAAATGGTACTGAATAAGCCTGTAAGTTAGCTCGCTGAGTTGGGATGTTTGTTTTCAGATGTTTCATTTCCATGGCCAGGTAACATCATCAGTAATCATAATCACATTCCTGCTTGGACTGGCACACACTGTCATTGACCAGGAACCTCTGCCTTATGGTTCTTAAATGTGCACAATTGTGTTTATTATTATTATTTTAGACTATGGGCAGCCAGATAAGGCAATACAGAATTGATTAAGTAATGCAATATATATTAAACTTGCAAAAACTTTCACAAAAACCATGGATGATTAGCACTACAAATTCAAGATACCAAATAACGTTACCATCCATTATCGAAACCAACACTAATCTTACATCTCAAAGTGGAAAAGAGAACTCTAGACATGATTGCGTAGAAATTAGGATTCTGAATCCTGATTTCTGTTGTTCTCTGAATCACAGGCGAATACCTTGTTCCATGAAGATGTTCCAGTATCCATCAGTTTTAATGGACAGCACCAGTTATATAAACATAATTACTTGTCATAGAATTTACTGTCATATTTTATATAACCTTTAACACATTAAAAAGCCCTAACTTGTTGATGTCAGATTATAAAAAAATTGAAATTTATGAAATGTGGGAATATGATCAGTTGAAGGGATAGGTCTTAGAAAATGGGCAGGGATACTTTTGGCAAAGATTTAGGGGTTAGAGTTCTAGACAGTACACACAGGGTGACCAAAGGATTTTTCACTAGAGTCATAGAGATGTACAGCATGGAAACAGACCCTTCAGTCCAACCCATCAATGGTGACCAGATATCCCAATCCAATAGTCCCACTTGCCAGCACCCGGCCCATATCCCTCCAACCCTTCCTATTCACATACACATCCAAATGCCTCTTAAATGTTGCAATTGTACCAGCCTCCACCACTTCCTCTGGCAGCTCATTCCATACACGTACCACCCTCTGTGTGAAAATGTTGCTCCGTAGGTCTCTTTTATATCTTTCCCCTCTCACCCTAAATCTATGCCCTCTAGTTCTGGACTCCCCAACCCCATGCATATTTACCCTATCCATGCCACTCATAATTTTGTAAATCTCTATAAGGTCACCCCTCAATCTTCAATGCTCCAGGGAAAACAGCCCCAGCCTGTTCAGCCTCTACCTGTAGCTCAAATCCTCCAGCCCTGGCAACATCCCCATAGAGATGTACAGCATGGAAATCGACCCTTTAATCCAACTTGTCCATGCTGACCCGATATCCTAACTTAATCTAGTCCTATTTTTCCAGCACTTGGCCCATACCCCTCATTGCACTAGTGGAATGCAAAATAGTTAGCATATTAGAATGGAAGGATTGGAGGAGGATTCAGACAGAGATAGGAACCAGGACTGGAAGACATTGGAAAGATGGAGTGGAGTGTAACCGGGAGGGGGGTCAGAGTGATAGTGGTGTGTGACCAGGAGGGGGTCGGAGTGATAGCGGAGAGAGGCTGGAGGAGGTTGCAGAAGCAGATTCCATCTAGTTCACCGTTTATGATGCTGCTGTTTGCAAGACATAATAATGGAATTGTTAACTTAGTGTAAATATGAGGCAATGAAATCCTTGGGAACCTTAGGTGCAAAGTCACCTGATCCTTCAATAGGTTACAATCACCAGCTCATAGCTCAGCTTGCTCACACTATGCCCCAAATATTATTGATGGAACAACATCTCCCTAACTGGCGGCTGAAGTTATCAATACTAACTGTTCTCACATCTTCCTAGGGAATCTGTTCCCTATATCAACCACTTACTCATGCAAATACTGTTACTGTGGATCACTTTTGAATCTGTTCCATTTCCAGTATGGAAACTGAGTGATTCTGACAAATAAGCTGTGACAAACACAATGAGCTTTTTAAATTATTACAATGTGTAAATAAAGGTATAAGTTTATTGTAATAGGCAATTGGCAGATTTCTGGCATCAAAAGTTTAACAAGAACAGTTAACTGAGAAGTTTACTTGGAATAATTCCCTTGTGAGCTAATATGCACCTTTGTGTTTATCTAACTACACAGACTCTCTTCATGTCTTAATTTATGACCCATGACTGCACTCATACTATTTTTCACTAACTACGGTAGTATTATAAACACTGATTCATGTGCTGCACCAATAGTGTCTCTGGCAATTCTGAGTAAGGGTCACTGGACCCAAAACATTAACTCTGATTTCTCTCCACAGACGCTGCCAGACCTGCTGAGCTTTTCTAGCAGTTTCTGTTTTGTTTCTGATTTCCACCATCTGCAGTTCTTCTGGTTGATTCTAAATATTTAAAAAATGATTCGAGCTTTTTTTGGAAATTACAAAATTTAAGGAGGCAACCTCGCATCTTCAGGTATTTCCAAAGGCATGAGTTCATGATTGTGCTGGAACCAGGCTCGAGGGAGGAATAACAACAGAAAATGCTGGAAGCATCTGAGGAGAGAGAAACCATGTAAATGTTTCACATTTAATATGAGTATTCTGCAGAACTCAACTTTGGAGTCAATTTAGCCTCAAAACTAACTCTGTTCTTCATCTCCGTATATGCTGCCAGACCTACAAAGTTTCTTCAGTACTTTCTGTTTCTATTTTATCCCATCATTTGCTTTTATTTGAAAGTTAGAGGGAGCTTCACTTTGCATTTGATTGTGTTCTATAGCTCCCTTGAATGTGCTTGATGCTAACCATTTCTGAAGCCCAATGACAGCTTTCTATTCCCCAGTGTTCTCACAGTCACACTGAAAACAGAAAATTCACCAAAGGAAAAATGTTTCTCAACTGCGGGAGCCTTGATCTGACTGATACACCAATCTAAATATAATACACACATTTTTTTGCTTTAATCTTGGGAGGAGAATGATTTATCTTCAGCTTTTTCCAGGAAATTACTGGATTTGAACACTCCCCTGAGCCCCTCAGAAATGATCATTTTTTAAACAAAAGTACTTGGCAGCTCAAATGGGCAGTCAATCTTTGAGGTAAAAAAGGACGAAGCATCTGAAAAGAAATGATGAAGAGGGAGAGGTAAATAATTATTAACACTACGGTTGCAGTGGCACTGATATTCTTGACCAAGGAGGTAAAGATGGAAGATTAAATATAAAAGCTTTGAAACAGCATGACAATTATTTCAATATGGTAGGTTGTGAGCTGTGAAATGTGAATGCAATAGAGTTGAAGTAGAGATCATGTCAGTATTTAAGAATAGAGATTGTGTTGTTGAAAGACAGGAATCAAGGTATTTGAGTAAATGATTGGCATGAGCCTACTTGAGCAACCTATCCACAGTCAAAGTGGGTAGTATGGTGGCTCAGTGGTTAGCACTGCTGTCTCACGGCACCAGGGTCCTGGGTTCAATTCCAGCCTTGGGCGACTGTGTGGAGTTTGCACATTCTCCCCATGTCTGAGCTGATTTACTCCAGGTATTCCAATTTCCTCCCACAATCTGAAGATGTGCAGATTGCCCATAGTGTTCAGGGATGTGTAGGTTAGGTGCATTAGTCAGGGGAAATGTGAAGTAATAAGGTAGGGGAATGGGTCTGGGTGGGTTACTCTTCAGAGGATCGGTGTGGACTTGTTGAGCCGAAGGGCCTGCTTCCACACTGCAGGGAATCTATGAAAGTGCATTGGTTGCCAAACAGCCTGTCTTCTCTTTAATATTTTTACCATAATCTTTCCTGTGCAAGTTTTGATAGTAAATGCTGGCAGGCTGTGAGATCCTGGAGAGCACCAGTATCAATACTGCTTCTATAATGTCCACTCTGAACTTTCTTATGGGGTAGCGATCAATTGTCCCCCCAAACGCCAGATCCTCCACCACTCTTCACAGCTTCAGAAGACTGAACCCAATACCAGCAGCCCAAGCAATGCCTGGCTAAAGTCAAAACCATCTCAGCAAAGACTGGGCACAAAACCAAGACTTCTCCTGCTCTGGCTGGCTGAGTATCTTTGTGGCCCAGCCAGAGTATTCTTAATAAAAAACTGAAAGAACTGCAGATACCGTAAATCAGAAACAAAAACATAAGTTTCTGGAAAAGCTCAGCAAGTCTGGAAGCATCTGTGAAGAGAAATCAAAGCTAACATTTTGGGTCCAGTGACCCTTCCTTAGAACTGATGGCAACTGGGAAAATGTCAGTTTATATTCAGAAGATAGGTGAGTGGAGGAGGTAAGGAAGAGATGACAGGTAGGGATAGAGCCCAAAGAGAGAGAAAAACAGTTGGCAAAGGAGTTAGGAAAAAGTGAGGACTGCAGATGCTGGAGATCAGAGTGGTTTTTGCAAGGTTTGTGAAGGTTTGTAGCTCAGGTTGAGGTTTAGGGTACAGGTTTGCTCACTGAGCTGTAGGTTTGATATCCAGATGTCTCATTACCTGGCTAGGTAACATCATCAGTGGCAACCTCCAAGTGAAGCGAAGCTGTTGTCTCCTGCTTTCTATTTATATCTTTCTCCTGGATGGGGTTCCTGGGATTTGTGGTTATGTCATTTCCTGTTCATTTCCTGAAGGGTTGACAGATGGCATCTAGATCTATGTGCTTGTTTATGGTGTTGTGGTTGGAGTGCCAGGCCTCTAGGAATTCTCTGGCATGTCTTTGCTTAGCCTGTCCCAGGATAGATGTGTTGTCCCAGTCAAAATGGTGTTTTTTTTCATCCATGTGTAGGGCTACGAGGGAGAGAAGGTTGTGTCTTTTTGTGGCTAGCGGGTGTTCATGTATCCTGGTGGCTAACTTTCTTCCTGTTTGTCCTACGTACTGTTTGTGGCAGTCCTTGCATGGAATTTTGTAGATGACGTTGGTTTTGTCCATGGGTTGTACTGGGTCTTTTAAGTTTGTTAGTTTTTGTTTGAGAGTGTTGGTGGGTTTGTGTGCTACTAGGATTCTGAGGGCTCTTGGTCATCTGGCTGTCATTTCTGAAACTTCTTTGATGTATAGTAAGGTGGTTAGGGTTTCTGGCTGTGTTTGGTCTGCTTGTTGTGGTTTGTTCTTGAGGAATCTGCGCACTGTATGTTTTGAGTATCCGTTCTTTTTGAATACATTGTATAGGTGGTTCTCCTCTGTTTTCTGAAGTTTGTCTGTGCTGCAGTGTGTGGTGGCTCGTTGGAATAGAGTTCTTGATTGTGTGTGTTGGGATGGTTGCTAGTGTAGTTAAGTATTTGGTCAGTGTTTGTCAGTTTTCTGCATATGCAGGTTTGTAGTTCCCCATTGTCCTTTCTTTCAACTGTGACGTCCAGGAATACGAGTTTGTTGTCGGTTTCTTCCTCCTTGGTGAACTTTATGCCGGTGAGGCTGTTGTTGATGATGTTAAATGTCTCTTCTATCTTGTTTCGTTTTGTGACGTAGCAGTCCCAGATTTTTGCTTTGATGGTTGGTAGGGCTGTTTGTTCTAGTCTTTGCATTACCGCTTCTGCTATGAATCCTGATAGCGGAGATCCCATGGGTGTGCCGTTGGTGTGTTTGTAGATTATGTTGTTGAAGGTGAAGTGGGTGGTGAGGCACAGGTCCACTAGCTTCATGATGTTTTCGTTGGTAATGTGATTGATGGTGGTTGGGGTGTGTGTGATGGTCTCTTCTAAAAGTGTGGTAAGTGTTTCCTTTGCCAGGTCGATGTTGATGGAGGTGAACTGTCCTGTTACGATGAATGAGATCATTGCTTTGTCTTCCTCTATTTGAGTGTTTTTGATGATTTTTAGGAATTCCTAGGTGGAGTGGATGGAGTGCTGTGACTCTTCTACTCGGTATTTCAGTCTTGCGTGTAGTTCTTTGGCCAGTCTGTAAGTTGGTGTTCCGGGTAGTGAGACTATAGGTCTGAGGGGGGCTCCTGGTTTATGGATTTTTGGTAGTCCATAGAATCGTGGGGTGTTGGTCCCGTCGGGTTTCATTTTCTGGAATTCCGTCTTGTTTAATTGTCCGGAATTGTGTAATTTTCTTAGGAGATATGTAATTTTGTTTCCTAGTTGTGGGGTTGGGTCTATCGCCACCTGTTGGTAGGTGTTGGTTTCTGCGAGTAGTGCATTGGCTTTCTCTATGTAGTTTCTGGATTAGTGGTGCTGGAAGAGCAAAGCAGTTCAGGCAGCATTCAAGGAGCAGTGAAATCGACGATTCGGGCAAAAGCCCTTCATCAGGAATAAAGGCAGAGAGCCTGAAGTGTGGAGAGATAAGCTAGAGGAGGGTGGGGGTAGGGAGAAAGTAGCATAGAGTACAATAGGTGTGTGGGGGAGGGGATGAAGGTGATAGGTCAGGGAGGAGAGAGTGGAGTGGATAGGTGGAAAAGGAGATAGGCAGGTAGGACAAGACCGGACAAGTCATGGGGACAGTGCTGAACTGGAAGTTTGGAACTAGGGTGAGGTGGGGGAAGGGGAAATGAGGAAACTGTTGAAGTCCACATTGATGCCCTGGGGGTTGAAGTGTTCCGAGGCGGAAGATGAGGCGTTCTTAATCCAGGCGTCTGGTGGTGAGGGAGCGGCGGTGAAGGAGGCCCAGGACCTCCATGTCCTCGGCAGAGTGGGAGGGGGAGTTGAAATGTTGGGCCACGGGGCAGTGTGGTTGATTGGTGCAGGTGTCCTGGAGATGATCCCTAAAGCACTCTGCTAGGAGGCGCCCAGTCTCCCCAATGTAGAGGAGACCGCATTGGGAGCAACGGATACAATAAATGATATTAGTGGATGTGCAGGTAAAACTTTGATGGCTCCTTTAGTGCCTTAGATAGAGGTGAGGAAGGAGGTGTGGGCGCAGGTTTTACAGTTCCTGCGGTGGCAGGGGAAGGTGCCAGGATGGGAGGGTGGGTTGTGGGGGGGCGTGATCTGACCAGGTACTCACGGAGGGAACGGTCTTTGCGGAAGGCGGAAAGGGGTGGGGAGGGAAATATATCCCTGGTGGTGAGGTCTTTTTGGAGGTGGCGGAAATGTTGGCGGAAGATATGGTTTATGTGAAGGTTGGTAGGGTGGAAGGTGAGCACCAGGGGCGTTCTGTCCTTGTTACAGTTGCAGGGGTGGGGCTAAGGGCGGAGGTGCGGGATGTGGACGAGATGCGTTGGAGGGCATCTTTAACCACGTGGGAAGGGAAATTGCGGTCTGTAAAAAAGGAGGCTATCTGGTGTGTTCTGTAGTGGAACTGGTCCGCCTGGGAGCAGATACGGCAGAGGCAGAGGAATTGGGAATACAGGATGGCATTTTTGCAAGAGGTAGGGTGGGAAGAGGTGTAATCCAGGTAGCTGTGCAAGTTGGTGGGTTTGTAAAAAATGTCAGTGTCAAGTCGGTCGTCATTAATGGAGTTGGAGAGGTCTAGGAAGGGGATGGAGGTGTCAGAGATGGTCCAGGTAAATTTAAGGTCAGGGTGGAATGTGTTGGTGAAGTTGATGAATTGCTCAACCTCCTCGCGGGAGCACGAGGTGGTGCCAATGCAGTCATCAATGTAGCGGAGGAAGAGGTGGGGAGTGGTGCCGGTGTAATTACGGAAGATCAACTGCTCTATGTAGCCAACAAAGAGACAGGCATAGCTGGGGCCTATACGTGTGTCCATGGCTACCCCTTTGGTCTGGAGGAAGTGGGAGGATTCGAAGGAGAAATTGTTAAGAGTGAGGACCAGTTCGGCCAAACGAATGAGAGTGTTGGTGGAAGGGTACTGTTGGGGACATTGGGAGAGGAAGAAACGGAGGGCTTGGAGGCCCTGGTCACGGTGGATGGAGGTGTAGAGGGATTGGATATCCATGGTGAAGATGAGGCGTTGGGGGCCGGTGAAACGGAAGTCTTGGAGGAGGTGGAGGGCGTGGGTGATGTCTCGAACGTATGTGGGGAGTTCCTGGACTGGGGGGATTCAGGATGACTGTGAGCCGACCTTTGTCTGCAGGTAATATTTTGAGGTTTGCTCGGGCTTTCTTTTCTTGTGTGTTCAGTTTGTTTCCTTCCCTCTTTTGGCTCAGAGTAGGTGCAACTGTCTGTCCGATCGTTTGTTGTGTTTCTTCCGTCAATGTGGTTTGTTGTCCTTCAATGTGGTTTCTAATGCCGCTAGGAAATCCTTCTTGTCAGCGTCTCGGTAATTGAAATTTAATCCTTTTACTAGTACCACTTTTTCTGTGTCTGATAGGGTCCGGTCTGATAAGTTCTTTATCCATGCCCCTGTGTTATCGGTTTTGTCTTTTTGTGTGAGTTTGTCAAGTTTTTTCTTCAGGTCCCGATTTTACTTTATCTGTGTTTGTTGTTGTTTGGTGTTTATGGCTCATTCTACCACGTCTGTCCATTCTTGATTTGTTGCTTGCTTGAATAACGGTTTTTGGCACCAATTTCCCGGTTGTATTTTCGGAGTCTGTGGTGGGCATCATTGATTAGTTCTCGGGGCATTCTGCGGCCGTTTTGTTCTGTTAAACTTCTGGCTTGAGGTGTTTTTAATCGGCGGTTTATATTGGAGACATTTTGGCAGTACCTGTTTTCTTAAACATTCATGCAGGAAGTACAGTTGTTCGCGGGGGAACTCTCTCAGATGGCATTCCTTTCCCATCTTTGGGTAAGTTGGAGCATGTTATGCCCATAGGTCTTTGCAAGGTTTGTGAAGGTTTGTAGCTCAGGTTGAGGTTTAGGGTATAGGTTTGCTCGCTGAGCTGTAGGTTTGATATCCAGACGTTTCATTACCTGGCTAGGTAACATCATCAGTGGCGACCTCCAAGTGAAGTGAAGCTGTTGTCTCCTGCTTTCTATTTATAGCTTTCTCCTGGATGGGGTTCCTGGGATTTGTGGTGATGTCATTTCCTGTTCGTTTTCTGAGAGGTTGATAGATGGTATCTAGATCTATGTGCTTGCTTATGGCGTTGTGGTTGGAGTGCCAGGCCTCTAGGAATTCTCTGGCATGTCTTTGCTTAGCCTGTCCCAGGATAGATGTGTTGTCCCAGTCGAAATGGTGGTTTTTTTCATCCATGTGTAGGGCTACGAGGGAGAGAAGGTTGTGTCTTTTTGTGGCTAGCGGGTGTTCATGTATCCTGGTGGCTAACTTTCTTCCTGTTTGTCCTACGTACTGTTTGTGGCAGTCCTTGCATGGAATTTTGTAGATGACATTAGTTTTGTCCATGGGTTGTACTGGGTCTTTTACGTTTGTTAGTTTTTGTTTGAGAGTGTTGGTGGGTTTGTGTGTTACTAGGATTCCGAGGGGTCTTAGTAGTCTGGCTGTCATTTCGGAAACTTCTTTGATGTATAGTAAGGTGGTTAGGGTTTCTGGCTGTGTTTGGTCTGCTTGTTGTGGTTTGTTCTTGAGGAATCTGCGCACTGTATGTTTTGAGTATCCGTTCTTCTTGAATACGTCGTATAGGTGGTTCTCCTCTGTTTTCTGAAGTTCGTCTGTGCTGCAGTGTGTGGTGGCTCGTTGGAATAGAGTTCTTGATTGTGTGTGTTGGGATGGTTGCTAGTGTAGTTAAGTATTTGGTCAGTGTTTGTCAGTTTTCTGCATATGCAGGTTTGTAGTTCTCCGTTGTCCTTTCTTTCAACTGTGACGTCCAGGAATACGAGTTTGTTGTCGGTTTCTTCCTCCTTGGTGAACTTTATGCCGGTGAGGCTGTTGTTGATGATGTTAAATGTCTCTTCTATCTTGTTTCGTTTTGTGACGTAGCAGTCCCAGATTTTTGGTTTGATGGTTGGTAGGGCTGTTTGTTCTAGTCTTTGCATTACTGCTTCTGCTATGAATCCTGATAGTGGAGATCCCATGGGTGTGCCATTGGTTTGTTTGTAGACTATGTTGTTGAAAGTGAAGTGGGTGGTGAGGCACAGGTCCACCAGCTTCATGATGTTTTCGTTGGTAATGTGATTGATGGTGGTTGGGTGTGTGTGATGGTCTCTTCTAAAAGTGTGGTAAGTGTTTCCTTTCCTTCCTGATGAAGGGCTTTTGCCCGAAATGTCGATATTCCTGCTTCTCGGATGCTGCCTGACCTGCTGTACTTTTCCAGCAACACTCTAATCTAGGCAAATGAGTTGATAACAGTCTGGTGGGAAGGAGAATAGTTGTTAATAGAGACTGTTAGTGGCTAACAATGGATAGTGTGTAATAGCAGACTATGTGTTAACAAGGCCTGGTGTGTGTGGTAGGGGGCTAGGACATGGGGGGGGTAGGGAGAGGGGGCGGGTGGGGTGGGGACGGTGGGGGGGTGGTTTCAGGCCCTAAAATGATTGAAATCGATATTGAGTCTCGAGGACTGCAGGGTCTCCAAGTGGAAAATGAGGCACTGTTCTTCCAGCTTGCACTGAGCTTTGCTGGAGCACTTGAGTAACACTGAGTCAGAGATATTAGCCAGGGCACAGGGTGGTATATTAAAGTGGCAAGCAATTGGAAGCTCAGGGTCCTTTCTGTGGGCAAAACATAGATGTTCTGCAAAGCGGTCACCCAGTCTACGCTTAGTTTCCCCAAAGGAGAGAGGACCACATTGTGTGCAGTGAATGCAGTGGACTAGCATTCTTACATTTAGGTCAGATGCTTTGAGTCCAAGTCCCATCTCCAGTCTTACATGTGTTACAATGTGGCCAAACTGTAAATCAATCTATTAATCATTTCAATGCACCTTTGGCATGTAGTAAGAATGGGGGAGTCTCCTGGTCAATAAAAACTATGTGATATCTGTAGCGCAATTGCTTCCACACTTTAAAAACACCATTACTTCTTGCCATGAGCAAGCATTGTCCTCATTCCTGAGATACCAAGCTAATGGTAAACCTCTAACAGTGATTGCACCATGGAGATTTACCACCCGCGTGAAATTGATAGTAAGAACTGACCACTCTGCAACCAGAAGCTAACTTGCCCAAAAAGGAAAGCATTGCACACATCAACCTGCCATTTTTTGAGCACAATCTCCCAGCTCAGAGCAGCATCAAACAGAAAAGACATGCTGCCTTCTGTAAAAAACTTCAAAAAGACACATTCTGGAACAGTCAACCATGTGAGATAATAAAAACAAACTGAATATGAGGTTATATAGCTGTCCTGAACTGAATAAATGATAGGACTGTGAAGAAGGCAATGATTGTTATTTTTTAGTAACAGCTGAATTTTGTGCAGTCTTTCAAGCAGCAACATTACGGCACACATAGCAGCATGCATGCGGGGCAACAGAAATTCGCAAGATTTGTTGTGAAATAGCACGCCCCCAGCTACTGACTAATTCATTCTTCAATGGACTGCAGCTATTTACTGTGTTGTGACTAAAGCAAGTTCTTTTGACAGTCATCATACTGTGAACTGGCTGGTTTTCCCCTACCTAAGGGAATGCAATGTTTAAAAAAAAAACTCCCAGGACTCGGTCAGCATTTAAAAGGAAGCTCATTTTGAGGCTTTCATGCATGCTGTCTGATCCATACAGTTTGGTGCATTGCGGGAAATTACCCCTTGGCTATTTGCTTTTAAAGTGTTGCTCCTCACACGTGTAAGTGGAAGCTAGAGGAATCTACCTGTGGGAACATGTCATTCACACCTTCCGCTTGATCTTTCTCCAAGGTTAAAAAAAAATTGAACAATGAGGGTTCACGGAAGAGCCATGAGGCTTGTCCCTTGTGTCAGGGCTGTGAGCTATGTGAGGAGACTCCAAAAAAATGTTACCTTTGGGTCACAGAGCTTCAAACAAAGGGCATTATTCATGTTTGAGCATTGACCATAAGCGCCAGAAGGCAATTTGGCTCTGGGTGGTGACAGAGCTGAGTCTGATCCTTAATTTGACAGCCACATATGTACACGTCCAACAAAGGTTGCCAAACAGAGAAAGGCTGGATCACAGAACAATATTCTCCTTGCTAATTCAGGGCACAGTCCAATTATGAATACACCCTTTAGTGCTTTAGAGACTTGATTAACTAGCTCAGCATATTGGAAATCAAACCTAGGGTTTTTCTTTTGAAAATGTTACTTGACAGGCACAATTTTAACTCACTCATAACCCAACCTCTTCCACATAAATAAGATAGGCCTCACTGGTTATAAAGGAAGTGTCTTTAAGCATGTGGTATACCACAGAAACAGGAAAACTGCAACGGGTGCCACCAACAATACATTGCCAAGCTGAAATGTGGCAAATTTAAAGCCCCGGCCTATTTCTAGCTTTAACCTGATCCCTTTTCCACAGCAGAGGCAGAAGTTATTGACATGTTCGGAGCCATTTATTATGTGCCTGTGATTGTTAACAGGTGATTAATGTGACATGTCAGAACAAAAGAAAACAAGGGTCACTTTAAAGAAATATCACCCCTATGAAAACTACTCAAAAGTTAAATTGCCTGCGTGTCACAGTTGAACCTGTAATCCTAAGTACAAGTGCTGCACAGTTGTCTTTTGAGAATTGAGATACACTTACCTTCAGCCAGCTGCATAACACTCTGAGGTGAGGAGCTGATGATTCTCACATAGACTTCAGCATAATGTAAAAGCAATTTTAAAGCTGCACATCACCCTCGCTCCCAACTTCCCAGGCTCTATAGCTCTTCTTAATGAAAGCTAGAACTTCACTAAGAATTGAACATACAAGGGGATATTTAATAATGAGAATCCATCTGTAAGTCTGATCCCACACTTGACACAAGCCAGAGCTAAGCCCATGGTTGACACTTGGCCCTCAACCAGGACTGCTTCTCCCTGGCAGGCTGCCAAATAACAAAAATAAAATAGCTGTTTGCATTCATGTAGCAAATCTAAGATAGCAATAATGTCCCAAAGTGATTAGCAGGAGCTCAATCAAAAAATATTCACAATGAGTCAAAAAAGGAGACATTGGAACATGTAATCAAAATGTATGGTTGAAGAGGTTTAAGCAAGTGTCTTGAAAGAAGAGAGAGAGGCAGTGAGGTTTAAAGAGGGAAATGCAAATCTTGGGCTCTGGACGATTGAAAACATGACCGCAATGTCAGGTCAAATGAAGCTGGGGTTGCACAAGCAGCTAGAATTGATGGAGAACAGAGGTCTCAGATAATTGTAGAGCAGGAGGAGGCTACATAGAAAGAGGGAAATGATTTGAACACACTATGGGAAGTTAAGATTTTAGGCTTTGGTGAAGCAAGTTGCAATGTAATTAATGTCAAAAGGTGAGGTGCTGGAAAAGCACAGCCAGTCAGGCAGCATCTGATGATCAGGAGAGTTAATGTTTTGTTCCTGATTAAGAGCTTATGCTTGAAACGTGGACTGTCCTGCTCCTCGGATGCTGCCTGACCTGCTGTGCTTTTCCAGCATCGCTCTGATCTAAACTCTGGTTTCCAGCATCTGCAATGCTCACTTTTTCCTCAGTGCTTGGTCACGTTGACCAGTGACTCCCACCACTGCTCCTCCCACCTTCCTCTCTGTTAAATGCAGATGCCAAGCTAAGAACAAGGTTCAATTTACCTAAGAAGTACTCCCAAGGTGCCTCCTGATCCTGGACAACAGCCACTTCAGTGAGGCAGAGAAACTAGCAAGAAAAGGGGAAACATGAAATTGACACTCAATCCCAAATGGCATTAATCCAATTGATATGCCTTGGGGTTCATGTACTTGAAGCTTGGAGCAATTGAACATTGTGTACAGGCTCCTGAGTGCTCCTGTACTATCACGATCGTTGAGTGTTTTCCTGCAGCACAACCTTTGCTGCACTCCACAAATAACTCATTGTGTAAAAGTTTTTGAAAAATAGGATAGAGCTTTCTGATGTTTAAAAGGCCACTGTGATGAGAACTGCAGTAACATGTAATAGCATCTATCTAGTACAGAAACAAATTCAAACACAAATGCTCAATGGGGAACTGGAGAGGGTGGGTCTGAATCTAACATAGTATCAACTTGTCATTGGTTATCTGTCTGCAATCAGGCAATACTGCGAGAAATATATCTGATATGCTGCAGGGGATAGACAGCTACGTAAATGCAAATTATTCGTGCCAACAAAATCTTTCACATCACTTGCTGCATATTCTCTGTACAGATGCACCATTTGAGGAACTGTCTACCTCCAAATCCATAGAAATCAGAACCAAGGAACTGAAGTTATTGTATGGACAAGAAAGTTCAGATGAAGAGAAAACAGTAGCCAAGCTAAACAATCAGCTGATGCCTGTAATCTCAGTAAGAGTTTGATAGTTCCACTAAAGTCAGCCAGAAAATAAGAGAGAGGAAATTGAAAATAAAAAAAAGACAAATGTAAATCAACCTCCATATATTAATTACTAATGAAAGATATTTTGCTGGTTTTGTGTTGACTGTGTGTATGCACGTGTGGGTGTATGTGCCATATATAGGCATATTGGAATTACCTGACTGATTCAGTTTGAACTGTTACTCACCTGAGCACTGTAGAGGGCTCCAAATCCCAGGACCAACGCAGCTAGCAGCCAAGATTTCCAGCAATACCATCTCCTGAAAAAAAGTTGGGGGGAAATGGACCCATTAGAAACGCAAATACAGAGAAAGAGCTCAGAATTTCCCTCCGAGCAACCGAGCTGTGCGCTTAACGCTCTCTCTGCCCAAAATTTCCCATTCAAATGACTACAGTGTCAGTCATGAAATCAACTCATAACCTTACATTTTCAGCGACCTCCGCACAAAGATTTAGTTTAAAAATGATGCTGGAGAAGACGCAGTCTGAAAGTGTCACGGTCAGTGATAGAATACGGTTTTACGGGGACAGGGGAGCAAGCTTAAAGGCAAGAGTGAACATACCAGCTGGGCAGACGGAACATCCTTAATCTCACTCCTATGATCTCAGCGTGAACACTTATCTTGGGCTGTCATCTCGCCGTGTCATTTGCAGTCAAATCTTCAGAACCGATCACCTCACGTAACATTGACAATTCCCAAAACTTGCAGGAGGTCTCACCAGCCCGCTCCTGGCGGACACTGAGCTGTCAGGGGCGATGAATTTATGACATTCACCAGAAATTAACTGCGAGCCGAACCGTCTCTTACTGGATTGAAACTTTGAGAAATTTAACGTGGTCATTGAAATAAATGCCCTCCCAAGCCGACTCCCTTTCAAAGATTTCGCCACGGCTCCTTAATAATTAGTAATTTCCCTCCGAGCTTCATCCTTCGCAGAATATTCCTCTCTTTTTGAAATCCAAACACGTGTTTTCCTGGTCACTCGTGCTGATCTTTTTAACTCACCCACACACACAGACACACAGACACACACAGACAGGTAGGTGTTTCGATTTGCTGGATCCGTTTAGTTAGAACATTTCCAAACAGTTGTGGCCGTTTGAATGTTGAAGTTTTGAAACTTCTTGCAGACAAGAAAAAAATTCCCGGGAAGGGAAGATTTTTTTTTCCATGTGTCTCATGTATGTATCAGTGCTTGTTAAATAGCAAACAGCCAGAGTCATACAGAACTCAGATACATATTCATGAACTGGGCGGGTTGTTTTGCTTAAAGGGCCAGTACTATCTGCGTCACATGTATTAGTTTATATCTGTGTGTGTAAACAGTGCCGGGCAAACTAATCCCCTCTCGTTAAATAAACGCGGAAAATGCTAGAGAAACTCACAGGTCTGACAGCATCTGTGGGGAGAGATACTCACTGAAATGACTGCACAGAGGCCGGTATCCTGTCACCAACATGTTACCCTTTATTTACATATGATTTGGAGGTGCCGGTGTTGGACTGGGGTGTACAAAGTTAAAAATCACACAACACCAGGTTATAGTCCAATAGGTTTAGTTGGAAGCACACTAGCAATGCTCCTTCATTAGGTGGTAGAGCTAGTGTGCTTCCAATTAAAGCTGTTGGACTATAACCTGGTGTTGTGTGATTTTTAACTTTATTTACATATGCCCAGTACACCAGCTGTGGCCAGCCAGCTCAGAGTCAGACCGTCAACTGAGGAGAACTTCGGAATCTCCTGTTTATATTTTTTTTACACAGAGTCAGTCCCCTAGACTGAGGGGATTTCAAATCTCCCATTCATGTATTTTTTTTTATTTCTCCCCACCACCACACACACACATACACACACACTACAGCGGTAGTGCTTTCATTTTCCCCAGTAGCCATGTGGTGTGCGTGCAGGTGTCTGACACAGTGAAGAACAAGTGTGTAAATCTTTATTCATTTTCCACCATCAGGAAGAAAGGAAACACCCCAGTGGCCTGCGACAAGCAGCACCCTTCTCAAAGGGGAGGGCAAGGGATTATATCAAAATAGAGTTGGGGGGGAAACTAAAACACTTCACTTTCTGTGGTCCCCACCTCTCCCTGGAAACCTGGAAGGTGTTGGTAGATACTGCGAGCTCCTTCCTCAGGGACACCCGGGCTCTAACGTAACCACGGAAGAGGGGCAGCTTATCACCTCGTGTTTATCTTTTTTTCCCCCAGCACCAATGTTGTGTGTGTGTAGGTGTGAGACACAGTGAGAGACACAAGGTGCACAAATCTTTATTCAGTTTCCACAACCAGGAAGAAAGGAAACACCCAAGTGGCCAGTGACAAACAGTGCCCTTCACATCAAAGGGCAATGCTGTGTGATCAAACAGTGAAGTGGGGGGTGGGGGGGGGGGCAGGGATTAAATTAAAATAGAGTTGGAGGGGGAAATAATGCACTCCACTCCTTGCGGCACCCACCTCTCCCTGAACAACTCCAGGGTGTTGGTGGACACCGCGTGCTCCTTCTCCAAGGACACCCGGGCTCTAACGTAACCCCGGAAGAGGGGCAGGCAGTCGGCCCTAACGACCCCCTCCACGGCCCGCTACCTGGACCTGTTGATGGCCAGTTTGGCCAGGCCCAGGAGCAGACCCATGAGGAGGTCCTCGGACCTGCCCTCCCTCCTCCGTACCAGGTGCCCGAAGATCAGGAGCGTGGGACTGAAGTGCAGCCAAAAGCAGAGGAGGAGGTTTTTAAGAAAATCAAAAAAAAGGGAGTGCAAACGCCCACACCCAATATATACATGGTCCACAGACTCCACAGCGCCACAGAACAAGCAGTTCGGCTGGGAGTCCGTGAACCACCGCAATCTGCGGTTGCAGGGGACTGCTGCGTGCAGCACCCTCCACCCCAGATCCCCGAGAGAAAGGGGGAGGACTCCAGCGTAGAGAGCCCTCCACTGGGGATCTCCACCGCCCGGTGGCAAATGGGCACGCCAAGGTGTGTCCGGATGGTGGATGAGGGAGAAGAGGTGGATGGTGTGCAGCAGCAGTCTATGTTTTTTTTCTTTTTTTTTATTTTTATTCCCCAGCACCCATGGTGTATGTGTGCAGGTGTATAACACAGTGAAGGACACAAAGTGCATGAATCTTTATTCAATTTCCACCACCAGGAAGATAGGAAAAACACCCGAGTGGCCAGTGACAAGCACTGCCCTTCACATCAAAGGGCAATGCTGTGTGATCAAAACAGTGAAGGGGAGGGTAAGGACTAAATCAAAATAGAATTGGATGGGGAAATAATACACTCCACTCCCTGCGGCGCCCACCTCTCCCTGAACAACTCCAGGGTGTTGGTGGACACCATGTGCTCCTTCTCCAAGGACATCCGGGCTCTAACGTAACCCCGGAAGAGGGGCAGGCAGTCGGCCCTAACGACCCCCTCCACGGCCCGCTACCTGGACCTGTTGATGGCCAGTTTGGCCAGGCCCAGGAGCAGACCCACGAGGAGGTCCTCGGACCTGCCCTCCCTCCTCCGTACCGGGTGCCCGAAGATCAGGAGCGTGGGACTGAAGTGCAGCCAGAAACAGAGGAGAAGGTTTCTGAGAAAATCAAAAAGGGAGTGCAAACGCCCACACCCAATATATACATGGTCCACGGACTCCACAGCGCCACAGAACAAGCAGTTGGGCTGGGAGTCCGTGAACCACCGCAACCTGCGGTTGCAGGGGACTGCTGCGTGCAGCACCCTCCACCCCAGATCCCCGAGAGAAAGGGGGAGGACTCCCATGTAGAGAGCCCTCCACTGGGGATCTCCACCACCCGGTGGCAAATGGGCACGCCAAGGCGTGTCCGGACGGTGGATGAGGGAGAAGAGGGGGATGGTGTGCAGCAGCAGTCTATTTTTTCCCCAGCACCCATGGTGTGTGTGTGTGTGTAGATGTGAGACACAGTGAAAGACACAAAGTGCACAAATCTTTATTCAATTTCCACCACCAGGAAGATAGGAAAACACCCGAGTGGCCAGTGACAAGCACTGCCCTTCACATCAAAGGGCAATGCTGTGTGAGCAAAACAGTGGAGGGGAGGATAGGGACTAAATCAAAATAGAGTTGGAGGGAGAAATGATGCACTCCACTCCCTGCGGCGCCCACCTCTCCCTGAACGACTCCAGGGTGTTGGTGGACACCGCATACTCCTTCTCCAAAGACACCCGGGCTTGAATCCCCTGTTTATTTTTTTTTTACACCCCCACACTACCGCCTAAGTGCGGTAGTGCTTATTTTTATTTCTTTTTCTTTTATTTCATTTTTTTTTTTTTTTGCACGGTCACAGTCACAAAACCAGTCCAATCTCTCCAGCAGGGAAGGAAACACTCAAGTGGCCAGTCACAACTCCAGGGTGTCAGTGGACACCCGCGTGCTCCTTCTCCAAGGACACCCGGGCCTTCTTCTGTTTTTTTTTTTTTTTTTTTTTTTTTAAACCCCCACACTACCACCTAAGTGCGGTAGTGCTTATTTTTATTCCCCAGCACCCATAGTGTGTGTGTGTGCAGGTGTGAGACACAGTGAAAAGACACAAAGTGCACGAATCTTTATTCAATTTTCCACCACCAGGAAGATAGGAAAACACCCGAGTGGCCAGTGACAAGCACTGCCCTTCACATCAAAGGGCAATGCTGTGTGAGCAAAACAGTGGAGGGGAGGATAGGGACTAAATCAAAATAGAGTTGGAGGGAGAAATGATGCACTCCACTCCCTGCGGCGCCCACCTCTCCCTGAACGACTCCAGGGTGTTGGTGGACACCGCATACTCCTTCTCCAAAGACACCCGGGCTTGAATCCCCTGTTTATTTTTTTTTTACACCCCCACACTACCGCCTAAGTGCGGTAGTGCTTATTTTTATTTTTTTTTCTTTTATTTCACATCAAAGGGCAATGCTGCGTGATGCCCCAGTTTGTTTTTTTTTTCTTTAACCCCCACACTACCGCCTAACTGCGGTAGTACTTATGTTTTTTTCCCCAGCACGCATGGTGTGTGTGTGTGTGTGTATAGATGTGAGACACAGTGAAAAGACACAAAGTGCACAAATCTTTATTCAATTTCCACCACCAGGAAGATAGGAAAAACACCCGAGTGGCCAGTGACAAGCACTGCCCTTCAAACCACAGGGCAATGCTGTGGGATCAAAACAGTGAAGGGGAGGGTAGGGACTAAATCAAAATAGAGTTGGAGGGAGAAATGATGCACTCCACTCCCTGTGGTGCCCACCTCTCCCTGAATGACTCCAGGGTGTTGGTGGACACCGCGTGCTCCTTCTCCAAGGACACCCGGGCTCTAACGTAACCCCGGAAGAGGGGCAGGCAGTCGGCCCTAACGACCCCCTCCACAGCCCGCTACCTGGACCTGTTGATGGCCAGTTTGGCCAGGCCCAGGAGCAGACCCACGAGGAGGTCCTCGGACCTGCCCTCCCTCCTCCGTACCGGGTGCCCGAAGATCAGGAGCGTGGGACTGAAGTGCAGCCAAAAGCAGAGGAGAAGGTTTCTGAGAAAATCAAAAAGGGAGTGCAAACGCCCACACCCAATATATACATGGTCCACGGACTCCACAGCGCCACAGAACAAGCAGTTGGGCTGGGAGTCCGTGAACCACCGCAACCTGCGGTTGCAGGGGACTGCTGCGTGCAGCACCCTCCACCCCAGATCCCCGAGAGAAAGAGGGAGGACTCCCGCGTAGAGAGCCCTCCACTGGGGATCCCCACCGCCCGGTGGCAAATGGGCACGCCAAGGCGTGTCCGGACGGTGGATGAGGGAGAAGAGGTGGACGGTGTGCAGCAGCAGTCGATACAGGGCCTTCCTTTTTATATCCTTAAAAGACACAAAATTAAAATTCCGGAGGCGGCTCAGGTTGTGGGGCACAGGCTCCCGCGGGAAGTACGGGACCTTGGGGCCAATGTGAAATTCCGTCCGGGCCGGGGTGAGCGCGGACGGGATCCCACCGCACACCTGAGCGTCCTCCAACCGGTGCACTACGTCGGGTCCGAGCACCGCCGTTTTAAGGCGTCGGATGGTACCAGACGTCTACCGCTGCCCTGCTAGCTATGTCCTGCGGCAGCATCCAGCCCAGGCCCCCGGCACCCAGCACGTCCCCGACCCTGGTCGCCCTCGGCGCCACGGCCCTCCCCTCCGACAGCCACTCGAACCCGCGAGTACGGAGGTGCGGATTCCTGAGCAACGGCTCCCTGACGACAGCCGCTACTCCAGCCGGAAGGTAGGCGCGACGCGATTCGACCATGTTCTAGACAGTGATCAGGTCCTGGTAAAAGACAGGCAGCACCTTGAGGGAGACCTCCAAACCGTCGCGGTCGACGAACAAGAGCTGCGTGTCGTAGTTGAGGTTACGCACCTGGCGGAAAAAATACGTCGCCAGGACGCACCACCTAGGAGGAGGCTCGACGTAAAGGTATCGCCGCAAGGTCTGAAGGCGTAACGTCGCGACCTGGGTGCGGACGCACACCAACGACTGACCGCCCTCCTCAATAGGGAGACTCAGAACCTGCGCGGCGACCCAGTGCATCTTTTTGTCCAAGAAGAAGTCGACCAACGTTCTCTGGATGTCAGCGACAAAGCCAGGAGGAGGGACCAAAGTGACCAGCCGGTACCACAGCATGGCGGCCACCAGCTGGTTTATGACCAGCACTCGGCTCCTGTAAGATAGCACTCGGAGCAGTCCTGTCCAGCGGCCTAGGCGAGCCAAGACTCTGGCCTCCAGCTCCTGCCAGTTGGCCGGCCAGGATTCCTCAGCCGGGCTGAGGTAGACCCCCAGGTAGAGGAGATGGGTGGTACTCCAGCTGAACCCCCGTAACTCCTCCGGCAGAGAGTCCACCCGCCACGGACCGACCAGTAGTCCGGAACACTTGGCCCAGTTGATCCTGGCGGAAGACGCCGCCGAGTACACGGCCTGGCACTCGCGCATCCTCCCCAGGTCAGCCGGGTCGGTGAAAGTGAGGAGCACGTCGTCGGCGTAGGCCGAGAGGACCACCCCCGTGCCCGCGCCGCGCAGAACCAGCCCCGACAACCTCCTCCGCAAGAGGCGCAGGAAAGGCTCCACGCACAGGGAATACAGCTGGCCGGACAGGGGGCAGCCTTGACGCACTCCTCTCCCGAAGCGAAGGGGTGCCGTCAGGGACCCGTTAACTTTAACCAGACACTCTGCGGCGGCTTACAAAAGTCGGATCCGGGCGACGAACCGCGTCCCGAACCCGAACGCCCGCAGAGTCCCGAGCAGGTACTCGTGATCGACCCTGTCGAACGCCTTCTCCTGGTCGAGAGACAGGAAGGCGCTCGGCAGACCAGCCCGTCGACAGAAATGGATCAGGTCCCGGACCAGGTGGACGTTGTCGTGTATCCTCCGGCCCGGGACCGTGTAGGACTGGTCCGGGTGAATCATGTGGGCCAGCACGGAAGCCAGGCGAGAAGACAACACCCTGGCGAAGATTTTGTAGTCCGTGCTGAGGAGGGAGACCGGACGCCAGTTCTTCAAAGAACGAAGGTCCCCCTTCTTCGGCAGCAGGACGATGACCGCCCTGCGCCAAGAAAGGGGCAGCTGTCCGGCATTTAGACACTCCCCCAGGACCTGTGCGTAGTCGTTCCCCAGGACGTCCCAGAACGCCCTGAAGAACTCCACAGTCAGCCCGTCCAGCCCCGGGGTTTTGCCCCTCGAGAGCCGGTCGAGGGCGCCGGTCAGCTCCTCTAAAGTGACGGGAGCGTCGAGCCTTCCGGCGTCCTCCGGGCCGAGCTGCGGCAGGTCCTCCCACAGAACTCTGCGAGCGTCCTCGCTGGACGGATCCGGAGAGAACAGAGCCGTGTAATAGTTTTGGACGTGGGCCCTGACGCCCTCCGGATCCGAGACGAGGGACCCGTCGTCGGCCAGCAGCACAAGGAGCTGCTGACGGGTGCCGCGCCTTTTTTCCAGCGAGTAGAAGAAGGGGGAGCCGCGGTCCAGGTCCTGCAGGAGCTGGATCCGCGACCTCACGTACGCGCCCCGAGCCCCGACGAGCTGCAGGTCCCGGAGCGCGGCCTTCTTCTCTTCGTACACCCCGCGCAGGGCCGGGTCCGCGTCGGGCTGACCGAGGCGTGACTCCAGGTCGAGCATCTCCCTCTCCAACTCCACGATCCTGGATTTCCGCCTCTTGGTCGACCCCCTCGCGTACTCCTGACAGAAGACGCGGACGTGAGCCTTGCCCACGTCCCACCATAGCCTCAGGGAGGGGAAGCTTCCCCGCTTCCTTCTCCAGCCGGCCCAGAAACGACGAAACGAGTCCCGGAACCGCTCGTCCTCCAGCAGCAGGTTGTTAAAGTGCCAGTACGCGGAGCCGAGCCTGGCGCCGAACGGAAGGAGTTCCGCCCACACCAGGTGATGGTCCGTGCACGACACCTGCCGCGTGGAGGCCTTCGGAAAACAGGAGGCGTACGCCCGCGAAACGTACAGGCGGTCGATTCTGGACGCTCCGACCCCAGGCCTCACGAAGGTGAAGGCGACGGAGTCGGGATGGAGATTCCGCCAGACGTCCACCAGGTCGAAGGACTTGACCAAGTCCCCCAACCTCTTCCCCGACGCGCAGCCAGTGCGGGCACCGCCGTGGTCCCTGCCCTCGAGGACGCAGTTAAAATCTCCCCCGAGGACGACGCACTGGTTCTCGTCGATGGAAGCCAGATGAGTGGACAGTTCTTCGAAGAAGCTCGCTTGCCTCGGCCCGGCCAGGGGAGCGTATACGTTCACCAAGTGAAGCACCGCGCCCCCCAGCCGAACCGTCAGGTGAAGCAAACGGCCTGGCACCTGCTCCCTGACCCCCAAGATCTCGGGCTGAAAATGCGGGGCCAACAGGATAGCCACCCCGCCAGATCTGCGGGTGAGGTGACTCATGTAGACCCCCCCTCGCCACTCCAGGAGCCAGGTGGCTTCGTCTCCCGGGGCAGTGTGGGTTTCTTGCAGGAAGCACACCGCATACCTCCCGTCCCGAAGGACCGAGAGGGTCTGGAATCTGCGCTGTGACTCCCTGCTGCCGTTGATGTTGAGGCTGGCTATAGTAGTCTCCATGTCGGAAGCATTGTGCTGCCACCACCAGTACAGTTAAAAAACAAGTACAATTACTGGGAGGACGAGGGAGGGGCACAGGTGTCCCTCGCCCTCACCAGGAGTGCCCCCAGGAAGTTCCTGACTCGCTTTCGCTCGTTGACGTCGAGCCCAGGCGCCTGGCGAGCAGTGTGGGCCGACCAATAAACTTGTTCAAATGAGCTCCAGCGGTCGAGCGCCAGTTGGGCTCTATCCCGGCGACCTCGAGTTTCCTCGACAAATTCCCGGAGTTCCTCGAGGGGGATGAGGGGGAGATCGGCGGGGGGCACCTGGGACTCAAAAACGTCACTACAGACGGAGTCCGCGTCGTCCCCGGTGTCCGCCACCGATCCCGAACCCTCCTCCGGGAGGTCGCCCTCGGTCGCCGACCCCTCCCCCACCGAGAGGATGGGGGCTGGTCCGGCGCCGCCAACAGGCCTCGAACCCCCGGCGACCCCACCCCCAGGGTCACCGGCGGTACCTTCCTCGGCGCACCCCGTCCCGGAACGCCCCGAGTTCGGGTCGTCGGGCGGCGGAGGCTCGGGGCCCCGCTCTCCTCCCGACACCGGGACGCCTGGCTCCTCGGGGAAAAGGTCGTCCCCCAGGGCCAAGGCTCCCGGAAAAACAGTCTGGGAGGGAGGAGCGGGGATAACACCTACCTCCCCTCCGCCGCTCGGCGACCCAGTAAAGGGTCCTTTGTCGACGCCCGCACCGCGGCCCTCGTCGTCGTTGTTGTTGTTGTTGTTGGGCAGGTCAGGCCGCGGTGCGGGATCGTTGGAGGGTCCCGTGGGCCCGTCCCCTGGGGAGGGGCAGCGCCGCCGGCGCGCTGCAGGACTGTCTCTCCTCTCCAAGGGCCAGCCCCTCTTCCCCAGAGAGACAGGGGGGGATTTATGGGCCTTTCCCTCCCCGCCCGCCTTGGTGGTCATGGGGCCTGAGGCCCCTCCCCCCAGCCTTTCCCGGAATACGATTGGCTGGGGTAAGGCAGGGGGTGTGGCCAGGGTGGGGAGGGTCAACCGTGTCACTTCCTGCCCCGCCCCTGGTTTATCAGGTGACGGCGGGAGGGGCAGGGGCCCAGTTCCCTCTCCGGGGCCCGGAGACACGGTCGCTGCGGGAGATTGGGCAGCAGTGGTCCCCCCCAGGTTAGTGCCAGGGTGTGGCTGGGCGGGGCGGGGCGGGGCGGGGCTCGGGCCCGGGGTCCCCGGGGCCAGGTGTTGCAGTGCCCGGGGCAGGCGTCGCAGCCCCAGGGGTTTCTCCATCGGGGGGGGGTAGATGTGGGGTCAGGGTCGGGTACGGGTTCGGGGGTTTGGGTGTCAGGGTTCCCGCGCCGGGGCGACGCTGGCACGGCCGCAGGGGCATCGTCGTGCCGGGGCGGGGCAGGTCGTGGGCTGGGTGTCGGGGATGGGGATAGGGTGGTCTCCCCGTGGGCGGGCCTGACGCATCACGCCTTCCTGAGCGCCTTCCGGCCGGCTGGACGCTCACCCCCCTCCCTGCCGGAGGCTGGAGGATCGGAAGCCTCCGGCTCAGGCTCCGGTGTCGGGGCCTGCGGTGTCGACTGTGGGGGAGGGGGAGTGGGCGCGGCGGCACCACCGGCAGCCGTTGGCGAGGGCTGGGCGGCCTTCTGGGTGGGGCAGTTTTTTCTGATGTGCCCCACCTCGCGGCACAGGTGGCACCGCACGCCGTCCGCCGTCCAGAAGGCGCGGTAGGCCGCGCCCTCGTGGAGGAGGGTAAACGAGCCCTCCATGACCTCCTCCCGGGCCAGGCAAATAAACACCTGGCGACGGAAGGAGTAGATGTGCCGGAGGGCGGGGTCCTTTAGACCGAGCAGGAGCGGTTGGATCCCTGACCGGATCTCCCCCAAGGTGGTGAGGTGGGGGAGAAGGAGCTCGCTGGCAATAAAGGGCGGGACGTTGGAGATCATGACCCTCTGGGCCGTGACCTCCAGAGGGTCGACGGGCAAATGTGTCCCGCCCACAGTGAGCCCCCTCTCCACGGCCAGGTGGACCGCCTGCTCGGTCTTTCGGAAAAATACGGCCTTCCCGTACATCCGGGCCGCAGCGACTATGGCCAGTGGGCCGACCACACTAGCCATGGCCTTGCTGCAGGCCTCGATGGTCATATTGGGGTGGGGATAGGCCTTGACCCCCAGGCGTTTCGTGAGGTGCCTGAAGGGGGTGTGGTTTGCAGCCGGGGCTGGGCCAGCCGAGCCTAAGGCAGCGGCTACCCCGGCGTAGGTGCGGCTGGGCCCCGCGACCTTCGGGCTCGCCATCCTCTGCTGCTGGTGGTGGAGTCGGGCCTCTGGCAGCGGCAGTGGTGGAGGTCACGGGGAGAGTCCCAGGCAGCGACGGTGGAGACCTGCCTCAGGTGACAACAGCGGTGGAGGCAGGCCTCAGGCGAGTCCCAGGTAGGCCCTCGGTCGCAGCGGTGTGGGGCAGACCTGTTGGGGAGGGTCCCCAAGGCAAGTCCCAGGCAGCCCCAAAATTGAGTCCCAGGCAGCAGATGTAGAGGCAGGCCTCAGGCAACAGCAGTGGTGGAAGGCAGGTCCCCGGCAAGTCCCAGGCAGTTCCTCCAGTCACAGCAGTGGGGGGGGGGCAGGCCTGTTGGGGAGGGTCCCCAAGGAAAGTCCCAGGCAGCCCCAAAACCAAGCCCAAGGCAGCAGTGGTGGAGGTAGGCCCCAGGCAACAGCAGCAGCAGCGGTGGTGGTGGTGGTGGAGGTCCTGGGGAGGGGCCCCAAGGCGAGTCCCAGGCAGCAAAGGCGGAGGCAGGCCTCGGGCAGCAGCAGCAGTAGAGGCAGGCCTCTCCTCAGGCCACAGCAGCAGTGGTGGTGGTGGTGGAAGTCCTGGGGAGGGCCCCCAAGGCAAGCCCCAGGCAGCAGCAGGGAGGCAGGCCCCAAGCAGCAACAGGAACAGTCCTCGCACGGTCACAGTCACAGAAATGGTCCAATCTCTCCAGAAGGGAAGGAAACACACAAGTGGCCAGTCACAACTCCAGGGTGTCGGTGGACACCACATGCTCCTTCTCCAAGGACACCCGGGCTCTAACGTAACCCCGGAAGAGGGGCAGGTAATCATCTCCTGTTTACTTTTTTTTTTCCAATATTACAAAAGCTCATTGACCCCGAAACACTTGTCAAAATCAGTGAAGCCATTTTCAAATGCCATCAAGTGCACTGACACACACACCACGCAAAACATCCCATCGTTCACTTTCTGGCAATTTTGATCTACTAGAATACCTACCTAACATTCATAATGGCTCCTCGCATGTATTTACTTCGCATTGTTGTAATTTACACACCCAACAATTCAGAGATACCACTACAGCCATACCACCCAAGTGCACTGACACTTTCCTTTCTCTTGCCAGACGAGATGGCACAAAGATGCAGGAGAAGCTGACTAATGGGAGATAGGCATGCTTTCATGTGCCACAGGCAGCTGAAATAATGCTGGCATTTATCAAAGGTTATTGTTAGGACCCTGTCAAACAGTGGAGTTGAAAACAATGAAGAAGATAGCTAACTCTCCTCACATCCCATCTCCTCTACTCTCACTTTCATCTAACGTACAAGCTGGATTAGCAGTAAATTGTTTTCCCCTTCATACACCACAGCGGTTCAGTGAAAATACTTTAGACTGAAGCATAGATGTCTCAACCACTGTTCTTTGATGAAAGTCAGAGAGGGGAATTGTTTCCATTGGTAGGAGAGACTAGGACCTGAGGGTACAGCCTTAGAGTAAAAGGAAGACCTTTTAGAATGGAGATAAGGAGAAACTTTTTTAGCCAGACAGTGGTGAATCGATGGAACTCATTGCCACAGAAGGCTGTGGAGGTCACGTCATTGAGTTTATTTAAGACCAAGATAGATAGGTTCTTGAGTATCAAGGGGGTTCAAGGGTTACAGGGAGAAAGCAGGAGAGTGGGGTTGAGAAACTTATCAGCCATGATTGAATGGTGGAGCAGATTCGATGGGCTGCATGGCCTAATTTCTGCTCCTTTGTCTTAAGGCCTTGTTACTTTTCGGAAATGGTGTTCTGCCAGGGATAATTCCCTCTACATCACCTCATCACCTTTATTAAAAAAAAACTATCTTTTCCAAATTCAAACTTGGATTTCCCCATATTAATTCCTATCTCTCATAATTTCTTTCCTCTTACTCTGTAGTCTTTATGTCCCTTTGCAATTTCCTTCTTCAGTCCACTCAACCTGATATGGCGACTGAGTGTCATCTGCAAACTTGGATGAACAACAACCGACTTCATCCACATGATTAATGAAACATATCTTCTGATCCAGCCCATCCATTAGCATTTTCAAAACACGTAAATTGGTTGGGTATGAATTATTCAAGGATATCTAATAAAATGTCATTTGTCTCCACTTATAACAGATGGGACAGAAAAAGATTAAATCCCTGATAGAAACAGCAGCACTGCTACATTGGAATACCACATCAGTACTGTGACTCTACGAAAACCAAAGGAACTGTGGATACTATAAATAAGAAACAAAAACAGAAATTGCTGAAAAAACTCAGAAGGGTCACTGGACCCAAAATGTTAACACTGATTTCTCTTCACAGGTGCTGCCAGACCTGCTGAGCTTTTCTAGAAACTTCTGTTTTTGTCTGTGACTCTATGGTTCAAAGTAGCCCTTGATCAGCTCTTCAGCCAGTTCACAGCATGGAATAATTCCACATGGGCCAGTATCCCATGACTAACTCGCCCCTTATTTAGACATAGAGAGCCCTTGAGAATGATCCAACTCCCTCAGTGCCAGCTTTCAGAGTGAGCATGATGACTGACACTCCTGTTCTTTTTTTTTTCTTTTTTTTTAGGAAACACTCAAGTGGCCAGTCACAACTCCAGGGTGTCGGTGGACACCACATGCTCCTTCTCCAAGGACACCCGGGCTCTAACGTAACCCCGGAAGAGGGGCAGGTAATCATCTCCTGTTTACATTGGTTGACCAGGGATCCTTGATTGGCCTAGGTTAATAACCACAATCAAGGATGTCATAGTCAGTGAGATCCATCTTGTTCTAATCACTACATGCACTTATCATTTTGAGGATCCTTCTTCAGTACTGAAACCAGTTGAAAACTGGTTTTGATATTTTTGACAGAGGCAGAGGAGGAGGGAGAGGAACAGATAATATGGAGGCCCCGTGGAAATTATACATTGGAAATAAAAGGAGGTCACTAATGGGTGTAAAAGAGAAATTGGAATGTTAAATGGGGGTACATTAAGGTCTGGGAGGGTAAAGATGGGTCTTTTTGGGCTGGTGGCAAAGTAAGCAAGACAATAAGACAAGCCTGTTTGGGGAGAAAAGTATATGGAAAATGGAAGAGAGACATTGTGCAGTCAGGTTCTAAGTTACTGAGATGCAGTATTGAGTCCCACAGGCGATGAAGTGCTACTCCCTCTCATTAAATATTGAGAGTACCAACACCATTGCTTTCAGTGCCTGCTACAAATGCAGTTCTCCACTTACTCTCCTCGGGGAACTGTGGGAGACTGAGCCTGACAGTTCCCATCAGGGGCATGGGAACCTAGACTGTAGCTTTAGGGTGCAGGACCTGGAGTGTAGGGAGGTTAGGAACATGGCATCAATCTCAAAGGAGGGTGCCTGTAAACGGGAAAGTGGCTTGAAGTGTGTATACTTCAATGCAAGAAGTATACGAAATAAGGTAGATGAACTTGCAGCGTGGGTTGGTACCTGGGATTTCGATGTTGTGGCTATTACGGAGACATGGGTAGAACAGGGACAGGATTGGCTGTTGCAGGTTCCAGGGTTTAAATGTTTTAGTAGGGTCAGAGGTGGAGGTAAAAGAGGGGGAGGTGTGGCATTGCTTGTCAAAGATAGTATTACAGCGGTGGAAAGGACGATGGATGAAGACTCACCATCTGAGGTAGTTTGGGCTGAGGTTAGCAATAGGAAAGGTGAGGTCACCCTGTTAGGAGTTTTCTACAGGCCTCCTAATAGTCCTAGAGACGTAGAAGAAAGGATTGCGAGGATGATTCAGGAGAAGAGTGAAAGTAATAGGGTGGTTGTTATGTGGGGGACTTTAACTTCCCAGATATTGACTGGGAAAGCTATAGCTCGAATTCGTTAGATGGGTCGGTGTTTGTCCAATGTGTGCAGGAGGGTTTCCTGACACAATATGTAGACAGGCCAACAAGAGGTGAGGCCATACTGGATTTGGTTCTGGGTAACGAACCAGGCCAGGTGTTAGAATTGGAGGTAGGTGAGCACTTTGGGGACAGTGACCACAACTCGGTGACTTTTACTCTAGTGATGGAGAGGGATAAGTGTGCACTGCAGGGCAGGAGTTATAGCTGGGGGCAGGGAAATTATGATGCGGTGAGGCACGACTTAGGATGCGTGGCTTGGAAAAGTAGGCTTCAAGGGAAGGGCGTAATCGATATGTGGAGCTTGTTCAAGGAGCAATTATTGAGTGTCCTTGATAAATATGTACCTGTCAGGCAGGGAGGAAAGGGTCGTGTGAGGGAGCCGTAGTTTAATAAACAATTGGAATCCCTTGTAAAAGGGAAGAGGGCGGCCTATGTAAAGATGAGGCGTGAAGGTTCAATTAGGGCGATTGAGAGTTATAAGGTAGCCAGGAAGGACCTGAAGAGAGAGCTAAGAGCAGCAAGGTGGGGACATGAAAAGTCCTTAGTTGGTAGGATTAGGGAAAACCCAAAGGCTTTCTATAGGTATGTTAGGAATAAAAGAATGACGAGGGTAGGAATAGGTCCAGTCAAGGATAGTAGTGGGAAGTTGCGTGTGGAGGCTGAAGAGATTAGGGAGACACTGAATGAATACTTTTCGTCAGTATTCACTCAGGAACAGGACGTTGTTGCCGATGTGAATATTGAGTCACAATTAATTAGAATGGATGGCTTTGAGGTATGTAGGGAAGAGGTGTTGGAAATTCTGGAAAGGATGAAAATAGATAAGTCCCCTGGGCCTGATGACATTTATCCTAGGATTCTCTGGGAAGCAAGGGAGGAGATTGCAGAGCCATTGGCCTTGATTTTTATGTCCTCGTTGTCTACAGGGATAGTGCCAGAAGACTGGAGAACAGCAAATGTGGTTCCCTTGTTCAAGAAGGGGAGTAGGGATAACCCTAGTAACTATAGGCCAGTGAGTCTCACTTCTGTTGTGGGCAAAGTCTTAGAGAGAATTGTAAGGGATAGGATTTATGAACATCTGGATAGGAATAATGTGATCAAGGATAGTCAGCATGGTTTTGTGAAGGGCAGGTCGTGCCTCACAAACTTTATTGAATTCTTGAGAAGGTGACTAAGGAGGTGGACGAGGGTAAAGCGGTAGATGTGGTGTATATGGATTCTAGTAAGGTGTTTGATAAGGTTCCCCATGGTAGGCTACTGCAAAAAATACGGAGGTATGGCATTGAGGGTGAGTTGGAGGTTTGGATTAGGAATTGGCTGGCTGGAAGAAGACAGATGGTAAAGGTTGATGATAAAGGTTCATCTTGGAGTGCAGTTACTAGTGGTGTTCCGCAAGGATTTGTTTTGGGACCATTGCTGTTTGTCATTTTTATAAATGACCTGGAGGAGGGGCTAGAAGTTGGGTAAGCAAGTTTGTGGATGATACGAAAGTCGGTGGAGTTGTTGACAGTGAGGAAGGATGTGGCAGGTTACAGCGGGATATAGATAAGCTGCAGAGCTGGGCAGAAAGGTGGCAAATGGAGTTCAATGTGGGTAAGTGTGAGGTGATTCACTTTGGTAAGAGTAACAAGAAGTTGGGGTACTGGGCTAATGGTCGGATACTTGGTAGTGTGGATGAGCAGAGGGATCTTGGTGTCCATGTATACAGATCTCTGAAAGTTGCCACCCAGGTAAATAGTGCAGTGAAGAAGGCATATGGCGTACTGGCTTTTATTGGTAGAGGAATTGAGTTCCGGACTCCTGAGGTCATGTTGCAGTTGTATAAGACTCTGGTGCGGCCGCATCTGGAGTAATGTGTGCAGTTTTGGTCACCATACTATAGGAAGGATGTGGAGGCACTGGAACGGGTGCAGAGGAGGTTTACCAGGATGTTGCCTGGTATGGTAGGAAGATCGTATGAGGAAAGGCTGAGGCACTTGGGGCTGTTTTCATTGGAGAAAAGAAGGTTTAGGGGTGACTTGATAGAGGTGTACAAGATGATTAGGGGTTTAGATAGGGTTAACCATGAGAACCTTTTTCCACATATGGAGTCAGCTATTACGAGGAGGCATAGCTTTAAATAAAGGGGTGGTAGGTATAGGACAGATGTTAGGGGTAGATTCTTTACTCAGTGAGTCGTGAGTTCATGGAATGCCCTGCCAGTATCAGTGGTGGACTCTCCCTCTTTATGGTCATTCAAGCGGGCATTGGATAGGCATATGGAGGATAGTGGGCTAGTGTAGGTTAGGTGGGCTTGGATTGGCGCAACATTGAGAGCCAAAGGGCCTGTACTGCGCTGTATTTTTCTGTGTTCTATCCTGTGAGTCTTACTTAACTCCTAGATAACACCCAGCCACATCTTTGTAGCATCAGTAAGACCGATCATTTCCACCTCTGCGACATTGCTTGATTCTGCTGCATCTTGGCTCATCTACTGTGGAACCCCTCAGAATCTAAGTACGACTACCCCAACACATTCCCACCTTCTCCCCTTCTTAAATTTGAGATCATCCTAAATTGCACAGCCACTGACACGGAGTCCCATTCTCTCTCACTCATGCTGGCTGGCCCACATCAGGATTGAAGAGTTAAATTATGTTGAAGGTTCTTTTTAAATGCCCAGTCTTTGTTGCAGTTTAGATCAAAACACTTGAGGAACGACAATACCAGCCTGGGATTCTCAAAAGGATCTGAAAATATTCTTTTGTGAATCTATTCTCTGTTACCTAAGCCAAAGGGTCACACTCCTTTTTCAATATTTCTTATCAGCTGCAGATACACCCAAGGGGGACAGTCATAAGCACAAGGGTTTGGGATTATAGACCACCAGGAGGAACTGGAAGCTGAGTTGAGGAAGACCGTTGGATTGCCACAGTCTAACAGCAGATTGAAAGGTAGTCTGGAGGTTGGATTTCAGGGCACAGAGTGCACAGTATTGATTACAATTGGGCAGAAGTGGGTACTGCAGATGTTGGAGTTTAGAGTGGCGCTGGAAAAGTACAGTAGGTCAGGCAGCATCCGAAGAGCAGGAAAATCGACATTCCGCGCAAAAGCCCTTCATCAGGACGGAAGGCCTCATTCTGATGAAGGGCTTTTGCCTGAAGCGTCGATTTTCCTGCTTCTCAGATGCTGCCTGACCTGCTATGCTTTTCCAGCGTCAGTCTAATCTTGACATTGATTACAATTGGCCAATTTTAAAACAAATTGAACTTCATTATAATTATACAATAGAAGTAAAAAGGGAATATATAAAAGACAGACTGAATGGTAATCACAACAAAATTAAAACTGCCAACGCAGAGACCTTTGCTCATTGATGGTATAGAAAAGCTGGAACAGCCATAGGTGCATAATGAGATTTACCCCATGGAGAGGGGAAATGCACAGTGAGATTTACGCCAGGAAGAGGGGGTCTGCACAGTGTGATTTACCCCAGGAAGAAGGGTCCCACACAGTGGGATTTACCCCAGGGACAGGGGACCCACGCAGTGGGATTTACCCCAGGGACAGGGGACCCACGCAGTGGGATTTACCCCAGGGACAGGGGACCCACACAGTGGGATTTGCCCCAGGGACAGGGGACCCACACAGTGGGATTTACCCCAGGGAGAGGGGGACTGCACAGTGAGATTTACCCCAGGGAGAGGGGGTCTGCACAGTGAGATTTACTCCAGGGAGAGGGGACCCACACAGTGAGATTTACCCCAGGGAGAGGGGACACACAGTGTGATTTGCTCTAGGGAGAGGGTGGCCCATACAGTGAGATTTACCCCGGGGGGGAGGGGGACACAGTGTGATTTATCCCAGGGAGATTGGACCTGCACATTGTGATTTACCCCAGGGAGAGGGGAGCCACACAATGAGATTAACCCCAGGGAGCGGGGACTCACACAGTGAGATTTACCCCAGGGAGAGGGGACACACAGTGAAATTTACACCAGGGCGTGGGGTCCCACACAGTGATGTTTTACCCCAGGGAGAGAGTCATGAACAGTGTGATATACCCCAGGAAAAGGGGTGTGCATGGTGTGATTTATCCGAGACCTGGGTCTCCCCTAAGAACAGCACTGATTTTTGGTAACATTTTAAACATTTTGGAAAATCTGTGTTTCAAAACATGCCCTCATCAGTGGATGATTTGCAAGCTGGAACTCCACAATAAATTCAAATGGAATTAATGTAAAGATGGATTTTAAGCAGACAATGGCTTCTGACTTTCTGTATCAGGTTTCTTTGTGGCCCACATAACCAGGGAAAAATCTTGTTTGCAAACACCTTCTTCCTTCATTATTTAGCAATTAGAATCAAAGAATCTGTACAGTGTGGAAACAGGCCAATTTGCCCATCAAGTCCACACTGACTCTCTGAACAGTATCCCAGCCAGCCCCATTCCCCTACATTTCCCATGACTAATGCACCTAATCTACACATCTCTGAACACCATGGGAAATTTTGCATGGCTGATTCACCTTACCTGCACATCTTTGGACTATGGCAGGAAACTGGAGGACCCAAAGGAATCCCATACAGACACAGGGAGAATGTGCAAACTACACGCAGACAGTTGCCTGAGGCTGGAATCGAACCCAGATGCCTGGCACTAGTGTATCATCACTGTATCATTTAAAATCAGAATTTGGAAATCCTGAAGTAATGTGGTGTCCACTAACAGTCTCTAGGCTTTCTGAGAGAGCTGGGCACTATGGGGGCTGGAGTACATTATCTCCCCTTCCACCATTAAACTGATTGGGCTCCCCACCTAGTTTCCTTCCTTTTCTTATTATCGTTACTCCGGTAGGCAGTGTTGTTATTTGGTTAATTGGGAAAGCTTGATAATTTGGTGCTGAGTTTACATATTAAAAGAATCCTTGAGTAATTTGGTGTCCCAATACGTAAACCTGAATGCTCATTCTGCTAAAAATCCCTATTATCTCTCAAATACTGCAAGGTGCTCAATAATTGAATGTGGCTCCATGCTAGCTAGTTACCCCAAAGTGATTTGACCATGTGTCTTAACTTCCTGGATGAGCTCCAGCAGTGAGTATTAGTAAGTAGTTTCATAATCTCCCCTCCCCCTAGCTCATCCCAGACCCAACCCCCCAACTTGGTACCACCCCCTCTACCTGTCCATTTTCCTGCCTACCTATCTGCTCAGCCCTACACTCTGACCTATCATCATCATCCCCACCTGCATCTACCTATCGCCTTTCCAGTTACCTTCCCTCCAGCTCAACCCGCCCCCCCACTTATCTTTCAACCCCCTTCCGCCCCATTCCCCCAGATTCCCGATGAAGGGCTTATGCCCGAAATGTCGACTCTCCTGCTCCTCAGATGCTGCCTGACCTGCTGTGCTTTTCCAGCATCACACTTTTTGAATCTGATCTCCAGTATCAGCAGTCCTCACTTTCTCCTAGTATTAGTAAGTCATCCAGCCATAGTGAAAAAATGAAGTGGGGGTGAGGAATTGCTCCCAGCCATCCGAGGCTTTTCAGTTTATGCAAAATTCACTCCATTCCAGTGGGGGTCAGTGCAGAGCCAATGAAGAACCAATGTTTTTCTTCCAAGTCACAGTGAAACCCTTTTCAATTTCCCCTGGCTGAGGTCACTATCTTGGTACCATCTGTGAATCAAACCAACATCTCAACATTTTTATTGACTAATCACTCATTGGATGCTTTTCTATCCAAGGCCACGTTATCAAAGGAAATCTTTTCCAACTGCATCTTGCTGGTAAGTGCCATAAGATTCCAACCAGTATAGAATTTGCCCCCGCCCCCCCACCGATACCCATTTTGCTAGGGCTCCTTGATGCTACACTTTGTCAAAAGAGATCTTGATGTCAATAGTTGTCATTATCACCACACATCAACTCCAGGACATCTCTGCAGGAGTTCCTCAGGGGAGTGTCCTTGGCCCAACCATCTTCAACTGCTTCATCAATGACCTTCCCTCCTCCATAATGTCTGGAATGGGGACATTCATCAATGATTGCACAATGTTCAACACTTGGCGCCTCCTCAGATATTAAAGCAGTCATGTTTAAATGTACCAATGCCCGAAATGTCGACTCTCCTGCTCCTCGGATTCTGCCTGACCCACTGTGCTTTTCCAGCACCACCCTTTTCAACTCTGACTCTCCAGTATCTGTAGTCCTCACTTCCTCCAAGTAACATTTGCACCACGCAAATGTTAAGCAATGACCATCTCCAATAAGAGACAATCTAACCACTACCCCTTTACATTCAATGACACAACATCATTGAAACTCCCACTATCAACATCCTGGCGGTTACCATTGACCAGAATCTCCACTGGACTTGCCACATAAACACAGTGGCTACATGAGCAGATCAAAGACTAGGAATGCGGCACCTCCTGATTCTCCAAAACCTGACCACCACCTACAAGGCACAAGTCAGGACTCTGATGGAATACTCCCCATTTGCATGGACTGGTGTAGCCCTAACAACACTCAAGAAGCCTGACACCATCCAAGACAAAGCAGCCCACTTGATTGGCAAATCATCTACAAGCGTCCACTCCCTCCGCCACAGTAGCAGCAGTATGTACTATCTGCAAGATGCACTGCAGAAATTCACCAAAGATCCTTACATAGCACCTTCCAAACCCACGACCACTTCCGTCTAGAAGATCATGGGTAGCAGATACACGGGAACACCTTCAACTGGTTCCCCTCCAAGCCATTTACCATCCTGACTTGGAAATGTATCACTGTTACTTCAGTGCCGCTGGGTCAAAATCTGGAATTCCCTCCCTAAGGGCATTGTGGGACAATCTACAGCATATGGACTGCAGTGGTTCAAGAAGGCAGCTCACCATCACCTTCTCAAGGGCAACTAGGGACGGGCAATAAATGCTGGCCCAGCCAATGACCCCATGTCCCACAAGTGAATCAAAAGAAAGTTAGGAAATGCTTGCCCAGTTACATAGTCTATATATCCCAGATTATGTACAATCCTTTTCTACAGCACACGTTGCATGAAACCCATTACCCATATATTAACAGATAAGAATAATTTAACCTCTTCCATGGCAGCTTTTCAGATTTTAAGAATATAATATAAATAGTAAGTCAAACATAAGAAATAGGAGATGCACTAGGCCATGTGGCTGATCTGATTGTGGCCTTAACTCTATTTTAAAGTCTGCACCCTCCCCCAACCCTTGACTCACTTGTTGATCAGCGTTCCTTAAGACTGACTCAGACAATGATGCTCCAAAATGCTACCACGTTCTGATGTCCTACAATATAGTCATCTGCTTTGCCATGGACTGTGATAGGATTTGGATTGTACCTGAGAAAGAAATAATTTTAATTTTTTTAAAATGCATTGCCATAGTACCTTCACAACTGAGAGCATCCAGAGTGTTTTACAGACACTTTCACTGTTGCAGTGTAGGGAAGACAGTAGACAATTTGGACAAAGCAAATTGTCCCATAAGCAGAAAAGTAACAAATGACTGAATTACCTGTTGGTTTTTCCAGTGATGCTGGTTGGGAGATGAATGCTGACTGGGACACGGGGGGAGAATCATTGTTACCCTGTACTTAACTTACAATTAAGGTAGACTTTTCAAGGCTCTCCCATTTTAATGATTTTTCATTTCAATATCAATTTTCTTGCTCACTCATGCATTGAACAGAATAATGCTTGGTCCCAGCTTAGTTGCTGAGGCCCTCAACACAGCTCCTGAATCCCCGACAGATTTATCTGCTTTTTGTGCCTTTGAAACACTTGGTTCATCCCAGAAAGACTTTCCACATGTTGGAAGGAATTATAACATGAAGTGTAGCACAGAGGAACAGGAAATAAGGAAGTACTAAATCATTCTGACACTGTATCCCAGCAATAAAACTATCCAGAGTTAGAAAGAGCAAGTATCTTGGACATATTGGACAGCAAATGGAATATAATGTGAAGAGAGCTGGAAAAACAACAAATGGTAGAGATCACAGTGGGCCAGACAACATCCATGGAGAGAGAGCAAGCTAACATTTCAAATCTAGATAACTCTTCATCAGAGCTTAAGTGAAGTGTGGAGGGGACCGCATTTATGCTATGGTTTGAGAGGGGTGGGGGTGAGGGCAGTAGGTGTTGGGTGAAAAGATGTTGATAGTTCAGACTAAGTGATTGGAATCTGAGAATAGTAGAACAATGGTGCCTCCTGCCAGACTTGAAAGGACAGTAAGTGGAATAGGGGGAGGGGAGGACATGATAACAAGCTAAAAGAAAGGAAAGAAATCGGAATTGGTTCACAATTTGAACATGTTGAACTCAATATTAATCCAGAAGGTTGTAAAGATTCAGCCAGGATTGTTGTCTATTGAGATTCAGAGACTGTTGCTGAAAAACAGGTAAACAGGTAACTCCATGACTGGACAGCCTTTGTCGCAATGTTTCCTATCCATAAAGACATAAGGTGGGCCAGTTGGTGAATAGCAACAGATGTCCATGGGCTGGTATCAAACACAGTGAGGGAAGGCCTTTATAAGCAGCCTGCTTGCTCTGCTCACAGAGAAAAGTGGGGAGCTTGGTTGGAGGTGAGAGAGAGGTGAGGGCTAATGGGAGGAGTGTCAAAGTTAGTGTTGCAAAAGAGGAGGGTGACAAAATTGGAATCCAGGGAAGGAGAGGCAAGGAATAAATTTCTGGAAAAGTTGAGAAACAGGAAACTTCGTTGCGGCTATTTTGTTTCAGTAAACCTAAAAATAAATCTATGTTTTTGCAGATCACATTGTAAGTGATATCACTGTGAAATGACTGCTATTTTGGAAATCTTTAGTCATATAATTTTTGTAAGTAATTGTTCAACAGGACCTTTTCCCTAATATGTCTCTTCTGGCATCTAAATATCTTTTTCTGGGAAACAGGTCTTTCTTTTTCAGGAAACTGTGCACTGACAAAGTTATATTGGAGTGAATCCAGCAATGATTTAGTTCTGTGTTATATTGTGAAATCAGGTGTCCCTGCTCAAAGGATGAAAAATTGGATCATGCTTAAATTGAGCACAATTCCAAAGCAGGACAGGCTGCACATGTCTAATAAGGTTGGAGTCAGGACAAAGCTATATTGGTCTGCTGGCCTTATTTACTTATTACTAGTGAGATGCAGGCAATAGTCATAACGTGAGTTACTTTCGCCTCTAAAGATGTTTTTCTGGCTGCAGACTGTCTGAAGAAACTGACTTTCGGATTTGTGGTTGATCGGATTCAAATCCTTCAAAAGGGACATCAATGTGGCATTAGAGTTTTTATTTGCATTTGAGGTTTAATGCCTGCTTCACGATGGTTCCCTAGGTGGTTCTGGAAGGGCATTCATGAAGGTGGTGGTTGGCATAGAATGAGTATGTGCATGTGACCCATCTTCAGAGGCCTTGAGGCACCTCTTAATGGATGTAAAATTGATACAGTGTGATGCAATTTCTAACCCAAATATTCATGGCCACCTACCCAATCCTCATTTGAGTTTGACAGCTGGATCAGCACAAAGTAATTGTTATGGCAGCAAAGACTATAAGCACTGCTGACCTCTGACTTCTTCTAAGTGGTTCCTGGAGTCAGCATCTCATTGCGATTCCAAATGCAAGGGTGAGCTGGCCTTACTCTCAATCCATCTCTTTCAGTAAACTTTTTTGTGCAGCTATTTTGCTTTCAGATTTTGTGCTACTGTTTTATCTTTTCCTTCACCTTCCATTTGTCATTTATGCACCTTTAGCTAGTTTCTAGATGACAGTGTCCAATGTCAGCAGGGAGCACCAACAAAATGAAATATGTTCTTTTGCAGTCTGGAATTAAGCCTGGTTCCACAAGATGTTACTCCAAAACATGTCATTTGGATGTCAACTGTCTGACTAGGCCTGTAATTACAATACTGTCCTAATTTACCGTTACAAATTTCTTAACTTCTTGTTATGGGTTCTATATATTGTTGGTATTCTCAGATTCATATTGAATCTTCAATCAGAAGTCCATCAGGTATTACAATTAATGCTTTCTGTATCTCTGTTCCTCTGTGTCAATTTGTAAGACCTCTCTCTCTCGTAATCTGTTTTGGAATTTTGCAATTGCAGTTCTGCAATTGTGAAAAATTACATTGGAGATTCTGAAAACATCGACAGTTCAATACCATTGACCCAAAGATCAGTTGGTCATTTGGCAGCTCTGTCACTATATAACCTGACCTTGGGGATCTGCTGTACATCTCCAGCATTTTGATTGCAATGTCATATTCAGAGATAAACTAAATTAAACCTAAACACCAAGGTGACAGTATTAAGTTATTTCTTTTTTTATACTAATGATGGTCATTGGATAGAAATGAATAACATAAAGGATAGGACCTATAATAATATTGCAGAATTTAACAATGTAGAAAGCATGGAGCAAAGAATGTGAACACACTCACTTCTTAAGTACAACATGCATAACTATGCCTACCATTGATTGCCATTGCTTTTTTGTGGGAAATGCTGCAAAATATTTGTCAGTCTTCAAAGATAGTAAACTAAAACGCTGGAAGTTTCTGGTTACAAAGGCCCAACAACATCTCTTCTTCCTCAGGCAGCTGAGGAAATTTGGCATGATGGTGAATACCCTTGCCAATTTTTATAGGTGTGCCATTGAGAGCATTCTGTCTGGATGTATCACTATCTGGTATGGCAACTGTACCATTCAAGATCTGAGACGATTACAGAGAGTGGTGAACTCAGCCTGGACACTCACAAAGGCCAACCTCCCATCAATAAAATCCATCTACCAGGCCCGCTGTCAAGGAAAGGCCACCAGCATTCTTAAAGATCCATCCCACCCTGGCAATGGTTTTCTACAGCCTCTACATTGGGGAGAAGGTACAGAAGCCTGAACCAGCCAGTTTCTACCCTACTGTTGTTAGAATTACTGAATGGACTCTCAACTCTTAGCATTTGCCTGTCCCTGTGTTTTTGCTTTTGCCACTGTTTACCTATTATTTACTATCTATGCAACTTAATTCTGTGATCTGCTTGTATTGTTCACAAGACAAAACTTTTCACTATGCCTTGGTACACGTGGCAATAAATTCAATTCAATTCATTCATACCAGCATTTCCATTATTCATCCCAATCAATCAGAAGCAGTGTCCACCCAGCTGTAAGCAAATATGCAAAATCTTGGCAGGTGGAATATAATATAGGAAAATGTGAGGTTTTACACTTTGGTAGGAAGAATAGAGGAACCACATTTATTTAAAAGGAGAAAGACTGCAGAAAGCTGAAACACAGATGAATTTTGGGATCCTCATGAATCATGAAAAAAACTAATATCCAGGTTCAGCAGGTAATAGGGAAGACAAATAGAATATTGGCCTTTACTCCAATGAGGATTAAATATAAAAATCGGGAAATGTCCCTGAAACTAAACAAGATAGAAATCAGACCACATCTAGAATACTGTGAATAGTTTTGGTTCCCTTATATATGGAAAGGCATACTGGCACTGGAGGCACTCCAAGGAAGGTTTACTAAGTTGGTCCCATTTATGGAGGAATTTTCTGATCAGGAGAAGTTGAAGAGTTTGAGTCTTCCTTCATTGGAGTTTAGAAGAATGAAAGAAGACATGTTCAAACATATTATTCAAAAATATAAAATTCTTAGGGAACTTGACAGGGTAGTTTTGTATAGGTTGTTCTCTCTAATGGGAGGGTTTAGGACCATAGGGCGTAATTAGTGGGCGGCACGGTGGCACAGTGGTTAGCACTGCTGCCTCGCAGCGCCGGAGTCCTGGGTTCAATTCCCGCCTCAGGCGACTGACTGTGTGGAGTTTGCACGTTCTCCCCGTGTCTGTGTGGGTTTCCTCCCACAGTCCAAAGATGTGCAGGTCAGGTGAATTGGCCATGCTAAATTGCCCGTAGTGTTAGGTAAGGGGTAGATGTAGATGTAGGGGTATGGGTGGGTTACGCTTCGGCGGGGCAGTGTGGACTTGTTGGGCCGAAGGGCCTGTTTCCACACTGTAAGTAATCTAATCTAATCTAATCTAATCTCAAAGAAAGGGGTTGCCCATCTAAGACGGCAGTGAGGACGATTTTCTCCTTTGGAAGAGTAATGAACTGTGGAAGTCTTCACCAGAGAAGTTGGTCACTGCTGAGATAGATTTTTAATCCTAAGGAAATCAAGAGTATCAGGGAAAAGGCAGGAATATGGAACTGAGAATTACCAGATCAGCCAAGATCTCACTGAATGCGGAGCAGACTTGATGGGCCAAATGGCCTACATCAATTCCTACATCTTATGGTTTAACAGAGACTGCCGTTCATTGGATTTAGAGGAAATGATATGCACTAAATAGATGCCAGCTGTTACTTCATTTCTGTTTTGAATACTTAAAGGAAAAAGCTCTGTTGGGTAAGAGAATGGGACAAACTGGAGCTCCCTGCATGGTGTGCATCGATTCAGTGATTAGCCCTCCCTCTCTGCCTTCCTCATTTTCCTCACATTGTTATTTACCAAAAATAGAAATAAAAAGTCTCAGAAAACTTTGATGGAGAGCCAGTATGTTTGGAATTAATCTGGTGAGTGCCAGTATACCCAAGGAAATTCCAATTTCTTTGCAATGCTTAGTTTTTAAAGCTCATAACTTGGAGAAACTTTACCATGGTGATAATACAGTTTCTCTGTCTTATTGAGTAGTCTTATTGTTGCAATATTAACATATAGCATTTAAACAGATGTGAACACAAATAAGCAGTTTCTTCCCCATTATCTATTTACCTCCTTTCTCTCTCTTCTGTGTCAGATTTATTTTAACATTATCTTTACTTATTTTCTGGTTAATGTAATCTATTCTATAATTAATTTATTATTTAGGAACCTAGAAAACCTAATGATCCATATGGGTAATTTGTCTAGGTATGCTCCTGTGAAGCTGCTTGCTATTTATAACTTTAATGGCACTATATAAATGTGAGTTGTTCATAGGATCAGAGTCCCTGCAGCGTGGAAGCAGGCAATTCAGCCCATTGAGTCCACTCTGAGCTGCTGAAGAACATCCCACCCAAAACCACCCACCTGACCCTATCCCTGTAGCCCCACATTTTCCATGGCTAACCTACCTAACCCACACATCTCTGGACACTATGGGTAATTTACAATGGCCAAAATACCGAACCTGCACAACTTTGGACTGTGGGAGGAAGCCAGAGCACCCAGAGGGAATCTGCACACAGACACCGGGAGATTGTGTAAACTCCACACAGACAGATACCCAAAGGTGGAATCAAACCTGGGACCCTGGTGCTGTGGGGCAGCAGTGCCAACTACTGAGTCACTGGGCCATCTTGGTTGTTGTTTGGAAGATGTTGATTTCTAATTTACAGAAAACCTACTTCAGAATCTCAGTGATTAACATGTTGACCAGGTCAACCTTTGATATCTGTTGAAAGTGTCAAACTGGGGAGGTATTCTGCAGCAAGTATCTTCCTCTCCAGGCTGCCAGTAATCTGAATTCATTCATTTGTTTCTGATGTGAAAACAGCTAAACCAGATCTTGATTTAATTACTCATTCCATTTATTTTTCAATCACCATTATGATTTTGAGCTTGAATATAACCTTGGATAATATTACTTCAGGAAAATTATTATTGCAAAACATGCTAGTCCTAAATCCTAAGTTTATTGAATCATTCGTTCTCTTAATGAGTCACTTGAGACAGGAAGAACCCTGCCTAAATGATTCTTATGTGAGTTAAATACCAAAGTACATTTATAATCAATTTCAATGCCAATGTTCAATCCAGGGCTTGACTAAATGGAAACTACCAACTCGGAGCTTCTCTTTGGCAACTTAAGTGTATAAAGTTTGTGCGAAGATTTGTAGCTTGGGTGCTCGTTGTTGTGGTTCTGTTCGCCCAGCTGGGAATTTGTGTTGCAGATGTTTCATCCCCTGTCTGGGTGACATCCTCAGTGCTTGGGAGCCTCCTGTGAAGCGCTTCTGTGTTGTTTCCTCTGGCATTTAGAGTGGTTTGTCTCTGCCGCTTCCGGTTGTCAGTTCCAGCTGTCCGCTGCAGTAGCCGGTATATTGGTCCAGGTCGATGTGTTTGTTGATAGAATCTGTGGATGAGTGCCATGCCTCTAGGAATTCCCTGGCTGTTCTCTGTTTGGCTTGACCTATAATGGCAGTGTTGTCCCAGTTGAACTCATGTTGCTTGTCATCTGCGTGTGTGGCTATAGCTGGTCGTGTCATTTCGTGGCTAGTTGGTGTTCATGGATACGCATCATTAGCTGTCTTCCTGTTTGTCCTATGTAGTGTTTTGTGCAGTCCTTGCGCGGGATTTTGTACACTACATTGGTTTAGCTCATGCTGGGTATCGGGTCCTTTGTCCTGGTGAGTTGTTGTCTGAGAGTGGTTGTTGGTTTGTGTGCTGTTATGAGTCCTAGTGGTCGCAGTAGTCTGGCTGTCAGTTCAGAAATGCTCTTGATGTATGGTAGTGTGGCTAGTCCTTTGGGTTGCGGCATGTCCTCGTTGTCTTTCCCTTAGGCACCTTTTGATGAAATTGCGTGGGTATCCGTTTTTGGTGAATACATTGTAAAGGTGGTGTTCTTCCTCTTTTTGCAGTTCTGGCGTACTGCAGTGTGTTGTGACCCTTTTGAACAGTGTCTTGAAGCAACTTCTTTTGTTTGTGTTGGGGTGGTTGCTTTCATAGTTCAGGACTTGGTCTGTGTGTGTGGCTTTCCTGTAAACCTTTGTGGTGAATTCTCCGTTCGGTGTTCTCTGTACCATCACGTCTAGGAATGGGAGTTGGTTGTCCTTTTCTTCCTCTCTAGTGAATCGGATTCCTGTGAGTGTGGCGTTGATGATCCGGTGTGTGTTCTCTATTTCTGTGTTTTTAATGATTACAAAGGTGTCATCCACATATCTGACCCAGAATTTGGGTTGAATTTGCAGTAAGACTGTTTGTTCTAATCTTTGCATTACCGCTTCTGCTATGAATCCTCTGTTCACCTCTATCGACAAAACCCTAGCCAGAGAAACAATAGCCAACCTGCTGGACATACAGAACAGACAACAAGACGGGGAACCTATCAACAAAGACGGCATACTCAAACTACTCGACCTGTGCCTCACAACACACTTCACATTCAACAACCAAATATATGAACAAATCAACGGCACACCCATGGGCTCACCCATCTCTGGATTTATAGCAGAAACGGTAATGCAAAGATTAGAACAAACAGTCTTACCGCAAATTCAACCCAAACTCTGGGTCAGATATGTGGATGACACCTTTGTAATCATTAAAAACACAGATATAGAGAACACACACTGAATCATCAACGCCACACTCAGGAATCCGATTCACTAGAGAGGAAGAAAAGGACAACCAACTCCCATTCCTAGACGTGATGGTACAGAGAACACCGAATGGAGAATTCACCACAAAGGTACACAGGAAAGCCCCACACACAGACCAAGTCCTGAACTATGAAAGCAACCACCCCAACACACACAAAAGAAGTTGCATCAAGACACTGTTCAAAAGGGTCACAGCACACTGCAGCACACCAGGACTGCAAAAAGAGGACGAAGTACACCTCTACAATGTATTCACCAAAAACGGATGCCCGCGCAATTTCATCAACAGATGCCTAAGGGAAAGACAATGGAATGAGGACATGCCACAACCCAAAGGACTAGCCACGTTACCATACATCAAGAATATTTCTGAACTGACAGCCAGACTACTACAGCCACTAGGACTCATAAAAGCACACAAACCAACAGCCACTCTCAGACAACAACTCACCAGGACAAAGGACCCGATACCCAGCATAAGCAAAACCAATGTAGTGTACAAAATCCCATGCAACGACTGCACAAACCACTACATAGGACAAACAGGAAGACAGCTAACGATCCGTATTCATGAACCCCAATTAGCCACGAAACGACACGACCAGCTATCCTTAATAGCCACACACTCAGGTGACAAGCAACATGAGTTCGACTGGGACAACACTACTATTATAGGACAAGCCAAACAGAGAACAGCCAGGGAATTCCTAGAGGTATGGCACTCATCCACAGATTCTATCAACAAACATATCGACCTGGACCCAATATACCGGCCACTGCAGCAGACAGCTGGAACTGACAACCGGAAGCGGCAGAGACAAACCACTCTAAATGCCAGAGGAAACAACACAGAAGCGCTTCACAGGAGGCTCCCAAGCACTGAGGATGTCACCCAGACAGGGGACGAAACGTCTGCAACACGATTTCCCAGCTCAGCGAACAAAACCACAACAACTTAAATGTATTTCCTCAATGAACATGAGCAAAAACAGCTGCCTTTCTCTAGTCAGTGGGCTCCTCTGATCCTCGTCCTATTGGGAACATGGAAATACTACCACACAAGGCTTTTACTTTTATGGTTTATTTACAATTATTCTTTGATTATCCAGTCAATCAAACAACATTCCACGGTTTTATCCCAATGGGAATAGAATAGATCAGTATTAGTATATTGTGAATGGTCTGTTGGAAGGAGTAGACACGATACAGCAATTTTCTTGATTGTTAATTTCCTTAAATTGGAGACAATGGATAGCCTTGTTTTTCTGCTTGGGTACATGAATGCATGTCATTCCACTCTCTCTCTGTGTGAGTAAGGATTGGTATCGCAGGTGCAAATAAAGTGTTTCTCTCTTTATTCATGTAGAGACAAGGGTGCCTCCAGTCAGGGCAGCAATTATTGCCCATCACTAATTGCCAAGAGGGCAGTTAAGAGTCAACCACATTGTTGTGGCTCTGGATTCACATGTAGGCCAGACCAGGTTTGGATGGTCAATTTCCTTTTCTGAAGGTCATTAATGAACCAGGTGGGATTTTTCAACAATGGTTTCATGGTCACCAATGGATTCCTATTGAATTCAAATTCTACAAACTGCCATGGCAGGATTTGAACACAGGTCCTCAGAACATTAACTGAGTTTCTGGATGAATAGTCTAATGATAACGCTATTAGGCCATCACCTTACCCATCATCTCCAAGTCTCCACCACCTTTGGTATTGGTGGCCTAGTGTTCCAACTAAAACATGTTAGTTAAGCATTGCTGCTGACCATCCAGGTCCTCCATTGCCACCACCTTCCCTGTCTATTGAGTTAACCTTTTGCAATGGTGCTTTTGAGCTCTTCTTCTGCCACACTGAATAGGTTTGAAACAGAACATTTTTGCTCAGCGATTCGATCATCAATTCCACCTTCACATCCAACTTTTGAAGAATTGAATCACTGGTGCATCACTGGTTTTGAGATATCTTGAGAAGATGATTTTAACTTGGCCATTCAAATGCCCTAATGCTTTTACTCAATCATACAGTCAGAGAATGTACAGCACAGAAACAGACTCTTCAGTCCAACGTGTCTATGCCAACCAGATATCCCAACCCAATCTATTCCCACCTGCCAGCACCCGGCCCATGTCCTCCAAATCCTTCTTATTTAAATACCCATCCAGATGCCTTTTAAATATTGTAATTGTACCAGCCTCCACCACTTCCTCTGGCAGCCCATTCCATACAAGTACCACCCTCTGCACGAAAAGGTTGCCCCTTAGGTCTCTTTTATATCTTTCCCTTCTCACCTTAAACCTATGCCCTCTAGTTCTGGACTACCCCACCCCGGGGAAAAGACTTTGTCTATTTATCCTATCCAGGTCCCTCATGATTTTATAAACCTCTGAGGTCACCCACTCATCCTCTGATGCTCCAGGGAAAACAGCCCCAGCCTATTCAACCCCTCCCTATGGCTCAGATCCTCCAATGTGGCAACATCCCTGTAAATCTTTTCTGAACCCTTTCAAGTTTCACAACATCCATCCAATACAATGGAGACCAGAGTTACACACAATATTCAAAAAGTGGCCTCACCAATGTCCTGTACAGCCGCAACATGACCTCCCAACTCCCATACTCAATGCTCTGACCCATAAAGGAAAGTATACCAAATGCCTTCTTCACTATCCTGTCTACCTACCACTCCACTTTCAAGGAGCTAGAACCTGCACTCCAAGGTCTCTTTGTTCAGCAACACTCCCTAGGACCTTACCATAAAGTGTATAAGTCCTGCTAAGATTTGCTTTCCCAAAATGCAGCACCTCACATTTATCTAAATTAAACTCCATCTGCCAATTCTCAACCCATGGGCCCATATGATTAAGATCCTATTGTAATTTGAGGTAACCTTCTTCACTGTTCACTATACTTCCAATTTTCATGTCATCTGCAAACTTACTAACTATACCTCTTATGCTCATATTCAAATAATTTATTCATCTTTCCCAAAATGCGTATAGGAGAAAGCTTCCTGCATAGTTTAATATTGTTTTACACTTCTTTCACTTTTTGTAAGCCTTCCCTTCCTGTTTATATTCTGTGTTATTCTAAATTCATCTTTCAATTTCCTTCTTGCAATCACCCAGGATTGTCTTCGGGGAAATCAAGGATGCATAAGCAATTATGTAATGTTATGTTAAAAAGTTGGGAAGGAAAGGTGTTTTTGATGAAGGTCATATGCTTTAAAATGGCTGCGCCTCAGGCTCAATATGGTGCGATCTCGAGGACAGCCTATCTCAGGTGGATGTTGTCCATCTTGTACTGTTAGCCACAATGAGAAGATGGCATGGAGCCCATGAGAACTTGGAGTAGTCTACAGATTTAATCATCTTAAGTTTAGTTGTTGAATCCTCTGGAAAAGAAAAGTGACTGGGCTCCAATTGATGACCGCTGTGTATTAAGATTTAGTTAGCTTCAGGTATTCAAAGGATGTCTGACATTCTATTCAAAGATCACCAAGAGGTTTAAGGGTTTAAGGTTTAAAACATCTCCTGCAAAAACTGTACTGTGTGGTATTTAACTAACGCAAAAGTTCTAAGTTTTTATCCCAGTTGCACTGGGTGAGTTGACCTCAGCTGTAACAGAAGTATTGTTGAACTCATTGGGTTGAGCTTGGCTTTGATGTTATCCACCTACATTACATGCCAACTGTTTAGGCATGGAAAACAGTCACTTGGATGAGATGCAGGAAGATGTTGGCATCAGTGTAATAGAGAAAAAGTTAAGTTCCTTCAAGAGTTGAATGGAAAAGATTGGAGCTAAGTCGACATTGTGCAATTCTACAGCAACTTCCATAGCTTGTAAATATGATATTAGATCATGAAAAATAATACAAAGGAAGGATACTAGGTAAGAAAAACACCATTCATGTCACAACACTGTGCCACTTTCAATCTGATATCAGACTCCTCAAATTTGAACATGGGACCTGAAATAACTCCACAAAGACTGGTATCCCATCACTATGTCATCCTTAATTTATATGTGCACAGTGCATGACACTGACCCAGCTAGCAGAGGCCATCTCTTGGAGTGAGCAGAACCCTGGCACTCCTGTTTATTTTTTTTCCCTGTTTATTTTATTTTATTAAACAATTACAAAACCGTTTACAAAAAACAGTTAACATTTACAGCTGTATACAACAGTAATTTTACAAGGGAGAGGAGCAGCAAAGCCAGGCTCCAAACCTTACCGTTCAACCAGTTTACAGGGAGATGAGGACAAACCTCAAATCCCAGTTTCACATATGACAAGACAGCGACAATGACATTTGTACATAAAAAGCCAATCAAGTTGCATTAAAAAAAGTGCATACAATATAGACCCAGCAAGCCCCCATCCCTCCCACCTTCCGACCACTCTAAGGCAGCCCGCCCCTACACACCTTCCAGTTCTCGGTCCACTCCATGCCCCTTCCAGTTCTCGGTCCACCCTGACGCACCTTTCGACCACCTCTGGGGCAGCCCGCCTCGGTACCTGCCCGGGTTGACAGCACTGAGGACGGCTGTCCGCCTTCTGGCTCTCGGTCTGCCCCTACATACCATTGGGCTCTCACCCACCCCGATGTGCCGTCTGGCCAGTGGGCTACCCTGACACACCTTCCGGCCACCCGTAGGACAGCTCGTCACCTTCCCTGGGACGACAGCGTGCTGGGTAACCCACAAGCCTTCCCCTACATGCCTTCTGGCTCTCAGCTGCTCTGACACACCTTCCGACCACCTCTAGGACAGCCCATCCCGATCACCCCTTCTCAGGACAACAGCGCTCAGAACGGCCTACCCACCATCTGACTCTCGGGGTGACTGGCATCAGAGTGGCCTGCCCACCCTCTGGTTTTTGGGACAGCCTACCAATCTTCAGGTTCACAGGATGGCCTACCCACCTTCCGGCTCTCGGGGTGACAGCTTTCAAGATGACCCATGAGCCTCCCAGCTCACAGTAAGGCCTGCCAGACCCAGGGACACGCAAGATAGTGCAGGTGATAGGCCCAACAAACAATACGATACAGTTAATTACCGAAAAACAGAGTCCTTTCTGGCACACAGTCCAAATATATAGAGTCTTCAAAATATAGAGTCCATTTCCAGGAATGGAGTCCACTCCAGTTTTTCAGGTGCATTATCCAAAATGGAGTCCACTCCAAACTGCGGAGTCCACTCCAAACTGCAGAGTCCACTCCTGAAGGCAGCAAATGCACACCCTACAGCACACAAATGTTCAGTCTCCATGAAGTCCTGGCCCAGCCTTGGAAAACCAAGCCCACTCACAGAAACATAGTACATTATACAGGTGCAGTTAACTCACAGGGGTTTGATCCACTCCTGAAGGCAAGGTCTTCTCCCAGACTCCAGGATACAGCAAGTGCTCACCTCCCAGCACACACACAGATGTTTGATCTTCAGAGGCCCAGTCCCAGGGCTAGGCCTCCCCACAGGAACAGCTCCTCTGGTAAAATGTATGTCTTCTGCAAGGACTCAGTCCAAACACCAAAACAAGTCAGAACACATACAAAAAACAAAGGATGCACTCCTGTTTATATCTGCCAGCCATGACTCCCTGATTGGACCAGATTAACATCCCCAATTGGGGAACTCATATTCTATGATATCCCCCTAACTGACATCATTCCAATCACTACAGGACTTTTAATAGGCCATAGGTTTGAGAATCTCAACTTATTTAATTAGAATTTAATAAATGGAGGGAATGTCAAATAAACAATAGCTTCAAGGTCTTCATTAATAGATGCAACTTTACTCGTCATCTGAACTTAGTATTTTCTGTTTGTATTACGGATGTGGTAAAATTCTTTAAAGAAATGTTCAATGTTGGAGAAGGGAAGGGAAGAACACCAGCTCGAAAGGGACAGATGAAAGAGTGTATCAGCTTCAATGGCAATGGAAAAACATGCCAGTGTGACTTTGGTTAGATGAGGGATAAAGTGTCAGTTTAATCAAAAGGATGGCAATAGAGAAGGGGGTCAACATGGATGAGTTGTACAACTAGAAGGGATGGGGAAAGAATCCATGTGTATATAAGAGTGGGGACTTAAATAGTATACAAGGTCTTTTCATAAATAAAAAAGCAATGGCTTAACGAAGGTGCAAATGCCACTCATGTTTCTAATCAAAAATAAAATGAAAAAAAATCATCAGTTATGAATGATAAAGGTGATTGCAATGATCCAGAAAGAATAATTTTTAAGATACCTAATGAAAACTTTCTGGGACAACATCCCTGGATCTTCACTTCCTACAAGTGACTCACCAATTTGGTGCTTCAACATTGGATTTTCTCTTCAGGTTTTTATGTATTTATCTTTTTTTAAAATTGCTCACAGTTGTCTTTTCCCTAGGATGGGGGATTTCAAGACAAAGAGGCACATTTTTAAGGTGAGGGGAAGAGATTATAAAAAACATAAAAGGCCGATTGTTTACACAGAGGGTGGTTCACGTGTCAAGAACTTCCTGGGAAAGTGGTGGATGTGGGTACAATTACAATGTTTAAAATATATTTCGATAGATACATGAATAGGAAAGGTTTGAGAGACATAAGCAGACAGGTGAGACGAGCTTGGTTTGGGATTATATTTGGGGTGGACTGATTGGATTGAAGGGTCTGTTTCTATGCTGTATGACTGTATGATTCTGTATGCCTACAACTTATATTCTAAAGCTAAGGTAACCATATATTTTCACATCTAGTAGCCACATTTTCAGAAGCAATGCTCATTTCTTTGTTTTACACCAATATGCCAATTGTTTTGAAGATGTCGATTAGCGCTTGCACGTTTTTTAGGCTGGCTCACCTGGTGACCTGCAAAACAAAATGGTTACTAAAGCCATTCATGAAAGAAAATGCACTTTACTTGAAAATATTAGGACACCAGAGAAAAAAGTTGAAATCAATAACTGCTGAGCTTTGGCCTCAGTGGATCAGCAAATTTCAATTGTGTCCCAATTTGATTTTATTGTACCTGAGAACTCTGTGGGAATCTAGGGAAGTGATTGCTCAGCCCCTTGCTGAGATATTTGTATCATTGATAGTCACAGGTGAGGTGCTGGAAAACTGGAGGTTGGCTAAAGTGGTGCCACTGTTTAAGAAGGGTGGTAAAGACAAGCCAGGGAACTATAGACCAGTGAGCCTGACGTTGGTAGCGGGCAAGTTGTTGGAGGGAATCCTGAGGGACAGGATGTACATGTACTTGGAAAGGCAAGGACTGATTAGGGATAGTCAACGTAGCTTTGTGCATGAGAAATCACAAACTTGATTGAGTTTTTGAAGACATAACAAAGAGGATTGATGAGGGCAGAGCGGTTCATGTGATCTGTATGGACTTCAGTATCTATATTGACAAGGTTCCCTATGGGAGACTGGTGAGCAAGGTTAGATCTCGCGGAATACAGGGAGAACTAGCCATTTGGATACAGAACTAGCTCAAAGGTAGAAGATAGAGGGTGGTGGTGGAGGGTTGTTTTTCAGACTGGAGGCCTGTGACCAGTGAAGTGCCACAAGGATCGGTGCTGGGTCCACTACTTTTCATCATTTATATAAATGATTTGGATGTGAGCATAAGAGGTAGAGTTTCTAAGTTTGAAGGTGACACGAAAATTGGAGGTGTAGTGGACTGCGAAGAAGGTTACCTTGGATTATAACGGGATCTTTATCAAATGGGCAGTAGGCTGAGAAGTGACAGATGGAGTTTAATTTAGATACATGTGGGGTGCTGCATTTTGGGAAAGCAAATTTTAGCAGGACTTATACACTTAATGGTAAGGTCCTAGGGAGTGTTTCTGAACAAAGAGACCTTGGAGTGTAGGTTCATAGCTCCTTGAAAGTAGAGTTGCAGGTAGATAGGATTGTGAAGGAAGCGTTTGGTATGCTTTTCATTATTGGTCAGAGTATTGAGTACAGGGGTTAGGATGTCTTGTTGCAGCTGTACAGGACATTGGTTAGGTCAAAAGTGGCCACTTTTGGAATATTGCATGCAATTCTGGTCTCCTTCCTATCAGGAGGATGTTGTGAAACTGGTTCAGAAAGGATGTTGCCAGGATTGGGGTATTTAAGGTTGCATAGGCTAGGGCTTTTTTCCCTGGAGCATCGAAGGCTGAGGGGTGACCTTATAGAGGTTTATAAAATCATGAAAGACATGGATAGGGTAAATTGGCAAGGTCTTTTCTCTGGGGTGGGGGAGTCCAGAACTAGAGGGCATAGGTTTAAGGTGAGAGGGGAAAAATATGAAAGAGACCTAAGGGGCAACGTTTTCATGCAGAGGATGATATGTGTGTGGAATGGGCTGCCAGAAGAAGTGATAGAGGCTGGTACAATTGCAACATTTAAAAGGCATCTGGATGGGTACATGAATAGGAAGGCTTTGGAGGGATATGGGCCTGGTGCTGGCAGGTGGGACTAGATTGGGTTGGGATATCTGGTCACCATGGATGCGTTGGACCGAAGAGTCTGTTTCCATACTGTACATTTCTATGACTTACATTGTGGAGCGGGGTCAAATTTAATGCAAAGCTACTTTTTTGTCACAACCAGTCAGACACTCAGGTTTGTGAGACAGCGAGGTAATTATCAGTCTCAATTGCAGATTTATCGGTAGACAACCAAGTTTATTTTAGTAGTGAGACCTTTGGGACCTCAATTTTCACTATGAAAACCTAAAAATTCTGTAATGTGTTTGGTTTGCTGACATTAAGAAGCCCAGTTGTGTTTTATATGCTGGCCAGGAGTATGATGGAACCAAGACTTAGTGCCTGAGCAGTAAAAACGCCACTTGAAATATGCCAGGCCAAGTACATTAATCCTTTTGCTTGGTAAAACAGATACTGTTTAATTGTTGTGATACATTAGAAGAAGTACAACTAGGCAAGTTCAAAGATTAGGTAAAGCAAATTTGTAGTTTATTTTTAACTATTATTTAAACTTCTGCTTCAATTAGTCTGAAAAGAGACAAAATACATCAATACACCCTCCTCATTCCTGATGAAGGGCTTATGCCTGAAACATCGATTCTCCTGCTCCTTTGATGCTGCCTGACCTGCTGCGCTTTTCCAGCAACACATTTTTCAGCTCAGACAAGATACATCAATGCAATTATTAACGATATGTCTATATATTAATGACTTGGATGATGGAAATTAATGTGCTATTGGCAAGTTTGTAGATGATACAAAATAGTTATGAACTATTGAGGATGTTCAGAGTGATGTAGCTAGGTTAAATGACTGAGCACAACCCTGGCAGATGCAACATAATGTGGGAAAATGTGAAGTTATTCACCTTTGGCAGGAAGAACGGAAGAGTAGAATATTATGTAAATGGAGAAAGACAGATGAGGTGGGAGTCCTTGTGTATACGTCACAAAAAGTTACTATCCATGTTCAGTGGATAATAGGAAAGGCAAATGGACTTTTGACTTCTATTTCAAAGGAAATAGAGTATAAAAATAAGGAGGAACTGCTAAAACTAAACAAGGCCTAGTCATGCCACAGCTGAAAATGTGTTGCTGGAAAAGCGCAGCAGGTCAGGCAGCATCCAAGGAACAGGAGAATCGATGTTTTGGGCATGAGCCCTTCTTCAGGCTCATGCCTGAAACGTCGATTCTCCTGCTCCTTGGATGCTGCCTGACCTGCTGCACTTTTCCAGCAACACGTTTTCAGCTCTGATCTCCAGCATCTGCAGTCCTCACTTTCTCCTAGTCATACCACAGCTGAACAGTATTTTCTCTTAGCCTATGAAAGATACATTGACATTGAAGGCAGTCCAGAGATGGTTCACTTGTCTGCTTCCTGGATGGAAGGAAGGATTTCCTTATGAGGGAAGGTTGATTAGGTTGAACCTGCGTGCACTGGAACTTAGAAGAGTGAGGGGGGGAGACCTTATTGAAACATATAAGATTCTTAGAGAGCTTGACCAGGTAGAATATGGAGAGCTTGGATCCACTTGTGGGAGAACCCAGGACCAAAGGGCATAATTGGTTGCCCATTTAAGGCAGAGACAAGGAGGGAGTTTTCTCTGAAAGGATAGTGAATCAATGGAATTCTTTACCACAGAGAGCTGTTAAGGTTGTCTTGTTAAGTATACTCAATGCTGAGACAGTCAGATTTTTAATCAGTAAGGAACTCAAGGGTTATGGGGAAATAGCAGTAAAGTGGAATTGAGGATTATCAGACAAGATGTGATCTCATTGAATGGTGGAGTAGACTCAATGTGCAGCGGAATATGACAATAAAATGATATGAAATAAGAACCAGTGTCAGTCGTCTGGCCCTTTGAGCCTGCTCTGCTATTCAATTGGATCAGGTCTAATACTTCTCAAGTCCATTTTCCTGCCCTTTCCCTATGGGCTTGATTCCCTGACTGATTCAAGATCGAGAATCTGTCTATCTCAACCTTAAAATTACACAAGGACGCTGTGGCAAGAAGCTCCAAAAATGCACAACCAACTGAGAGAAGAAATTCCTCCTCATCTCATTCTTAAATTGGTGCCCCTTAATTCTGAGACTACGCCCTCTGGTCCTAGACGCTCCCTATGAGGGGAAACATCTTCTCAGCATTTATCCTGTCAGGCCTCTTAAGAATCCGATATGTTCCAATGCGATCACCTCTCATTCAAAGAAACTTAGTGAGTAGAGTCCCCCCCCAACCTGTTTAGCCTTTGCTTATTAGGCAATCCCTCCATACCAGGGAACAGCTTTGTGACCCTACTCTGAAATGATATCTTTCCTTAAATAAGGGGACCAAAGCAGCTCTCAATATTCCAGACATGGCGTCATCAGCATCTTGTACATTTGCAGTAAGACTTCCCTATTCTTATACTCTAACCCTTTTGAAGTAGGACCCAGCATTCCATTTGCCTTCCTGATTACCTGCTGCCCTGTGTGCTAGCTTTCTGTGTTTCATGCACAAGTCCCCCCAAGTCCCCTGGAGTTGCAGCTTTCTGCAGTTTTTCTTTGTTTATATAATATTCTCCTCTTTCGTTCTCCCTTCCAAAGTGAATAACTTCACATTTTCCAACATTATATTACACTTGCCAACATTTTGCCCATTTACTTAACCTATCAAGATATCTCTGTAAACTGTTTGCACATTATTTTTGAGTCACCTGCAAATTTGGCTATAGAGCATTTGCTTCCTTCCTCCAAGTCATTGATATATAGTAAACAGTTGCAGTCCCAGAACTGATCCCTGCGGAATGCCACTGGTTACATGTTGCCAACCTTTTTAGATTAGATTACATTACATTACAGTGTGGAAACAGGCCCTTCGGCCCAACAAGTCCACACCGACCCGCCGAAGCGCAACCTACCCATACCCCTACATTTATCCCTTACCTAACACTATGGACAATTTAGCATGGCCAATTCACCTAACCTGCACATCTTTGGACTGTGGGAGGAAACCGGAGCACACGGAGGAAACCCATACAGACACAGGGAGAAAGTGCAAACTCCACACAGTCAGTCACCTGAGGCTGGAATTGAACGCAGGTCTGCTGGCGCTGTGAGGCAGCAGTGCTAACCACTGTGCTGCCCACAAAGCCTTTGGACATTTGGAAAGAAAGGTGCTGCCTTTGTCTCTGCACTAAGAACACCCAGAACCTGAAGAAAGCCATTGAATTGCCAGCCAAGCTTTCCTTTCACCCTAACACCAATTCTAATTTGTCTCTACATGTGTATTAGGGGATTTTATAAGGAGTTAGAATTTAACTAGTAGAGTTATATGTCTGCAGTTTGTAGTTGTTTTCCTGTCAGTAGAATCTATTTAGATTAGATTCCCTACAATGTGGAAACAGGCCCTTCGGCCCAACCAGTCCACACCGACCTTCCGAAGAGTAACCCACCCAGACCCACTTCCCTCTTACTAATGTCCCTAACACAATGGGCAATTTAGCATGGCCAATTCACCTAACTTGCACATCTTTGGACTGTGGGAGGAAACCCACGCAGAGAATGTGCAATCTCCACACAGACAGTCAACCGAGGCTGGAATCGAACCTGGGACCCTGGTGCTGTGAGGCAGTAGTGCTAACCACTGAGCCACCGTGCCGAGTATTGTTCCTGTAAAAGAATGTCTTATCCCCACTTGCTGTTTCATGGTCTGCCTCTGTTTCTATGTCTTATGGTCTTATATTGCTAATATCTGAAAAATTAAAAACAGAGGAGAACACAATTATTGGGAGTAATTGATGTGAAAACATGTGCTTCTAGGAAATTTATGTGGGCTGCTCAGAAATAGGATTCAATGTACAAATGCATCTAAAGCTTTGGTATAAGGCATGAATGTAGTAGGTTCTGGTCCTGTTTTACTCATGAAGTAGGAGAAAGTGAGGACTGCAGATGCTGGAGGTCAGAGCTGAAAATGTGTTGCTGGAAAAGTGCAGCAGGTCAGGCAGTATCCAAGGAACAGGAGAATCGACGTTTCGGGCATAAGCCCTTCTTCCTGAAGAAGGACTTATGCCCAAAATGTTGACTCTCCTGCTCCTTGGATGCTGCCTGACCTGCTGCGCTTTTCCAGCAACACATTTTCAGCTCTTACTCATGAAGTAGACACAGTGGTTTCAGTCTTGCCTCGGAATCAGAAACTTGTTGGCTTGAACGTGCAAACCAAGCTACACTTGAGCACAATACCAAGGCTTTGCTTACAGAGGTCCTGACTGTTTGGGTTGGTATAGAACATGCAATGGAACTATTTGTAGCTGATCATGGTTAAAAATCACACAACATCACTTTATAGTCCAACAGGTTTATTTGGAAACACTAGCTTTCGGAGCACTGCTCCTTCATGGTTGTGGAATATAATGTGTGATTTTTAACTTTGTACACCCCAGTTCAACACCAGCACCTCCAAAGCATAGCTGATCAGGGAATTCCTCAGAAGGCCTGGCCAATATTTATTCCTCAACCAACCCAAATAGAAACAGGGATAACTAGTCATTCTTCCATGTACTTTATTGGAGTTTGACGCGTGCAAATTGACTTTGCCGTCTATATTAGCAATGATTGCAGCTCTAAAGTAAATCATTAGCTGAATTGGGACATTCATTGGGAAGATGTAAAAGGAGCTTTATAAATGCACATTCTTCCTTTAAAAAGTTGAGGATCAAAGCAACAGCTGCATGTGAAATTTGCAAATTTCTCTTTAAGTTATACACCATCTGTACTTGGAACTTTGTCACCATACCTTCACTGTCACCAAGACAAAATCCTGGAACTCTCTTCCTATCAGCCCTCTGGGTGTATCTACACCACTTGGAGTGCAGTGGTTCAAGAAGGCAGCCCTTCAGCACCTTCTCAAGGGAAATTGGGGATGAGCAGCAAATACTGTCCTAAGTAATGTCCACATCCAGTGAATGGATATATAAAAGGGTGAGAACCTTGGAAAGCGCTCTATGTTCCAGTCAAACTCTGACTGTTGACAAAGGAATAGAGTTAAAAATAAACATCTTGACTGACTCAAAGGAGGTGAAATTGATCTTGGGGATAATTCAAAACAGACATGAGCATATCAGCAGCTTGTTTTATGTTCTGTCCAAGACGGTTATAAATACACTGTCGATTGGCTATTATCCATGTTGCATTATTTCTGAAGACGAAGTTTACCCCAACAGGATTTGTTCCTATCCAACCTTTGCAATTTTTTTACTCAGCACTTTGACAGGGCATAAACTACATTGATTGTTTCAAAGGAAGTTCTTTGTACTTTGGGGAACCACACTTCTTCCCAGGTCTTTGTTTTCTCTCACTCATTCCAGTGTGTAGGAGCCATAAGAGTTTTACATTTGAGACAGGCTTCCTCATTCCCTAATGAGTGAGGACAAAATGCTGGTGCTTCCACACAAATTGGCAACAAATCGAAATTTCCACTGAGGGAGGCTGCAAGCAAAACTAATGCAGGTGGTGGAAAAATTCACTCTGGCACAGTTGGGATGTGCTGTTCTAAGAATACAATTTAAGGCTGATCATTTGGGTCCCACCGTTGAGGCTTTATTCTGTATTTGCCTGGATATGCAGAAGTAGGAAGTCACAGGGTCTGCATTAATAAATGCTTCTAATTTGAGGAGAATTTTTTTTTTCTCTCAGAGGGAAGGATGTTGCGAAACTTGAAAGGATTCAGAAAAGATTTAAAAGGATGTTGCCAGGGTTGGAGGATTTGAGCTATAGGGAGAGGCTGAACAGGCTGGGGCTGTTTTCCCTGGAGCGTCGGAGGCTGAGGGGTGACCTTATAGAGGTTTACAAAATTATGAGGGATAGAATAAATAGACAAAGTCTTTTCCCTGGAGTGGGGGAGTCCAGAACTAGAGGGCATAGGTTAAGGGTGAGAGAGGAAAGATATAAAAGAGACCTGAGGCAACTTTTTCACTCAGAAGGTGGTACGTGTATGGAATGAACTGTCAGAGGAAGTGGTGGAGGCTGGTACAATTGCAACATTTAAAAGACATCTGGATGGGTATATGAATAGGAAGGGTTTGGAGGGATATGGGCCGGGTGCTGGCAGGTGGGACTAGATTGGATTGGGATATCTGTTTGGCATGGATGGGTTGGACCGAAGGGTCTGTTTCCATACTGTACATCTCTATGACGATGTGAGTCTCCCCCAGTGAGTAGTGGAGGCAAATACATTGAACACTTTTAAGGCAGAAGTAAATAGATTGCTGACTAAAAAAAGAGTACAGGGTTGTTGGAGGTCGGCAGAAAAGTGGAGTTAAGGCCACCATTAGGTCAACTATAATCTTATCGAATAGCGGAGCAGGCTTGAGGTCCAAATGCCTTACCCATCTTTTTAAATGTTCATGACATGTGGGGCAAATGCTTTACTCAGAATGTGGTTTGCATGTGGAATGAGGAAAGTGTGTACAATTACAATATTTAAAAGATATTTGTACAAATACACGAATAGGAAAGGTTTGGAGGGATGTGGGCCAGGAACAGGCAGATGGGGCTAGTTTACTCTGGGATTATGTTCGGCATGGACCGGTTGGACCAAAGGTTCTGATTCTGTACTGCATGACTCTATATGTTCTATTGTGGCTAAAACCTGATATTTTCAATATTGATGCCTAAACATTTAAAATGTTTATGTGACATTCTACTTCCTGCTATAATAAACTAAAAATCAAACAATTTATTTTAGAGTGATAAAAATTCCATAGTGTAATATTCACATGTCTTTGAATCTAACAAGTTCACACACTCACATCATAGCCAGTAATTTCTGGATTCTTGTTTGATCCTGTTGTAAGTCTAGGACTGTATTAGTATTTAGTTACTGTCTCAATGATAAGATGACACAAAGTTTGAAATGTATCTGGAAATTAACTCACATTACTGCGGAATGCTTTCATTGCCAATTTAGTCATTGTAAGTACAATGAATAAAGAGTTGGGTTAATCAAATTGATTGACATAAGCAATTTGTACTGGCACAAAAGCAGGAGGTTGAGGATGCTGTAAATCTGAAATAAAACTAGAAGATGCGGTAGACATACTATAAGTCTGGCAGCAACTGTGGAGAGAGAAGCAATATTTTCTTCTGCTGCCAGAGCTGCTGGGTTTCTCTAATGCTTTCTTTTTAGACTTTTTGGAAAAAGTGTTGATTGGATGTGGCATTGCTAGTTGGCCCAGCATTTATTGCTCATCCCTATTGCCCTGAAGAAGTTTGGGGTAAGGTGTCTTCTTGAACTGCTGCAGTCCTTGGAGCACCCACAATACTATTAGGGAGGGAGCTCTTTGATTTTGATCAAGTGATAATAAAAGAACAACAGTATAACTCCAAGTCAGGATGACATGTGGTTTGAGGAGGGAACTTCTAGGTGGTGGTGTTTCCAATCATCTGTCCTTCCAGGTGATGGTGAATCTGGATTTGGAAGGTTAAAGGATTACTGCATTGCATCTTGGAGATAGCACAAACTGCTGCCACGGTGCACCAGTGACGAGAAGAGTGAATATTGCATGAGTACCAGTCAAGTAGGGTGCTTTGTCCTCGATGGTATCAAGCTTCTTGAGTTTTGTTGAAACTGCACTAACCGGGCAAGTGGGGAGTTTTCTATCACACTGTCCTGACTTGTACCTTGTAGATGATGGACTGACAGAAGAAGAGTTACTCACTGCCAAATTCCTGACTTCTGCTGTGCTCTTGGAGTCATGCTGTTTGCAAGGCTGATCCAGTTCAGTTTCTGATAAATGATGATTCCCAGGATATTGATAATGGGAAATTCAATGGTAATTATACTATTGAGCATGAAGGGACAACAGTCAGATTCTGACTCACTGGAGATGGTCTTTGTCTGGCATTTGTGATGTGTGAATGTTTCTTGTTACTTATCAACCCAAGCCTGGATATTGTCCAGGTCTTCTGCACATGGCAATTTACACTCAGCATTTATTTTGGAGCAATGGATTGAAATGGCAGGTCTAAGTGTTTAAAATATCCTTATACTCTAATATAGCATTTTTCTTCAAATTCAATATGTATGAACATTACTTTACATACATTTTACAAAAAAAAACCCATTGTTTTGCATTGTGAGGCTCAATTGTCCTTCTACCAGTTCCTTGATTACAACATCAGCATTCACTGCTTCAATTAAGTCATTGAAAAACATTGCAGTAAATAGAGATCTTCTGGAATTTCTCAACATCTGGAGAATGCACAAAGCCAGAAATTCTCTAGCTTCCACTAACAGATCTGACAATTAGTTTAGCAACCAGTCTGTATGTGATTAATGACATATAAACAAACAGGCAACTCTGTTAACATGATATCTGCCACCAGTTCATCGTCAACTGAGATCACCCCTCCCAAATCTCTATCCGTGTCACATAATTTGATGAACTGATCATTGAAGAACTAGATATGAGTTACGGTAGTTGTGACAAGATACTTCTGCTCCTTTGGTTAATGTTCTAAAATGAGCAAAAGTGAAAAAAAATCAATAAGAAACTTGCATTCATATTGTTTTTCTCCCAACCATTGTTGAGGTTTTTACAGCCAATTAAATACTTTATGAAATATTGGCACTGTAGCCAGTATGTGCTTAATAAAGTCTCGCAAACAGCAACATTATAATGACCAGATATCTATTTTTTTTGTGATGTTAGGTTAAAGGTTTCCTAAGACACCAGGATAACTGCCCTACTCTTCAGTGAAATAATGTTTTTGGGTCTTTTACAGAACCAGGCAGGCAGTTTAACAACTTGGGTGAGACAGAATCACAGAATTGTGATGGGACAGAGGGAGACCGTTCATCCATCATGCCTGCACCAGTTTGTTTACTTGGTCTCAATCTACCACCCTCTCTTCATATCCCTGCACATCACTTCCATCTAAATAATCATCCAATTCCCCCTTGAATGCCCCCACATTTCCAAATAGTGCATTCCGGACCTAACTACTTGCTGTGTGAAAAAGATTTTTCTCACATCACCTTCAGCAACCGCAGTGCTCCCTCGGTACTGCTGATGAAAGCATCATTCTTGCCCAAATCCTGGAGAGAGACTTGAACCTAAAGCTTGACATTCAGACTTGATGGGCCAAAAGACCCCCCTCTATCCTGTGTGATACTATGATTCAATGGGAGGTAAAAGTACCAAAAAGTGAACCAGAGAGTTGAGTCTACTCTGGAACTGATATCATGTCTCATGAATCTCTGTTACAGTCACACTCCCCAGAAACTCCCTTGTGATCTGCAGCTGATTCCATCATAATGATCAAGGAGCAGGTAAGTGTCACTGACTGGTCACAGGCACAGTCTGGAATTTAATGGCAGTCTGAGCTGGAGCAGGTATCCCCTTTTTGTAGCATGGCAACAAATTCTCATGATCATGTCCTTTAACATGCACACAGGAGAAGCAGTAAAAAAGAAGGAAAAGCATGTCTAGACAGCCAGAGAATACAGTGTCAAGAAAGATTAGATTGGCTTATGTTCACTTACGCTAAAAGAGAATGCGCTGTTAGGCCATGCTCAGTTATTTATGGAAATCTGAGTCATATAGAAAAGGATGTGTATTTTTCTCTGCTGACTTATTCAATCATTTAATTATTATCAGCACAGTCATGTAGAGACAAAGAGGTTTGATGTGGTGGAATGTTCGATGATGGATGCTTGATTAAAGGATTAATCCTTTATTTGAAGATGGAAGAAGAGCTAAAGGGGATAAGTACCGGTAGTTTGCATTAAATAGACGAGACCTCACTGATAAGTTATGTTCTAATGAACCTTGTAATAATTACAGAAGACTCCTCAGAATGCTAGTTGATCTGATGTTTTACTCAATGCACACCTTACTCTGAAGAAGTTAAGCCCACCCGAATTGTCCCATTGCAAAACTTTGTTGATAACAAAGCCAGTGCAGCAGGTGTGAACAATATAGGGCACAGCAGCTGGAATATACTCCAGGCTTCCATATCTTCCAAGGCAAGATGGCACAGGCAAGATGGCTTGTTCTCCAGGCAATACTGTAATGTGTGGCTCACCTTGTTACACATAAGACATCTATGTTCATAGTTTTCTTCCCTGAAGAGTTCAGGGAGGACTCAATTTGCAATGCTGAGGGCATTGAGATATCTTCCAGAAAATCCCATGTTGGTGTGTTGTCCTTTTGATGTTGTCAAAAACCATCTCAATGTTTTGGCTGTGAAAAGCATTTTGCTTCAGGATATTGAGAAACACCCTGGTTGCAGAAGCTTGCGAAAAGCTCAATCTCTGTCTTTTACACCTGGCCTTTGGGAAAACGCTTTGCCACAAGAACCATCTGCTGGATGCACCAACTTCCATCAGTCTCACAGATGTTGCAGAGATCCCCGCAGGCATGCCCTAACATAATCCAGTGTCAGAATGTTCCCTTATTTCATTTTTAATTCTTGGGATGTGAGCATCATTCACAAGGACTGGCTGGCATTGATTCCCAATGACTTACAGGACTACATTAGAGGGCAGTTAAAAGTCAGCAACATTGCTGTGGATCTGGAGTCATGTGTAGTGTAGACCAGGTCAGGATAACAAGCTTCATTCCCCTAAAGGGTCCCTAATGAGATTTTATGCTCTCAACGAGACGAGCAAGTTTTTCAAGATTTATCCATTATTAGGGTTTAAGTTTTCCCAAAGGTACTATGGTGGAATTTAAACTGTTGTTTCCAAATTACTTGTCTTGGCATCTAGATTACTATTCCAGTAATATTACCATTATTTTACTGTCTCCAGTGTGACTAGAGACAGACAGTCTGCTGACCTTAATGGAGGTTACCATGCAGTAACTAAAATAATTCCCCAATTTTCCCCTCTACAGTGAAACACACTTTTCCAGTATGTATCTTGTCACTAAGAAAGAAACACTTCTACTGAGGGGTCTTCTTCACTCTTCTTTCCTCCATCTTTTACTAATGATGTGCAAATTTATGACCATGATCAATGTAAAGTTACCATTGTCTCACTAGACCATAGTGCAGCTTTCTCATTAGTGACAGAGAGGAATTCGACTGGTGATGGCTTAACCTTAGTCTCAGGCAAGGGGAGAGGTTGAGAAACAGAATCCTTCATGGTAACCTCAGCTGGTGCAGGGATCGAGCCTACGCTTAGCATCACAAACCAGCATTCAGCCAACTGAGCTAAACCAACCTCATGGCCATGATAAATAGGTTATTTCCTTCAGAGAAAGGTCATGGAGATAACGTCCTCTGAGGATGACAATCTAAGGAGCATCAGGCAATGTAAACTAAATTGCTCTCAATGTTATTCTGAGTTGCAATATCACTCTTCAATATACATCCAACAATGTTTGGGCTTAAAGGATCTTCATTCCTGCAATCTCAACTAATGTTACTGACAGTTTCCATTCCAATGTACTCCATCACAATTTGAGTAAAATTTGGGACTTCTTTTTAATGTATGTTATTTGGGTGATTCGGAATATTATAGGCAACAATAAAAAGCATGTAATAATTTAGAATGTTTGAGACTAGAGTATCGAATGATTTGGAGATGCCGGTGTTGGACTGAGGTGTACAAAGTTAAAAAATCACACACAACCAGGCTATAGTCCAACGGGTTTAATTGGAAGCACACTAGCTTTCGGAGCAACGCTCCACCTGACAAAGGAGCGGCGCTCCGAAAGGTAGTGCTTCCAATTAAAACTGTTGGACTTAACCTGGTGTTGTGTGATTTTTAAGAATATTGAATGTTTCTGTCTTAATTTCCCCTAATTTGGTATAAGACTGTCATCTTGAACAATGCAGCTCTCGAGAGGTACAGTGTTAAAATGTCAGCCTTGAGTGTCTGTTCAAGTCCTGAAGCAGGGCATAGGCCTATGACCTTGCCAACACACAGGCTAGAATACACCTGAGTCAAGCTAACAAAAAGGACCATGTACTTAGTATCTGTGATGAATTGTTAAATAAGGGAACAAAAAAGATAATTCCATATTTCAGTGTGATGAAAGGGTGAAATCCAGCCCTGCAACTGTGACGGTGTCAATCTGTCAAAGTGGCTGAATACAATGGGAATGTGAGTCGTGTCCATTGTCTCTGATACTGAAGGTTGCGAAATTCCAATTAAAACAGGACATTGAAAGGTATGGGTAACATTCACAGTGAGCTGGATTTTCACATACCTGATTTGGTGGTATGGTGGCTCAGTGGTTAACACTCACAGTGCCAGGGACATGGGTTCGATTCTAACCTCAGGCGATTGCCTGTGTGGAGTTTACACATTCTCCCCGTGATTTCCCCCGGGTGCTCCGGTTTCCTCCCACAGTCCAAAGGTGTGCAGGTTAGGTGAATTGGTCATGCTAAATTGCCCGTAGAGTTAGGTGCATTAGTTAGGGGGAATGGGTCTGGGTGGATTACTCTTTGGAGGGTCAGTGTGAACTAGTTGGGCTGAAGGGCCTATTTCCTCACTGTAGGGAATCTAATCTAATTTGTGAGGAATAGGCAGAGGGGTTGGCAGGGTGTGGGGAATGAAATGTGGAGTTGTCTGGAGGAGCTCCTGGACCTGCAGGGAAAGGGGGAAGATGGTGTGTGGGCTCAGTCAATTTGGGGAGCATGGCTCGGTTGGTCGCACGGAGACATTAATGCAGGAGGCGGAAGTCTATCTTGAGGGGAGGGGATATTAAACCAGAGGATGGGCTTGGGTGGGAGTCACTCCTGAAAGATGGTTCTCCAGGGGACAAGAGAAGGGTTCTAGGCCTTGAATCTTGAACAGGATGTGAATGGCAACCCTAGGGTCTCAAGGAGATGGATGCTGGAGGACTCAGTGTGTTGGGGTGGAGGAGGAATCAGAACCTGAACGGTCACATCACAGACTGGGGTAGGAACAAAAAGCTTTGGGACAGATGAGGGGAAGCAGAGTGCTTGAGGGAAGGGTTGGTGGTCAGGTTTGCAGAAACAGCCACTCTGGATCCAACACGCAAATGTGAAAGCAACTTAACTCCTGAAACCTTCAGCTCTCGATTGGGTGTAACTGTTGGATATCCTAAGGCTCAAGGAGGCTAGTTGTCAACAGTAAGTGTTTGACCGGCTGTGACACACCAAGTTATGATATTTAATAATGGCAGTGACTCATTACATTATTATATTTAAAGTTATAACCTTCTTCAAGCAGAGTAGAAGCCTGTACCCATTTTCAACTCTCAAAGCTGGAAGTGGATGGGTTGAACATGGGTTAATAAGTTCATAAGCTCATAAGATATGGAAGCAGCTCCACCATTCGATCATGGCTGATATGGTCCTCACTCCCATTTTCCTGCCTTCTCCCCATATCCCTTCAACCCATTACAAATTAAAAATCTGTCTAACTCCTGCTTAAATTTACTCACTGTCCCAGCATCCACCACACTTTGGGATGGTGAATTCCAGAGATTCACAGCCCTTTGGGAGAGGTAGTTTCTTCTCAACTCTGTTTTGCTGCAGTTCTGGTTTTTAATATTTCAAGCCCTCCCTCCCCACCGCTGGAACCAAATCTGCTCATTCTTTTGTGGTTGAAATTGCCGCCAACATGTCTGCAACCTACCTCGCACTGAAGACCTAACTGAAGGGAAAGTCAAAAGCTGTCAGCATTGTTAGATCGCCAGACGTTCACATCATGACAGAGTTGAGCATGTGACATCTTGTGAAGGAGCTGCTGACGCGAGTGAACAGAAATGCTGCACTGTAGTCCTGCCTGAGGAATGTCTGATTCACCATTGAATCATTAAAACATGATACTGAACAGGACTGCACTTGTAATCAGAGCCCACAGCCCATTGAGGTGAAGTGTATCATCTTGTCAAAGGTACTCACTTGGCAGGGATTCAGGGTTCAAAGCATATAACAGCACACAACGCGTAAAAAACGAAATTCTATATACTTCAAAGCACAGCAACAACTAAAAAGAATGAATTGAAATGTATGTGGTTTCAGTTTGTGAAATTCTCTAACATTGCAGATAAGTGTACATTAACTAATTAAGTAATCTATTGTTACTTGTCACTTTCCATGATTTTTTTTCCCCTTTTTTTGAGGTTGAATATTATTGGTAATGATGTAATGTCAGATTACCAAAGCTATTGAGTAAATTCCCTTAGGGGTTGGTGCTTGGTGTCCCATTGATCCAAATGTACATTAATAACATGGTTATTGAGACCAAATGAAAACTTGTCAGATTTTCTGATGACAGTGAAATTGACCAATATAAACAGAGGAAACAACGAAGAATTCCAAAGTGACAATAAAATGTAATACTGACCAGAGTATCTCCTAGAGGTTTGCTCACAGGACCAAGCCTTCATGTATTTTGCATTTCTTCGTTCATGGGGATGTGGCGATCAGCAGAATTATTGCCCATCTCTAATTATCTTTGAAAAGATGGTTCCTTCCAGAACCACTGAAGTCTAGCCAGCGGATTGTTGAAAAGCTTTAGGTTTTTGACCCAGTGACAATAAAGGAGTGGTGATATATTTCTAAATCAAGATAATTGTGACTTGGAGGGAAACCTTTTGGTGGTGTTATTTCCATGGACCATCTGCCCTTGTTCCTCTTGGCAGTATTTAAGTCAACCTAATACAACAACTAGACAATGGGCAGAAGCAGAGAGGATCAATGAAGAGGTTACAATCAGGGTCATAGAATCCCTACGGTGTGAAAGCAGGCCATTTGGTCCATCAAATCCCCCCCCTACACTCCAAAGAACATCCCATCCAGACCCACCCCATTCTTGTAACACTGCATTTTCCCATGGCTAATCCACCTAGCCTGTACACCTATGGTTTGTGCAAGGAAACCAGAACACCCAGAAGAAACCCACACAGATACAGGGAGAATTTGCAAACAGACACTTGCCTGAGGATGGAATTGAACCCTGAACCCTTGTGCAATGAGGCAGCAGTACTAATCACCAAGCCGCCATCAAAAGGAGGGAAAAGACAGAGCAGGAGAAACCATTAAGAGGAGAAAAGTGACTCAAAGTGGAGATGGAGGAGATGAAGAGAGAAAAGGCAGAGTTAGGTATCTGAGAGGGAAGAGAGGTATCATATTGATTGGGACATTGGGGCAGAATACAAGTAAAGATGAGGGAAAGGAGCTGAGGAATGAAAGGCCCCCCGCAATCCAGGGAAGGGAGTGGGGGAATCAAAGGTAAAACATTTCTGATGCAAGGGGTTGAGAAATATCTTATGTGAGGTGGGAATTATCTTGATGAAACCTCCTCATTAGGGAGAGGAAGAAAATTGAGAATATCATCAGGCTGTGTGAGGTTCAGGATACACATTGTTTCAGATCAGCAAGAATCTGATGGGGATGGGGCTATTCCACAATAGGTGGGCTAGGTTCTGTACAGGATGGCAATGTTAGAAATGTCATCCCCCTTTGCAGCAGTCCTCCACAAGTTATTAGAATTTGTACCTCAGGTTCCTTTTTAACATTGACATACTACATGGTCTTCATGAGAAGTGTAGAGTTAAGAATTGAGAAATGTTGTGCCTTCCTATGTTTAGCGGTTTTGGTGTGTTGTACCTGAGTACTAGGGGTTCATGTCTTTTGTATGTTGAACCTTTACTTTAAAATACATTCTCTAATACTGCATCCTGTTTCCCAAGAGTCAAGAGAAGATAGATCTGCTTTAGCCTAAACAACTATTCTATTTCAAGTAACTTTAAAAAAAATGCTTCGGGAAATATTCCCAGGCTGCTAATTGTTACCTGGAAAAAGTAAATAATTTGAAACAGCAAATAAATTCCTTGTGCACTGTTTTAAGGCATTTTACCAATTCTGCTATGTTTTGTAACAGTTACCAAACAGCTTTGATTTCTGTAAATTATTCTAATGTAGATAAGCTTCAGGCTGCAATGTGAATACTCCATTCTTATATCAGTAGATGGGATGGTTAATCTTCTATGGTAGTTGAGTTAGATGGACTCACTCAACTCAATCCCAGTTCCATACCATGATGCATGGACTGAGATTCAGGCAATGGCATTTCATGATTTAGAAGGTACAATGAACATGAACATAAAATCGGTATGTTCTGTTTCAATTATTATTTGGGCAACACAACTTATAACATGCCATCTTGTGAGATAAAGGGACAAATTGTATACAAAAGGCTCAAAATAGTTAATTTTATAAGGTGTATTTAATACCATCATTTCTTATTATTCTAGTAATCTTTCTGCATTTCTTTGTCCTTGTAGCCACCTTTATATTTAGAACATTACTTCCCCCTCACGTATTTTGGAAGTAACTTAACAGGGGTTTTTAAGAGTCGAGAGTGTGATGCTGGAAAAGCACAGCCAGTCAAGCATCCTCGGATGCTGCCTGACCTGCTGTGCTTTTCCAGCACCACACTCTTGACTCTGATCTCCAGTATCTGCAGAGCTCAGTTTCTCCTAGGGGTTTCTCAAACTATGGGTAATCAAGTAGATATTTCTACAGTTGGGTGAACCTAAGCTAGAAGCTATAAATGATAAGTAGTCACTAAAACATCCAAGAGAGATTCAGGAGAAACTTCTTCATCCACAGAGAATATGGAATTCTTTACCACATGCAGAAGTTGAGGCAAATAGCATCAATGCACTTTTAGAGGAAGCTGAATAAACACGAGAGAGAAAGGAATAGAAGGATCTTCTGTTGTGTTAAAGTTAGAGGAGTGGGAGGAATGTCATTTGGAGTATAAACATTAATGTGGACCAGTTTGGCCACATAATCTGTTTCAGTACTTAATCTGTACGTTAAATGTAATTCAATGTGACGGTCAAGAAGTAGAATCACAAATAATGAATGAAGTAATTCATTTTGTTCTGCCGAGACTTTCTCCCTATCCTCTGTACTATAAAGTGGAGAGTTGGGGTGGGGAAGAGGGAACTACTAGGCTCACTTGGGATAGATGATCTTAGGTTGGCTGAATGCCTTTCATTGTCATCAACTATTCTTTGTCTTGTAATCCATCTAATATTCCATCACATTTAACAATGCCAAAGTAATAATAGTTCAGTCTATCCTCCAATTGGATACATGTTCTGATGGGGTCAAGGAGAAAATACTGAAAAGCAATAAGAGTCTTGTCAATTTTTACTGACTCATGTGGCTGAATTCAGTAAAATGTTAACTTGGAGGAATTCCACAGAGGGTTTCTCACTGTGAGCTCCAATGAGTTCTCTCACACATTTGGTGCAGCTCACCTCATTGTGTAGGCATCATACCTTTATGGTGTCGTGCTTGCACAATCTTGTACTCATCATGGCTGGGACCTGCTGAGATGTTATTGCTACATTACATCATCACCTCTCTGGTTGAAAATCATTGTAACTGCAGAGCCAAGAATGATGCTTACACTGGCTATTCCTCCTCAGTGCCACTCCATGTTAGAATTCAGCCTAAGGAATTGTTGCTCTGTTCCTACTGCCCAGTGTAGCATAGCATCTTGGCATCATTCAGGACTGACTATAACCCACACCCTGACTGACATGGAAGGACTAATGAGGGACCAGATACCCCGACTGATCTCTATGCAGCTCCTGACTGATTTACCATCAAATCCCAGATTATTTGCACTGGATGTGCAGGATTGACAGTGATCCATTGCCTGGATTAAATCCCAACCCCACCTCCCGACTCCCACAAGTATGGCCAAGCCCCTGGGTGGGTATTGGATGATGCCCAAGCCTTGCTGCACTGGGACCCCTGACCGACAATAATTCCCCTTGACTTGCCTGATGCCTACTCCCTTTTGACTTTGAGATCTGACCATTTAGGTCATGTACGTGCAGAGTGCTGCTGGCACATGCAGCATGGTACCTTCACGGCAACCTGTCCACCCTGTTGACTGATTGATCACTGCTGACAATCAAGGCAAGCTGCCTGGTGATAAAAGGCAAGGTAAGACAGAAGTACGCTGAGGCTACAAGTTCTGAATGAGACTACAATTTATAAAAAGGAAAGATGGGGTAGAGCAGGGCTGGGCAGGACAGAGCAAGGCAGAGATGCTTTGAGCATCAAGTAGGCATAAAGTGAATGAGCACTAAGAGAGCAAGCGAGGATCCTAGATGCATCCTGTTCCAATCCGTACGGTGGCTACTTGACCTTGTGTGCCAGTGAGGTAGCCGCACCATTATGATGACATGTACCAGTGTGCTCCAAAGGCAATATTGAACTGGAGAAATTTATTCTCAGTGAATTGGAGATGTGCTATGATGCTGTGAGGAGACTGGTAAGGTGTCTGATGCCAACCTTTGTCTGTATGGGGTTGCTGCCCTTGGACTGTACCCTGAGATGCTGGGGACAGCTGTCCATGACAGAGGCCTCGAGGACCGAGCTGGGGGCACCAGGTACTTTGTTATTAGGAATTGTCAGCATCTGATTTCTTTCCACCACATGGGAGAATAACAAACGGTTTGTCAATGAGGCGAGAATAGGTAATAACACGAGGTGAACATGCTACTATTCATCAGTGAGACCCATGCCTTGCCAATCAAACCTTGAGTGCGAAATCACTCTTGAGAATCACATTTCTCCATTCTCATTAAGTTTTACCAACTGACTCATCATTGCCCACATTGTTCAGGAGCTGGGAAAATTCCACCTAAAACACGAGATTCATTCACAAAGGAGAGAAGGAAGACTGTGACAGGTCAGAAAGGCAGCAACACTGCAATAGGTTTCTAAAAATTTGGAAAATACAGTTGAGTAATATGATAATGTGAGAACTGTGCATGCTGGGAATCAGAAACAAAACAGAAGTTGCTGGAAAATCTCAACAGGTTTGACGTCATCTGTGCAGAGAAATCAGAGTTAATGTTTTGGGTCCACTGACCCTTCCTCAGAACTGATGGTAGCTACAAACAAGTTTTTTTATATACAGAACATAGGTTAGGGGGAAGGGTAAGGAGTAAATGATAGGTGCGATAGAGTCCAAAGACAGAAAAGAACAACTGGACAGATCAAGAAGTGGATAATGATCTGTTAGGAGGGTGAATAGCTGTTAATGGAGGCTATTAGTGACTAATAATAGGTTGTGTATAATAGCAGATCATTTGATAACAGGGCCATTCACCACCATTTCTGCCACCTCCCTCCCCTCCATAAGGACTGTGCTCCTCACCCTATGTTCCGCATATATGAAAAAAAAACTTTTTCCTAGTTACCATCAGTTCTGAGGAAGGGTCACTGGATAAGAAGCATTAACTCTGATTTCTCTCCAGAGATGATAATTGGTTAGATGGGCAACTGATAATAGACGAGTAATAGATACATGGGCAATATGGCTACAGTTAAGAAAATGCAAATGTAGAAGAAGTACAATTGTTGTTTCCTAATGGGAAGGTTCATTTGCAATGAGCCCAGTCTGAACAGTCATGCAAGCAACTACTGCAATTTTCCAACAATTTACTCCTGAGATAAAAATAGACTCCCTGTGAATTGAAATACCATGTTGATAGCATGAGATGTTGGCCACACGGATAACAAGATTGATGTAAACTTTGTTATTAAAAAAGCTTGAATAGGAATCACTCATATGGGAGAAACATTGAATTCAATTGTTTTGTAAGAGAATACAAAGTACTCCCACCATCTGCAAGAGTTCTACACATTATTAGAAAAACTCCTACCTGACGGGAGCAATTTAACATTCAAATTGATTTTTCCCTTCTTTGCCAACAGCAGTGTCATGTCCCAGCATATTATAAACTTTCAGTCAATATTATCAACATCAGATGTGAGCAGGCTATTAAAGTAGCTGCTACAAATCAGGGGACATTTGACACTTTGAGCTTCAAACAGCTCTCAGTTTCAAGTGAGTACTTTATTAAATATGGATATACACAATCAACCAGAGTATTTTCACACTCCTTTATTCAAGGGTGAATCAACACAAAAGAACTATAGGCTCCTATTGGTATGTCTCTCTGTTTTCACCTTGGACAATAAAGAACATTGAAACACAACTTGGCCTAGAATCCCTACAGTGTGGAAACAGGCCATTTGGCCCAACAAGTCCACATTGACCCTCTGAAGAGTATCCCACCCTGATTCATTCCCCTACCCTATTACTCTACATTTCCCATGACAAATGCACCTAACCTACACAACCCTGTACACCATTGGCAATTCAGCATGGCCAATTCACCTAACTTGCACATCCTTAGACCATGGGAGAAAACTAGAGCATCTGGAGGAAACCCAAGGGGAAAATGTACAAGCTTCACACAGACAGTTGCTCGAGGCTGGAATCAAACCCGGGTCCCTGGCACCGTGAGGCAGCCGTACTAACCATTGAGCCACTGTGACACCCCATCCTGCATAAGACCAATATGAATGAACTCTATTAACTTTTCATTATATTAATGTGGCTCTTTATTTGCCCATAAATAGCAATCACAGAAGCATTATGGTGCAGAAGGAGGCCATTCAGTCCAACATGCTGGAGTCCCCAACTCTCAAGGTGGTAAACACCAAACAGGATATGACGTCAACACACCAGCCTTTGTTTGGAAAAGAAGGCTTTGAACTTGTGGCAGTCACATGCTGAAGGAGCCATTTTGATCTCTGCTTAGTTATACAATATGATAGAGCACAGGAGCAGGCCCTTTGGCCCACCTAGTCCTTATTTAGACTTGCTACTTATTGCCCATGCGCAGTTCCTGCCCCTCTGTTCATGTGTCTATCAAATATGCCTTAAAAATTGCTAACGTGTCTGTTTCCGCCATCTCCACTGGCAGTGTGTTCTGGGCACCCACCACCCTCTGGGTGAAAACTTTTCCCCACGTTTCTCCCCTAAATGTTTCCCCCTCTCGTCTTGAACCTCTTGTAGTTGACCTTTCCCTCCTGGGAAAAATCCTCTGACTATCCACACTGTCTATGCCTCTCATAATTTTGTAGACCTCTCCCAGTTCTCCCCTCTGCCTCCGTCTTTCGAGTTAATTAAAAAGTCACTGAAACTGTTTCCTCTGTGACTGGGTCAGACAGGCTTTGTGTTAGAAGCACATAAATACAGTCAACCAACTCAATTCAAGCTAGAGATGAATGCTAGCAGATGGCAGGAAAGAAAACTTAATTCTTTTGCACATGTTTAATTTTGTTTGTAGTTAGCATTTAACTGAAATCTACAGTTAATTTCCCAAGTTCACAGCTTTAATCATGCGTTCCACTCCAAGAGCAGTCAAGTTTAGTTAACTAGAGAAGCAGTTCGTCTGTAACTGGGTCAGATAGGACTTTTGTGTTAGGAACATAAATACTGCCAGCCACTGAGTGTGACTTTTACAATAGAGTGTAGGGAGTTGATGATTAAGGGTTAGAGAAAAGTGGCAAAGAGATGCTCTAGAAGTAGCTAGTTATTTGATGAATATTTGAGAAGTGACAAATGTTTACAGTATTAATTTACTAATGTTCAAAATATTGCAGAGGCTGGAGATAAAGTTAATATAACATAAAACATAAGTAATAGACAATTGAATAAAATAATTATGTCATTAAGTAGAACACATTGGCTGGATAGGTGGGGTATCACAGCTGCAGCATGTGACAGCTCCTGGATGCTAGAGCGCAGAGATTTGCTGGAAAAGCTCAGCAAGTCTGGCAGCACCTGTGGAGAGAAATCACAGTTAACCTTTCAGGTTAAGTGTCCCTTCCTCAGAACTGATGGTAGCTAGGAAGATGTTGGTTTATATGCAGAAGATAGGCTGGGGGGAGGGAGTAAGAAGTAAAAGATAGGTGGGGATAGAGCCCAAAGAGAGAGAACAGTTGGACACATAAAGGAGTGGATAATGATCCAGCAAGGAGGTGAGTAGCTATTAATGGGGACTGTTAGTGGCAAACAATGTGTATCATAGCAGACTATGATAACAAGGCCTGGGAAGTGGGAGTTGGGGTAAGGACATGAGAGAACTCAAACCCTAACGTTGTTGAACTCGTTATGGAGTCCAGAAGGTCGCATGTCCCATCCAGAAATTGAGCTGAACCACAGAGAGTGCAATGCACCAGGGAGGGAAAATATATCGGGATTTTTTGGGTCAGGAGGCCATCACCCCTCTTAGAGTAGGGCATTCTGAATTGGTCAGCGTTCAGGGGCAGAAGAGCATGAGTGTGAGTGAGGGAGGTAAAGTGACCCAGAGGCAAGAGCCTCAGTTGTAACAATTATCCAATTTTAGATTTTTATTTCAGTTTATTTAAATGAAACTGGGCTTTCAAGGATGGATGAGCTAACTGAACTTAACTGTGGAACAGCAAGCCATTCAAGTCGGATGAGCAAAAAAGATTCTGGATTAGTGGTGCTGGAAGAGCACAGCAGTTCAGGCAGCATCCAAGTAGCTTCGAAATCAACGTTTCGGGCAAAAGCCCTTCATCAGGAATCCCGAAACGTCGATTTCGAAGCTACTTGGATACTTCAGCACCACTAATCCAGAATCTGGTCTCCAGCATCTGCAGTCATTGTTTTTACCTGAGCAAAAAAGAATATAGTCAGAAGGATTGACCTCATTCTCTGCAGCACAGACAATGAGTCCAGATGGGTTTGCGTTGCCTGCCTGGTGGCAGGATTCAGGGCATTGCTCAGGGTTGGAGAGGAACTTGTAATGGGAGGGGGAGGATCCACTTGTTGTCATCCATGTGGGGAGTTAATGAGAAAGGCAGACAAAGATGAAGATTCTGCATGGTCACCATAAGGAACTGGGCATCAAATCAAGAAGCAGAACCTCAAAGGTCAGATTCTGTAGATTGTTACCTGAGCCATGTACAAATTGGCATAAGGCAAATCAGATTAAAGTGATGAATGCATGGTGCAAATACCGGTGAAGGAGAAATAAGTTCTGGCCCATGGGACACTGGCATCTGTACTGGGGAAACTGGGATCTATAACGTTGGGACAGGCTTCGGCTGAACTGCACTCAGGCGGCTGTTCTTGGGAGCTGTGTAATGAGGAATGTAATGAAGACTTTAAACTAAATAATGAAGCAAGGGTCAAAATTTGGGAAAGATGTAGCAAATCAAAGCGTAAACTTAAGGTAAAAGAGAAAGCTACTAATATGAGAACTGATAAACAAATTGAGACAGGAAGTGATGGAGAGCACAAATTTAAAAATAAATCAACAGATAAGGCTCAAGGTTACATTAGAATATAAGGATGCCAATTGTATTTGAAATAAATGAACCAAGAGCATAAACCAAAATGAAAGAGAACATTCTGGCAGCCATTAGAGACGTGTTTGCAAGACAACATGGATTGGGGTCTGCATACTGAAGGATACAATATATATTGGAAGGACTGGCCAGGATGGAGTGCACTCAGATCCTGTGCAGACCAGCTGGTGGGAATATTCACAGACATCTTTAGCCTCTCCTTACTACGATCTGAAGTCCCCACCTGCTTCAAGAAAATCACCATCATCCCAGCGCTAAAGAAAAATCATGCAGTGTGCCTCAATGACTACTGCCCAGTGGCTCTCAATTCCATAATCATACAGTGTTTCGAGAGGTTAGTCACGGCCTGCATCAACTCCAGCCTACCAAAATGCCTTGATCTTTTACAGTTCACCTTCCAGTGAAACAGGTCCACGGCAGACACTATCTCCCTGGCACTACACTCATTCCTGGGATATCTGGTAAAACAAGGATACCCACGTCAGGCTCATACTTAAAAAATGAAAGAACTGCGGATGCTGTGAATCAGAAACAAAAACAGGAGAAGTTAGAAAAGCTCAGCAAGTCTGGCAGCATCTGTGACGAGAAATCAGAGTTAACATTTGAGGCCTGGTGATCCTTCCTTAGAACTGAGTTCTGCAATGGAAAAATAAGTAGAGAGCTTACTTACCCAGAGGCAAGAACCCTAGCCTCTGATTCACAGTTGGTTGCTTGGACAGTCAAGCAACAATAAGCAAAAATCTATTGTTCTCCACATTTGGTGACAGGACAGTAGGCCTTTTTTTTGTTCTTCAAACAAAATTTGGAATCTCAGAATATTGCAAAAGAACCTTTAAGATTATCTAAAGGACTTCAGCTCTTTGTTTTACTTGCATATTTGTCTGCCAGGCACTGAAAGTGGGTTCAAAAATAATGTTCAGCAGGAGTGGTCTCATCTACTTCACAATGACAAAAATCAATCTATATAAAAATAAATCACCCAGATAGTATGGCTTACATGACTCTAAGATGAATGAAACTGAAGGGCACTCAGAGGAGGTGGTAGATATTTTCTTCTGTTATCACACCCATAATATCCTTTCTTTGCTGTAACTTCATGCAATTAAATTGATTTAGCTCTGCAGTATTAAGTTGGGCAATTGTTTTTCTCTCTATAAACTTGTTCCCTGTGCACCAAAATGCTAATAAATTGCTGCTGCAAGCCTTTGTTATCCTGTTTAACAAAATAACGAGTTCACTTGCTGTATGGTAATAAAATTAAATAGTGCATTTAACTGTGGAGTACACCCTTTAATCAAAATCCTTTCAAAGATAAAGAAGGAGCCTTTGAACTTACAACACAAAAGAAAGGCTTTTGTAAGGAGTTAGGCCAAATAATCCATTAGGTTCTAATTATCAGATTATTTGCAAATTGGTGAAAGTAAATTGATGAGCATGAGCAATGAGACTGCAAATAATAAAAAAAACACTGCAGGTATGATATTCATAAAATGGTCACTTTCAGGGTCTGCTTGCAGTAAAACAGCAGCAAGTATTCTGACAATTCACATTCATGGCAGATTGATTACATTTCTAAGTTCTTTTTAAAATTCTTTACTTAAGATTAAGAAGAAATAGTGATGACTATTAATTGCCTAAGGACTCATGTATAAATAGTGTGCGCTGGATTTGGAATGGGAGTGGTGACATTGAGGGAGTCAATAACTTCTCTCCAAAATGAAAATTATATGTGTCTTGATTTAAATCTTTCCATTGACTTGTAATCCATTAACATCAGATTACAGAGAATATTTCTACTTCCCATTTCCATTTGCTACATCACATGTACTATAGGTCGTTCTGCTATAATGCACTTTTTGTTAACTCGAATTCACTACAATACAATTGACGAATTGGAGACACTTTCTGAAGTAGGAACTTTTAAAGCGTGCATTGTATATAATGTGATTCTTGCCCCATTAGTTTAAATGGTGCTATTATTACACAATTTTCTTATAACAATGGATTGCATGTGAATGGAACTACAGTGCTTTAGCAGAACTGACTGCATTATGGAGAAGGCAATGGCCTAGTGGCATTATCAGTGGACTCTTAATCCAGAGTCGAAACGTGTGGTGCTGGAAAAGCACAGCCAGTCAGGCAGCATCCGAGGAATAAAAGACTCAACATTTCGAACGTTAGCTCGTCATCAGGAAATATTCCAGAGACCCCGATAATGTTCTGGGGGCCTGGGTTTGAATTCTGCCATGGCAGATGGTGGAATTTGAATTCAATAAAATATCTGGAATAAAGAGTCTAATAATGACCATGAATCCATTGTTGGTTGTTGGAAAACCCATCTGATTCACAAATTCCTTTTAGGGAAGGAAACCGCTATTCTTACATGGTCTGTTTTATATGTGACTTCAAACTCATAGCAATATAGTTAACTCTTAACTGTCCTTTGAGTAATTAGGAATGGGCATTAAATACTGGCCTAGGCAGCATGCCCTCATCCTGTGAATGAATAAATAAATCTGTCTCCACAACTTGAATGGTTCTCTAAATATTAGTCATGAAACCTGAACGGCTATAAATGCCTGGTTTGGCAGAACGAGTCAGCCCTTTCTTAAAGTTATCACTCGTTGCATCTAAGTTAAATGATTATAAATTCAAGATGCTCACTGACTTTCACTGTGATGGTCTTTGGATATCATGAAAGGAGTTATGCAAATTGAGGTAATTCTTCATATAAAAGGCAATATAATACGTGATTAAATGGTTGAATTAACTAACCAGTCCTCTAAATAGCAATTTTTCACTTGCTATCAACTTGTAAATTTCATAATCAATAAATGTCTGTTGAGGTTCAAATCTCCAAGAATCTAAACTTTCCAAAACTTCAGTGCTAACTGTCCCAAAGGTCTATCAGTATGGCAACAGTGTGTACCATCTACAAGATACACTGCAACAAATCACCCACGCCTCAGGTAGCGTTTTGCAAACTCACAATTTCTACGACATAGAAGGACAAAGGCATAGATACATGGGAACACCACCACCTGCAAGTTCCCTTGCAAACCACTCACCATCCTGACTTGGAAATATGTCACCATTTCTTCACTCATTGGGTCAGAATCCTGCAGTTCACTCACTCTTTCTTTCTTTCTTTCTCTTTCTCTTTCTCTCTCTTTCTCTTTCATTCATAGGATGTGGGCATCACTGACCAGGCTGACATTTATTATCCATCCTTGATTACCCAGATGGCAATTAAGTGTCAACCACATTGCTGAGAGTCTGGAGTCAACTGCAGGCCTGATCAGGTAAGGAAGGCAAATTTCCTTCCCTAAATGACATTAGTGAACAGATGGGTTTACCCCCAAAATTCAACAGTCAATGGCCATGGTGAGACTCCTAATTCCAGACACTTACTGAATTCAAAGTCAACCATGGCAGTTTTTGAACCCAGATCCCCAGGCTCTCTGGATTAATATTTCCCGATGAAGAGCTAATGCTCGAAACGTCGACTCTCTTGCTCCTTGGACGCTGCCTAACTTGCTGTGCTTTTCCAGCACCACACTTTTCAACTCTGACTCTCCAGCATCTGCAGTCCTCACTTTCTCCTAGTATTTGGATTAATAGCCTATCAGATGAGGTCATTTAATCATTTGTATGTTAAAACCAATTGCTCTGCTCTTCACTCGTTCATGATTTTGTGTCTTCTGTTGTATTAGATATTCATTCATATTATCCTTAAAAAAAGATCTTGTCTTCAGTACCTTGCTGACTGAGGACTCCGGTCCTGTAAATTCACTGCCTTCTTGAACCCTTGCATTCCTTGGGCTGTAGATGACTTCACTGTGGCATTTATTCTCTTCCAACAGTATATGTCATTAATTCAGGAATGTCTCATTTGTCTTTTAATGAAAATTAGCCCCGGAACTGAAAAGATATTATCAAAGGATTTGAAGTTTAACAGGAGTACCGTGAATTGAAAACACATTTGAATGCCTCTCAATATATAATTCTGGTGAGAATGTCACCTAAGTAGATTTACTTCTGTTAAAATATATTCAAATTAAGAGCCAATGGGCCAATAATTTAAGAAAATATGTATCATTTCCTCCTCCAGTTCCACTTCTGGGAGCAGCAGAGGAAAATGGTGCCAAAAGCTACAGATGCTGTGGTTTCGATAGGAGGCAGATGGTAGAGAATCCTCATAGTGTGAACATTTCTATTTATAATATCAAATAATCTATGGCCAAAAAGAACTCCTTATAACTGTCCTTTCCAATGAGTTAGATTTCAACATGCACGTGGACGGAGTGAAAGTCGGGTGGAAGTGTGTTGACAAAATTGACAATAGCATTATCATAAACATATGAGTTTCAAAGTAAATTATGCACATGAGTGTGTTTGTTTTCTTCGTTTTTGTTCCAACTTCACCTTCTTGATGTGAGAAGAGCTTCCAAAAAAATATTAAAAATGTTTAGGTTAGTTGGAAACAAGCTGTTTCTGTTTCACTCGGTTGAGGTGTCAAATTTGTGATGTTGATGTGGGTCTACCTTCACCAATCTTTAAATCTTCTACAGCCGCTTATGTTGTGTTAGCTGTGCTAGGTTTCAGTGTATACATCTTGCACAAGCTTCAACAGCACTACAATGGAGCAGCAAAATCATACATTTATCTACCACTTTTATTGTTGTCAAATAACCTGAGACATTTTATTGCAGAGTTATCAAACAGATGAAACACGTAAAAAGGTATTTGGACAGATGAGAAAGAGTCTGATGAAAGATGTGGGTCATAAGAACAGCAAAGGAGGAGTGTCCTACAGGGTGGGGTGTTATGTTTGGAGACAGCCACTGTACCCTCCAGAGGGGGAGCGTGGAAGAGCTGGGTGAGCATCATTGAGATGTCATTTGAGGGCTCAGGGGACAGGGAGGACAGTTGGAGGGAAGGAACAATGTGATGGATCTCCGCCTGGGCAGGGTGGATGGGGATGGGTTATCAGGGGACAACAAGTTAAAGAGAGACACAGAGGGATACCTGGTACCTGAGCAAAGCCCAGTACTGACAGTATCCACCATGAGCTGCATTCTCTCGATGTGAGATGAAGCTGGAAAACAGCTGAGTTGGTGCTCTAGCTGGGCAGAGTCAGTGTCACTTTGATGGGTGAAAGTGTGGGATTCGCACCCGCTGGACACTAAGACATTGAAGAGCCGAGTACATGAAATACGCATTTGTAGACTCCAGCCACGTTTCATTTGCAATAATTTCTCCACACATTTGAAATCCAAGCTGAGATAACGTATTTAGAGTTTAAATGCTGGTTGAAGGTAATTTGCACCTTACCATTGACACAGAAGTTTGTGGCAACAGCTTAACAAGAGGTGAATGCTGGTCAAAAACAACCCATCACTTGTGAAACCTTCAAGTGCACTATGAGAGGAGGGGATCACCACTGCATCATACTTGGATGATGGACTTGACTAAATTCAAAGAAAGATTGATATGGGCCTGAGATGGGAAGCAGCTTGGAGTGCAGCAGGGTCTGACTTTTTGATGGAATATGTTGGTCTCTCAGCCAATGCAGCACTGTCACCAAGTTAGTGCATGTGCTGAGACCAGGGCTGCAGTGCAGTAAATGTTTGGCTTGCTGAAGATGTATTCTGAGGGTGCCCTAGTCTAGACAGTCTAATTCACACCAACCTGACAGGCTGGACTCTAAGCTATTCACGTGGTCAATGAACGTGATGGATGCTGAGTGACTGGGGGAATGGGGACAGTCTTCGAAGAAAGTGGATGAGGACACAATGGAAGAGGAAGCTCTCATTGTGCTCGACAGAGCCCAGCTATGTTTGGGGCTGCAAGCCAGACAGGAGCATATTGACCCTTGGTTCCAGTGAATGAGAGCTGGGCACAGCACAGCACGATGGAATGTTAAGACTCATCATGATGCCCGCATTTGGTTTACATTGCAGGGGTGAACTACGACCTCCACTCACTTTGTTTGTGTTCATTTTTGGTGGGCGTAAATAAAAGCTCATGCTCGGAACTGTCCAGTTGTTTGCCTGTGTGTGATGTTCCCCTAGAGGACAATGGCAAGATGTGGGTCTCCACTGGGCCATGGGGACAGTGTAGCAGTGACTTAGAGAGAGTGTTTGGAGGGGATTACCTAAAGACAGAAAAGTATGTGGCCCAGTATTAAACCAGTGACTAGGGTAAGAGAATGAGCTGGTATGTGTGAGGAAGTGCCAGCCATGCCCGCAGTGTGCCATGACTATGTAACTTAGTGGCTGCTGTGCCATGATGTTGCCAGTGAGGAACAAGGCCAATGCCAATACTTGTCTTAATGCACAGCCAATTTTTAAAGATGGCATTGGTACAAGGAATCAAATTCTTTCAGTGAATAGCCACTGGTGAGCTAGTCCGGGAATCTCACGTGGCAAGCTGGGGATAAAATGGGACAAGAGGAATACCATGGGGCGAGAGTAAGCAATTAATAAGACAAGTTGCTTAAGATAAGGTGAACAATCTAGCTAGACCTTGCAGCAAAAAAACCCTCCAAAACAAAAACAACACAATTGGCATTTAGTCATCCAGACCAGTTTTATAACTGGGCAAATTCCACAGGAAATCTGCATGCAACTTATCATGGTCAAAAAATGTTACAATCTTTTGGCTTGCATATTCGATCCTCCTCCATATTGCAATTGTCCCTGAGTGCCATAGGAGATTCCAAGTCCATGAGTAGAAAGCACATCAATACATATTGGGTGGAATGCAGGACTGATCAAGTCAACCAGGGAATCATTACCAGCACTTGCTGTTTGAAATTAAAGGTGAAAAGTGGTAATGTTCAGAAATTGTTGAATTTGACATTGATTCTAAAAGGTTGCAAAGCATCCAGCTGAAAGGTGATCTGTTGATCTCATTGGACCTGTGTTGTAGAGTGAGAATGAAAAGGGCTGAGTTAATGAGATAAAAAGCTCAAACAATGGGTGACAGGACAAATAAAGTCTAACCTCTGGAATTAATTCCCTAAACCTCTTCAAATATCTATCTTTCTTATCTCCTTTAAGATGTTCTTTACCAAACACAGAGGCAATTTGGCCCCTCAAGTCAGCACTGACCTTCCAAAGAGCATCCCACTTGGACCCAGCACTTTCCCAACTTTGTAACCTCTCATTAACCATGGCTAATCCATCTCGTCTGCACACTACAGCGCAATTTAGCATGACCAATCCCCTAAGCTGCACAGCTTTGAATTAATAAAAGTTCAAATCTTCTCAATCTTTAGTGATTGCACTTCAATTCTTGCACTCCAACTCATCTGAACCCATGATAACACATGCACCTCAATTTACAAAACCTCATTCATAAATCTGCAATTGATTTTGCTTCGTTAAATTATCATCAGACTTTCAGGCCTGACAAAGAATAACATCATTTTTCTCAAGTTTTAGTGGAATTCATTGAGCTGTTTGAAAAGAATTATCACCACTGAGTACTACACCTTATCTCTTGTTACTATTAATCCATGATTCTGATATAGGTCATATCGTGTTCAAGGGCAATTGATCTGTATTTGATAATATTGGTCTGTTCACTGATCTTTGTGATTGTGTTTGATTGCTCAAGCCTGTGAGTGGACACATGTGGACAAGTGTATGACACCATAGACAGAGGATGGATTCTAAGAAACTTGCAGGTCCCAGCCAAGACTACATTTATACTGAAACTTCAGTTGAAAAGAAGTTTAATGTTCTGTAAGTAGTCCTTTAGATTAGGACCCAGAGTCATTTCTACATTTCTCAATGATAATTCAGATATACAGAAAAAAACACTAAGTATAACTGGTCAAATTTACAAGCTGAAAAGTTCTCTCAATTTTCTGAAACCTGGCACGATGACACTAATGTGTAAGTTAGGTACTGTACTTGAGACTTCCAATTGTTTGTACTGACTTATACCCATTTTTTCTTTGCTCATGTATGTAAGAAATTCTGCAGGATGTTTGAACACAGCTTGATATAGGCAGAATGGATGTAGGAATCAGTGCCGTAGATATTACGTAGGCATCAGCTGGAAGGTTGCATTCAATTCTGGGAACCATGGTTTAAGAAGGATGTCAAGGCTATGGAGAGAGTGCAGAGGGGATTTACTAGAATGGCAGCGAGATTTTCATTATATGGAGAGACAGCAGAAATTGGATGTTCACCTTATAATAGGGAAGCTTAAGAGAGGACTTGATGGTGGGGGTGTCAAAAATCATAAATAGTTTTGACAGAGGACATAAGTGATGTAGGTTTGCTCGCTGAGCTGGAAGGTTTGTTTTCAGATGTTTTGTCACCATACTAGGTAACATTATCAATGAGTCTCTGGATGAAGCACTGGTAGTATGGCCCACTTTCTATTTATGTGTTTGGGTTTCCTTGGGTTGGTGATGCCATTTCCTGTGGTGATGTCATTTCCTGTTGTGATGTCATTTCCTGTTCTTATTCTCAGGGGGTGGTAAATGGGATCCAAGTCAATGTGTTTGTAGATGGAGTTCCAGTTGGAATGCCATGCTTCTGGGAATTCTCATGTGTGTCTCTGTTTGGCTTGTCCGAGGATGGATGTGTTGTTCCAGTCGAAGTGGTGTCCTTCCTCAACTGTATGTAAGGATACTCAGACGTGTTGGCATTATGGTAGCCCACAAACCCACTAACAGACTAAAACCAAGCTAATAAACTTGAAAGACCCTAAATCAACAATAAGCAAAATTAATGTCATTCACAAAATATCTTACAAGAACTGTAACAAACACTACATTGGACAAACAGGCAGAAAACTAGCCCACAGGATACATGAACATCAAATAGTCACAAAACGACATGAACCACTCTCACTAGTATCCTTACATACAGATGAGGAAGGACACCACTTTGACGGGGATAACACATCAATCCCAGGACAAGCCGAACAGAGACACACACAAGAATTCCTAGAAGCACGGCATTCTAACCAGAACTCTATCAATAAACACATTGACTTGGATCCCACTTACCATCCACTGAGAAAAAGAACAGGAAATGACATCACCAACCCAAGGAAGCCCAGACACATAAATAGGGCGGCACAGTGGCACAGTGGTTAGCACTGCTGCCTCACAGCGCCAGAGACCCGGGTTCAATTCCTGCCTCGGGCAACTGACTGTGTGGAGTTTGCACATTCTCCCCGTGTCTGCGTGGGTTTCCTCCGGGTGCTCCGGTTTCCTCCCACAGTCCAAATATGTGCAGGTTAGGTGAATTGGCCATGCTAAATTGCCCGTAGTGTTAGGTAAGGGGTAGATGGAGGGGTATGGGTGGGTTGCGCTTCGGCGGGGCGGTGTGGACTTGTTGGGCCGAAGGACCTGTTTCCACACTGTAAGTAATCTAATCTAATCTAATCTAATCTAATCAGAAAGCAGGCCGTACCACCATTGCTTCATCCGGAGGCTCACTGAGGAGGTTACCTAGAATGGTGACAAAACATCTGAAAACAAACCTGCCAGCTCAGCGAGCAAACCTACGTCCAGAACCTCAACCTGAGCTTCAAATCTTCTCAAATCTCACTGATATAAGTGATTTCCAGTTTCAGAAAGATCAGCAAACAGAAGACATGGATTTAAGGCAATAAAATCAGAGGTGACATGGGAGACCAGTTCTTTTTTTAAATCTATGATCCAGAATACACTGATTGAAAGGTTGGCGGAAACAGAGTTAATAGTAACATTCAAAAGTTAATTGGATAAATCCTGTGAAGAGAGAAAAATGAGATGGAGCAACAGAGCAGGATTAATGGAACATCTATGATAAGGATAGCACAGGTATGAAGGCTGACTGGTCACCTTTTGTGAAGTATCAGTCTCCATAAGCTTCTGAGTTACATCTTTAGTTTCAGTAATCAGAGCTCACTGCTGGAAGAATGGAGGTGCTACATTACGTTTGACTGTGCAGTATTTACCTTTGACCATGTCCAGATGAAGTACTGTTGCCTGCACTTTTTAAGTGGAGCGTCCTTGTGGAGAAGTATATTCATCTGACTAATGCCTTTGGTCAAATTCCAGACAAGCGAGTTTTAGACAAACACTCACATTATGCTCATGCTATAGCAGTCCATACCAGTACAACAGTTTTGCAATCTCTCTAGATTAAGACCAGCTTGAGTGTTGCAAGCTGTTCCTGCTCCATTGTGTCAATCAGTTCCAGCTTGCTTGCCAAATCTGACCTGGAAAAGTTGGAAACACTTGTCCAATTCTGCAACTCTCATAACTTCCCCGAAAGGTCTTCCATGATTGTTTAGTTACAATTCTAAATCATTTTCCATTAAATTTCATCCTGGCTGGTGCATTATAATGTTTTGAAATGACTGCCTCTAAACCAAAGGGGCAAGTTACAGTTAATCATACAGTCGGAAGTAGCAGTGAGTGAGGGCCATCTGCCAAAAGTGGCCACAAAGCCTCCAGACGATCGAAATCCCCCACTGGCTTATATTGTGAGTCGTTTCAATCCAAGAAACATAACTCTGGCCACATACTTATGGTCCTGGCTCCAGTTTAATTATTAAAAAGAAATTATTCTTGCTCTCCCAATGATTTGTTGGGAAATTAAACTAGCATTGCACTAATTCATACAAGTCAAACGTCTTTTTTATTCTTTCACAGAATGTGGGCATTTGTCACCCATCAATAATAGTCCTTGGAACTGAGCTGTTTGCAAAGTCATTTCATAAGGCAACTATGTGGTTGTGGTTCTGGAGTTACACCTGGCCAGTCCAGGTAACGGTGACAGATTTCCTATCCTAAATGATTTGACTGAACCAGATAGGTGTTTTACAGTTGAAGGTTCATAATTTTCATTATTAAGGTTTACCACACTTCACTGAAGCTCCTCAGGCAGCACCTTCCAAACCCCCAGCCATTTCCATCTAGAAGGACAAGGAGAGAGATACATGGGAACACCATTACATACAACTTCCCCTCCAAGCCACTCACCATCATGACTCAGAAATGTATCACTGCTCTTTCAGCATTACTGGGTCAAAATCCTGGAAATCCTCCCTTAAGGACATTATGGGACTATATGCAACACATGAACTGCAATGGCTCAAGAAAGCCACTTACCAACACCTTCTCAAGGGCAACTAGAGATGGCAATAAATACTGGCTCAGCTAGTGATGCTCAAATCACATGAATTGTGAATTTAAAAGCAATTACCAGAGTTGGAACAGCTCTGTCATTGGGCGAGGTTAAAGAGAACAATCCCAGTTTCTGGAATGGGAAAATGTAACAGGGATGGTCAAAATTATAATGCGTTTCGATACAATGAGGGGAGAAACTATTCCCACTAGCTCTGGGATACAAAGAGATAATGATCATGGAATGGAAAAGGAAGGTGACCTCCCAATTTTAATGATCTCTCATCCCGCCATCTGAGTTTTGCCAAATGAGGGAAGCTGGAGCTATGTTCTATGATTCTAACCATATTTAAAGTAATACATGCTGAGACTACTTCCCCACGTGGCGAACACAAGAAAGCAGAGAGTAACATCCAGTGTCTTATGCCAGGTCTTTACTCAGCCCATGTGCAATGCCTCCCCATTATGGATTTACCTAATTAACTTGCTAAGGGCATACTTTGCATAAATTGTATGGGTCACCAGTCACCTGTCCGATATCTGTGGCTTCCACTAATCACCCTGTCACCAAACCTGTCCAGTTAACACTGGCAGGTGGGACTAGATTGGGTTGGGATATCTGGTAGGCATGGATGTGTTGGACTGAAGGGTCTGCTTCTGTGCTGTACACCTCGATGACTCTATGTTGAGGTAAAACTTGAACCTGACTAGGTTTCTAAACTCTTAGGTCTATTGGTGTTCAGGGAATCTTGATCATCTAACTTCTCACCCGAATTGCCCACATCCACTGCCGTTGGGACCTGATGTACTCTTTGTTCAAAAATGACAGTTATAATCCCCTCAATCCCATGTGCTCCAGAAGCTATTCTTTCTATTGTGTGCTTTTACATGTGGTCATGTACCAAGGCTTCACTGCATTCTGACCCTGTTGTATGGTGACCTGGGAGAAACCAGGAACAACAGTGGTCCTTATGATTTTTTCACTCAGAATGTACGTAAGAATGTTTGAGAGATTGATTTTTAATCACAGAAGAGTGTAATTTAATCATCTGAAATGATTGAGAACTCAATCATTTTGACAGTACTGTAGCCTTGAAGAGTAAGTGCAAAACACTGAAATTGATGGTTTACAGCTATAAATCACTTAGTGGAACATCGTACACAGAAATGGCTGACATTAAAACCAATAACTATTCAATCCCAATTTTAATCATTCCATTGTGGGCAGCTATACCTTTGTTTAAGTGGTCCTAATCTCTGGAATTTGCTCCTTAAAATTCCCTTCTTTTCTTTACTGTTTGAAAATGTTCTTCAAAAACCATCTCTTTCATCTATCTTAATCTCTCCTTGTGTGGCTGGCTCTAAAATTTTATTTGGTAATGCTCCTGTAAATGATCTCCTGATGCTTTACTACCGTAAAGACTCTACAGAAATGCAACTTGTTGTTGGTATTGCTGCTGTAGTTGTACCTTTTCCAATTCAAGAACTGACCAAAGAGCTCTGAGGACAAATCCTGAATAGATGATTCATCAGAAGCCTTTTAAATTTTTGAGTTCTTGCCAGTAAACACTTCAGCATTTACACAAAGTCTATTGGTATGTTGAAGGTAGTTACAGAAGACATAGCTATTGCTTCACCTATTCTCTTAAGCACATTCAGGTTATAAAATGTTCTTTCTAAGATTTTAACCTTCAGAACCCAAAGTTGAATGCACATTTTAGAAGGAGAATTTTAGCAGCTGCACTTTTGGTATTAATAAATAGACAACCGTTAAGTCAGGCCAACGCTGGACTACTATGTGCTGCTCTACTACTGGAAGAATGTAATTGTCAAGTGAAAAACTCATCTTGCTATTTGTCGGATGCATAGAAGGTGCAAGGAGTTACCTTCCAACATCATGATTATCCTCATTGGATTTCTCTCGCAATTCTGTCACAAATCCTGCATAGCATATAGACCTCTATAAGACTGGGGAAAGCACAGCAGGTCAGGCAGCATCCGAGGAGCAGGAAGAATCGATGTTTCAGGCAATAGGCCTTCATCAGGTAAGATGAAGGATTCCTGATGAACGTCTTTTGCCCGAAACATCAATTTTTCCTGCTCCTCAGATCCTGCCTGACCTGCTGTGCTTTTCCAGCACCATTCTAATCTTGACTCTGATCTTCAGCATCTGCAGTACCCCCTTTTGCCTTGATAAGACTCAGCCCATTGTCTCCAATGATAAGTGGAGATTTGTCCTAATGTGAATGCAGGCATCTAAAAAGTGAAACTGTTATAGATGGGTGGTATTGATAAGAAAATCCAATTGGTAATCAGCAAAGTGAAGATTCAAATAAAGGTTTGGTAATGATTGCAACAATGTCAGCCGCGGCTCCCTGACTGGTCCAGATTAACAGCCCCAATCAGAGAATTTATATTCCATGAGGATAGCTAGCTGATCTTGCTGCACTCACTACAGATTTACCTCTTTTAGGAACAATGAGGCCTTCATGTTCTCAGCAAATATGTGCTGTATTGCATTATGCAAGAACAGAATTCCATTGTAGTTGCATAGGGCCACTGGACTCACTGGTTATTCAAAGCAAATTGATAATCTTCCCAAACCCAGTTCCCCATTCAATGAAAACATCAATGCAATGTAGCAATTTTAAGTGTACCATTTATATTTAAAACCCCTAAATCCATTGAATAATGGAAACTGGCTATGTAAACTTCTCATGCTGTAGTTACATCCTCCACCTAGTGGTGTTGGAGTTCCTCATTTCGCCATCTCCAGCTTCTCAGCCTGCAAGTTAACGAAGTTCATATGCTCCAAACTCTCTTGCTCTGTTTCCTAAATTGCTTTGAGTTATGTAAATAATCATTTCAAATCAACAGATTATTTAAAACGAGGGCAGAATGTATGATTTTAAAATGGCAACTGTAATAAATCTTTGCTTCCTGTACCAGTTTATGTCCCTATCCTGAAAGGTACACTTGACTCACCATGTACAACTGGACTGGAATCGAGTTGGGAACTCAAACGTCAAAAGATTTTGGTACCTTTTTCTTTAATACGACTTTAATAAATTGTATGTTTTTCACCTCATCACCCCTGGCAGTCCAGTGCAGCCAATCCCTTCTTAATTAAAAAGAGAAGCCAAGTATTCACTTTTGCAATGGGGAGCATCCAATTCTTGGCAGTCCTGGGGAAGAAAGTATATCCAATTCTCGGCATATTAAGGGATCAGCAGAAACAAAACAATGAATTCATCTCTGCAAATTCTGTCTATTTACAGGAATATTTTGCTAGAATGGTTTGAGATGCACTTTTGTGTTGAATGTTCCTTTCCCTCAAAAAACAAAATCTTCCTACGTATGCATGTGACTGAATTTTTCATGTTGCACCTCACCTGATACATGGCCCTTTGAGTTTGTGGAGTCAACTTCCCACCCTTCAACAGGACTGGGCTTCTTCATTGTTTTCCTTTTGGTTGTACAGCCAGCTGTTGAAAATGTGTGAGAGCTGGGAATCATTCAACCTATTCAAACATTGTTACCTCTAATATGAACACTGAATAGCACAACACACAGAAACTTACAGTAACTTTATTGGTTAGCAGTGGTGACATTGTCAAATCAATTTTCTCACATCAACAATGCTGGTCAAGGTCATTGAGAGTATTAATGTTGGAGACTGCATTATGATATCTTGCAGTGTCGGGTGTGAAAATCAGGAGTATAGCTCTAGGTCTTGAAAGGGACAGATATGTCATAGAGTCATAAAGTGCAAAACCAGACCCTTTGGTCAAACCAATCCACACTGACCATGTTCCCAATTAAAATAGTCCCACCTGCCTACACTTGACCCATATCCCTCCAAACCGTTCCCATTCATGAATTTATCCAAACGTCTTTTAAACATTGTAACTATACCTGTACTCATTGCTTTCTCTGGCAGTTCACTCCACACACAAACTGCTGCGTAAAAAACGTTGCCTCATGTCTTTTATAAAATCTTTCTCCTCTCACCTTAAAAATATGCCCCCTAGGTTTGAACTCCCCCACCCTTCATTCACTATATCTATACTCTTCATGATTTTATAAAAGTCAATAAGGTTCCCCATCAACCTCCTATGATCCAGTGAAAAATGTCCCAGTCTTTCTAGACTTTTTTTAATCTCAAACCCTCCATTCCTGGTAACATCCTGATAAATCCTTTCTGAATCCTGTCCAGTTTAATAATATTCTGCCTATAACAGGGTGACCAGAGCTGTTTACTGTACTCCAGAAGAGGCCTCACCAATGTTCTGTACAACCTCAACATGACATCACAATTTCTATAGTCAAAACTCTGAGCAATGAAGGCAAGTGTGATAAATACCATCTTAACTTTCTGCCTACCTATGTGTCATTATGACTCAATAATCTTGGAAGCAGTGTTACTTTCGTGAATGTAACTTGTACCTAATTGCTATTGAGAAATAAATGACATCTTGCTACATGAATCAAGATTAGAATGGTGTTGGAAAAACACAGCAGGTCAGGCAGCATCCGAGGAGCAGGAAAAATCAACATTTTTGAGCAAAAGTCCTTCATCAGGAATTGCCCGTCATATTGATTTTTCCTGCTCCTCAGATGCTGCCTGACCTGCTGTGCTTTCCCAGTACCACTCTAATCCTGACTCTGATCTCCAGCATCTGCAGTACCCACTTCTGCCATATTGCTACAAGATTCTTGTTAAGATACTCTAATGGTTGTTCCTCTACTATTGTGAGCCATAGGTTCAGTCAAGGAAAGAGGAATGATTGCAGTAACCTTGCATCTACAAAAGGCACATGGTGATCAGTGTTAGGCATTGATGCGAAACATTGCAAAGTACAGCAGTGAAACAAAATCAATTGGACTCAAGCAAAGACATTTCCAGCAAACAAAGTGAAATTACAGTCGTAAAGATTTTCCAGCTTTAAATGCTTCTTGCATAGACAGCCAGCAGCTACAAGCAAGTGAAAAGCAAGGAGTCAGTAGGAACCCATGGAAGGATCCTGAGAAACAGCATAATATGCTGAAGCCATTACTCCAGGCAGGGTAAGGAACAAAAGAAGCAGGGTGGATGAAAAACTGGTACTTCGACCCACTTGGCAAATACAGACTTCATTGGGAAGCAAGGATCTGTGTGAGTGCATTAGAATTTTCTGAGTAAAATTAAAAATCCTTTGCAGCGAGGGAAAAAAAAGCGCACAAATGGTTGAGAAGGTGAGTTGTGAATAAAGGAATACTGAAGGCTCACTATGTGCATAGGTATCATCGGGAGTGGACACCATGGGACACAGCTAGAGTAGGGAAATGAAGGACCACAGCAGTGAGGTCATAGAACTGAGAACCTCATCAAGCAGAATTATGGAGACAGAAGTGACAATTTCAAACCCAAAATGGACAGAAGTTAATAGAAAAGTTAGATTTTGTGGCTGTGATAGGAAGAGAATTTAAGTTATGTTTCTAGTGGTCACAGGCACAAAGCTGTATTCTGGAGATGTCGTAGTAAAGGGCATATGTTGTGTACTTGGCTGTGAAAGGTGAAAATGGCCCATTTTGCCCAGAGAAGTGCTTACCTTTATTTTAACTGCATTAGGTGGGGAATCTGCATTTTGACCACAAAAGTATGGGAAGATTTGTAACTGGAAACTGAACATGAGTTTTAGACAGCAACTCACATTTGAAGAAAAATGTTAACTTTTATACAGTTACGCTAAATTAATACTCCACCCAACTCCAGTGTGGCTTAATACCACCAGTAATGCTAATGGGGAGAATACGGAAGAGCCAACTCCCTATCCTACCAAAGGGAATCATTCCACTGCTGAATCCGCAGGAGCATAACTACACTTGTATTGGTAGCAGCCAAGTAGCCACTGTGAACAACAGTTGCTACACTTGGACTAAAGGCAATGTATGGACATGTATGTACCATTTCTGTCCATACCTTTTATCTATATGGGAAATAGAGTAACGGTAGATGGAACTGTACACATACAAATACAAATGTCAAATACAACCAAAAAAGCCAGGGGAGAAGTTGTATGAGATAATGGTTATGAATGGGTTAATGTTTGAGAGTTTATGAAGATCCACCTAACTGAATTATGTCTTCAGTCTTGGGTGGGGAAATTGGGAGAATAGCACTGGATCTTGAAGGGGACAGATGTGTCATCTACATCTCCCAACTGTTTTAGTGTCAATGCCTAACTAGCTAATATAACTTGTACCTAATTACTATCATGCAATGGCCTTCCCTCCATCATAAGGTCAGAAGTGGGGATGTTTGCTGATAATTGCACAATATTCAATACCATTCCTACCTCTTTAGATACTGAAGCAGTCCATGTTCAAATGCAGTAAGATCTGGACAATGTCCAGGCTTAAGCTGACAAGTGGCAAGTAACAGTCATGCCACACAATTACCATCTCCAGTAAGAGACAATCTAACCACCACTCCTTGACATTCAATGGCTGTGGAGTATTCCCCACTTGGAGTGTAGCTCCAACAGCACTCAAGAAGCTTGACACCATCCAGAACAAAACAGACCACCTAATTGGCACCTCATCTTCAATCTTGTGCTCCTTCTACTGAAATAAGTCTACAGAGACCAATATCCTGTCAACTAGTTACCCTTTATTTACACACGTAACATTCTTGACAATGATTGAGCTTCCTCAGACTCAGCTCTCAAAGTGAACAGAACCTTTGACACTCCTGTTTATTTTATTTTATTTTTTTTTTTTGACCAGTACCCCCTGTTTATTTTTTTATTTTTTATTTTATTAACCAAATTACAAAACACAGTTTACAAAAAACAGTTAACATTTACAGCTGTTTACAACAGCAATTTTACAAGGGAGAGGAGCAGCAAAGCTAGGCACCAAACCCTACCATTCAAACAGTTTATAGGGAGAGGAGGACAAACCCCAAATCCCAGTTCCACATATAAAGGTCAGCGACAATGACATTTGTACATAAAAGCCAACCCAGTTACATAAACAGTGTACAATACAGACCCAGCAAGTCCCCGTCCCTCCCACCTTCCGGCCACTCCAAGACAGCCCGCCCTATGTACCTTCCGGCTCTCGGTCCACCCCATGCCCCTTCCAGTTCTCGGTCTGCCCTGACACACCTTTCGACCACCTCTAGGGCAGCCCGCCCCGGTACCCGCCCAGGGTGACAGCGGTCAGCACGGCCTACCCACCTTCCGGCTTCACTAACCACCCTCAGCACCTTTCGACCACCTCTGGGGCAGCCCGCCCCGGTACCTGCCCGGGGTGACAGCGCTGAGGACGGCTACCCGCCTTCTGGCTCTCGGTCTGCCCCTACGTACCATTGGGCTCTCACCCACCCCGATGCGCCGTCCGGCCAGTGGGCTATCCTGGCACACCTTCCGGCCACCTCTAGGACAGCCCGTCCCCTTCCCTGGGACGACAGCGTGCAGGGTAGCCCACAAGCCTTCCGGATCTCAGTCTGCCCCTACGCGCCTTCTGGCTCTCGGCCGGTCTGACACACCTTTCGACCACCTCTAGGACAGCCCGTCCCGACTACCCCTTCTCGGGATGACAGCGCTCAGAACGGCCTACCCACCATCTGGCTCTCAGGGTGACTGGCATCAGAGTGGCCTACCCACCCTCAGGCCTTCGGGACAGCCTACCAACCTTCAGGTTCACAGGATGGCCTAACCACCCTCCGGATCTCAGGGTGACAGCTTTCAGGACAACCCATGAGCCTCCCAGCTCACAGTAAGACCTGCCAGACCCAGAGACACGCAAGACAGTGCAGCTGATAGACCCAAACAACACAAAACAGTTAGACACTCCTGTTTATATCAGTCAGCCAGAGCTTCCTGATTGGACCAGGGTAACAACCCCAATCAGGGAAACTCATATTCTATGAGCTCCACCTGGCTCAACTCATTAAAATCACTCCCTCCAACACCAATGCTCAGCAGCACAGCGTCTACCATCTACCAGATGCACTGCAGAAAATTACCAAAGATCCTTAGACAACACCTTCCAAAATCATGATCACTTCTATTTTTAAGGACAAGGGCAGCAGATACATGGGAACACCATCACCTGCAAGATCCCCTCCAAGCCACTCACCATTTTGACTTGGAAATATCCAGACGTAAACGAAGGGCATGTTTCGCTGAGCATCTCAACTGGGTCCGCAAGAGCCGACCTGACCTCCCAGTCACCGCCCATTTCAAGCCCCTTTCCCATTCCCTCTACGACGTGACCATTCTCGGCCTCCTCCATTGCCAATGAACCAGACCGCAAATTGGAGGAACAGCACCTCATCTTCCACCATGGCAGCCTATAGCTCAGAGGACTCAACATTGAGTTCTCCAATTTCAAGTAACCTCCCTTCCTATCCCCGACTCCCATTCCAGCCCCTCCTCCTCCCTTCCATTTCTCTGGCTGACTCTTCCTTCCAGCTACCAAATGGATTCACTCCTCCCATCGACTAACCAGATCATACCCATTACCTGTGTTCACCTACTGGTATCTCACCACTGCACTCCTCACCCCACACAAAATCCCTTTATCTGCAGTTCCCCTCACCCCTACCCCCAATCCTGAAGGAGGATTATACCTGAAACATTGACTTCTCCACCTTTTAATGCTGCCTGGCTTGCTGTGTTCTTCCAGCCTCCTGCTTGTCTACCTTGGAAATACATCACTGTTCCTTCACTGTTGCTGAGTCAAAATTCATGGAATTCCCTCACTAAGGGCATTCTGAGTCTGCCTGAAGCAGGTGGACTGCAACCGTTCAAGAAGGCAGCTCACCATCACCTTCTCAAGGACAACTAGGGACGGGCAATAAATGCGGTCCAGCCAACAAGGCCCACATCGTATGAGTGAACGAAAAAAAAACAACTTGTTAAGATAAGATTTCTGCTTATTTACTCACTTGTTTTTATTGTACATCTGTAAACTATATAGGACCTTAGACTTAGTCAAGGCAAGATGAATAGTAACAGTGTCCTTTCACCCATTGGCACAACAAATAGCTATTGATTTGACAAGACTGCATTCAGATCACAGTGGACAGCTTTTATCTCCTGGTTAGAGGGGAATATACATGAACTGGGGTCAATGCTGAGAAAAGTAATTTAGTTGATTCCCAGAATGAAGAAATTGTTGTATGATAAAAGGTTAGGCCTGAACTCATTGGACTTTCGAAGAATGGGAGCTGAATCTTTTTTTTTAAACTATAAGATTCTGAAGGGCACAGTTTCAGAATAAGGGGTCTCCCGTTTAAGTTGCAGGTGAGCAGGAATTTCTTTTTTTTTTAGATTACTTACAGTGTGGAAACAGGCCCTTCGGCCCAACAAGTCCACACCGCCCCGCCGAAGCGCAACCCACCCATACCACTACATTTACCCTTTACCTAACACTACGGGCAATTTAGCATGGCCAATTCACCTGACCTGCACATCATTTTGGACTGTGGGAGGAAACCGGAGCACCCGGAGGAAACCCACGCAGACACGGGGAGAATGTGCAAACTCCACACAGTTAGTCGCCTGAGGCGGGAATTGAACCCGGATCTCTGGCGCTGTGAGGCAGCAGTGCTAACCACTGTGCCACCGTGCCGCCCAGAGGGTCATTAACCTTTGGATTTTTTGGTGGTAGTTGGGGCATTGGATGGATTCAAGGTTGATGTAGTCAGGAGTTTGATTGACAAGTGAATCAAAGTGAGGGAACCCAGGAAGGAAGGTGGATTTGCAGCAGAAAATCAACTCAGCCACAATCCTATCAAGCAGCAGGCTCGAGGGGCCAAATGGCCTACCCCTGCTCTTTTATCTTACATATCGGTTCTTATGTTCTATTATTTTATTTATGGAATGCCCATAATGTCAGAACAAGTTTCAGGAAACTTCACTGGACTGAAGTCAGGCATAAAATTGACACTGAGCCAGAAGTACGGAAATATTAGCACAGTTAACGAAAAAGATTTAAGAGCCAGAAATTCACCATAGGATAGCAGTACGACAGACAGAATTTTCTCTCCACCACCTTTGAGGAGGAACTTGTCTTATTTCTAAAGTTTCATCTCAAGTGCTTCGAATGTAGCCAGCTCTGACAAGGGGGAAATGCTCCAAACAGCTGCACAGGAGATAATACTCAGGAAATGTAATGAGTGGCAGCTGTGGTGTCAGAAGGTGGTGTCAGAAGTAGATTTGCAAATCTACTTATTTTAAATGGACTGAGAACACTCTTAAAATAATGGAGCACAGGACTTCAGTTGAAGATTTGGAGTGTTTATACACTAGTGAACCACACTGTGATTTGAAACCCACAGATAGTACGTAAACCTTAAAATAACTCGGGTAATGACTTAAAATTATAGCTTCGTCATTTTGCAGATGGATCCATTTAAATCTGGGCATCCAGTGAGTGGCTGATTCAATCCAATTTTCCCAGTACCTTAATACTTTGCTCTTTAGTAAATCAAATAGCACGTCAACACTGCAATCAAACTACATCACTCTGCCCCCAGTTGCTGTCATTATTTTATCTCAATTACATACAAAAGAAACGGAATTTACATTTCACTGATTGTCCTATTTTTGAAAAATTCATCCCTTTCGATTGTGACCAGTTCTGACTGAGGGAATGTCTCTAAACTGCTCCGCGGGAGATAATGTTGGAGAGATATAACAAGTGAAAACTGTGGAGTTTGAAAAGTGAATGGTTTACAAGCCTGTTTAGCCAAGTGACACTGCATTTCCTTTGAAATTCACCAAATTATTATGGATGAGGGAGGCTGTTTGGCCCATCTTATTTTCAATCAAATAAACAAGTCCCAGCATTCCCTCATTGCAATATCCAATTATCTCTTCCCTGATTGCAGAATTTTAGGCTCACCTGCTCTAGCTGGATGGAGGCCTTGTGGCGCAGTGTGTAGTGATGTTGTCTCTGAGCTAGCAGCTCTGGATTGAAGACCCACCACAATCTCCAAACTGCTGACAAAAATCCTGTCCACAGAGGCCGCTCACTTTATAAATAAATAAATGGCTGAATTAAAATAAAAACATGGCAGCACAATTTTGTACCCCCATTCAATCCAAAGGTGAATTCCAGCACTTATCATCTGTACTTTGTCCAAATAAGGATACAGTTTAAACGTGAGCCTGTGCACAGATTTGTGAATCCAATGAAAGTACATGTGCAATTCATCATTTGAAATGGATCAGCCTGTGCACAAAAGGCAAATTCAATTGCTGCACAAAGTGAAAATTAATGAAGACTGCAACTATTCCACTTGCAATAAGATTGAATATTCCATCCTCACATTTAGGAACTGTATAAGGAGACTGGCAAGTGCAATAATTGATAGGTTCTCTCCTCTGCAAATGTGATTAGAAATCTAGTAGTCTTATTGTAAAGCATATTGCACTCTTCCTCCAGACAATGTGGGAACTGAGCCAGGTTTGTCTGATTTCCAGGAAAGGTTTACCTCCTGTGATCTTGATTAAGAGCAGCTTTGGAAGGATGAGCTGTACCATGTAGCATGGCAGGCTAAAGAAAATATTGGTGACATAGAAAAACGCTGAGGACAAAGACAGGTCCCACAGCAGCTCTGGTGAAGATGGCAAAGACAAGAGCAAAATGAAGTGCTATGTCTGAAAGGCACAGGGTTTTCCATTAGGTTCATCTTCGCTTTCATTCAGCAAAATTTACTTGAATTCAGCAAGAGATGAGGAAGACATTTTAAGTGTAAATTCTATCCAGACAAATTAGGTTCTCACAAAATTTTGCACAGGTTTAATAAACAGGCAGCTGGACCTGCCCACAGAACAGGCCCCCTTTCCGTCTCACATTAATCACTGAGCTGAATGTGTGGTAATCAAGATTAGAATGGTGCTGGAAAAGCACAGCAGGTCAGGCAGCATCTGAGGAGCAGGAGAATTAACGTTTCAAAACCCGATGAAGGGCTTCTGCCCGAAACATCGATTCTCCTGCTCCTCGGATGCTGCCTGACCTGCTGTGCTTTTCTAGCACCACTCTAATCTTGACTCTGATCTCCAGCATCTGCAGTCCTCACTTTTGCCTTAATGTGTGGTAGTGAGAGACTAGTGGTATTTTTAGCTAGACTATTTATCCATAAACCGAGGGATGGCCCTAGGGACCTACGTTCAAATCTTGCCATTGAAGATAATGGAATCAGAGATGAATTAAATCTGGAATTCAGAGTTAGTAATAATCACTGTCGACTGATAGGGAAAACCCCATCTGGCTCACTGATGCCCTCTAGGGTGGGAGATCTGCTTTCCTTACTTGGTCTGGCCTACATGTGACTCCCCACCCACAGCAATATGGTTGACCTTTCACTGTCCCGCAAGATGGTCCAAATTTGTTACAACCAAGGGCAACTAGGGATGGGCGTAAATTCTGGTCCAGCCAGTGATGCCGATGACTGACTCAAAAAATCCTCTAATTGTTCCTGTTTGCAGGCCTTTCAGGAAATTGATTTTAATGCATTTCAATGTATTTATTTTTAATTTATTAAAAAGCAATTTGTATGACATCAATGTAAATAGTCAATAGATTCTATATAGACATTTTCCCTAGTCATTTTCAGTTATTAAGATCTGGTTACTTGCAGATAGTGGACCAAACATTCTGATTTAAGGATGTATCTTTCGTAATAAAACAATTTCCAGTTGCAGCAGGCTACCAATCTTAAACGTATCCAGGAATATTTTTCAATGCAAATCCTTTTAAAATATGTCCTAAAATGTTGATTCATAGCAGATTTTGTGTTCGGCAATATGCACATTGCTTTCATGGAATCTTAGATGAATAAAATTCTCAAAACTCAAACTCTTAACTGTGCACAATTTTCCCTCTATCACTCATTGTACAGGAAGTGCAAAGCCTTGGCCATAGCTTTCAGGAACTCGACTTGCAGAGGTTTATGTTGGGAATCAACATCCTTTGCATTAGTCTGACTGATAATCCACAGTCTGGATACAGTGGATCAATCAAACTGCTGTTCAGATTGGCATCTGAAAATTTGGCTGAGACTGACCCCAGGTGCTGTGAATCACCAGAAAATTCAGAGTCCTCAGAGAAACTCGGAAGGCTCTGCGATTGCATTAGACCAAGCTTTTTGCAATTTTGCAATAATAATAGTTTATTATTCAACAGAGTGGAAATTTCTGAAATATATTAGGTTCAGTTCCCCTAGCCCCTATATTTGATGTATTGGTTCAACAGTTTGCATTACCTTCTGAGCTACTTGAATGGAATCATTAATAAAACAAAGAGTTTAAGTTGTGGTAAATCATCATAACAGGAAATTGCACTGGGAGCATTGACTAAATCACTGAACATAACACAAGTGGAATTAAACTAACCATTGACTCTTCAATGCTTTCAATACATAGTGAGCACACATTGGGAAATTATATGATTTCCACTTGTGATTTTCCATCTGTCAGTTTTAATACTTTGAACAACACAGGCTTCTACTTGTGCATACATATTTCCAGTTTGTGTTCTCCAAATGTGACTGGAACACAGAAACAGGATAGACTTCTGCAACCCTCAGGTGAACTTCTGATAAGGATTGGACAATGAAATCAAGGCAGGCATGTAGCATTTGTGGATTGCATGTGGTTTCAATTCAGAGACAGTCATACATGAATATAATTCAAGTATTTAACAAAGGAACAGACACAATCCAGCTTGGTCTGAATTATACCTTCTCTCTGCCCTGTATTTCAAAGAAATAAAGCAGAGATCAGTTTCCTCCACCCATCAAGACAGGTTAGGTGTGACGTACTGAACCTCAGTTCCCATCTGTTTCACCAGTGCTCATAATTTATCCAGAATATTGCAAGAGAAGCATGATGTAGGGAAGAAATCATCGAGTTCTACCCCTGGCTGCAGCATTCAAGAAGTGAAAAGAATGGTTAGGCTGAAAGCATTATGGATGTGTAATGATTATAGGGGAAAGTTCAGATCATGGAAAATCCTCATGGATTGGCAGCAATAACATTTACTGAGTACTTCCAAAGACTTATCTGTAGAGGATCCATAGAATTCAGCATCTTATCAAAACGAAACCATAGTTTGACACAACACATGAGTTGAAATGGAAAACCTTTGCTGGGGCCAATCTTTACTATGTCCGAATAGTCAAGAGGCAGCTGATGAGATTATCAATCAATGTGCACATTATTGAACAGTGTAGAATGATTGCCTCGTGTTCATGACCTGCAACACCAGCAAAACGAAAGAGCTGGTCATTGACTTCAGGAAGCAGAATGGAGGGCACACCCCTGTCTACACCAATAATGCTGTGGTGGAGATGGTCAAGAGTCAAGTTCCTGGAAGTGATGACCACCAACAATCTGACCTGGTCCACCCACGATGATGTGTCAGTTAAGAAAGCACAACAAAGTCTCTACTTCTTCAGGAGGCTAAGGGAGTTCAACATGTTCACAAAAACTCTTAGCAATTTCTATAGATGCACCATAGAAAGCATCTTACCTGGATGCATTACAGCATGGTATGGTAACTGCTGTTCCCAAGACATCACAAGAATGTACAGCGAGTCGTGAGCATGACCCAGTCCATAATGCAAACCAACCTTCCATCCATTGACTCTATTAATGGTTCCAGCTGCCTTGGGAAAGCAATCAACAAAGTTAAAGCCTCCTCCCACCTCAGTTATACTTTCTTCCACCCTCTTCTATTGGGCAAAAGATATAAAAGTTTGAATACATGTATGAACAGACTCAAGAATAGCCACTTCCCCACTGTTATCAGACTTATGAACAGACCCGTCAAACATTAATTCTGATCTGTTTGTCTGCACCTTTTCTGCAGCTGTAACATTGTATTCTGCACTCTGTTCTGCTGTATTGTTGCATTTTGTATGGCACACGTAAGTAGCACACAAAACAATACTTTTCACTGTATAATGATACATGCGGCAATAATAAATCAAACTCAGACTCAAACTCAATACACTATCAATGTAATTGTCAGAAACTCCCCTTTCCTATTTTAAATAGCAAACCTCACAAACAATGAAAAGAATTTCAGATCAAAATATGAAGTGTTCCAGTACTAGGATGCCTCAACCTTAAGATCAAGATCTTTATTATGTGGTAACAATATTTATGAGAATGGAATTTGATAGCAACAATTAAATCATTGTTACCATGGCATAACCTTGCTGTGAGGGATAACAGTTTTGGAGTCAAATTGAACAAGGGTAGCAGGGTCACATTGGACTTGAACAGGGGGAGAATACTAGCTGGATGGGGGTGATGTCTCAATTTATATAGAGGCATTGGTTAAATTGAATCCAGGTTAACAATGTCTTAATTAGATATGGGGTGGGACTTAATTTGGCCACACAACAGTGACAAGAAGTGGGTGTTATTGCAGCAGTCACTAGTGTACAGATGTCAACATGTAAAGGTGGTGAAAATAAAGGCAGGTATGGTATAAGTACAAGTTCAAAAAAGAGGTAAACTTTCAAAATTAAGTGCTTAGATAGCAAGATGATCTTTTAACCATCAGGAGATGAGAAGCATATGCATGTACATTTACAACTCATTCATTGCCTGAATTATGTCCATCTTTTCAATTTACATCTGGTTAATTGAGGTACAAATTGCTACAGCAACACAATTGTACTTAGCAAGTGGGTACCTGTCCTCAGTCTCTGCCTCCCATATGCCCCAGCAATGGTGTCCCGCATCGTAATGGTTTGCTGTGCCTTCCACAATGTCAGTCACCAAACAAAGGAATACATTGGCTCAGGAAGAGATGCAGGAGCAACAGAAAATCTGTGAGGAAGAAGAGTGGGGTGAGGACCAGAAGGACTACTACAGAAATGAAGACAAGGTGGTAGTCTGCTGAGCTAGAGAGGCCAGAGACAGCCATCTTTGTCCGGCTTCATCTGGAGGCTCACTGAAGATGTTAGCTAGTATGGTGATGAAACGTCTGAAAATGAACCTTCCAGCTCAGCAAGCAAACCTACATTTCTAGGATGACTGGATAGAGACATTTTCTGTTTGTGTTATGTTTTCATTTGATTGTCAGTCGTTTGCTTGATGTATGCAATGTTCCTCAGGACAAAATTAGTTTTACATTTGATTTATCAATGCAATAAAATGTTGACTTATCTGTTCAGCTGTGGCTCTGATCTTTTCACCTCTGTGAAAGCTAAAGCTCATGCACAAACCTTGCTCTTGATGAACATTAGTGATGACGCAGCTTTGATACGATGAGCACTTGCACTACTTGTAATTCTGGATGTTTGCCCTAAAATGGTCCTTATTATGAACACCTGGACACTATTGCAAGGAAAATGAGAAACAATGTAGAAGTATTAATAAAAGTCTTTCTTCTCATACCACCATCAGTTCATACCAATATTTTTATTATTTCTAAATTGGATGATAGGATTCAAAACTCTAGTCCACATTTTTACATAATTGCGACTACCTTGGACATAAAATATGATAGGATGATGAAAACATGAACTAATAAAAATACACAATTAGATGTGGTAGTGGCAAGATGATCTTTCAGGTCTAACTAGCTGGAATAGGAAATAAAGTGGTCTCATTGTAGATTGATGGACTAGTGATCCACAGCCCCAACTTAATGTTCAGGGGACATGAACTTGAATACAATCATTGCAGATGGGAAAACTTAAATTCAACAGAATGTGGAATAAAAATGCTAGTCTCATGGTGATCATGTCACTCCTGTCATTAAAACCCATTGAGGTTATTATTGCCTTTTTGGGAAGGAAATCTACCATCATGACCAAGTTTGGCCTACATGTGCCTTCAGACCCATAGCAATGTGATTTAGTCTTAACTGCCCTCTGAAATAATCTACAGACCCAATCAGTTCAAGGCAGATTAGAGCCAGGCAACACACACAACCTATACCAGAATAAAATGAAAAAATCATCAGAGTGGAACACAAACATCTGATTGGTAAGCTTTGAGAAAACTATCCAGGAGAGGG